>NC_080650.1:7095463-7750694 GCF_027579445.1 Ammospiza nelsoni | reverse complement strand
TGACCATGAATTACTGAAAACTATTCAGGGTTAGTGATGGGAAATATACTACATTTATCTCATGTCTCAAGAAATGTGCAGTGCTGAGGAGATGTGGGAAGTTTGGGACCTCTCCTTAGCAGTGCAGCTGCTGCACATCTCAGCCAAGCTCTGCTTTCAGGAATAACACACATCTGCTTGGACAGTCCTGACTTCCTTCTTAAAAGGGAACTTTGTTCCAGTAAGAGGAAAAGATGATTGATATTGGTAGAAAGATGCAAAATGTCTCTTATACTGGAGAATATTTGAAGGCTTTTCTTATTGTTTCTTCATTGCCATAAGTAGTATCTTGAAATGGAGGGCTTGTATGTGCTGGTAAATGCAAAAGAAACACTTCTGTTCCTCTGAGACTACTATAAATCAAACATAATCTTCATTTCCTGTAGTATGTCACTGAAAATGAGGCTTGGGTGTTTTTTGCAGCAAGGGAAAATACTTATCTGTTGCAGATTTTCTTGTAAAGCAGCTTGTGTCTGTAAATCCTGGTGCATGCACAGATAATGGCTTCCTGTTCCTACCCTGCCCAGGCTCCAGCTCTGAGCTGTGGGTCTCAGAAGGGCTCATCAGTGACATCAGCTTTCCATGGACCTGACATCTCTGATTCCTGATGCAGCATGTCTGCAAAAATGAGGAAATTTGAGATGTTGGAGTGGTTCTTCCCATTGGTGGCTCCATACATAAAGCCCTACACAAAAGAGTATTTTGATCAAATCAATGGGAACTTCACCCTTAAACTTCTGTCTTTCAGCACACCCAAATCTTACAAATAAACCCAGGGAATATTTAAATTACTTAATCTGACATTCCCACTAGCTACATTCAAAGTATTTTTTTCTTTCCTAATTCTTTAAAAGAGGATGTCACCCACAGTGTGCAGTGGATTTATTTCTAAAAGGTTTGGATCTGGAGCCATGTACTGTAACTTAGCAAAGCATACACAAATACTTTGAATCAATATTTAAATGGATCTCACAACTGAAAAATAAAAACTGTTTTATGCAGCATATCTTAAGGAAAGTAATGCCAAGGAATGTGGAATTGGTTTATCTATTAAAACTCAATTTAGGTTTCAGTTTATGGCTGTATTTATTTAATATTTAATAAAATATTATTTTATTATAATCAGTATCACCATTTTCTCTGGTAAGAACAGGAACAAAAGACACATAATGTCTTTTGCTGAATGTATGAAGTATTTCTGACTTAGTAAGATGTGACTATACACAAAGTTAAGATTTGAATTCAAGGAAGCACTTTTGTCCTTTTGATAATGTAAACCCTGATGTATCAGGAACTTTAAGCAAAAGCATTGGAACTTCCAAGGGAAAAACGAAACAAAATTCTTTCAAAAATAATAATTCTGGGAATGAGTGATTCACAGTCAGAGTGCTGTTCACAGCATGAACATTTCTAGACTATTTAACCACTGTTCCTCAGTACAAGCACTTCTTCTGTTTGCACCTCTGCTGATATTGGTGTGAGAAATTAAAAACATGCAGCATGTGTTTGGGGGGCTGCATTTGCTATAGGGTCTGCAGTGCAGCATTTCTCAGTCACACACCCCAAACAATTCCAGTTCTGTTGCCTGGCATTCCTGGGAACTGCACTTTCATAACGAGTCTCATAACAGGTTTCAAAGGTAACAAAAGTACATTTTCATCAAGTGACTAATGCACTGTAACTCTCATTGTCACAGGATGCTCTTTAATGCCAGAAGCTGGGGTGGGTTCAAAAAGCAAGAAGAAAAATTCATGGAAGAGAGAACCATCAAGATAAAACTTCTGGCTCAGGAAGCAGCTGAGCTGCAGATTGCAGGAATCTGGGAGGATGCACAGGCACAGTGCTGCTGTTATCTTTTCCTAAGCATCTGCTCCTGGGCGCTGCAGAGGCAGGGCACTGCCAGGACTGGCCTCTGCCCTTACCCCAAGTGCCCTTCCTTACATCCCTTTCTGGCTGAATGGGACTTCTTTGGAAGGGTTGTGGCTTCCCTGAACCCTTTGTGTGACAATTGGTCAGTGATCTGATTCAGCCATGACTTGGGAAAATTATTGCCTCAATAGCAAAGATTTTGAAAATTCTGGAGACTCTTTCACCCCTTCCACTAAATCCTGCCAAAGGAAAGGAGTGACAGTCGTGGGAGCACTAACTCCCACCTGTCCCTGTGTTGATGGCAGTCTGTAGTTTGGCATTGTCTGTGCCAACATCTTATAATTTCTTCAAATACTAAGCAGTTGTTTGTGATAGCAGTGCATTGGTCCAAAATCTTGTGTCCACCACAGTGTTCTAATTTAGTGAAAGAAAAACTGTCACAGTTGATCCTCTGGTGATTGTACAAAACACCTATGTGGAAATCCATGGAATAATTTAAAATAAAACCTTAATTTCTAAGGAAGACTGAAATGCCGTCTTTTAACTCTTCCAGGAAGGAAGTGTAAATCAGAACTTTCAGTTATAACATTACATTTTGTTCTAGGAAATTGAACTTGCTTGTGCTTTCACTGGCTTTTATCTTGTTCTTACTCAGATCCCATCAATGCTCAGTTGATAATAGGAGCACAATGTGAGTTGCAGATAATGCCAATCTGCCTTCAGCAGCATGTGTTTCACTCCCACATTCTCCTGTTGTGAGCTGCAGCCCTGTTTGCTTAATGGTGGGAATACAGACATAACAGAAATGTGTTTCTTGGTATTCAGAATTCTAAGTCAAAAGATTTGCTGCTAGGTCATACACACAAGCTGCCCTCTCAAAATGTGTGGATAGATGTCCAGGAGCTTTCCTGAACACAGTTCTTGTAGCTGGAAGATTGGAAAAAGCCTTTGGGGTACTCCTGCTAATACCTGTTTTAGTTTTGACAGTGTTGCACTTGGAGTTTGGGCTATGTAACACTGTTTCCCCATGAGATCCGTGTCTGTAACTTAACTGTAGGCGTCATTTGCACTCCGGGTTTGCCTGCTGGAGTCCCTGGCAGCTCCGAGAACTTGCAGGAGGAGCCCACTGGGCCCTTCAGCGGTGACAGCGACCGGGGCTCTCACAGGACCAGAGGGAAAGCCGTGAGGGAGAGAACAGTGTAAGTAAAGCAAATATCAGGATTTTTTGTAGAATGTTCGAGAGAGGAATTTGCTTCATGTGTGAATGAGCACCTGCAAACCAACCAGGCTGGTGTTACATGCTGCATTACAGTCAAATAGCACAAAGTTTAAGCTCGATTTCCCCCGGTTTTCACACCAGCCATGTTTACCATTGAGGAGCATCTCTAAACCCGCTGTAAGTGGAGCAATGCCAAAACTCAACGATGTTTGGGTGGAAAACAGAAACCAAACCATTCCTTGTAGATGTTCACTTCGGAACACGGCTCGGCGGCGGCCCCGGCCCGCGGGCTGCCGTGGCCGCGCCCGGCGGGGCGGGCGGGGGCCGCTCTGTCCCTCCTCTCGCTGCTCCCGGAGCCGCCTCTCGCTGCCGGCTCCGGCCGGGCGTGCACCATAGAGTGGCGCGGGGTAGGCGGGCGCTCCGCCGCGGTGGCTGCTGGGATGCGGGAGGGCTGCGGGGCGGAGCGGCGGATCGCGGCCTGGCGGCGGGAGCGGCCGCGGCCTCAGGTGAGCGGCGGGAAGGGGCCCCGGCCCCGGCGGCGGCGCCTCCGCCCCCTCAGCGCTGCAGGGGCTCCCCGCGCAGGCACGGCCCTGACCCTGCCTCCCGCCGCCGTTTGCGGGGGTTGTGCAGCCGGTGTGTGGGAAGGGAGAAGTGTATCCGGGGCAGGAGCCCCGGGACGCCGCGGTGGGGCCGTTCCGCGCACACCTTGATTTGTTTTTAAAGCAAGGAGGGATTAATGTGAGGTGCGGACAGGGCCGCGGGGCTGGGGGAGCCGAGATGCGAGGAGAGGATGGGGCAGGAAGTGCTGTCTCCACTCAGGCATTCCTCGGATGCTTTTAAACTTGCGGCGCCCACCGAGGGCTGCCCGGAGCCGGGGGATGCGCAGAGCGACCCGTGCCTGCTTTGGCAACAAACCCAACCCGTGCTGTAATTCTGTTTGTCTTTAATTATTGTTCACCTGCAGGTCAGAGACTTCATGGTATCGTGAGGCTTAAGCATGACTTGGAAATTATTTAAATACAAATTTTTCAGTTTGCTGTGCGTTGGCAGTATGTACACAATTATACTTCAGCTCTGTGGGTGTGAGGCAGAGCTGCCTATTTCCTGATGAGTGATCGTGGCTAATATGTTTATCTTTTTAATTTAAAAAGGCCCTGTTTCTCACAGTTTAACAGTGCTTTTTGACTCAGTAACTCGGCAAAAATACTGTCAAACGCTGCTTGCATAGAAACAACATCATCCCTAAAACTGATCATTCACAAGAACGGTATCACTGCCTCCTTTGTGCATTTCAAGCAGCTGTTTTCATTGATAAAACAGTGTGAAAGGAGGTTGTTTAGAGTCATGTGTTAGCGTTGAAATGGAGCTTTAAATAAAATATTTAAGATTAGAGCTTTAGGTTCGTGTGTTGATTTTTCTTCACCTTTTAAGAATAGTGCTTATGCAGGTGGTTGAACTCCTGTTTAGTCCTTGCTCCTTTTGCTGTGCATATGTGCTGTGCATGCTGTTGAGTCACAGGCATGTTCCAGATTTTGATTCCCAGTAGTAATCCCTGTACAGTTTCCTTGGTTTAAACACAATACCAGAAGGAAGTCTGCAGAACTTATGAGCTCTGAACATCAGTTCCAAGCCATAGCGTGGTCTGTCTGGAAAAGTCACAGCTGGGTTGTTGCATTTTCTGTAAATTCCATGTTTGGTGGAAGTGATGCAGTCATTTTCCTGAATAAGAGTAAAGCAGAATTGTTAGTGTGTAAAAGAGCATTCCTTCAATTGATAATACCTATTTCTAATGAGGGAAAATGGAACCATCTGGGATTGTTCATCTGGAGGAGGTTTCCCACAGTGGAGGTGAGGACGTGCCAGGAACAAACATGGCACACAGAACAGGCTGTGCTGGATACATTTGTTAGAGCTCAGTGATTCACACAATCATGCCATTTTTGCTATTATTGATGTGACTCAGATCTGACATATCTTCCTTGGGTTTTGTAGTTGTTTTAGTGAGAAACCATAAATACTGCTGTTTTACTGACATATCTTGGTGTTTCTGTCTGCTTTAAATCTGAAAAGTGACTTCAGAATGCTGATGCTGTTGAGACCATTTCCAGCACTGGGAAACCTGTTTAAGTCTTTACTCCTGTCTGTGGCTATTAAATACTGCCAAAAAAGTATCTGAGTTATATAATCTCTGATGGAAGAAAGAAGCTTCATTTGAGAAATCAGGAGGGCTGTTCTGCTGGTTGAGATGGCTGTGAGGTCACTCAGAAGTGATTATTTGAAAATGTTGTCTGATATCCTTACATGGCCATGCCTTTGTACATGTTTGTAGTGCTTTCTTTGTGCTGGCTCCTATTGAGAAGCTCCCAGTCTGCCTGTTCCTCACAGTTTACTTCTTGCATCCTGACAGGAACAAAGGAAATGACCCATTTTCCTTCCCCTCTCTTTCCCTCTCCCCGGAATGCTGCTCTTAGCAGGGACAGTGGGATGGCACATCCAGCTCAACTCGGTGGCACTTTGCTCCTTTGCATTGCCAGCATCAAATTGTTCAGGATAGGAATTTGTTGGAATCCAAAATGAAACTTTGTTGTGTTACCCACTGTTCAAAACCAGATTTGGACATTCCTGTGCTGTAGCACAGTGTCCCTTTTTTACTGCTAGGCCTGCTAAGTAGAGCCCAGCATTATTTACAGATAAAGTTTCACTGCTTTTTGTAATTTGTTGCAAATGTATCTTATCTATTCCTTTCTCCTTGAACTGTTTTTAATGTGCTGTTTTGCTTATCTCATACTGATTGAAAGAGTACTTTGAAAATCTAAAGAAAGTGGAGCAGATACAGTTCTTGCTCTGGTTTGCCTCAGTTGTGGAGTTTTTTATGCATTTTGTTCTGGACAATTGATAAGTAATTAGATGCTACAATTTTCAGGTGTGTGAACTCCCCAAAGTGTTGCCAGAGACTCAACTTCACCTTGTTTTGGTGTTTGAGCCAGCTGTGTGCAGACAGAGCTGTGGGTTTCTGTGCTCACTGATGCACAGCAGGGACTGGTGCAGTGCCAAGCTCTCACTGGTGAGCAGTACTGGGAGTGCTGTACTTGTTTGGTTCTGAAAGAGGATTTAACATGTGGCATTTTGTTCATTCTGAGCTTTTGATTTGTACTGTATGGTAGAGCTTTGGGAAGGCAGCACATGGTCTCCAGGGAGGTTTGGTGGAATGATTTTCGAGGAAACCTCATGAGGGCAGTATTAGGAATTACAAAATGTCAAGGCTGAGCAACTGAGCTCCCAAAGGAACCCTGACACCTTTGGTGTTGTGGAACAGCCAGCAGGTGTTTCTGTGGGTTTTTTTGTTGTTGTTGAGGTAACTTTTGGCTAGCACACTTCTGTTCTAACAAAAGGCATTGGGAAGTTACTACCTGGAAGTGTGAGCTGCAGCCATGATGTGATCAGAGCAGCTGGGCTGCTGCTTTGCCTACAGCAACTTTCAGTCAGAGTAAGACACAAGGTAATGTGGTTTGCCTTGTAAGAAACAGGTTTTGTAAGCTGTACTTGTGGAACAGATGATTTTATGAAAAAATGTTCTTCATGAGATAACAGACTAACTTTGAGGCTGAGCGTGTCATAATCAGTTGATGGCAATTTTGACTCTTCTGCTTTTTAATCAAGTAACTTGAGTAATGCTGCAATGGATGGGACTCTACTGTCAGCTTAAATCAGAAGTAGGGAATTTGCCATACATATTGAAACCTGAATCATGCCCCTGTCTCCTTTATTTATGGGCACTGGGCCTGGGTGATTCTCCTCTGGCATTACTGTGAGAAATGGGTCAGGTATATCTGCATTGGCACTCATTCACTATGAGCTTTTCTAAACTCTGGAACTATGTTACTAATTTTATTGACAAGGTGACAACAGAGGTTTCCAAACTTAGAAACAAGATGTCAACAGAGTTACTTCTGTCACTGGGACTGTGAGTGTCTTTAAGGATATGTGACAATGGTTGGCTGGAGGCTGGAATGAGCCTTTGCCTACTGGTCAAAGGAAAAGAAGTTCTGGTTTTCAAAACCATTCTTAGTGGATGCTTTCCAGAATGTTTTGAAGGAATACACAATTAGAGGCTGACAGATGATTAGAATGAGAACCTCCCTATTTTCCAGGCAATGAATGCATTGGGCTTTCATTAGTAAAAGCAAATGAGCTGGATATGGGGGAAAAGTTGGAGGAGGAAAAAAAACCAACTTTCCTTGCTTACAGGGTAGGTGGTACCTGCACAGCTGCCAGGATTTGAAATGCCTGCTGCAGGGCAAATGAAGTACCATGGGAGCTGAAGATCTGTTTTCTTTAGAACTCCAAGCAGCAATTATGCTAACTTCAACTTTTCCTTCAGTCCAGAGCTTGGACTGTGCCAGGATTTGACTGTCAAAGTTCCAGTGTCAGAAACTGGACTGTATCCTGCTGAAATGACTCCTGCTACCCAACAGGAAGGTCTGAACACACAGGTGCCTGCATAGGTCACTTCCCTACTTTTCCAGGCCAAGAGCTGCATTGTCAACAAAGCAAGCTGTGAAGTGCTCCTGCCGCTTCTGCGTTTCCTGTCCCTGCTCTGGGGCTGCTCTAAATGAAAGGGCTTTGCTCTTGCCCTGATAACTAATCTATAGCACAGCTAACATCCTTGAGTGAAGAGATAAGGGCTTGCCAAAGTCCAGCTGTTCTGGGTGTCTGAAACTAAGGAACAAATCTCTTTTGATAGTCCTTCACGCTGGCATGAAATTTTGAGTCCGGCATGGGTTAGCCAAGTGTAGTGTCCTGTTCAGCAACAGCACTTTGATGTTACTGAAAATAATGTTGTGTTCTGACCCTTACCTGGGAGTCCTGTAGGTGTCCTGTTCTCATGAGAATTTTTGGATATGGTAATAATTCTCAAATGTAATGTTTGGACAACATTTGCATTACATTCGCCTATCTGTGAACCATCCTTCTACAAAGACAGGATGGGTGAAAGTTTGTTATGATACTAAATTGTAATATTTTGCATTTTAAAGGAATTTTTCTGTTTTGAAATTTTTAAGTATTTAAATTAAGTACTCCTGTGACTTATTTCAGAAGGAAGACATTTTGATTATGGTTTGTTTGTTCTGGTAATCCTTGAGTATGTGACATGTCATTTTACTAGAATAAAATGTGATCAGTTCAAAATTAAAAGTAATGTAATCTTCAAGTCAGCTAACATGCACTATGGCTTTTTTTTCTTCCAGTGAGTGAAACTTGAAGTGAAGAAACATGTCTCAGTCCGGTGAAAAAGTAAAGGTAAAGAGATGGCTGCATAGCTAATATTTTGTCTAGAATCTATTGAACTTCTGAAAACGTTTGTAGTTTTACTGGAGTGCTAAAATTGTGAATAAATTATACCTTATTGCTTCAGATGTGTTTTTTAGAAGGAACTGCTTAGTTGAAACAGAGGTTGTATGAGATCCTAGTGATGGACTTTCTGGTGTTCAGCAGACATTCAGTCTCTGCTTACAAAGTTAAAATGGTACCTTCACCTAAGGAAATTTCATGTGACAAACCTTCATTCCTAATGTTTTTACCCACCTGGATGGGGTTTAAAAGGATTGGTAGCAAATAAGTAATTGCCTTTTAAGTGATTTCCCTTGTCTTCCCCCACACCACTGGAAGTGTATGGCATTGTAGAAAACCTGTTCTCATCATAAACTCATCTGTGAAGAAGACATTTGGTTCCAGATAGCCCACAGGGCCCTAAATCAGGTGGCTGCAGTTCTTATTTAGGCTCCTATGAGGTTTTCAGTCAATGGGTAACAGATGTTGCAGCAGACTGCCCTGTTCATAGCCCAAATTTCTTTGATAAGTTTTTCAGGCATGTTTCTTTTCCCTGCTTTTGTGTTAGAAGTCAAAGATTGTGAAGATAGGTGAACAACTTAAGCAGCAAAAGATACATCTCTGTGTGATTGTATCTCAGTAATCCCCCATTAGTACAATGTTCTTGTTTTTTACCTGTAAGCATATGGATTATTTTTATAGAAGCTAGTAGCAGCAGACACCAAATTTGACCAGTATTTTTTATTTTGAGCTGTATTTATTTCTTAAGATTAATAATAGAGTATCCTGCAAGCTTGCAGATTTTTATTTTATCCAAGGAGAGGCTTTGTTTGTGTAGCTCAAGGTATTTATCTGATTTCTATTTATATCAGCCTGCTTGGTAAATGAACCTTTTTAAGGTCTGCTTTGCTATTGCAGCAAAAATGGTTTCATTCTCTATTCTCCTTGTGCTTTATATACCCCTGCACTTTATTGTGTAGAATCAAGTAAACTCTTTTTCAGCTTTTTAGGGGGAAGGGGATCTCATTTGTATTCAACTTTTGTTTTCTTGTCAGTTTTCCGACTCGGCAGGCTATGTGGGATTTGCTAATCTGCCCAACCAGGTTCACAGGAAATCTGTGAAGAAGGGCTTTGAATTCACACTCATGGTGGTTGGTAAGTGAGCTCTTTAAGTATTTTTGACTGTTATACAACAACATTTCTTTCACATAGATGTGTACATCTTCCTGCTTAGCAATTGACTGTTAGCAGTAGAAAAAGCTTTGAACCTCTATACACTTTCTAATTGCATCTGTTACTGTTTTGTCATGTTTAGTAGGAGGGAGTATTTATAGTGATTGAAGATGATGACTTGGAGCCAACAGGACATTTTGGCATTCCTGATTAATTGTCAGATGACAGGGGTGGTTGTTTAATCTTTCTCTTGTTTCCCCACTGAAGGCATGAATGCAACCAGTGAGTGTCTTGCTGTTGAAATGGTGATGTTGCTGTTGTGCTTTCTGCTGTTGTGTACTGACTCACTCTGGTGTCAGAGATAAACCTGTAATTTACCTTTCTGTCAATGAGCACCTCTGAGTCCCTTTGATGGAGAGTCCTGTAGGCACAAAGCTCTTCCTAGTGATGTTGAATTATGTTTACATTAAATCAGTTTAATGGTTTGCATGTGCAAAAGGAGTCCACAGTTACCCTTCTGTAGCAGTCAGTGAAAAATGAAAATGTGCTCTGTAGTACCATTTGGAATTACCTGGTGACAGCATTCAGCAGTGTTTGTGAGATAAACAGGTAATTTGTGATAATTGTAGAGTTCTTGTGTCATGTAGTTTGTGATGAGAAATACAAATAATTTTTCATCTCAAATAATATGGCCAGTTGTTCTAAATGATGGCTCCTTTGATTCCATGAGTTAGGAAACAAGCACTTTTTTGCAACTCAGATTTAGTAGTTAAATTTACACATTTAACTTTGTTACTTAGATGTAGGACAAAATTTGTATCATTTGAAGTTACAGAATTATGAAACTTCTCAGCTGAATTTTGAGTAATTTGCTTGATGATTTTCAGTTTAATGGAACCTATATGTGCCTAAGTGTAAGGGTGCAAAACGTGACGATTAGTTTGGAATTGCTTTACTCATTTGTCTTCCCAGCAGTGTTCCAGGTTCAATTTGTAGCTTAGGAAAACCTTCAAGCTCTCAGAAATTTTCAGCAGGAGAGTTACAGCTCTAATTTTGTTAGTTTAAATGAAAAAAGCTGTAATTTCTCTCAAGTAACTGAGCTATCTCTAGATCTATAGTCCAAGTGCTGTATGACCTTTCAGCTTTATTGTGACATCTGTTACAGTAAACTTACAATTTTCATGTTACATTTATGAAAACACTGGAGGCTTGTTTTTCCGGTGTTTTCAAAGTGCTTAGCTGAACCTTTGATGTTTTTATATCAAAAGCTAGGGTGGATCCTGATGAACAAATTATTTTTCCTCCGTAATGTGGGCTTGGAGAAAGACAAGGTGCTTTAAAAATCCTGGAGTTAAAAGTGTATATGCTTAATAACCTGAATTATTTTGTTTGTAGGTGAGTCTGGCTTAGGAAAATCCACTTTAATTAACAGTCTGTTCCTGACTGATCTTTATCCAGAACGTTACATTCCTGGAGCTGCAGGTAAATGTGGTTTTGCAGTTCCTTCAGCACACTCCACCCTATAAAATTTCTTGTTCTTTCAGTTAATATTGCTTCATTCTTTACCCATTACATCACTTTGTCACGCAGTATTTAAATTTTCTAAATTATGTTTTGTTGAGTTGTCATTTTCTTATTTAGATTTCCTTTCAAAGACAGCTTTTGTTTCTTTATCAGCTGCTATTAAAAAGAACACCTCCCAAACCTTTTAGGTATCAATATACCTAAGTGTGGTTTTATTCTAATCTCCATTTCTTCTCACTGCTTTTTGTCTGTAGTGCCTTAAATCCTGGTTAGAGGTGTAAATAACCTTTTGGCAAAGAATCTATTGAGCTTCTGAGTATTATTATTTTATTTTTTCACATTGTCATAAGTAAACCCATGTTTTAGTTTATTGTTTACTTACAAAAACGTGGTGTTAAATTCTGCTTACTGCTTTGTCTATTTTGATAAAATATTTTGTGTCATGCAGGTTACAACACACTTGAGCTTGCAGTTCCTCCTGTGGGGGTCTCTGCAGGAATTGATAGGCAAATAACAATCCAAATGTTCCTTTATTTTAGAGAAAATAGAGAGGACAGTTCAAATCGAAGCTTCCACAGTAGAGATAGAGGAGCGAGGGGTGAAGCTGCGTTTAACTGTAGTTGACACACCAGGATATGGAGATGCCATTAACAGCCAGGACTGGTATGTGTGGAAATCCTGCTTTGTTAATAAAGTGTGTGTCTTACACAAACACTATTCTAGTGTGTCTGGTACTTTCTAAACTTCCAATTTCAATTTTCTAACCACTTCTGATGTTTTTAAAAGTTTTGTAGGGTGTGTCTATAATTCTGCCTCAAAGTTAAGAGCCTCTCCTTCAAAAAGTTTCTCTGAGCACTGCAGTCAGCTTTTTGTCTCTATGGCCATTCCAATCAAACAAAATTCTGGTGGGGGGAAACTTTTTGTCTTTTACTTTCTGTGTCTCTGGCCCATCCAGTTTCCATGTTTTTAAGACAGTTCTTTTCATTCTCTGTGCTCTATGTGTACTACCAGCAACTTGGGTAGAACTGGTTGTTTTTTATGATGAAATTGCCACTTGGCTCTCTCTGGCCTAAATATCAACAACAATCTTTAATGAATGAAATAATTGTCAGTAGATACACTGGAAAATATACATAATTGCTTTAGCATAATGATTATGAAGAAAGAAATCTGTAAAGCAGCTTGAGAGGAATGGGGCAATTTGTGACAAACTAAATTCTTAAATGTAATTTCCAAATAATCACATTCAGGCAATTCTCTTTAACTGTGGAAAGCTGATGAATTTTTTCAAATAAGGATTAGAAATTCTTACTGGGATGCTTCTAGTTTCAGTGGATTAAAACTTTGAATTTTCGCATGGTTGTCTTTTAACAAGTGCCAACAATATTTATTTTATTTAGTTGTTAATTCTGTTGACACTTTATTTGTGGTGGTGGTAATCCCAAAGCAAACAAGGATCACTGAGCAGAGAAATGCAGCATAAAGCTAATACAGGCTGATTTGGATCCTTCACTTAAAGACCAGGGAATAGATAAATAGCAGATAAATAAACATATATAATGCTAATAGAATGTTTTGCAATCTTTCAGTGACAGAATGATGTATCTGCAGTGTTCTTATTATCAGATGGTTTTTCTCTTCTTTCTATGGTGTAAATGTAGGAACACAGCAAAAGTAAAGACAGTGAAGTTCTGTAATGCACTAAATGAAAGTCTGAAAGTGAAGCTCTAGTGAGATTTTTATTTTCCTCCCACTTTTCCTACTCTAGTAAGTTGAAAAAAATGGAACTTTTGGTATAACACAAAGGCATCTTTCTGGGCTGCATCATGGTCTTGCTTATTTTGTGCTCTGTTGACTAGAGCTTCCTTCCGCTGGAGCTGAGGCTCTGCAGCCTGTGCATTGTGTTAGAGAGAGCTCTTCCTGTTGATTGTGTTCTAATGCCCTTTGTTTATTCTGCTCAGATGTTTCTTAGAGACCTACGTGTTCAGATTTTCCCCTTTCTTTTTGGAGGTGTTCTGAATAGAATCATTCTGTGGTGATTCAGAGCTGAGTAGAACAGGTTAGACGTAATTTTATGTGACAAACCTGAAACATCAAATACACTACAGGAACAAATAGTACTTACATCTTACCATTAACTGCATCTTTTTATTTTGTATCTCTTTAGTCCACTTATGTCACATGAAAAGCCTTTCAGCCACAGCAAGTGTCATTTTGACAAAGTCTCTTAATCTTTACAGGATGTCTTTGGGAGTTGGATGGGCAAACTCTTTGTTTTGAGCTGTAGTGAAGACTAACCCAGAGCAACCACCTTCCTTCCTTGCTAGTTCAGAGGAAGGAGCAAGTTCATGTTCTTGAACTTATGTTTGTGTTCAGGAGCATTTACTGCAATCATGGTTCACCAGTAGATAGTGCTGATCATGATCCAAGATTTATAAAGCTCTTTTTTTGGGAAGGCTGTAATTTGTGCAGACTACTTGTTTTTCAAGGTGACAGATTTTACTAAGGCTGTTTTTGAGCACAGATAAAGTGGCACGGTGTCTCTAGGAGATGGCAATTGCTGGGAGAGTTTCAAATATCTTTCTCCTGAGTAGGTTCCCTAAATGGCTTTTAGTCTCTGTGCATTGATGAAAGGGCTAAATTTTAGAGTTTGACTTTTGGGGATGGGAGCTGAGGTAAATTTTTATGTATTTTATGTCAAAGAAGAAGTACTGATTAGGATTCTGTGCTAGTAGGAGTGTGTCCAGGAGGTCTATTGGATAGGATTGGAAAAACAACAGTGTTGAATTGGGAAATGCTTTGTTATAGATTTAGTACAACACACTTTCTGAAGTAGTGTAATTCTTGTTTTCTGGATGCTACTGTACTTAAAACAGTATGAAAGGTAAGTTGGAGGTGAAGCACAGTTAACCATGATGATTTTTTAAAGATTCTGTGTGAAGCTTTAGTGCAGGCTGGAGTTCTGTGCTCTAGAATCAGGCCCACAGCTAGGATTGCTCATGGCATCACTTTAGGAGTGTGTTTGGAGAACAGCAAAATTCTCTGTGGTGGGAGGTTTGACACATTCAAAGTCTTTCCATGCATAAGTACATTGGGATCATGAGAGAAGCATGTCCTTAAAATAACATCTTCCATCAGAACAGAGGGGATCTAATCAAGAGAGGAAAAAAATTGCTTGAGGCTTAGATTTACTTTGATATCTGGCCTCAAAAAAGTGGTTGACAAAAACAGACTACAAGTGAACTTGTTAGCTATTGCTGATCACACTCTATTTCATCTTGCTTGCAGTGTCACAGGTCATTCTTTGATAGCTGCTCTCAGCTCTTTGGCTGCTGCTAAATTTTTTTCTTTCTTATTTTGCTTTTTTTTTTTTTAACTGACTAAGGCTATATTTTATAGGTTTTGGCAGCTTGATAATATTGTTCATTTTCCCCAGTGGGTTTAAATGCAGCGTTTGTGCTGTTTGCTGTTAGAATACAGGATGTGCTATCTCCCATGTAATGACACAGTGTGGTGTGAGCCAGGTGTTTCCCGGAAGTCAGGAGCTACAGGACACTGACACCGTATTTACAGGGAAAATTAGACCTAGAAAACTGCACGTCAACTAATGGCATTGCCAGGGAAATGTGTGACAGTTCTCTCCCATTGTTAGTGTTTGGTTTCTGTCCTAGTATTTGTATGTCTTCAGTCTCGTTACCTTTTACCAGCCAAGAGAGGTATTGAAGATTAACAGGAACAAAAGCCATATTGATGTGTTTCAGCACATTTAGGTTTTAAGATGCTGTTTCCTAATGAGTAGCACGAAGGTCAAAACCCAATGAATTCCATCTTTTGCTTTCTTGTCTTCTGTAATATGACTTAGAATAGCTAAATCTTACAATGATGTAAATGTGTGTGTATATATTCTACTGTGGATTTATTCCTTCTTAATTCAAAAGCTTACTTAGCTTTGGAGAATCAAATTCCCTCCAGGATCTCTTCCATCATTCTTTTTACTTTCTTTTATTATCTCCTTTGCAGCCATGCGGCCCTGGGTAAAATGTTGCTGCCTATTGCAGTGTTTGCCAGCATTCTGTGTTCATTTTCCAAATTATTAATTTTCTTTTATCTGTTCTGTTTCCTCCTTAAGTGTATCTCATCAAGTTTGTGTTTTCTCAGCAACAGAAATATGGGTGTTCCTATTTCTCAAACTTTCTGCTTAGTTTGTTCTCAAGTAGTTTAAGACATATTCATGATACACAATCATCTGCCTCACCTTATCTACGTCAGCTGTTTCCTTCCCTTCCCCTGCAGTACCTGATATAAAGTGTCCTTTTATATGAATGGTGTTTGCAGGTGTCTGCATGCTCTGGAATAGCTTAAAATGATCTTCTTAGTTATGTGTTGTTTTCTTTTCTCTCTGGTCACTGCTCTCTGGGTCTGATTAATCTGTAATCAGATTTTGTGCTCATTTACTTCTTTGCAGGGAATATTTTAAATTGTCTTAAACTTAGTAGTTTTTTCCTTTGCCAATAGAAAAGAATTCTGTAAGGTAACAAAAATAACTTAATAAATCATGTGATGCTTGAGTGCATGACTTGCAAATGTATTTGTACTTAATTCTAACAGAATACCAGAATTTTCAGAGGTAACTATAGAAACCTGGCTCTAGGGTCAGGGTTGTAAATCAAGAGGATATCCGGGATATGTCATTCATCAACCAGTTTAAAAACAAATCTTCAGCCCCTAACCCCAGAAAAAAAAGCAGAAAAATCCTCAGTCTTCTGTTCCTGTGTTGTCTCAGCACCAAGTGCTTTTTTCTGAACTGGCACTTGAACTTTTTATCCAGTGAACAGAGTACCTGGCTCTAGGCATAAGTTGACACTTGGTGGTTGTTATGAAAGCACCCTTTTGCATTATCAAAATATTTTTCCTCAGTAAAAAATATTTTTACTGGATAAAATGCTAGGAAGTTGAATTTTCTGTAACAGTAGTGTTTTGATTCTTTCCTTATTATTTAAAGCTGATATAAGATGCCTGTCTTTCTTCCCCCTCCCATACCACAGCTTCAAAACAATTATCCACTACATTGACAACCAGTTTGAGCGGTACCTCCATGATGAGAGTGGGCTGAACAGGCGCCACATCATCGACAACAGAGTCCACTGCTGCTTCTACTTCATCTCTCCTTTTGGGCATGGGTAAGGAAAACCTTGAGCTTTGGTACTTCAGGGTGTTGTACCTCCATAGCAGATCATAAGTCTGTTCATTACTTGAGCTGGTAACTTAGCAGTAATGTTAATTGAGTCCCCAACCTGTCAGTTAGTGCAATTAAAACAGTCCATGGTGATTAGTGCTCTCCTTTACTGTGTCCCCTTTTGCATTTAATATTGTTTCAAGGCAGTCAGTACTGCGTTGTTTATCACTCAGAAACATAAATGCTTTTAACATCCACTTCATTATATAGAGACAGTTTTAATTATAGCTTAAACTTTGCACAATCAAGTTGATAAGCAAAGACATTAAGTTCAATGGCTTAATTTATTATGAAAATACTGTTTATATGGACACTTGAAATAAATAATTTTAAATACATTTGGTCTGTTATAAAGTAAACAACACAAAACTCCATGCCTATTTTAAATCTTTTTTTTTTCCTGCTTGTTGGCAGACTGAAGCCATTAGATGTGGAGTTCATGAAGGCTCTTCATGGAAAGGTCAACATTGTCCCTGTGATTGCCAAGGCTGACACCCTGACACTGAAGGAGAGGGAGAGGCTGAAGAGAAGAGTAGGTCTAACACTTGGTCATGAGAACAGAGCAATCCATACAATTTAAAGACAAATATAAAGTAATTTCTAATTGAAGAGGGGTAAATGATATTGGCCAAGGACCTAATCTTGGGGAAGTGGGAGGTGGGAAGGCTTCACTGAAGGCTGATGTGCTTTGCCAGTTACATTTGCTAAGAATGTGGTTGTTCTTGGCTTCATGTATCTTAGCAAAGCTGTGCACCCAGTAGCAACACTGTTTGTAACAAGGGTTCAGACAATCCTGAAAGAAGTGGAGATGTCTGAGAGCAGCGGCCAGAGTGCCCCTTAGTTCTTGAGAAGGTTAAAAGTGAGAACAGTGTGACTGTATGAACCTTGTCTGCAATGCAGGCAAAGATCCACTGAAAAGAGAAGGAGATACTTGTACAGAAATGAGCAGCTTTATGGTGAACCTGGTGAAAGGAGGAAGGAAATTTTAAAAAGTCTGTTCATTGAGACAAGAAGATCTTTGGATCTTTGGATCTTGCTGGGAGAAATTCTGTCCCAGCTCTTGAACTTTAATTTTGTTCCTCCACAAATACTATATGGTAATGACAGGTGCACTGCTTTCAAATTGAAGGAACTCATAGGGAAATCATAAAGCAAAAATGTGGCTGATTGTGCAGGTTTTATTGCTTTTCCTTTTCTGTTACTGTACTGACTTTGTAAATGATTTTTATCTCACACTGTTTGTGGAGCTGCCACTTTTTGTAAAGCTCCCATAATTCACCCTTTCAGCAGTGTATTTCAGGCTCAGTATTCACAGTTGTTACTTTTTGGTTCAGCATTTGAGAGCAGAATGATGTTGAAAGATTTGAAGGAGGCATTTAAGTGGAACAATAATTATTTAAAAATACAATTCACTGGGAATTTAACTAACTTTTAACTAACTGGTCTTTAAAACAGTCTGGACTTAGACATATGGACACCACATTTATGCACTGCTAAGTACAACAAGAAGAAGGGCATCTGTAGTCTAAGGGAGTGGTTAGGGAGCAGGTAAACAAGTTTCATTATTTTTATACTGCTGGCAAAGGTCATTCTGCAAACTGAGTTTATATTAAGTCAAATGTATAATGTGCTTCCAAAGCTTTGAAAATCAAAGCTACTGTATATTGTTCTAACTCAAAGCATCTTGGCCAACAGAGTCTCTAATCAAGAGTAGGAATCAAAGTCCTGCTTTGCTGACGCAGCTTGAAGTCTTACTTTTTTTAGATGTTTCTGCCATTTGGCCATCAATCTGAAGTAAAATGTTTTTGTTTTGCCGCTATGGATTAAGCAGCAAGATTAGCTTGTGGTGCTTGCAAAGGAAACCCAGCTTGGAGTAATTCCTGTTTGGGCTTTCTGGAATTCAAAGTTATTTTTTTAAACTTTTGAGTGGGAAGAAATGCACGACAGTTTCACAAGCTGTGCCATGCAAGGGTGCTAAGGAAACATGCTCAAAAGAATGACTTCATGAGAGGGGAACTAATATTTTGACTTTTTTTTTAATTTCCCATGGGAAGGCTAATCTTTAGGAACACAGAATCCTCTGAGGCCAATAAAATTCAGATTTGAAGAAGCAAAATGCTGTTTCATTGTTAGGAGCATAAAATACAGTTTGTTTTTATTGCAATTCTTTTTCCTTTCAGGAAAACACTAGGTTTAACAGCTGTAATATATTATTCTAGCACCCCTTGCTGTTGGCTTTCCCGTTATTGTTCCACTTGCATTTTATCTCAAAAGATCTCAGCCAGGTTAAATGTGCTTTCTTGTTTTATGCAACTACTTAAAGGCATCAAACTGCAGTGCTGCCCCACCCATCCCAGCTGTGCATCTTTTATTGGCATTTGGTGTCAGTTCAGGTCTCTTTCATTTTGCAAAATAGCAACAAAATCCATTTATTTAAATGGCATTTTGTGAATGTCTTATTTACTTTTTGGCAACACTTACTCCCAAATTTCTTTTCTCTCTATAACATGTTGCTCTCTGTGTAGGTGGGGGCTCATGGTACTCAGTGCGCGCGCGTGTGTGAGTGTAGGGGATGTTTATATACCTGGCAGGAAAACAATGTCAGGGAACAGCTGTGGCTCATACATGGACTTTCATTTGCCAATGGTCTGGAGAATTGTTTTCTTTTAAACACCTGTTAAATAACCAAGTTCTGGTTGGACAATTTTCATTTATACTGTAGCTGTCAGTTGCCATCATGACAGAGGATGGAGGAAGCCAGCAATACTCAGAGAAGGCTCATTAAGACCTCTCTATTTAAAGTCTGCTTGTTTTCATGCTACCAAGTTAATTTCCAGTTGTATACACACTAATGGCATCACAAGTCCTTACAGAGGCTCTTCTGAATATTTTTACCATTACTTCAAAACTCTCCCTGAATTTGCCCACACTTTGTCTGTGCTGAGAGTTCATTGAGCAGGGCAGCTGCTTGGTCCAGGTGATGTTTGTGGGGTTACAGTCACTGCTCTAGGAAGTTTGCACAGTTCCCCTATTCTGCTGAAACATCCAGGATCACTTTGGAGAGTGTCATTGTGGAATCTCAGCATTCTTCATGCTCTCCTTACACCACCACACTTCCTTTACTGAGAGTAACTTGTCAGTGCATTTGCTGCAGTGACAAGAGCTGACCTAAGTATATTCAGTAGTGTGGCAGCAGAAACATTCTCTTTGGTTTTGAAATGGAATTGACTTGTGCCACCTTTTGAAACTGCCAAAGGCCTGGAGTTATGCTGGCTGCTCACCCCTGCAGTGATTTCATTAGGAAAAGAATGTGCCCAGGAATACAGATACTGTATTTTTTATGTTACCCTCAGACATTAGTGACAAAGAAAACTGTTTAAGAACAGGATCTTTTTCTTAGTGGATTTTTAATGACTTTCTCCAGTTTAAGTGGATAATCAGCTTTTATCTTTTTTGATTCAAGAGGCACTAGGCACTGTCTTCTACATTTTTGAATGTATGAAATGCACAAAATATACTTTGACACAGGGTGAATGGTTTGAATTCTGTCACTATTGAATTCCTTCTTGTTACTTCACTTTTTTTCATATTAACCTCACTTTGCTTCTGTATTTGCCTTGTAAAACTTCTGGCATTTTAAAATTATTTACTTGCTGTGTTTTCCAAAAATACATTTATCTTTGGTGCCTTTTAAAAAATCTTCAAGCCTGTGCTATTTTGCCATTTAAACACTGAGTCAGGTGAATATTTGTGATAGACTAGTTAATCAAGTTCATATATTTTAAACTCTATTCAATATTTGAATACCTCTTCCATTAATTAAGAGTATTATTCTTTCTTTTTTGCAAACTTTCAGGTTCTGGATGAGATTTCTGAACATGGCATTCGGATTTATCAGCTCCCTGATGCAGATTCTGATGAAGATGAGGAGTTTAAAGAGCAAACTAGAGTTTTAAAGGCAAGTTTCACTCCTAGTTTATCATTTTGCTGCTGTAGTTATTCAATCTACAACGTGCCTAAAGGTACTTTATTCCTTTCACAATGTGTTGAAAATCTCAGTTTTCTTTGTGTGTTGACTCTGAATTATAATCCCTTTTATTCCAGTCTCTGCTTTATCAGAATTCCAAGTGTAGTGTGTCATGACTTTCTCTTCTTTCCTCTTTTAAGTGTAAACCACTGTTCACCTTGAACTAGTATTTGCAGTCTGTTTTCTGACTCAAACGTTTTAACATGTGAGCAGGGAGAGAGATTGTGGGTGTTGTAGTTGCTGTACTAATTAACAACTTGCCTTGTGTTAAAGCAGATAATCAAGGTTTTACTGAAGTAATTTCCTCTTTGTGCTTGCAAAGGTGTTTGAAGAATGTGTCTGAAATTCTCTTTCTAGCTACTTCACTCTGCATCTGAAGTATGTTTCTGTTGGCTGTTCTCCATGCATGATGTTATGTCAGATGACACATTATGCCCAAACTGTACTTGAACAACAGTTGAGTGTTCCTAAAGTGAGGCGTCATTTCCTTCTGGGCCTCTGTTAAAACAAATCAGTCCTAACACAGCTACAGGTGCTCCTAAGGAGAGGTTCCATTGCCTAAAATGGGATTTGTTGGTTTTTTAAAGTGAGAGGGTTTTAGTAGAGAGTGTTTGTCAGCATTTCTTTTCCCCCTCTCTTGCCTGTTACTTGAATCATTGTGTTTTCTTTAAAAGAAAGACAAAGCAAAATACAACAACTAACCAGCCAAAAATCAAAACAGTAACTTGTTTTTTCTGTCTTAACTAGGCTAGCATTCCCTTTGCTGTTATTGGATCCAATCAACTTATTGAAGTGAAGGGGAAAAAAATCCGAGGCCGCCTGTACCCCTGGGGAGTTGTTGAGGTTGAAAATCCAGAGCACAACGATTTCCTCAAGCTGCGCACAATGCTGGTGTGAGTAATGGTGGAGTGATCCCATCTCCTGTGCTGACGTCACTGCACAATGGCCACAAACCTATGGCAATGTTCATTCCTTAATTTAAAACTAGCCCTGATGCCAGCATACAGTTACATTCTAGTCCCCTGCAGCTTGTTTTTCTGCTGTACCCTCTGATCTCTCAATTCAGAAAGTATTTTCTATATTTTATGTTTCCAGATATATGTGATGATTTTATGCCTTATGTAAACTTATCTGATGGCTGAACATACCAACTGAAGTTTTGTTATAGTGCAGTTGGTGGGGCAGAGAGGCTTTTAAAATACTCTTCAAAGTGTAGAATATTCCAAAAGCAAAGTGCAATTTTCTTGGCAGTAGGGTAAATCCTTTGTTAAGTATGACACCCCACCCCGTTATGATTTTAGCCGATACGGATATTCTGCCTGCGTAAATGGTTTGAAGTGATTTTTTTAAAAAACGATGTTTTTCTATTGTTGGAAATGAATTCCGTTGTGTCATTCCAAATTGTGTCTGCACTGGGCAGGGATTGCCCTCTGCTGGGCACTGGGAGCAAGTGGGTTTTCCTTTTTTTTGTCTTGGCAATTGGAAATTGTTAAGCAATCTCAGCAGCTGTACGAGCCAAGCAGCTCCACCTAGTTCCCGGTTACAAATGATATTTGACAGCACTAAAGAGTAATAAAATACTTTTGGAATTAAAGTATCTTTCTGAATTACTGTCTTTGCAAGTTCTTAACACTGCAAAAACTGGTATAAACAACTCATCTGAAATAATTAATGACCAAGAGGAGGACAGCATCTTTTGGGTCTTTGAATGATATTGGTGGGGCACTTAGGAATGAGTTAAAGATCAATGAACTTGGAAGCAGAGTTCTGGCTGGCTTGGTCTGTAAGGATTTAATTTTCTGGTAAATACATTAGTTAGATAAAACAGAAGCAGAAGATAAAAGAGTGTTTTTCTTTGCTTTGCTGAGTGTTCAACAGCCTTTTGCATGTTCTAGGACTCACATGCAGGACCTGCAGGAGGTGACCCAAGACTTGCACTATGAGAATTTCCGTTCCGAGAGGCTAAAACGCACTGGCAAGTAAGTGTGGGCTGCCCTGGGTTCTGCTGCTCTCACTGCCCACTGACAGGGAATCTGCTCTTCCTCCTAACCAATCCCACCTGTAAACAATTATTTCTGATGAGATTTCAATCTGTGGAATTCTGAGATTTGTATGAAATGCTCTTCTTGAAGAAGAATAATATATAGCGAAGTGCTGTGCTTATAAGCAGCTTAAATCCCTTTTGCTCTATGCTTTTAATTGGAATGTGCAGGAAGAAGGTGCCTGCAAGCAAGATAGGTTTTATGTAATGATTTCTGCTTGAAGAAAATGAATGCTAGTGGGCAAATTTAAATAGGCCCCAGTCTGTCTGCTTAGGGAGGTATTGCTTCTCTTGCTCCTTCATGTGTAGCTAAAGAGAGTTTAGACCAAACAATGTTTTCTGATAATTTGTATGTTTTATGGAGTTTCTTATATCTTTTTTAATTCTTGGCAAGGCTATCCTTGGCAACTTAATGCAAAAAGTCCACAACTGCCTTTGCTGCATCTTTTTGGATAGTAATTTACTTTTGTCCACATTTCACTTGTTCTTCAAGTATCCAGCAAAGCATTTTGATGTTAAAGAAGAAATGAAATAGCCTACACAGCTTTTTAGTGATTGATTTTTGTACCGTGGATGGATAGTGAAGGAAATCTCTTCATTAAAGTAAATTGCAAAAAAAAAAAAAATCCATATAGCAGTAAAGAAAATTTAAGAAATGGGGAGTGAATAGCCGGAGAGGTAAAGATGGCCTTTTACAGAAGGGCAGCATGATTTTTAAAATGTCCTAATTTGCCCTTCTTCTACATGGAAGAATGTAGACTTTGATGTTATATTAATTGAAATATGAGTCTTGAATCTGTTCTTGGAGATTTTTACTTCTGTCAATGCATTCTTTTCTTATGCTGTCTTATGCATTCTTATGCTGTCAATGCATTCTTTTCTTCAATAGGCCTGTTGAAGAAGAAGTGGTGGACAAGGATAGAATCCTCCAGCAGAAAGAGGCTGAGGTAAGAGGAGCTTTCTAAAACTGGTTCTTTAAAAAGCCATGCTAGGTTCCAATTTCTGCATCAGCTGCTGCCTGTGGCAGGTAGGATTGGAGTTGTGTAAAATGACAGGCAGAACCTGACCATACAAGTGGCCCTTGCAGTGTTTTGTTTGTAGTCACTTGCACTGTGGATGGGAGGGAGTGTGTGCACTCCTGGTTGTAGACAGAATGTTTATCATTTCCTGTTTGGCTGCTGATTTTCCATAAGGATATTTGCTATTTTAAGTATTGAAATCAATTTATATTTGTCAGCTACACATGTTGGGTGCTGTGGTGGGATAGACTGACAGTCTCATGTCATTTCAGATGTGCAGGTGCTTACTGCAAGCACATTATCAATAAATTTGTTCTTGTGTCTTGTGGCTGTGGAGTAGAAGTAGGCTCTTGAGATTAAAAAATCCCATAATATAATTAATACATGTGCTTTTTCATCTTAACCTTGACTTACATCATAGTATTTTTGTTGTGCCTGTCAGTTTATGAAATCAGTGTTTTCAAACTCTGATTTCTCACTCTGTTTCCAAGTTATTGCTAGGCCTTTTAGCTTAGTATCTTAATGCTGAAGTTGTAGAGACTCAGAATTTTTTAGGCTGGTATTTAAATTCTAGCAGTATGCTGCCAGTGCTTATACTGCTTGCAGTCTGAAAACTTACTGCCAATTGCAAGATAGTGGGGTTTTTTCTCTTTATCCTTCTTTTATCCAATTCAGCTTGGATTCACATTCATAACTGCAGGAAAGATCATTGCACATGTGCAGCGATTTGGAATAAAAAATAAAAAAACTACAAACAGTTTTGTGTGTTTCTGAGGTGGAAAATTGGTTTCCATACATGGAAATTTTTGAAATTTAATTTGGTCTATGCATTTCCTTTTTCCCTTATAGCATCCATATTTAAAAATAGCTGACCCTGGTTAGCTATTGGCTAACCCTGGCATGCTGCTATAAATAGGAAAAAATTTTCCTATAAGGAAATACAGAAGCAGCTGATTATCACCATAATTAGTAGTTAATAATATGAATTACTGGAAATTGAGTGAGCTGCATATTTATCACTATATAACTGCATTTCAGCTGCACAAGCACACTTGATGACTGTGCACATACAAGAGTGGAACTTCTGCAAGTGTTCTGTACACAAATTAACTGCCTCCATTTCCTGGGGCATGTGCAAAGCAGCAGGAGCCCATCAGCTGATAGCCAGCAGCACTGAATGCTTCAAAAAGTCAAGAGCATTTTTTGAAAAGATTGTTTGTTTTTCTATTTTCCCTTAATGATTCCAAGCAGACAAGTAGACATAAAGAATTTAAGTCATAACTGTTTCTCCTGTTATTTGAACTGTGTAAATTGCCCATGCCTAGTAGTTAAGTAGAATTTTGGGTATCCTTGTAGAACTATTTGTTTTAAGACCTGTGTCTGAAGAAAGTCTCCTATAAATATTTTCCCTGGAAACTGTTGATATGACAGGCACTATATATATATATATATATATATATATAAAATATACTTTTATTTTCTATTTATGCATTGACACAGAGTGGTCAAAATAGACCAGTATATAAATATGTAATGTGTCTTTTATATAACATGGCTTAAAGGGATGAAATTTTGAATTTCTCAGGGGGCAGTCTTTGTAAGTTTCCTCTGGGGCTAATCATCTCTGAATAATTGCTGCTGAAGTTGCAGGGGATTAGGTTAGAACTTGAAAAAACAAATACATTTTTAACTTCTGCATTCTATTGTTCCGAAGAGATCAAGAGGCTTTGCTGAATCTTCTGTAGATAAGCTGGTATGAAGTCCCTTCATCTCCAAATCATCCCTAAGGTTCAGACTGGGAAAAATCTGTGGAGGAAAGAGGCACAGAGGAAATGGGTTTGCATTCCATGGCCTTCACAGAGAAAACAAATATCCATTTCCCCTCCTGTTCTGCATTCCCATCAGTAACGGTGCTTGATGTTCTATTTACAGTTTGGTGAGGTTTATATAACCTTGGAAGGAATGAATGCTTGAACTAGTGCCAGGATCATCTTTATCAAGGCATCACTTTTGCTAAATGGTCTTTTATTATGCCAAAGGATGTGGTCCCCAGTTCAGCCAATTTCTGATTGCTAATCTGTCATTTTGGATTTATTGCTTAGTCTGGTTGTGCTTTTGCTCATTTGCAAGTGATGACCTGTTTTTTTAGAGCTGGAAAATGAAAATAGGCATAAAGATATTCTTGTTACTTACAGTAAATATGATGCAGAACAGATTATTTTGATGTTATAGTGTAAGTGGGCACAAACTTAGTTTGTAGTTTTGTGCCATATTTTTCCTACTCTGTAGACATCTTGTTAATAAAAATCTGTGAAGTTTTTGACAGGTAGTACTTCCAGAAAAATGTCAGGGCTGTGATTACATGAAAACAGCAAGGAATAAACTCCTCTGGGTTTCTCCAGTGAGCTACCCTGAGACTTTGGGCAAATCTTTCCACACTTCTGTTTTCAGTGGAGTTGGTCAGCAGTGGGCTCTGTATGGTAGAATGAACACAATGTTGAACTTGTTTTTCTCTCTGTTTTTCCACTTTTTGAATGTGTGTAACCCTTTGGCAAATGGGATAAAGAGCCCTGGATCAGTGTGGGAGTCAGGAGGGGGAACAGCAGTGGGGCTGCCAGGCTGGGGGGCAGCAGTGACCCTGTGGGATGAGGATGGGACAGGTGTGTGCAGGTACCTGCCTGCCCCTGCTGGGCTTGGGGAAAGCATTGTCTGGAGAGCTAAGGGACAAACTTCCATGGGAAGAGACAGCATGACTGCTGATGAAGACCTGCAGACCTGAGGGAAATTAAAACAGGTCTAAAGTTTAATTTATTTTGTGGGATGTTACTGCCCAGTGCAGGGGGCAGAATGCTTCAGCCTTGCCCTGTGAAGTGTGCAGTTTTAGTCCTGGAGAACTTCCTCAGAAGAAAACTCCAATTTGCAATGGGAATCTCTGAGGAATTAGAGTGCAAAACCTTGGGGTTTTTTCTTCTTCTTCGAGCAATTGCTTTTTTGGTTGTTTTTAGCTGTTTTTTGAAGGAGCAGTGCAGGCACAGCTCAATGGCTGTGAGTGATTTCTGCTCTTTGTGAACGTGTCCTATGGAAGACATTTATCTTCATGGTAACCCCATTTCCAAATTTTCAGGAATATTTTTTCCTGTCTTCAGTTAACAAAATTACTTGTGTTCTTTGGTATTGGAAGTATGGAAGTATTTTTAATCAAAAGAACTCTTACAGGAACATTCACTAGAAAATCCACTGTGCAGTTTTCCATCTTCCCTGTTCTTGCAGCATCTTCACTTATGCCTTACATAAGAAAGGCATGGGCAGAAATAATCAGACTTGGTGGAGGGGAAACATATCAGTGGGAAGTAAATACTGTTAATTTCTTAATATTTCTGCTCCTGTGATACCTGCATGTTGGTTGAGAAGTTGTTCATGTTGTTTAAACAGGAGTAGTGTCTGTATTGAGATGCAAATCTGTAGGTACAGCAGAGCTGTGTCCGTGGTTTCTGTTTAGGGTGTGGATTCTAATAAACAGATGTATGGTTCACTTTTAACTCTGTAACCTTAGCTCTCATTTTAAATGTTTGTTTCCTTTCTGGTTTGCTGCAGTAGTTACATGATTGTTTGAACTAAATTGTAGACCTGAAATAAGTAAACTAAGGGGCATTTATACCAAGGTTATGTTTATTCTTTTCCCTTTTGTTATCTGAGAATTTACAGGAATTATTTGTTTTAACAGATTTCCAAACATTGTTTCCTAGCTTCCTTCCACTTATGATGTGCATTGGCCCTGTGCTGTCATGTTTTAGCATCTGTTCTTTAGGGGATGAGCACAAATATATCAATGCTGCCCTTGCAAGTGAGAGGACTCTGCTGAGCAAGGTCAAAGTCATTTTCTGCCCTTGATGCTTGCAGTCCCCAACAGCAAAGGGAATGATGATGTTGACATGACATCAATTTCAGTCTTTGGTGTGATTCTTTTATATCCTCCTTTATTAAGAGCAGAGCTTTTTCTGTCTATTCAGTAGGTCCAGAAAGGTGAACATGAGCTGGTTTTGTTTGTACTGTAACGTGGAGGAACAGCTCTTGTGTCCTGTCCTCTACTCAAAGAGGAATTGCTGAAGAGACTGGCATGGTTGCTCCTTGAGCACAATAGAGCTTGGTTCCCTTTTCTTAATTTGACAACAATGTGCCTTGTTTTTTTCACAGGCCTTGTGCCTGAAAGGTTTTCTACTGGATTATTCTAAAATAACTTCAGAAACTTGCCATTCCTTGGCTAGTGGAAAAGACTGAGACTTCACCAGTAGGTCTCAAAATCACCACATGAGGATAGAAAAGGAAAATCTTTTAATGTTAGAGCAGAGTAGGTTTCCTGGGGCTTCTGTGCTACCTTATATTTGTGTCATATGCAGCATCTGCTTTATTCTGTGCTATGGGCATTTTTTTATCAGTTAAAGTTAAGAAAATGCAATTCTCAGTGCTATATTTAAGTCTTAAAATATAATGTTGGCTATTAGCAGAATTCTGCATTTGAGCAATCACCATAATATGTGTGCAGCAGTATCTCCCCCTGTGATTACTGAATGGTTTCTATTTTGGGAATGTTTCATGGCTCAGCTTGGAGTGCTCTTGGGAAAGCTCAAGTAGGAGAGCTTACAAAAAGCTAGTTTTATTCTGATGGTAAATCTGCAGGGAGGCAGTTCAAAAGACCAGGTGTCTTACATATTTACAAGTTGATCTTTGAAGCTTTTCTTTTTTCTTGTATCATGAAATCAATCCAGCATTGATTTTGGGAACTTTGTGCTTTTTCTTCCTCCTTCCTGCAATGTTTTGCCATCTTCTTGATCAGAAGTTTTTTGTTTCAAGTACTTAGCAGAAAGATGTAGATGGGTTTATAATAATCCTCACAGACTTAGCTGCATTTCATGCTGTTCCTGTGTGAATCTCCTTTTGTCAGAGGGCATCTCTGCAGCAGTCACAGGAACGTGAATTAGCCTCTCTGAGCCCTGTGCTGCTGCAGCAAGAGGATAAGTCCACAAGCCAGTGAGTTTTAGGCAGCTCTGGTACTGCTGGCTGTGCTGCAATCTTTTTTACTCTTTAGTTAATCTTCTGTTTCTTACGTTTTCCTAAATCTGTATCTGAGAGCAGGCCAGAAAAAGTGATATAGGCACTTGCAGTTAGTTTTTCTTGTTCTGTGATGTTTCTTTCCGTTTGTTGGATTTTTTTAAACAAAACAAAACAACAGCTCAACACCACATGCCTATATTCAAGCATTTGTCTCAGGTTCTTTTGCATTGAACCTGGTGGAGTAACAAGTATCACAAAGGTTAATGTGGTAGACTGGATGAAAACAGAGTATAATTGTTTAGACAGAGTGGTTTTTCAGTTAGTTTTCCCCCTGAAAATAAATGAAAGCACATCTCTACAGAAATGAAAAAAAAAGACATTGCTATACAAGCCTCAGATTTTTACATGATCTCTGGTTTGAGGTGGACTCATGGGTTATACAATGTGCATGGAAATAGTAGCCCATTTCCTTCCCACCTTATGAAATGGGGTTCTTGTAGTTCTGTATGTGGAGCTTCCCCACCTGCATTTGGAAGGAAGTACTCAGTCATTTGTAAAGCAAATTAGAGGCATTTGCATATGTACTTTGAAAATCCATATTAGTGTTCTTTCTTCTGTCTTAGGAACATTTGGTTTGATTAATATTTTTTCTTTTTTTGAAAAAACAACCAGCAAAGCATTATATATAAGTGGCCTTTTATGAAATGGAAGCTAACTTTTAAGTGTTATAAGAAAATGCCTTAAGCAAACAGTTTTTTCCAGGAAAAGTAATTGTTTAGATGTAAAAAATATTGCTGCTTAATATGTTTAGTCTGGTGTTCCAAATTTTATAAACAACTTTCTATTTCTCTTTTGAAATAGTTTTTAAATCTTGTTTTCATGTTTGGCTGGTACTGCTGCTAAAAATTAACAGAGTTCTCTGATAGTCACAGGATAAGTGTTCCCCATGATCTTACACTTTGAGCACCTGTATCAGAACAAAGCTGCTGCACTCAGGTGTAGCTCTGTGCACACCTAAAGGACATGCTTTCCTTATTGTGGGTTAAATGTTGATTCACAGTCTGCAAGCATAGCTGGCTTCCAAAGATCTGGATTCTATTGCTTTATTTTCCTTATAACTATTCTTATAAATCTGTTGTGAAAGTTACATGTACTGAACTCTAGAATAAGAGATGGAGAAAACCAAAATATTCAGTTATGTGAATTATTGAACATTTCCAGTTTGTGAAGAAAAAAATAGGATCTGTGCTCTATCATGGAAAAAAAGTTTTAAGGTTTCTTGGATTTTTGGATTCTTGGATTTTTGGATTCTTGAATTTTCTTCCCATGCAATTGTTGTGAACACTTGGGTGTGTTTCTCTTCCAGCTGCGCCGCATGCAGGAGATGATTGCTCAGATGCAAGCCCAGATGAGGATGAAGCCTGGTGATGACTAAGGTGCTTAACATCTGGATGTATCAGGTATTGCTTTTCTGACTTCTTTTCACCTCTCACATAAGGTTTTGGCAATGATTATTGTTAATTTGGCCTTGCATTTACTGTACTTAATAGGAAAAAGTGATGTCATGAGTAGACTAGAAAATATATTTGCCAGTGTTATCTTGCAGTTGTTTGTAAGACCTGTAAATCCTTCTCTTCAGTGCCTTACTTTTGGATCATCAGGCTTTGCTTCTGTTAGCACAAGCTGGTCAGAAAGTTAGTTTGATATGTAAACAAAAGATAGTGTTTGGGGGTATGTAGGCTGCTGAGTTTTTAACAGTTTTCTCAAAGATTCAGACAGAATTTTGGTCAGGTGTACTGAATACAGACTCCCTTGATATGTCTGATGTATTAGGAGAGATCAGAGTGAGTGAAGAAAAAAATTCCTGTAGCACATACTCATTCTTTCTTCTGGTAGAATTTTTCTTTTAAATGCAAGAACAAAAAATTGAAGGATATGAGAAGCCTTGTTGCTTAATACTTCAGTTTAATACTCTAGTTGTGATTGCTGGTCTTGTGGAATGTAAAGCTTGAATAAAATGGATTATATTATCCCTTATGACCTTGTGTCAGCTGCCAACATTCCAAGCCTAAAATAAGGAGATTTTTTTGTTGCCTTTATTTGAACCTTCAGTCTTCCTGTTTACATAAAAAAAAAGAAAAAAATCATTAAGAAATAAACTTATTCCCTGGATTCTCAGTTAAGTTGATGGTTTTACTGGTATGGACACTGATATATCTGAGTGAAGTACTTAAGGGGAATTTACTAATTCAGTCTCAGGTTTCTTACAGTCACAGTTCCAAATGTTGCAGATGGAGGAGTCTTCACATCATGTCTTCCAACTTCCATACTAAGATATGTTTTCCCAGAGCTGGAAATCTAAACACTGAGGATAATTCTGTGGCTGACCACATGGTGTACATGAAAGCAGTGTCTGACAGAAAGCTCTCATTGTCCAGCCAGGAGCTGGTCATTTTGCAGCCTGTTCAATAGTGTTAAATACTATAGACTGAATTGAAGGTTCAAAGTTTTCACTTTGACTTTCTTGCCATGTGGCCAAATTCTTACCACTTGTAGAAATGGTTATTTAGTATAGGAAAGCTTTTTAGTGTAAATTATTGTTACTGTTTTTTGCTAAGGAACTCAGTTCCTTGTAGGATTTAGAAATCATGTTTAATCACACAGCACCTTCAAACTCATACTCAATAAGAAAAACTCACCATAAATCTACCCTTGTCCACAGCTGCTGTTGGCAGGGCAAAGGATGGCAAGGGGTACAAATATATTCAGAGTTCTTTGCTCAGCTCCTAGATGCTGCCTTTGCCGTGCAATCAGGCTCTGAGGGCTGATGGGATGTAGTATTGCCATTAATGGTTAGCCAGAAATGGCCCCAGATCCCCTGTGTTTCACTGCTTCTGGCAATACTGGAAATGGCCTTTATAAAAAGGAACTGGAGCATGGTTTGTCCTAGGCTGAATCTGCAGCCATGGCTACTTAAGTAAACAGAGTTCTGAGCATGCTCATGTCTGTCCTAGGGAAATGTTCTTCTGTAGATACCTCACTCTGCTAATCTGGAGTGCAGCTTGCACCACTCTGTTTGTTAAGCAGACTTTGCAGATTTAAGTGTTCCCATGATCTTGTTGTGATTTGAACTAAATCTTGAGGTGAAGTTAATTGGGCTGAAATACTTGAGTATGGATGATTCTGAGAAGAATTTGAATGAGATCCTCATACATGGAGGTCCTGCTGCTACTTTGGAATTTGCTAAGCTACATTTCTGCAGCTGCTGTGGAAATCATTGTTTGACAGATTGCTTTTAGGGAAGACTTTGGAACTTCTGGTTTTGTTACCCTTGAGAGAGAGTGATAGATTGATTTTTTTTTTTTTTTTAGAGTAATTTTTTGGCCAGTGTGCAGTCAGCACTGGATATGCAGTCCCCCTAAAGCAGGGTGTTGCTGTGTGATCCTGGCTGCATGTGGAAGGGAATCCTCATCCAGAGCTTAGCCTTGGGGGAGTTTCTCTCATGCATGTGAACTGACTTTGCAACTTAGGAGGTGTGATGAGTTCAACCTCCACCATTCCCATCAGATTTATTTGCTGTTTTTTTATTGAAATCACTATTTCTAGAGAAACCAGGAAACTTGTAATTAACACAGTGGTTAACAGAGCCAAACTGCCAACAAATTTAAATGCAGTTGGTATTAATCTTTTTGTTCTATCACAGTTTATCTTGAACATCTCTCAGGTTCTAGTTTTACAGGAACTTTAAAGGATCACCTGTCCTACTGAAAGCACAGTCTCTCCTCCCATTGCTCTTTTGCACCCTTACTTTGTGCTGAGAAAAATATGTGACTTTATAAACAGAGAGTTTATGTAAAAATTAATATTTTCATTCTTTTTATTTTGGATACATACTAATTTTTGTGTTTTCCTCAAAAGTCTCTTAAAATACTTTCCCCTACATAAAGCAGAGTTTTCAGGTATTTTGGGAAAAGTGGGGTGTGGTATGGTATGAAGACCTTTATAGGTAAGAGCTGGAGAATAAACAATAGGGTAATGAAATGTGTTAATATCAAATATGTGAAATGCCCACTTCTGATTTCAGGTGTATTTTGGAGTGGGGAGGAGATTGCTGACTGCTTTGGGGTTTTCTAGGAGGAGCATTGCATAATGATTAAAAAAGTGCTAAACCCAAATTGTTGCCAAAAAGACTGGGAAGTCTGTGTTACCAGAAAGTGCTACACAAATGGGATGACTGGAAGATCTGGTTTGCCTGATCCCTTTTGAGTAGGGCCATCTTTAAAGGTTTTATGGAAAAAGCAAAGGGAGAATTCACTTCAAACAGTTTCCTTTACTTTCAAGGCTGGAATAAGAGAATAAAGGGAGTGACAAAGGCAAAATTTAGATGTAGGGAATACACTCAAAGTTTCCAAAGAGGGCAGACAGATTTCTTGCTGTGGAGAAGTAGAATCCTGAAAGGGAATGAAGATGAGTGGAGACTGGGTTAGAGGTAGGAAAGGAAGATGATTTTGGCACACTTGTCATTGCTGTTTCCAACTGCAGTTTCTGACAAAAGCCTGTGAGAACAGATTGTGGTGATGAAGATCTTTTGAGTGTAGCCCTGACAAATGTGTGTGTGTTGACCTACACTTTTGTCTCTTTCCTTTCAACATTTAATAACTTCTGTGTGCAACTACTGCAGGTGGAGCATTCAATAAGAGCACAGCTAGACACCAGAATATTCTTAGAATAAGCAGTAACAATTTTTTTACCCTGACTTTTGATATTCTGCCCTTGCTGATCTTTCTCGGATTTGTTTTTTCTTGGAAAACACAAGACACTGCTATAAAGTGTAGGAGCTCATTGGTTCTTATATTTGACAGTTCACATGAAGGATTGAAGAGAAAGATGGAAGGTGAAATAAGGTAGCAAAACCTAAAACACATTTAGTTTTATTTGGGTGCTCAAATATGAAATGCTTTTGGAATATGCCTGCAGTAACTCCAATAGCATATTTACAAGTTTCTGAACTTGTCCATCTCAGATGAGCAATTATTATGAAAAGCAGGAATAATTATACCAAGTGTAATGGTTATTGGTGGATGTTTCTTCCCTTTCCTTCTCTGCTTCTCAAAGTGTATCTCTTTGCAATCTGTTTTCCTCTTGTTATTCTTACAAATCTGATTTGTCTGTCTTCACTCAGTTTCAAGATCATACTGGGACAAATCAGTAACAGAAGCCAGGCTGTGGAATGCTAATACAGCCATCTGGAAATATAGTTATAGTTAGGAAAATATATTCAGACAAAAAAGAAACCCAAGCATCTTGCACTTAAAATATCTGTAGGATGTTGAAAATTCTATTAGTATAGCTTGTGATTTCCACAAGCGTTTTAAAGCCTCCTGAGCACATTAACACTGTTCTAGTTCTTGATAAGAACAGTGCTAAAGACACCAAACAGCTCCTTCTTTCTCCCAATGAATTGACATCATTTAACAGAAGAACAAAAAGCACTGTCATAGCAACCAGCCTTCTAAAATGGTGCTGCTGAATGCTGAATTGATCTGATGAGAAATGTCATTTGAGGAAGTAGAGATGATGTTGTAGTTTTTTTGGCAGCTGAAATTGAGAGCCCAGAGAACGTGAAGCTTGGGCAAATTTGTAGTATTTGTAACAACTGCCTGGCACTGCCAGTGGATGTTTCTCTGGCTAGAAACTAGAGCAGGAGAGTGCTGTAAGTGTCCAGCTCTCCTCAGCTTCTCTGACTGTGCAGAAGTCAGCAAGCCCTGCATTGATGGGCTGGCAGAAGCTTTTTCACCTCTAGAGAATAGACTTCTGTTGGAAATTGTAAGGTAACATGAGGAACCTGAAAATGTGTCAGTGCCACTTTTCCCTAAAGAAACAGAGGAACATTTCTGATAGTTTTGAAGCTTGGATACTTAGATGTGACTCTGTGGTTATCACCCCTACTGACATATTAAACTGATGAGCACTGGTAATCAGTTTAAAGGCCAATTTTGTAATTTACTGTTAACTTGGCTGATGATGTTTCCTGTGGGGAAGTCTGAGGTCTTGCTACAGAGTAGCAAAGGAAAGGGAACAAACTTGAAGCAGTGAAGTCAACAGAGGGTGACTGAAACACCAGAAAACCAAAATGTTTGGGGTGTGGTGACAAAATGAGTCAAAACCTACAGCAGAGCACTGGTGTCATCCAGTCCTCCTCTGCCTTTTGGAAAGATGCCATTTCTCAAAGTTCTTGCTGATGATGGGACACTCAAAGGGCAGTAGTTATCATAAAATGGGTGATATTTGAAGAAAAACAATTGAAGTGAGTGAGAAAATATAGCTGCTTATCAAGCAAATTTCTCTCATTTGGAGTTCAGAAGTGAGCACAGAGGTGCCAAGTCACCCTGTGTTGTAATGGTGGTCTTGGAAGAGCTGAGGGGACAAACCCATTTCCTTTAAAAGGTGTTCAAAATCTTCATAAACACAGGACTCTGAGCTGTGTGACCACTGGATCAGGGTGCCCGTGTATGTAGTACATGCTAGTTATGCTGCTTACTGAGAGAGTTTTGTTTTAATGGCCCACTGGAGAAATATTCTCTTTGTTCAATGGTGGTGTGAACTCACGTTGCAGATGGAGGCATTTGTTATTTGTTAACTCTGGGTGTTGGTGAAATGAGCGTGGGAGGCTGTAAGGTTGGTCTAGTAAAGCTGGAGGTCAAACTTGTCAAGAATAGTATCAACCTAATTGTATCATAAAATATTGCCTTACAAGGAGATGAGGAAGAAAGAGCAGTGAAATGAATCCATGTTAAAATTACAAGCATACTTTGCCCAAGTGTGTTCTAGGAGCTTGTAAAATGTAGGTATTGTGTAGCTAATGCTGCTAACATCAATGCACAGCTGTGCTTAGAACCCAAAGCTTTGTGTTTATTGGAAATTCCAGTCTTTTTGTGAGTCTGAAACATGAGTTACAGTTTCTTCTTGAGGTATGTTCTGTAACAGATTAGAGTTGGGCAGGCAGTGGCAGAAACCAAATTTCTATTTCAAACTCAAAGTAGCAGTGTAGCACAACAGGTTGAGTTTGAATTTGAGTATTGAATTTGCTCAGCAATTTATGGACTCTGGCTTTAAAGCTTTATTGCTACCTTGCTTGTTTAGTTGTTATTAGAAGTGATGGGCTCCTTAAAATGAGAAGGAGTTGTGTATTGAACAGAACTCCCACAGTGGGAAGGGCAAAGAGCAAAGCACATGGCTCTGTATCCTCACTGTAGTCTGGATGGGTGTTACAGTGTATTTCACGAGTAAATTGGCAAAGAAACACAATAGGATATTTCTGTTTTCTCCATCCACATGAGCACTTAGTTTAATCTAACTTCTTCTGTCAGGAAAGAGTATATTTTTGGGACTGGAGAATTTGAGGTGTATCCCCTGAGTTCCAAATCTGACACAACTTTTTAAGCAGGATCCAATCTTCAGAGAAGGCTGGGATTCACCTTTCTTTGTAGCAGCCTTTTTGATTGGCAAGTAACTGGAGAAATATCCAAAACTGGTAGTTATTTTTGAAATTACAGACCAGTATCCCTTTTTTTTTTTTTTGGCCTCGGGGACACTGCTATATGAATGCTTGAAAGAAATATCTGCTTTCCTGCTTTACCTTAGCAGTGTTGGTGCATGATGTTGAGCTTGCTGCCTGCCCTGTTTAGCTGGGTGGTTTGTTTCCCTCAGCAGCAATAATGCTTCAGAGAGCAGGCCAAGGTTGATGTGCTGTGTGCAGGACTGTTGAGAGGAGCTGTGACGCTCTCCTTGTGTTCTTGCAGGCTGAGGGGGGGTGTGGGTGCCTAAGAAGTTATGTAGCTAAAAATAAGTTCTCATTTAGAAGCTCTTATTGGACATTTGTGATAAATATTTGGGACCAAACTGCTCAGCTGATCTGGTTGCAATGTAGGTGCCTGTGCTGCAGGAACTGCAACTCTCCATTCCCTGGATTATGCTGCTTTGCTCAGAGGGGTCTGACAGCCCCCAGTGCTCTGACAGTGCTGAGAGTTTGTCCTTTCTAATGCTCTGTTTTCCACTTTTGTTCCCAGCAGCATACGGTTCTCTAAGTGGATGGGTGCTCTCTTTTCTTTGCCCGTGGTAACGCTCAAATGCTAAAGCTGGATGCCACAGACCAAGACCTGCATTAAAACACAAAGTCTGAAGATCGTGTTGTAAACCTGCTTGTTTTATATAATCATTGTTATTCAACTTATAGTGTATCTTTTTTGATTCCTTTCATAACACTGTCTTCATACTTACCAATGTGGTTTTATTATCCTTCCTGTACCTTTTTATTCAGAAACTGCCAAGAGTACACTGTTTGGACTAGTCATTGTGGTGGGTTTAAAGAATTAATCATATATCTGCTAGGTTGTTCTGAACAGTTTTGTGGTTAATACTAAGACTTTGTGGCCTGTTTACGGTAACTGTACCTGTGTTTGCACAGTATTATAACTTTCACCTGCCATTTTAGGTTATTATGTATCGTATCGGTTTTTCAGAACTTCCTCTGTGCTTTTGTTGCTTTTGAAGCTTCGTCTCTGGTGATTTGCATTTGTGTGATGTATGAGAAAATGTCAGAAACGCTGATGAGTCACCAGTGGTTGGAAAAAGCTGACTTTTCTAAACGCCGTGCCTTAACACACCTAAACACTCCACACACGAACACCTTGTGTGGATGTCTCTGAGGTTTGGCTTCAGGTCTCAAGAATTGATGGCAAAAATTTGTCACAGGCATTTCTATCTGTCAGCTGAGCGATGGCATGTCGTGATTTTTTTATATATACCATAGCACTACTTTGAAGTTTTGTAATAAATTGTATGAATGTGGAAAATGTTGATTTTCTTTTTGGGGTGGTTTTTCTTGTTTTATTTTGCCTTTTCAAGCTAATGTATGAAATGCTTTAATGGCATTGTGCACAGTGCATATTCAAAGGTGTTGTGATGTTTACCCTGGGATACGAAGGTGTTTTCTAAAGTTTGTATATCTGCAAACTGCATTGATTTCATTTCAAAACAACTTTTAAAGTGTTTTACCTATAAGTTAGGTAGCAAAGCTTCACATCTATTTTTTCCAAAGTCCATTAAGCACCTGCTGCTGTCTTTGGGTGGATGAATATCTTGGAAAATCTGATCACACACCTTGCTTTATAAGTTCATGAATGTTGTTATTTCTTTTATGTCATTGCTGAGTTATAGCTCTATTCTGCATGCTTTTGTAGTCTTGTGTGTTTTATATATGCACAAGTGTAAATTACTTTCCAAATATGGGATTGAGACACTTTGTCTTCTGTACTAAATTGGGGTGTCTTTCATGTAATGATTACCCCTAATTTTGCTGTCTAGCAATGAGTGTTTAATCAGGATAGCATTCACAAATGATTGGCATTACTGGGATGCATATTTGGCTTGCTTGGAGTTGAACTGCATAAAATGGACATTACCTTGTTACTTCAGTGGCTGCTGTAACGAAGTTGAAAGAAGAAATGGACTGACAGATTTGCATTCACACAAATTTTCTGCCATTTTTATGAAGATTTGAATTTAACCCTGTCTGTCCAGAGGGCCAAGGTGAGAGATTTAATGGCAAACTTTTTCTCATAATTTGTGTTGTCATAAAAATGTGCTGTTATTTGCACATTTCTTGTTTTTCTTCCAGGATTTTGCATCATATTTTGCAACCCTCTTAATTATGTGCTGTTTGTGCTTGTGAGAGTCAGGACAGCCACACCCCTCCTGAGAAACACAGACTTCAGTTGGAGACCTTAGGTACAAGCTAGATTAGCTCTCTGAGCAAAGGTGGCATGAAAGCTTTGCCTTTCAAAGCCACCTAGGACAATAGGGAAGTAGACTCTCAAGAGCATCTAGTCTTTAATTTTATTAAAAACAGAGGAGTTTTTTCTCTCTCTTTAAAGCAAGGCACCTAAAGTCACCTTCACAGGTCTTGTGTAGGAAGCCTCAGTGAAAAGGTTTTTACTTGGTGATACTGAGTGCTGATTGATAGTCTGTACTTTCTTTGGGTTTGTGCATTCCAGATGGAGCATTTTGGCTCAAAGTTTGAGATCTATTTTAATAATTGTCCAAGAAGGGCTTGTAGAGCTGCTGATTCCATATGTGAGTATTTTCCTTTCAATGTAGTTTTATTTTTTTATGCTTTCTACCACTTCTTTGATCTTGACTGATGTTAGTTTTCAGTTACATTTGAACTTGGTTTTGTTAAAATACTTAACAGCTTACTGGGGGAATATACAGTTGTTAAGCCAAGTCTTTGTACTGTGGAGCTCTCTGGACAGAGGACACTGGCTGGAGCTTTCTGACTTTGCATTTCAGCTCCCATAGGTGTTGGCAGTCCCAGGACCTTGCAGGACAAGTCCCTTGCTCTGAATTTCATCCTGGCCTTCTCCAGACCGACATTTTCCAGCACTGGGACAAAGTGCCCACATGTAAATTTTTAAATGACTGTTCAGCAGGATCAAAGAGCATTTCACTGCAGTTCTTTCAGTCTTCATTAGTTTTAAAACACTGTGGCAGACTATAAAAGAAGACTCAAGAAAGGCTGATTGGCTTGTTGGTGCCTTTAATTGTGGTGCAGAGTCTCTGATGGTGTCAGGCTTTCTAGCATATAAAAACAAGGAAATTTGCTGACAATTACCTGATTCATTTTTTTCTGATGCTTTGAATCAATGGCTAAAAGTGAGCTAATGTGGGTTTAAAATGTATGTGCCTCGGATTGCCAGGCCTTGGAAGTGTCTCCTTGTTTTGTTATGAGGGATGTTTTGAATGAGAAGGTGGAAGAAATGCCAAGATAAATGCTGTGATGACTACAAGGATTTGAACAGTTGGTATTGTGGCATCAGTGTCACATTTGTTCCCAGGCAGGGCAGTGCCCTTCAGTTATGCAGCCATCACTCTGCCAAGCTTATCCTGTCCTGTATTCTGAAGAGTTTCAGGTCTGATCATTTGCCTGTCCTTGAAATGGTGAAGACATGACCCCTCCCTGCAGCCATGGAAGTCAGGGGAAGGATCTGGGTGTCCTTAGTGTTCACATCCCATTCTCCTTTCTTCTCTGCTGTTGAGTTTTCTATGACTTGTTCTCATGTCATGTGCAACTGCTGCTTTTCATTTAAGTTCTCTCTTGCCTTGTCTTAAAGAGTTATGCTGACAGCTTTTACCTAAAATAACTTTTCATATAACCTCTTTAAAAATTTTTAGTGGAAACAGAGCACACATTCCTACTTCACACAGCATGGTTGCAGTATGATTCAGGACTTCCCACTGTATTTTGAGATGCTAAATCTGGAAACACATTTCCTATTTACTCCATTTGTGTTTGGGTTTTGTATTTTTTTTAATACTGTATTCGCCCTTCTCGGTGCTGTGTTTCTGTTCGAGAGCAGGGAGTGCTGCCTTTTATAGTGTTTAAACCTTCAGGGGTGTGTAGGGTGGCTGCGGGGGTTATTCCTGCCCATCAGCCGGGCCCGGGGCTGTGTTCGCCAGCCGGTGGCTCGGGGCGGGGCTGGAGGGGGGGATCGCTCCGGTGCTCGGCCGGCGGATCCCCTGCCCTGGCCGGCTCCGGCAGCCCCCGGCCCGGCTGTCACCGGCGGGTCCCCTGCCCTGGCCGGCTCCGGCAGCCCCCGGCCCGGCTGTCACCGGCGGGGGCGGGCCCGGGGCGGGCTCGGCTCCCGGGATTGGCGGCCCCGGGCGGCCCCGGCCCCTCAGCGGCGGCGCGGGGCGGCCCCGGCGCTCGCACTCGCTCAGTCCCCCGGCCAGGCTCGCACACACGGGCACGGCTGTCGCTCCGGGCAGGCACCATGAGCACGGCCATGCGGTACAAGAGCAAGCTGGTGAACCCAGGTGAGGCGGCGGGTCCGCGCGGCCGCTCCGCCCCGCGGCCCGGCGCGTCCCCCTCGCCTCACTGTGTCTCCTTTTCTCTCCCCGCTGCCGGTTCCCCCCGCGGGCATCCCGCCCTGGCCGCGCCGCCCCGCAGAGGAGAAGCAGGTAGGTGAGCTCGGCTCTCCGCGGGGATGCGGCTGCTACCTGGGCACGGCGGCCGCTTGGCCGCATTCATCCGGGAAATAGGCGCTTTGCCTGCCGCATCCTCCCGGATTTTGGCTTGGCTTTCTTTTTTGTCGCTGCCTTTGGGTGTGTCGAGCGGGTTCGGATGGAGAAAGGCGGCGCGGGGCTGGCAGAGGCGTTTGGGTATTGGGAGCACGTCTCGCATCCCTCTCCCCTCCGCAGCACAGATGCGCAGACACAGCCCCGCTCCTGCCGCTCCTTGGTGCTGCAGCCGATCGGCACCTCGCAGGCGGCCAGGATTTGGGTGTTAGGAAACATCTGTTTTGCTTTGCAAAGCTAATAGCTATTTGGAGACATGCCTTTGAGTCCTGGAGAGAGAGGAGGGGTGATGCAATCAGATGACATCGACAGGTTTTTTTGTTGTCTATTTGGTATTTGGAAAGATTTAGGATGTTTGAAAAGAAGAGGAATCTTCCTCTGCAGAGCTTGAATGCTTAGATGAGGGGTTATCAGGGTCCTGTGTGTTCCTCAGTACCCATCATCACGGTATAGGGAAGTCTGCTGTAAAGGAAAGAGCCTTTCTGTCTCACAAGGGTGGGGATGGAGATGATGGTTAACACAGCAGAGCAGTGCATGGGAAGAATCTCACCCCACTCCCAGCCTGGTTTACAGTTGCCTTTGAGTCCAGTCTTTCTCTGAGGCTCCAATTCTGTATGAAGCAAACACCTTGCCTGCTAAGACCCTAGTACTGCACAACCTTTTTGGGCCACAAAAAAAGCAAACTAGCTTTGTAGCAGCTTGGATATTTACCTGGCCATGGCAAGAAATGGTGTTTCCCTATATAATGCAGACTTGGCACTGTGCATTTTGTGAGCTGCTAACTGCAGTGATGAGAAGAACAAAGTAAATCTAGGAGTAATAGGATAATGGGATCACCAGAAGCATTTTTCCCAAGGTAGTTTAAATTTTGCTAGTATTTTATAGTTATTTGTGAATATTGCATTTAATTCTTGTTATATTTATGGATGAAAGCAATCCAGAATGTGTTCTGACACCGTGGAATATCTAGTGTAAGCTGTGAAGTGGGGAGAAGCTTTGTGACATCCCCCCCAAATCCTGCTGTTCTACAGTTCATGTTTTTAAATGAAGAGGGAAGCGGGTTCTGTACAAGGTTCCTTTCTGTGCATTCCCTAGGGCAAGAAGCAAGGTAGAGATCAGAGGAGTCTGTTGTAGATATTATCATAACTCCTGAAGGCTCTTGTCACACTGCATAGGCAGAAGTGGGCTGGAGTCTGTACCCCAAAGAGCCCGTGTGTCCAGGCCAGTGCAGTTCCAGCTGGGCAGAGGAGAGCTTTCCTGCAGTGTGGAGGAGGAGTGAGTGTGTGTGTGTGTGTGTGTGTGTGTGTGTGTGTGTGTGTGTGTGTGTAACCGCGTGTCTTACGCTGAGTGTAGAGTGGCTCCTGCATGACAGAGCACAGTTCATTATGGGTTTGGGCCAGGCCTGTTACTTGTGGATGGAAAGGGAAAACCAAGCTGTGAACACAAAGCAATCTGTTAAAATTAGACTGAATACACAAAAGTATAAATTATTTTTATTTAGCATTTTTAAGAGCAGGATTCTTCTGCCTGCTCTCAATCTTTTTGCATCTGACAGCAGATAACAATTGAAAGGATTTACTAAGGCTGTAGTTCTTGTCTGAATTGATTTTTAAAAAAATTATTATAAAAGCTGGTTTTTAATGAATATTTGGGAAATGAAGGGAGCTTCTTAGAGGGCAGTACAATAGATTGTATATAAGTAGGGTTGCCTTTGGTAAAGTCTTAATAATATTCATGACTTACAAAGTCCGTGGAATGGAACAATGTGCTGTCAGAGAACGTGTGTTCATCCTCCCTCACAGCATGGTCAGGGCTGATGCATTGTCTGCGTTCAGGGTACTCTGATTTGCAGGGTACTCTGGGCTCCTAATTACTGCCATTCATCAGGAAAAAATAACGGGAGATTCTCCAGCTCTCTGATTTCCAAGGAATGACCTCTTAATTACTGAAGTCGGTGGAGGTTGCATCCTGGTCTCTGTGTGCAGAGCATCCAGCCTTCCCAGGGGAAGGGTTGTGGTTTAAGAGCTTGGGCTGGTGTGGAGATCTATGGCAGGTTGCCTGGTGACACCAAGCTCCTCAGTTTTATTATACCTCAGTTCAGCACCTCTTGGAGAGGGATGGTTTCTTTCCTAGCAATTTCTTCGTGATCCAGTGGTAAATAGAGATTCTCATGGTGAAGCTGGGTAGGAAATGAAGAAATGACTAATGTCACATGTGCAGAGGAGTAGGCCCCATGTAGGGAAACCCAGCAATTTGTCAAGAGTTTGACAGGGCAAGTACAGCAGATGGGTGCTCTGCCAAAGCCAGAGGTGTTGCTGTGGGAGGAGTAAAGGTGAAACCTTGGGAGTACCTGGTTAAACTGGAGTCTCCTGGCACACTCGTGCAGAACATGCCCCCTAGCTCGTGTTGATGGCTGTGTGTGTGTGTTTGGGGTGTTACCTTGCTGTGTCTCTGAAGCTGGCTCCTGCCCATTCAGGTTCATGTCTGTCATGTTCTTTGAAGTCATTGTTTCTTTTTAAATCAGGAGGATGGGAACCTCTCCTTCCCAAGTTGATCTCTCCCCACCCCATCAACTTGCAAAGTTGTTTGGGTGTGGGAGCAGAGACTATCTGGTGGATCCAGTTCTTTCAGTGGGTTTGAAATTACAGGGCTGTGCCTTTTGCATTCAGTTTAATCTTTTTTTTTTTTACTTGAACTTATTTTTAAGTGGTCTGCTTGTCAGTAACATATATATGGGGGTCTGTGTATGGAGAAGATGCTGTGCAAAAAGTACTTTGATTGGAGGAGTGGTTTCAGTTTGAGTCATTGAAAACTGAATTCATTGCTCTTATGTTTCAGTTTTTGAGAATCTGGGGTTTATATGTTAAAAATTTACATTCTGACTCCTTTGGTTTTTTCTTATAAAAATGGAGCAGAGATTTCTATCATTCCTGCAACAGCAGAGATGTCTTCTATCTAAAATAGCAACTGTGCCAACACAGAGCATAATTTTTAAGGTCAACTTTCAACCCCAGCCTTGCCTACCAGAGAACACTGGCTGGTGGAAATCCCCCAGTTCCCTGCTAATTTGTACTGAACTGCCTTCTCCTTTCCTCTACTGAACTTATGGAGAAATAGGCCCAGATGGGCTACAGGTAAGTGTTTCTCCTGAAGGACTGAACTCTGTGCAGAGCTGAGACACTCAGGGTAGTTGTAGATACTGCCCATCAACTGAGGACAACTCAGTGCAGGCAGCTGCTGGTGACCAAGAACAGATTAAGAGGAGGGAAAAGTGGTGATTCCTTATGCTTGCCTTGAGCTGGTTGAATATGACCTAATGTGACCTCAGTTTCTATGTAGATACCTATGGGGGAGAATTGATTAACTGAGTTTGGTGAAACATGTGATGAGAAGTATCATCAGAGTGGTAGGTTCTCTTGTACAGGAACTGTACAACAAAAACCATAAGCAGAGCTAAGTCTTTACAGAATCTCCCCAAAGTCTCTGCTGGAGTAGCTTGGAGGACTTGTACCTGCACTGTTCCTTTGTAACATTTCCATCTTTCACCTAAATGTTTTTCTTACAATAACAGTTCTTGTATCTTGTGGCTAGAAGAGCGTTGTTGCTTGTGCAGAAAATAGGGAATCTGGAAGGAGAACAGACTACCACTGACTCTTTAATTTTCTCAGAATTAAACCAATTATTTTATAATTGTGATTCTTTGAGTCATTGGGAGCAGCAGTATGGATCTGTGTTCCTGCTCTGTGTCAATTCAGGGTGGTTGTGGTGAGGTGGCTTTTTTTTTTTTCCCCCTCGGAGAAAGCAAAATTATGTTTGCAGCTGTCTAATGGGATATTTCACCACAGCTGGATAGTCTCTCACTGTGTCATAGCTTGCCCTGGGTGAGGCTGTTTCTCTTTGACTCCCTACATTAATGTCTCTTCCAACCTCTGTGTTTTCCAACCCTGGTCATGCATCCTGGCTACCAAGATGCGCCTGCCAGAAAGGGAGTAGCAAATTAGTCACAGAATCTGGAGGTAAATACTAGAAACACTCCTAAAGCAGCACATCCCTGCTTGTTTTTCTGATGTCCCAGTGTATCTTGGCCAGATGCAACATAGGAGTGGAAGCTTTTACTTCTCTGTGAAAAGCCTTGTGTGTTTCATTCATTATTTTTGGCCCATTTCAAAAGACAGTATTGGTGCCTTGCCCTCAGAGCTGGGCAGAGTCTCAGGGCTTAGAACAGTGCTGGGAGCGGGTGGGACTGCAGCAGGTCAGGAGGTTCAGCCCTGTCTGTCCTTCTGCTGTGCATCTGTCCAAACAGCCTGGCTGCAGGAGGCCCTGTGTCACAGATGGGCTGTGCTGGGCTGGGAAGGGAAGTTCATCCTGGGCACTTGGACTTTTTTTTCGCCATTCTTTGTCTGCTTGGCTACTTGGAAAAGGGCTGTAAAAAGAGGTGAGTGCATGGGCTTTGTGGTGAAACAGAACCGCTGGAGAGCTGGGCACAGATTCTGTCTCCTGCTGCTGTCTCTCTTCAATTATTTATGCTTCAAATGGATGAAACAGTTGTGAGTGCAGGGCAGGGGAGAGGATCAGCAAGTACCAATCTGCAGTTTATGGAAAGGAGAAGTAAATGCTTCCTGCACAGGATTTTTGTCACTTCAATTTCCCCGCTCAGCTACTTGTGCTCAACTCCAAAATTCTGCTGCACTTGTGAAAGTTGTACAGGGCTGTTCCAGTGCTCCAGGCACATTAACCAAATGTGTAAGTTCAACAGAGTTAGGGCTTGGTCCTTGCTGATATTGAGGGAGTAGGAACAACCTCCATTTAACCCCAAGAGATGCTGGTGACACTTTTTCAGCTGCTGGGTTCCAGACTGCTGAGGCTTTCAAAAGCTTGCAATTGCAGAGGGGGAAATGTTGCTGCCATTTGAACAAAGGAGAAGCACAGTCCCTGGATGCTTTTAGTCTCCAAAGTCAAGGAATCTCTTACAACCAGTTATGCACTCAAAAAATGTTACTGGCTTCATAGTCATGCTGTTCTTCATTTGATGGTTCTAGCAGTGAATGTAAGGGGCTTGTGTTGTGACCTGGAAAAGTTGAGGAATGGCAAGTCAAGAGAGGGAAACAACTGGTGGAGTTCAGTGTCTTCTAGAACCCATATTGCCCAGTTTCAGTTTCAGTCTAAGGTGCTGTTCATTAAATACCCAGAGAAATGGACATCTTGGAAATGCAGAGGAGATTCCATCTCAGCCAGCTGGTTGGTTGCTGTGCCAGGCCAGGCTGGGGGCCTGCTGTGCATCTCAAGAGCTTTGCCAAATTAGTTTTAAATGTTCAGTCCAAGGGGTATCTCCAGCTGTTTTGGGACACCCCACAGTGGTGGCTCCTGTAACCATGCTGCAGTTACTGCTCATGTGTGCTGGAACCAAGCCTGGGGAGCTCAGCTCCATCCTTAGCACTTCAGGTACCTCTTGCTGAGATACCTTTTGGCTGAGCTGAGAGGATTCCCCTCCTATTCTTGTTCCTCTTCCAGTTCAAGTGGCCTCTGTGTTGCTTTTTTTCTTGGATAACAGAGCATGAACTGGAGGGTACATTCTTTGCTTACCTGTAGAGTTTTCTTTCCTGACCAACACTAAGTGTTTGTCCCCTTCTTGCCCAAGGCACAGGCTTCCCTGTTACAGTGAAACCACACAGTGAAATGCTCTACTCATAAGAGAAATGTGGGGCACCTCTAATACTTGTGTGACTTCATATGTTTGTGAAGTGTATGCAAGAAGTTTCATACCATACTGGAATAATTCCCATAAGGGCTGGATTTTGTGTGTGTGTGTGTGCATGTCTACAGTGTGGTTAGCCTTGAAGCACAGGAAAAAATGCTTGTCTGCTGTTACACATTCCTTTCTCCCAGAGATTTGTCCCTGGAGCTGTGAAGAGGTTTGCAGTCATCTTGTTCCCACAAAAGTGTTCAGGAGCTGGATTTGTGTGTGGTGGTGGGATCAGATGCCAGAACATATGCTCCTCATCAGTATGTATGTGTGCTGCTGTTCATCCATGTTTTGGCTTTCCAGAAACACTCTTCAGCATGAACAGGGGAAGGCAGCACTGCACGCTGAGAGGGAAGACTGGGATGTACAGTGCTGACCACAGGGGCTGGGCTGCAGGAAGGGGAACAGATCTGCTGCTTCTGACTTAAGTAAGAGCTGTCTTCGTTTTAGGACTGAATAGGGTGATATTCTTCATTCCTTCTCTTTTGTATTTCCAGTGCATTAATTGAAATCTGTTATGACCTGCTAACATTCAGCTCTAGACTGCTCTCCCTTCCCTCAGTCCTCACTCCCTGCTGCAAGGCTGGTACCCAGCAGCATCACAGCAGCCAAGTGCTGGGGGTGGCTGGAAGGCAGAGTGTGCTGAGAAGATGCAGGGACTGTTTTGCTAATGAGCAAAGCTTGGCTAACTGTTGGCCAAGAACTGAAGAGGAAGTGAAACCCTGCACAAGCATCTGCAAGGGTGTAACGCCAAGAGGGGGAGGAGAATTGTTTAGTTTCTGGCTTGAGTACAACTGTCCAGTCCTGAAATCAGAAGAAATAAGAGAAGTTGAGTTCTGGAAGAGGGGTGTAGCTGTGCTGGGCAGAACAGTGCAGGGATGCTCAGGATGGCAGAGACCTCTCTGGATACAGCTGTGGAGCCCTTGGCCTGCCCCAGCCTGGTGCTGTGCCATGGCAGCCAGGGCTGAGGGAGGCTCAGAGTTAATGCTTGGAAATGTAACACTGGGGAATCTTGGACTGTGGTTCATGCAAGCCTGGGGCTCTGTGGGGTGTGAGCCAGTGTGGTTTGAAGTCAGTCAGAGGTGGGAAGCCCTTACCAGAGTTAACTCCAGTTGTTCACTCAGCTCTTCAGTCCGGGCTGTTTCTGGGCTGATGGCAGAACAGCCGTGCTCACCCTGCCCTGACTCCTGCTGGGGAGGGAGGGGCAGCGGCTGCCTGGCCCTGCCTGTGCTGTGAGAGCCCTCGGTGCCAAGGAGAGGAGACCTGAACTTTGTGAGGCTCAGCCCTTTGCTCTTCCGGGGATCTTGGGGAGTGCCCTGTTTGTCTTCAGCTCGTTATCCAACGTGTCCGGGTGTGTATGGGGCTGGGATGGCCCATCTCTGCCTGACCCCACCCGAGGCACTTGGTGCCATTCTCTCAGAATGACTCCTGGCAGGGAAACTGGAGCTGAGAGTGCAGGCTGAGCAAATAAACCCCGGGATCATGAGTGCTAGCTCCTGGAGAGCGGCCATGAGGAGAGAGCCCGTCCCACTGACCTCTGAACGTTGTCAGTGCAGAAGCAGGGAGGGGAAAGAGATCCACTCAGCTTGTGGGAAAAGAGGCTCCAAGGGTTTAACATCTTCCCTCTGCTTTCTGTGAGGCAAAGCCCGTGGCAGTGCAGATGTGGCTCCAGTGATTACGTTTCATTTTTTCTTGCAGACCTCTGGTGCATGAAGCTGTGTGAACACACATGAGAGCACAAGCCAGGCCTTTTACTTGCTATAGTTTGTATTGCAATTATTTTTAAGGTTACTTCCCAGGCAAGTCACTTTGCTTTCAGCTTTTTGTAATGTCTCCTCACTGTTTCCTCAGCGTGGGAACTATTTTAATCCTTCCTGATGCACTGAGCTCATTCTCGCTGTGATACGTACACACAAGTAGTCTCTTTAGATCCTGCAGTCTTACATCCACTTTTATTTTCAAATAAATTACATACTACATTAATTATATATTCAGGTGAAATTGAGTCACAAAGGCATCTGCCTGCCCTGTGTACAATCCCCTTGGCTTTGGTTTGAAGCTCTCCTGAGTCTCTGCCAGTGATATGAAGTCCTGGAAATGCCCATCTGGACCAACAGTAATTTCCCTCTGCTCAAGGCCTGCTGTAAAAAAATGTCAGGGAGATTTATGGCTTTTAAGATTCTATAGATTCTCGGGGGTTCCTGCTGCTTAGGGAGTTTGGTGCCAGCTGGGATCAGACAGTAATGGAACAAGCATCAGAAGCTGATATTTGCCCTGTTTTGTAGGCAGTGGGCTGAATCAAGGCAGCAGGAGTTCATTCAAGAGATGCAGCTGGTCTGCAGCAAAGCCTTGCCATGATTGCACAGGGCCAAGATGAGCAGGAATGTGTCATTGGGACAGTGAGAGATGCTGTCAGGGCTGATCTCTTGTCTCCTGGCCATTGTCCTTGCAGTCCTGACTCTCAGAGATGGTTCTGTGATGCAGCTGGAGCAATGCACTGGAGCTGTAGCAAGCAGAAGAGAAACTGCTTGTGTCCCATCCCAAGGTTTATACCTGGGCTATTCAGCTGTTTTAAAGAGCTCCCCTCCCCTTGAAAGGAGGCCTTGGCAGCACATGTATTTATGAGGGAAGTGGGTCTTGGGGAGGACAGTAATTTAGCAGAAGTCTGTACTTTTACTGAGCAGTTAATCCAGGCACATGCTTGGGGAGCACTCCAGGGTCACTGAGCAGCTGGGACCCTCTGGATCAGCCCTGGTTTGCCAACAGCCCAGGGGCTGACACTTCAGAGGCTCAGGGAGGTCAGTGAGTTAGAGCCTGTTTGCTGCATACCCCCCGTCAGTGCCACATGGACCTGCTTGGGACCCTGATCACCATCACTGTGCAGCAGGAGTGTGTCCTCCTGTCACCTGGATAAGCCTCATCTGCCCTGCCCCACCCTGCTTGGCTCACACCAGGTTCACAGCACTGGATCTCAGAGCAATTTGAGTAAACCAGAAGCAACTGGATGGAGCCCAGTGTTCCTGTTCCTCAGTGCTGGCTCTGTTCAGCTGCCAGTCCCCAAATGCACTTGCATGATGGCATTATTTGCACCATCTCTCATTAATGTCAGTGAAAGCCTTTCTGTTTGACGTGCTGGGGCTGCTCCTCAGCAGCTGCTCACACGTTCCAGCCAGTGCCAGGCGTTTTGCTGCCTCTTTTGAATGCCCAGTGTCCTCCCTGCTCCTCCCTGGTGGCACTGTCATGGACAGGTGTCAGGCAATAGCAGAATTGTTCTCTTAGTAAACAAGTGATGGTGTAATTGGAGCTGCCCCTCATGTGGCAGCAGTGCAGTGTGTGCATGGGGTTGCTAATGAGGGATGTCATGGGGCTTGTTAGTTTGAAAGCTTAGTGAGCCATCTTCTGTTTCCCTGCAAAGTGTGTGGATGCTCCTTCCCATCAGCTGTTCCTGTGCTGCATCTTGCACTTGGGTGTGTTTGGTGCTGCAAGTTAGAGCTCACAGCACATATTGGGCATTGTGGAGGACTCAGATCCCATTTATCATGACATTAATGGCAGTGGACATCCAGGAAATGTCTGGATGAGACCACTGCTCTCCTTTCCTCAGATACCCTGTGTGTGCTCGAGGGCTGAGCTTCCTTGTGGCTCCAGTGAATCCATGTGTGCTGGGTACCTAGAGTTTGTCCCTTAGCTGATTAGGGATTTTCCTTAATGAGAAATAACTATTTTTCTTCATTATTTTTCAAAAAATAAAATAATTAGGATATCCACCCACCTCTTGGCTGGCATCCTGCAGTAATAGGCCAGCATGTGTTTTCTTCAGAAAAGGAAGCAGGTCTTGCTTTGTATTTTCAAGGCAATGGTTTATAAATGAGCCTGGAAAGCCTGCAAGGGGCAGTGGGATGAGAACCCACACAGAGAATAAATCTGAGAAAATAAATCCCAGAAAATGCATCCCAAGAGATCATTGTTTGGCCTGGCAAGTCAGAGCCCAGGCTAGAAGCCCAGGAGAACCCCTCCTCACTTTGCATGTGATGGTGGTTCTAGCTTTGCTTGAAGATAGTTATCCTTGGATTCCTGAAACCCATAAAGGTTTGACTTCACGCTGTGCTGCACGTCCTAAGAGCCATTCATGGGTGTCTAATTTGATTTTACACCCAGTTCTCGTTAAAGGGCTGCGAGTGACAAATTACTCTTGGCCTGTTGTGGCTGTCACTTGAGCTGACATTGCAGGGGGTGCTGGCTCTCTGCTAACCCATGGACTGAGCAGAGCATTCCCCACCCTGCCTTGCTGCTCTGCCTTACCTACATGGCTGCTTCCATTTCCTTTGGGTTGCCTTGTAGGAAAACACAGCCCAGCAAATGCATTTTTTTCCACTCCATTGCTTCCAAGTTCTTTCTAACACTGTGTGTTGCTGCCCCTTGTGTGTCCAACAGCCACAGCTTTTGCAGTCAAATGACTTTCTGTCTTCTCTAATATCTTTTTAATCTGGTTTCATTCTGACTTCTAGAAATCCAATGTAATCATCTCAAAGGTGACATCTTCATGAACTCTGCTATTCCAGTGTCTGCTATGTTAGCATCTCTCATCTTACATCTCATGTACTTCACCATTTTTGTTATTTTCAGATGAGCCCAGAAAGAGACTCATGAAATCAGCAATTCTACAGAAAAATTCTCAGGAGGGAGGATTCCACCATTATCTGTTCCTTACAATCAGGACTCTATTATTGAGCTGCTGATAATGGTTTTTCTACAGGGCAAGTAGAGAGTACATTGATGACTCTGACTGGATACAGTGGAAATCAAGACTGAAATAGCAGCAAAGACCAGTGTCACAGGGATGTTATCAGCAAAGAACAGATGTTATGGAGAACTCTGTTTGTTCAGTGGTTGGGCTGTGGTCCTGATGCAAGGACAGTAGTTATTCAGCATGGGACACTAACCTTTTGTGATTGCTTTCTCTCTCAGTTTTTAAGGGAATGAATTGTTATCTTAAGGTCGAAAGGATTTCAGGTGGTGTAGAGAATGCACTTTTGAATGTCTGTCTTTTAATAATCCTCTGCAAGATGTATGACTTTAGTGTCTGTCTCCTGCAGTCCAGCTGGGTGATAAGGTTTGTTCCTAAGGCTGTAATTTTTTGTGAGGAGAGGGGCAAAATGGCAGTCTTGAATTCAGTAGAAAATACCATCCCTGAGACCTTGACTCGTATTCCACTTCTGTCCTGGTCAAATTGGGTTGCCTGGTCTGGCTGCAGTATTTTATACTGAATTATCAGTGGTGAGATTTGCCAAAATTGCAGAGTTAGGTTATAAACCCAGTGCCTTTTTTGGTAAGATCACAGCAGCTCTGATCTTCTTGTTCCAGTATGAAGCTCAATGGGGCCTTGTGGCAAGATGGCAGTTAGTGAGTGTTTGCATGGCAGTGGTGTCTGTGGTGCCTCTCCTGGGCCACAGCCTTGCAGTTTCCCACTGTGCCAGTCCAGGAATGTGAGCTGTTCCTGCCACAAATGAAGTGATCCTGTTTGCAGTGCCTCTGAAATTGTTGGCACATTCTGGATTAACCAAGGAGCTGACACATTCCTCTGGTCTGGGTCGGTGGTGTGGAGATGAAAGGCAATGGGCTGAAAGATGAGCATTCCCACAAAGGCCATTGTACAATGCAGTTATTTAAAAGGCAATTTTTTTAGGCAATTTGCAATAGTAGGAACCAAGGGACAGCCTTCTTTTAACACAGATGAAAGTGCCTAACTCCTTTGAAACTGAGGAGCTAGATACCTCCTGGATTTTTATAAATTTGGCTCTGGTGAGCAGCCTTGTCACTGCTGTTCCCCCTCCATCCCTCTGATCTAAGCTGCTGTGTAGCAAGAGCTCTCACCATCTCCCATGAGGGGGCTGCTGCTGCCTCGGCATTTACACACCTGGTGCCAGGCTTACAGCTGCCTTTCATGTGCTGTGGTCCATGGATTAGGTCCAGGAAAGGGCTTGCTGAAGGAAACTACTGCAAGAGGTATGTTCCAGGCTGCTCTGAATGGCCCTTTCATCTTTGCCTCAAAAAAATCAGTGAGAGTTGTAGCTCTGTGAAAGGAACGTGGCTGTGCTCAGGAGTGACAGACCCATTTAACATTTTGGTTTCTGTATTGGAACTGAAACTTTTACAATGCTGCTTCTATTTTAGGGATCTGTTCAGCAGAGATGTTCCATTGCAGATTAATCTCTTAAGCTCATCCCACCTTCTTTTGAAAATTGTCCTCTTTATTTTCCTTCAGACTTCTCCCTAAACCCCTCCTGTGTCTCCCTGGCAGGAGCTGGCTAGTGGACAGTCACTGTTTATCTCAGTGGCTGTGCTGCTTCCTGACTGCTCTGTGTGCCTGGCAGTTGTTTTGTGTGCTGAGCAGGGGCCCTGTGTGGCTGGGATGGCCCCTGTGCTCCAGCTCTGCACCCTGACAGGGATGTGCTCCCTGGGAGTGTGGAGCTGGCTGCACTCTGCTCTCTGGGTGACAAATGCAGGGCTGAGGAGCCAGGCACTGCACTGCCCTGAGGCCTTGTGCTCCCATGTGCCTGTCTCTGCTTTACCCAGACTCCTCACAGCATGGAAAACTCACACAGGCTTTGCTCTTGCAGATCTTTTCTTATCTTTTGCAGTGTTGGTATCTTTGCAGGCGACAGGAACATGGTTTGGAGCTCTCCAGGGTGTCTGGGTGCAGGGTGAAGAGCATGACTCTTCTTTAGTGCTCACCAGCACTGGATCCTTAAGGGCTCAGCAGACAGCAGGGCAGGTGTGGGTGTTTGTAGTGAAATTCTCTATGCTCAGAGGTGATGGAACTGAACCCAGGAAATAACAGCTCTGTCTAGGGGCATTTCTGTCTGGAGGCCATGATTTTTAGGGAGACACAGCATACTTTGATGAAGGTGTGGCTCTGCTCCCCTGTGAGTCAATCACACCACAACTAAAGCTTCCCACAGGCACTTGAACCTCCGGATTCCCCTTTGCCCAAATGTTCAACTTCAGACCTGTTCCTTCCATGTCGTGGTTGGTGTTTCTCAGGGTGTGAAGCACTCCCTGCTCCACTCATTGCTGTTGGAGCTCTCCCACTGGGAACTCACCGGCGCTGCTGTGTGGAAGCTCTGGGGTTCCTCACCTCCCCACCAAGGCAGCCTGTCTGTTGGACAGTCACTTCCCCGTGTTGATGACTTCTGCTGGCATCTTACCGAGTTACAGGTGGGAAGCCAGAACTGGCAGAAAGAAGCTGGTGGGAGTGCAGCCAGGTGGGAACAGCCTGCTGCTTCCTCTGCTGAGACCTCTTTGTGCTGCAGTGTATTTATTCCTGGTCTATGCTGAAGAGGAGCTACCTGAACAGCCCAGGTCTGTGCCAGGGGTTGAGAGAGATTCCTTTCTCAGATATCCACTCCTTCTAGGAGGTCTGAAGCCCACAAGGAAAGAAGGTCTCACTTTCATTGCAGTTTTGGCTGGTTGTTTGCCTGTGCAAAGAGGCTGAGGAAGCAAGTGCTCCTTGGGAGATGCAGTCATGCTGTACTTCTCCTGCTGTTCAGCCCCAAGGTTGTTGTGTGATCCAAAGAAACTCTCACAAGATTGGCAGCACACACAACCCATCTTCCATCTGCTTGAAGGAAGTCTAAAATGCTGCAGCATGTGATGGATAGCTGCACTCAAGCATGTTCTGCCCCTTGTTCCTCTACCCACTGCATTTCAATAGCTCTTCCCACCCTGTGGGGTTGTGCCAGGGGCTGCTGTGTCACCAGTGAGGCCAAGGCCATGTGCATGTGTGAGCTGCATTGGATTCCAAACAGGGTGTGGACCACAGCAGCTGTATTTGCTGACAAAATGGCCCCATCCAATGGCTGCCATTGCAATGAGACTGGGAGTTCTGGAAGAGACCCACAAAACCTGGGTGCCTTCCTGTGGTGAGCAAAGTCTGGGGTGAGAGGAAAAACCCCTGACTGTGTATATGACAGTGATGTGTGGTGGCTGTTACTGCCTGAGGCACTGCTGGGTGCTGCAGTCAGGTTAGAGCTTCCAGCAATGACACTCTGATTCATCTGTGGTCAATGTGTTTTTAAAGGAATGCCACTGAACTGTCAGTCTGCTTTCTCCTGGCCAAGTGTGACCACTGCAGGGCTCTTTTCCTTACGACTCCCCCATGCTGGTGACCCTAATTTTCATTTTCCTTTCTCAGTCTGCTTCCTTAGGCATTTGTGCTGTCTGATCCAGGTGGGAGAATCCTGCTCCCACCTTGGCCAGTGTGGCCACTTGTACAGTGAAGAATGGGGCTGTGCTGGAGAAACCACAGGGTTGTGGGCTGGTGCTCAGTGCTGCATTGCCAGTACAAACCATTTCCAGCCCTGTGTGTGGGGAGATGGAGTTGGGCTGCTGCAGTTGGAGCTGGCACAAGGCAGAGCAGTGTGGCTGGGCTCATCTGACAACACCAAGCTGTGATTCTTCCCCACTGCTCTGCTTGGGTTTGGGTTTGGGGGTTGAGTGTAGTCCTGTGCAGCTTGTGCCATGCCCTGCTGTTAATTCAAAGCAGCTTCTGCCAGATTTGTTCTTGCAGGGGAAGGAGGGAGGGTGGAGGGTTCGGGTGGCAGTCAACTGGGAGGCAGAGATAAATTAAGTGTTGAGCTCTTAATGGGGAACATGCTCCATTGGTTTGGGTTTCCCTCCCCACCCATCCCACTCTTTTTAATCTGTGGCACAGTCCTGGGAGCAGTTTGAGAACGGAAGTGATTTCAGACTGGAGGTGACCTCATCTGTCTCCAGCTCTGAGGTGGAGCAGTGTTTGGAGGCCAAGCCAGAGCTTATGGTTTGAATGATGCAGGCAAGGAGCTGAGGCTCCAGGAGAGCCCTGTGCCTCCTGCCCAGTGCTGTGCAGCTGTGTGAGGGGGTGGTAACTGTGATGGCTGTGGGGATTTTTATCTTTCTGTTCTCATCTTTCTCCATGCTAGAGTGGGGGGAAGTAGGAAGGAGAAGCAGAGTCTGAAAGACACAGCTGGACATGTCACATATCAGAGCAGTTAGTTCCTGGTGAGAGTCCAGCCCTGTCCTGCAGGGTGCTGAGCTGGGCCCAGCTGGAAAACACACTAAGTGTGGCCATGTGCTGTGGGGAAAGGTGCATGGATGGAAGAGTCCCTGCTGGGTTCTTTGAATTTGAGGACCCTGTGGATCAGCAGAAATGGAGATGAGAGCCCTCCTGGAGGTTTTGCTTTTTAGGACCCAAGATGTCAGTGAGAAATCTGGGAGATTTGAGGATCTGGAGCATGGGGTGGGAGCCAGCTGGGGTACCAGCTGCTGGTCCAGATAGTGATGAGGAGCACATGAGACCATAGATGCTACTTGCAGAAATTACCAGATAATTCTGCTTCCTGACATGGAAAAAGGCCCTTTCTACTGACTTGGTGTCTGCTATTTTGAGGTGGCCAAGATTTTCTGTTGCGCAGCTGGAGCCTGGAGTCCTTGGACTCTGCTGGAGTCCTCCAAACCCAGCTCTGTCCTGGATGCAGGAGCTGGTCTGCCAGGTGCAGCTCTGGACTTCATAAATGTCCATGTTTTTCAGTAAGGACAGCTTCCAAGTGCTGTCTCACAAGCTGTGTGGGGGTGTCCAGCCACTTCCCCTTGAGCTCAGTTGTCTTCTGGCTCCAGCTCAAGCTGAAGAGAAGCTGGGCTGTGGTAGGCTATGGCTGGGAAAATAAAAGCAGTCTTTTCTCATGTCTCTGTGGCTGTGTGGCTGCAGAAACTCCCTGTAGCTGGGTAGGCAGTATTGGAAGGAAATGAATTGACTGGAAGAATTTGCTTTTCTCTTGGCCTTGTCCCAGGTGGCATCAAGACTCTTGCTTGGAGATAAATTTCCCTCCAACCACTGCTAAACAGGGAGAGTTTAACCATTCATGGGATGAGACTTTCCCCAGCCTTCGTGCCCCTCTTCCCTGTTGCACTGGGAGCAGAGACTGAAAATGAATCCTGTTGTGACCATGTCACAGTGGGGACAAAAGTTTGCAGACTTTCCTCCTTCCTGCCCCAGCATTGTCTCCATGCCTGTATGTGATGAAACAGTCCCAAAGTGCATAGACAAACAGGTATTTTGTGTTAAAAATGCCCCTTTTTTCTTCTCTGCTCAGCATCCCACAGCTGTGCCTATGACACTGAAGGTGACTGGTGCTGGCTGGGTAACAGAGGAGCTCTGCCATGTCTTTGAGGAGAAGTTTGGGTCCCAGGAGCCCCAGGAGAGGTTTATGCTGCTGTCAGTGGTGACACGGTGCCAGTGCTGGCTGCCTGCAGGGCTCAAGACCTTGGCAGCCCCCTGCATCTGCAGCCTCTGTGTGTGAGCCCCAGCAGCATCCCACAAAGGTACCATTATCCCCAAGCCTTGCCTGCTGTTGAAGTCAGGAGGGCACAATAAAGATGTGTCCTGGCAGCGGCCTGGAGCGGGCTCGTGTGCCAGGAACAGAAGAGGTTTTGTACCAGGCACTGCTCTGCTGGGAGGTTTGTCAGCTCTGGAGCTGGGATGGTAACTCAGGGCTCTGTGCCCAGCCCTGCTGTGCTGCTCAGGGCCTCCCCTGATGCAGGGCAGGGTCATTGGCTCTTCCTTCACTGGGGGAGGTCTTGGCAGCAGATCTTGCTTGCCTGAGCACAGCTCTGCCCGGTGGGCTGGGAGCTGCAGGAGGCAGGGCTGCCCTGTGCTCTGTGGCCTGGAGCTGTGTGTGCTCTCTGCAATGTATCAAATCCCCAAGAGCAGCCTCAGGGTGATTGGGACAGGGCTGTAATGGACCAGGATGGCAATGTCACTCTATCTGGAGCTCTGAGGAGAAATGTCTCCTGGGAGGATTTCAGCAGAGCAGGGCTGAGTGGGACAGCTTGACAATATGTGACAGCAAAGCAAAGGCAGATTGGAGAAGCAAGGGAAGCTCCTGTGCTTGGGCTGTTAGACCAGATACATGAGGTACAGGAGGATACACTTTAGAGAATGCTCTTTTCCAGCTATTGGGAATGGACCTGAGGTCTGGCTGCTCTCCCACCTCTGTCTGCAGCATCAGTGCCATTGTAGTGGGACTGAGCATGGTGGTGTCTGCCAGGTGATCCAGAACTGCCCTCTGCAGAGGGGCATGGTTGGAGCTGAGATAATCAAAACCACAATGGGGCAGAGAAGTTGGTGATGGGATTGGGGCAGTGAGACAAGATCATGTTGGGAAGGATCCCTCTATGAAGCTGTGTAGGATGTTTCAGGATTTTGGTTTTGTGGCAGTTTTGTCCAGGCAGTTGCTGCTACTGCAGTATCACAGGGTGTTGCTGTGTTTTGTTCATGCTATGTCCTGATATTCCTGATATTCCATCCTTTCTCACCTAAGAGCAATGTTCTCCAGGAACATTCAGTTCTGCTCTCTCCAGTCAAGACTAGGAAGATTTTATTGTGAAGGAAAGGAGAATTTAAGATATGTTCTGCTGCTCTCTGCTGTTTTTGTGAGTCCACCACAGGCACCAGATCCTCCAAACAGAAGGAATCTCTGAAGGGAATTGCAGGGCCCATGGGCAGGCTGAGAGGAGCATAATGTTTCTTCTGGCTCTGAAAAAAGTGTGCTCAGAGAGGAAGTAGCAAGCACAGGAAAAGGGGAGTTTCTGAACACAAACTGTCAAGAATTAAGCAATCTGATTTATAGTATGAAGCCTCCTGTTGAGCAAGAAGACTGTTTTCCCTCCCAAGCAGGTGTGACTGGTAAAGCAAGGTGGCAAAGTCCTCCCAAAGTTCAGCTGCCAGACAGGACTAATACTTCTGTAGCCCTCTCCACAGAGGGTGTCCCCAGTTTTCATCCCTTTGTTCCTGCTGCCTTTTTTGGAAGCTGCATAGAGTCTTCCCATTGTCTAGGAAGCTGCCTAGACTCTCCCATGGTTCCTGCTGCCATTTTCATCGCCACTCTGTGCTTTTGTGTTGCACAGGCACCACTTGCACATTTTGCTCTTTTGTGGGCCTGGGTACATGGTTTGCCCAAGCATTATGTATATAAAAATGAAGGCATGGAAAAGGTGTCTGGGTAAAGATTTCTTGGCATAACATTTCTGCAGGACCCTGATATAGAAAAAAAACAGGGCCCGGTAGCTGTTAATTTAGAGATCCTGGCTTATCAGTGGCAGATTCCTTCTGGCTTTAAGAGGGCAGGCCAAGAGATGTGGGAACAGCTTTATCAACCCCTCCTCTGCTGTGGTGCCATGCAGAGCAATAATTTGGTGTGGGAGCACTTGGGAGCAAGTCCTCTGTGCCTTCAGGGAAGTGGCCTGTGGGTGGATTAATGATGGAGCTTGGTCACAAAATCAGAGGAGGAGGGCTGCAGTGCCTCCCAGGTGTTCATTTTGCAGAAGGGAGGTATTAGGCCATTGAGGAGGGTGAATTCAGCCTCTGTCCCAACTGGCTGGCTGTTCACTCCCTGTGTGCCCAGGAGAGCAAACCCTCTCTGGAGTCCTTTGCTGTGTAGCTGCTCCTGTGAGCCAGCACATAAATGGAAACAGATGGCTCCATCTCAGTGGTTAGCAGGAGTCTCTCACTGCTGCAAAACTGCTAATGAACTCTGGGGCTGGACTGGAGCACACAAGGCTGCTGTGCTGGGCTCCTGGCTCTGCTGGGGTGCCTGTTACTGCCCCCCTGTCACAAGAGCACCAAGATTGCTGAGCTGACCCCCCAGCCTGGCAAACTGCAGCAGCCTCAGGCAGGGTGTTCATCTGGGTACTGTAGAGCCACCAGGACCTGTCAGTGTCCAGCAGTCTTGGTAAATGATCTGTGTGGTCCATCCTGCCTGTGGGCTCCAGACCTTGCAATTCACACCTGTGTTATGGAAGGGCATGGGGAGCCCTTTAGTATCTGACACAATTCCTGCTGAGACTCTTAGCCAGATAATTCTTCATCTAAAATTCTTTGCTCTGTTTCACTACAAACTCAGACTAACTAGTCTTATTTTTGCCCTACTGGCCAACATGTCCCTGATAAGGAGAAGCAACATTCAGCAGTTACTGCCTATTACTCTTAAGCTTGGAAAAAACTTATTTAAATTCCCTTTGACAGCACAGTTTGATTTAGATGTTCAGTGACTTGAAGTTTTCTCCCATCATCACATGGAATGTGACTCTCCAGTCACACTGCAGGGCACAGGGAAGCAGTGAGTTGTGCAGCAAAGGTGTAACCAGGCTTGGTGTTTGCTGGAGCAAGTAGGTGATTGAGAAGGGAAGAGAAAGGTGTTGGAAAGCATTTCTTGACTCTGTTTTTGATTATTCTGACAGCTGGCCCCCAGGCACAGCCTCAGTGTCTGCGATGGCAGGGTACAAGGAGCCAATGTCAATGCTGGATGGCTGCAAAACCACAGGCAAATCCTGGTCCCCAGCTGCCTTGCTGCCCTTACCTTTTCTTCTTCATTCATGCAGCAAAGTGCCAGACTCTGGATCTGCCTGGGTGGTGCCACAGCTGTGCTGGGACCTCCTTGGGCAGCCAGGGCTGTGATGCCCATTGGGAACACCATCCCTCACTGCTGCCATGATCCAGTGTGGGCACCGGTGTGTACCAGGCCCTGGCAAGCCCAGCCAGGCTGTAAATGGTGCAAGAGGCACTGATAGTTACCCGCTGTGCCATGGCTGCAGTGCCTCAGCCTTGTGCCCTGCAAGCCTGGCACAGCTGGGTAACGCTGCATGCAGCTCTTGGGGGGCTGCCAGCAGTGGGCTGGCAGGGATCACAGGGGAGGGAGGCAGCTGCAAGCTCCTGGAATCTTCTGAAAGGCATTTCAAAGCTCCTTACATGGAACAAGCAGCAGTTTGGTTTTTACAGCCACGTGCAGAACAGAAGCTACCAAGCCCAGGCAGTGATGTGGAGCTGCTGGAAGTCTTGATGGTTTGCACTGGAGGGCTGTAAGCTCCATGCTCTGCATGGATTCAGGACATTGCCCATGGAGAGAGAACACAGGATGTCACAGGGTACAAGAGGACAGAATTGACAGATTGTCTCTGAAAGCTTCAGTCTGTACATCTCCTGTGAGGGGGAAACTGGGAAAGCTGTGGATCCCAGCAGGAATAAGTTCTCTCTGTCAGGTGGAACTCATGTGTCTGTGCATCTCTGCAGGTCCTGGGGATGCTTGTGCAACCATCAGGGCTTGAGGTATCAGTACTGCTTCCCAGAAAGCCACTTCTTAGTGGCAGGGGAGAACAGACAATCTTGTATGCTCAGTGAGGATCTCTTTGGATGCTTCCTCTGGGCACACAATCCTCTCCTCCTCTGGGAGCTCTGAGATACAGCTCTGTGTTAAATTACCCCAATTTCAACATTGCTCCATCTCTTCCTCAGGTTTCCTGCAGGAGGGTGTTATGATCTTTTTCTGAGAGCATCTCACACCATGGCTGAGAACCAGGTACGCTTCTTTAGGCCCTGCCCAAAAGGAGTGTTTGGTACCACTGCTCATAAATGGAGTGTGCTGCAACCCCAGTCCAGCTGATTGCATATTCCTGCTGATTAGCTAATTGCTTCCAATTGCCAGCACCATCACACTCATTGAATTCACACTGTGATTTCTGGGTCACCTGGGGAAAAGGGGCAGGGTGCAGCTATGGGAGGGAAGGCTGTGTTTACCAGGCTGAAAAGGACAAAAGCTACTGCAGTGAAGCACTCAAATCGTCATGCAGTTCATTCTGCTGTTCATATTGAACCAAGAACAACATCCTGGGGAGGAAGGGAGCAAAATTTCCTTCTGCCTAATGCTGCTGGATTGTGCGGGGCTGTGGGGGAACTGCCAGCCAGAGAAACCATCAGGAGGGGAAAGGAAATGGAAAGGAATCTAATTATCCATCTGCAAAGACAGATGCTAGTCCTGACACAGGGCCCAGCCCTGGGCAGGCTGATGTGGGCAGTGACGTTTGCAGACTGTTTTTATGGTGGGGCTGGAAACAGCTCCTGGGGGACCCCTGTGGGATAGCAGATGGCCCAGCACACATCCCAGAGAGCTGGGGCAGACTGGAAGGCACACAGCTGCTTTCTCCAGGAGCACTGGGCTGTGCTGGGCTCCGAGGGACAGCACTTGGCAGCCAGGTACAGCTGTGTTGTGTGGAGGTGGAGCAAGGCAGAGCTGTGCAAAGGGAGGAGGGTGAGTGCATGGCTCCCTCTCAGCAGGCTCATCTCTGTCAACTGGGCTGGGGTTGCAAGCCCAGGGGTGAGGGTGGGAAGGAAGGTGAAGGTCCCTGTGGGCCTCTGCTGTCTCTAGGTGCACAAGGACTCTGCTTCATGGTACTGAGTGTGCAGACAGCAGGGAGGGAGGGTGTGTGGCTGGAGCCTGGGTCTCTGAGTCCTTCATCAGGAGAGCCCCTAGGAAGGAGAAGGTGCCTCTACCTCCTTGTTCTGCACAGCTTTTTGGGGTTATTGCTCACACAGTCTGAGGCCAGCTTTTGTCTCCTTGGGTGCCTCCCAGAACTGAAAGTTGCTATAGAGAGCTGCCTTTCCCCCCTTAATTAAAGGAATTAAAAATTATTTGGTGAGCTGAGTGGGCTTATTCTCCTCTCTTGTGGGCATCAACTACTGCTAAAGTTATGTTAATTGTAGGTGGAAGATAGAGGTTGGGAATTCTCCCAAGACAGTTGGCTTTCATTCTCCCAATAAGGTTTTTGGGAGCCTGCTGGGAGGACAGCAGGGTTAAGAAAGATCTCCTTGCAGACGTGGGAGTATCCATGAGATGGGTGAACTGGGAATGAATCAGGAGAATTTCTGCTTGAGTGGAGCATCTTTGTTGTCCACTACCTTGCTGTCCATGATCTGTGCTCAGTGTGCTGTTTGCAGGTGTGGTGCCCCAGCCTGGACTGCCTTCCCCTGTGATGCCCTTGGATTAGCTCCTGCTGGACCAGGTGTAGGTGTCTCACAATGGTCCTGTCTGGTTCAGGATTCAGCCTCTTTGGTAGACAGGCCTGATCCTGCATCCCTTACTCACGTGAGCAGTCGTCTCTATTGCAAAGGGACTACTCGGTGAGTAAGGATCGCAGGATTGGGACCACTACCTGTAACTTAAACTGCACCTTCTGTAGGATCCTGTCCCAACCTTTTTCTATTCATGAATGTTAACATGCACCAAGAACTTCCAAAACTGATGTTCTTGTCATTTGGATGGAGAACCTGAGAGCTGGAAGAAGCAGTGCCTTTCCATTGCAGAGCATAAATCACCATTCTTTTCCATCCTTTTGACCAAACCACTCTCAGCCCAGCCAGCTTCTGTGCCCCAGAGGGATGTGTACCTGTTTGTCTCCCAAACACTGTTCCTGGCTTCCCAGGGCTGGCAGGGCTCTGCTCTGCCTCTCCCTGGTTTTCCCAGCTGTAGCTTTGAGATGAGAGGCCGGGCATCTAAGTCTGATCTGTGCTGCAGAGCTGGAGGGTGAATCGGAGGAGAGATGAGCAGCAGTAGTGCCGAGACTGCCACAGACTTTCTTGCACCACCCGGCTTCTCCTTCTGTCTTGGCAGGCTAAATTTGGAGCCCTCTGTCCTGTGCTAAGGAGTATGTTCGAAATGGGAGGAAGCAGCGAGGGTGGCAGGTTTGCCCTGTACGTTGATTCCCGTGTGGCCCTGGCCAGGGAAGCCGCCGGGGCTGTCCCCGCTCGGACCCGGCCCTGGCGTGCCCCGGCTCCTCCCTGGCGCGGAGCGCTCCGGGACCGCAGCGCGGCTCCTCCCGCGACAGGAGCGGGCACAGACCGAGGGGCTGCGGGGAGAGACCCGGGCACAGACCGAGGGGCTGCGGGGAGAGACCCGGGCAGCACCGAGGGGCTGACATCCAGCCAGCTCCGCGTCTGCCCAGTTTGTTATATCGTGCAGATTATCCCAAATGAGGAGCTGGGTGTGAGAAGCTCTGTGAACTCGCTCCAGAGCAAGTCACGAGTTTAAACAAGCAGGAGGCGAATTACGGTCGTGGCTCCTTTCTAAGAGCTGGAAGTGGAGGCATGGCATGAGTCACACAGTGCTGCTTGGGAAGCACGAGGCACTTCAAGAGGAAGCAGGGAGCATAAATACCTTTGAAATAGAATTTGATACATTTCTGGAGGGATTATGTGCCAAAGCAGCAGTGATCCTTGAGCGGAAATTAAAAGTTTGACCTGTGGGATAGGTAAAAGAAAACATGAGATCTGGCTGCTGTGCAGATTATGCTTGTGGCACTGAACATTGCAGAGGATTAATCCTGTGCTTTGGGATTTCTGCATCTCTTATCTGGTATCTTGCTTTTTCCTGATCATCACAGCATGAAACCTGGCTAAAGAGTCAGGGCTCTGATGCTCCCAGAATCCACTTAGATGGAGCCTTGCTTGCAAGTTTGAAGTTAAATTATTCATCAGAGTTTAGATCAGCAAGGCTTTTTTCCCTTGGATCAGGTCAGCAGGAGCCTCAGGGTGAGTGTGCAGCTCTGCTGGTGATGAAGCAGCAGAGTTCAGACCTTGCAATACCCGTGAGATTCATCTGTCTGAAGTCAGCGCTGATGCTCATTATAGTAGGAGAGGAGGCAGCAGGAGAAGGAGGTGGTAACTGAGCCCTGGAGGCTCCCAGCTATGCACCTGCATAGAGGATATTGGCTGTTCCTCATCCTCCATTGCCCTGGTCCAAGCTGGGAATGGGTTTGCTGCCTGCTGCTGCTCCTGTTCAGCTTGAGCAAACAGGAACTGGAACTGCCCTTCCCTTCGTCCTAGAAAACAGCCAGAAAGAAAATTTCACTTCTGTGGGGAATACTGAAAATAGCTTAGATGTTTCAGAGGAAGAAACATAAATGCTGTTATTACGTGACTGTGTGACCCTGCCAAGCCATGGATAAGCAGTTTCACCACTCTCCCATGCAGGCCAGGCTGGCTGGGTGCATCCCTGGTGGGACCCTGTTGCCTGCTCTAGAGCATCTGTCTGGATCAGACTGAAGAGTTTTCCTCCCATGACATGCTCCAAGGATGGAGCCTGAGCACTGCAGTCCCTAAGCCCCAGCACCTCTGCCAGGAAACAGCTCCCCTGCAGGTGGAGGGAGGATCTCTGCTGTCACAGTTTCACAAAGAACTGGTCTGTGAGGTGGGAAGGACTTGGTGCACCCCAAGTCTGTGTTGCCTTTGCTGACTGTTTGGCAGGTTGGGGCCGGGCAGGTTGGGGTTGTCTGCTCTGACATTCAGAAACCTGGACCCTGCAGCCAGTTTGACTCCTGAGCTGCTGCCTGGAGAGGAGCTCAGAGGTGCCAGTGGAAGAAAACACTTTGGATTTGCTCTAGGTCTTAGAAATGCCAAGTTTTTCCCTGCTGAGCTCGGCTGCATGCTTCACGAGATGTGCTCTGTGTTTCTTCTTTTAAGGGTGGTGTACATCAGATTTCTTGTTGGAGGAGCAGGCCAGGAATTACACTGGGCATTTCTAGGGGCTGTGTGGAAAAAGGATTGTGATCAGAAAGGACAGGGGCAAAACAAGATTGGCTTGGCTGTCTTTGGGAAGTTTGGACACAGATCAGCCTGAGCCAACAGCTCTGGGTGTGTCACGCAGCATATCTGAGGGACACAAAGGAGTCTGTCATTTATGGTTTGGGGACTCTGAGGATGCCAGATGAGCATCTCTCCTGTCTCTAGGAGGGACAGGAGAGGCTGAGAGCAGTTGAATGTCCTTCAGCATTTTGGAAGCCACAGCATTGGACACTCAGTCTTAAGATGATCTCTGTAGCCAAGACCTACTCTACTGTTTCTTTTCCTGAGCTGTTCTTTGAGTTGCCAGGCATGGCCTTCTGACTGGAATTCCTCCCTGGCTGCCAGTCCTGAGAGCATGTGTGATGTGTGAGAGCTCAAGGCACTCAGGAGACAGTCGTTCCTTGTTCCTCCCTGCACTGTCAGCACAGCTCCTGGGGCCATGAACAACACTGTGGTTTTGTTGCAACCAAATCGTTGTCAACTTCATCTGTGATCCCAGCCCAAAAGAATGTTCTGATTTGGTGCAGTGGGCTGCTGGGGACACAGCATGTCTCCATGTGCCTTTGGAAGATGCTTGTGGTTGGTGGCCATGGGGCCTGTGGTACTCAGACAAGAGTTTTCCAAGCCATGAGAATTCATGGGAGTTGAAAAGGATTTGTTTGCAGCTATTGTGGTTTATGGTGTGGAAGGACTGGTGAAACCTCCTGTTATCTTAAGAAGGTTTGGATGCACCTTGGGTGTGCCACAAGCCATTGCTCTAGCTGCCCAGTGCAGGCAGCATGGTGCTGTCACTTCTCAGTCATGTGCCCATTCCAGACCCTGGTGGGAGAGTGCCCCAGTCCTGGAAAACGTGGATTAGGTGAATCTAGGAGGAAGAAGAGGTGTTATAAGCATGGGCTGACCTACCACTGAGCAGGGAGACCAATGCAGGGCTGTCAGCTCCCTGGGGAATGGAGCAATGCAGCAGAGGGAGGGCAGAGCTGCCAAACAGGGAAGTGTTCTGAGCAGTGGCAATTCCTGCCACACCTGGATCTCAGTCCAGGTCTTCTGCTTGACTGCCACCCACAGAAACAACTGGGAACAAAACTCAGTGGGTGTAATTAAGGATGCTGATGGCAGAGTAGGGTGGCTGCATGTGGTATGACAGCTGTTGTATGGCAGGAGTTTTCCTGCTTTGGGAGTGTTTCCCAGTTCTCCTCCATTTGTTTTTATCAGCCTCTAGGACCTTGTACCTTTGACTTCTGACATCACCCTCCATCAGCTTATAGGATGGCAGCGTAGATAAAACACTGGGGGGGTTCCCCATTTCTTTCATTTGCACACTCACAGCTGTTCCCAGACTTCAGGCCACTGGACCTTATAGTGACTCAGTACCTTATAACAGACCCTGGTGTCAGCCAGACTTGGGGTACATGGTGGAGGCCCTGGATTGTGGCCCAAGGTGACCAGGGCAGGCCTTGCTGGTCTGGCACTCAGTGGAGTCACTGCTGGAGTCCTGCAGGTCCCAGAGAAGCAGCAGGAGCTCTGGCTGACAGCAAGGCAGGATTATGGCTGCAGCCTGTGTCCTTCCCATTGGTGAGCAGAAAGCTGCTCAGGAACCCGTGAGGCAAGGGACAGGTTCCTCCAGCACCACCAGTGCTGTCATCTCTGTCACTTCATTATACATGCTGTGGTATTGTCACTCCATTATACAGATTGTGGTATTAACCCCCTGCTTCCCAGAATGGTGTGATTATATGAAATTAGGAACTTTTGTCTGTTTAATATAAATTCCTGTTCAGTTTCTATGGTTGCACAGAAAAGCTGGAAGGCATATTTTATAGAAAGGTTCAGAACCCAGATGTGAGATTTGATTAACTTTTTGGTGTGCTGGGCTGTTGTTGGGTTGGTTCATCTGCTTAATGAACACACAGATACTTACTTATTCTGAAATGTCTTCAGAGCTTGAATGGTTGTGTAAGATCCAGAATGCATCTGCTGCTATTCCAGTTGGATTCAGAGATGAGCCTGCACCACGTGGGGACAGAGCCACGTCAACCAGGACTGCGATCTGGGGGTTGTATTTGAACCCTGCTTTTTGGGGGCTTTGTGGACCCTTGAGGCCCTCACCCACACAACCAGAAGCAGTAGTTTTTTGCTGAGAGCAGGTTTCCTCCAGCAAACCTTTGTCTGGGCTGCATCAGGCAGGGTATGTAAGAAATCCTGCAGCTGAATAGGCCCATCTGTCACGGGGAGTCAGGCTGAAGGCAGGGACAGCATCCGGTACGTGCGCAGCCTCTCCGCGGGACACTGGCGGGGCAGAGACGTCGCCTCTGGCCTGCGGCCGCGGTGGCCTTTGTCCTGTCCTCGCTGGCAGGCTCCTCCCGCGGCACAGGCGGAGGCAGGAAATCCCGGGCAGCTGCCTGGGAGCCTCCTCGCCGTTCCTCGCCTCTCCTCGGCTCTCCTCCTCGCCTCGGCACCGAGGCGAGCCGAGCCAGCCCTGCGTGTGTGTGCACGCGTAGGCGGGGGGGCTGCCGCATGGATTTAGCGAAGGCTGGGAAGGAACACATGGGTTGGGGTTTTTTCCCTTGGCCCGCCGTGGCTGTCCGTCCGTCCTGCCAGCCGCGGTTATGGATTCGATCATTATTCAGGAGCGGTTAGTGGAACGGCTGCTGTCTCCCCGGACGCAGGCACAGCGAAGCCACCCGGGCAAGCTGAAGGTACAGGGATGTATTTATAGCACTGCGCGATCCGGGGAGCAGCGGGGACAGGAGGGGGGAGGATGGTGCCCGAGAAGACGCGCGCAGCGCAAGATGAGACCTCTGAGGAGCAGAGGAGCGGGAAGCCGCCGGTAAGGGGGGGACGAGGGGCACGGAAAGGAGGGGAGCAGCACCGAGGGCAGGGGGGAGATGCGCGGCGCTTTTGTGCGGTTATTGATGCAGTGATTCCCTGCCTGAATGGCGTGTGCGTGCATGGGGGGGACTCAGGGCAGCAGCGCTATGTGTGCCCACACGCACTCCGATTTGTGTTAATTAACAGTGTTAATGCTGTGCTTTGCTGGCCGCTTTCCTTCTCTTCAGCAAATGCTGGTGGCCGAATGGTTTTGCCGATTCTCCTGTGCTCAGCCCCAAGCCCGAGGAGCAGATGTCCGTGGCAGATGCCTCGGGGGCTGTTTGTGTTATGAATTTATGCAGCTTTCTGCAATGAAAGGAAACAAATGTTCTGCCTCTCCTGCAGGGCTGGGCTGTGCTGGTCCGTGCAGACGCGGATGTGGCGGCCGTGCCTGGCCGGAGGGGACAGGCTGCAGGAAGGGCTTGTACTGAAGGCTGTGACACCGACAGGGCCCCTTCCCCCTGAAGAGGCAGAGGCACCAGGGTCTTAGCACAGCTCCGTCATTTTTGGGGCTTGCTCCAGACCTTGACACGGATTATTCTTCAAATTTGCTGTGGTCCCATATTGTTTAATTTTAGCCCTTTTGAATATACCCAGCAAGGCCCCTTTTATCCCCAGGCTGAATGAAGTCACGTGAGATCTGGGTTAGTTTAAACAGCGCATCCAGCAGAGAGGTGAGGGAAGGACAGCAGTGATGGAGGCTGTACTCTGTCTGGGAGATGCAGACAGCCCTGTGGACACCTCAGTACCAGGATAGCTTCTCCTCTGTGCAACACATCCTGAGTGTTTCTATGCCCCCAACATGAACGGGGCTTGAGCCCACGCAGGGCTTTGTTGCTTGGCTTGAACTCCCAGGGAGAGCACTGGCTGCCAGGGGAGCCCTGGCCACCTCAGCTGGGTGTTAGAGGATGTGAGGATGTGACATTCCTGTAATGTCTGGTGAATCAGCAAGCGGGTGCCAAGGGAGAGTATGGGTGTGTTTTTCTTGGCCTGGGGTGCTTTGGTTTGTGACAGGGTCCCGAAGATTGGCCACAGCTCTTCGTGGCCTCTGTGGTGGTGTGTGGGGCACGTTCCCCGGCACGTGGCTGTGGGATGCCAGCGGGAACAAAGGCAGCAGCATGGAGCAGGCAGCGGGAGAGGGGCTCCTTGTGCCAGAGTGCTGCTGGCTTGGCTGGCCGAGGCCCTTTCCTGACAGCTGGAGCTGGCAAGGGAAGCGCAGTGCAGGAACCAGCTGTCCTGGCTCTTGTCAGCTTGATGGGACCTCGCTTGTGAGGGTCAAGAACACAAGGCTGTGATGCATTTAGGAACTCCCTCTGTCCAAGCCTCTCATCTAATCAATGGATTTTAACTTTTCATAACCCAGAAAGCCCCCTGTCTCTGTTAGTAGCCCTCCCAGCCTCTCCACCCCCTGCAGGCTTGCTCTGCAGGTAGTACCTGGAGGTGGTGAGTGGTGTAGAGCTTTGAGCAAGGCAGACACCAGGCTCAGGAGGCTACCTGGGCTCCTTAAGTGCCATACTGATGCTGCCATGCTGGCAGAGGTGGAGGTACATCCATCTGACCAGCCATGGACACCCTGCAGAACCACAAGGCTGGTGCAGAGACCACGCTGCTGTTCCTGAGGGAGGGCTGTTACAAGAAGGGGATCCCTCCTCACAACTCACTTTGGGTCTCTTGCCTTCACCCTTGACAGGGCCCTGCAGTGTGTCCATGGCTGGGGACAGGGTTTTTCCCCTCACAGGTCTGGCTGCCTCCCATAGTGAGGGAAGCTCTTCTGTTGGTATTGCACTCAGCATTGACCTTCCCTTCAGTAGGGGAAATGACTACATGAGTCATGGGTAAAGGGCAGGGTCCCTGCACCAGCTGGGATATGCTGATTTTGAATATCATAATTCCACAGAGCTATGGGGAGGCAACCAGGGGTACAGCAAATCCATGGGCTGAACAGAAATGAGAGATCAGGTTCAGCCAGTTACACCTGGCAGAAGTGGAGTTGCAGTAGGGTGCAGCTCCCCAGTGTCTCCATTGTCAGCCCTTAGTCATCTAGGTTTAAAACCAAGCAAAACAAGAGAAACACACCCCAAGCCTCAGCCATGGTTTCATCAGCACATTACCAGTACTATTTCACATGTCAAGTCACTGGAGAGAGCAGGTGATCATTGTCTTTCCAAAGTCTGGTAAAGATCAGGGCAGGAGAAGCACAAAAGGGAAGTATGTTATATATTTGTGGTGCTTGCTGGGAAACCCTGGACCTTTTACTGGAGGAGCTGGCTGTTCCATGTCCACTTTAGCTGTGCTCATGGATGTGTTTGACCAGGGAGTGAAGCAGCTGGGAGACAGCTCTGGTGCTGAGACAGAGCTGGAAGCAGAATCTTCTTCCTTGTTTTTGTGACCTTGCCATTATCACGTTTCTCACTCTGCTTTGCACACCTCATTGCCCTTTGCTGAGCCCTGTGGGTGGCAGTTTGTGGTGTCCCCCAGGCAGGCATTGCTCTGCTGCATGCAGCTTATCAGAGCTGCCATCATTCATCACCCGGGGTCCTACTGCAGTGCTGGGGATGTCACTGCCTCTTAGATCAGCCATTACAGCTCTAGTTTAGTTTTCTCTCTGTCCTTTCCTGCCTTTCTGGACTGTGGGGTGATGAAACAACATTGCTTCAGCTATGGGAGGTGAGGGAGATCAGAACCCACAATCACTCAGGGCTAAAATGACCAAGTTTCAGATCCAAACCAAGCCTCAATTGCCAGAAGGCAGTGACAGTCCTAAAGGACAGAGTCCTTGGGCCACCATGGCCGTCAGCCACATCTGTTCCATCTCAGTGGGCAGCTCCAGAGCAGCCATAAATTGGGAGGAGGAGACTCTGTCTTCCCTTCTCAGTGTCCCCAGTGGAACTTTGCAGTCTGTCAGACTGAGGATGCCCAGGGATTCTCACACAGGGGGACATGCAGCTGTAGAGAGCTGCCTAGGAGTGACATTGCCCACCTGCAGTGTGGAAATAGGTGCAAGTCAGCATTGCCCTAAGCTTAGCACAAAATATGGATCATATTTTGTATTTCTTTGAGAATGTGGCTCAGGAATGGAGATAGTTAAACTTAGGAACAGAGTTGCTCCCTGCTGTGCCTGGAGAATGGGTGAGGGCAGTCATGTGCTTGAAGGCATCCATGGAATAGGAGCTAGGGCCAGTTTTGAGGAACTCTTGGCTCCATGGATGTGTCTGTGGTGTGAATCCCAGTGGTATCATTATATTCAGTGAAATGCAGAGTCTATCTAGCTCAGGCATTTGTGAATGGCTTAGTGTGCTTGTACAGAGTATGCTGTGCTTGTGAGATGCCTGTGGATTTGTGCTGTGAGGGAGCACTCAGTGACAAGGGGCTCTTTCTTGGGGGTGGTTGAGTGGTAGGTAACACTCCAGTAATACTAAAAGTCATACCCTCACCAAAATCATCCTAGTTCTATTATCAATATTTCCACATCCTTCCACTTCCCATGCTCCTTGAACTTTGGTCTCTTCAGAAATAACACAAGAGATTACTCAGGATTTCCTCTTATTCAGCCAGGAGTGGCTGTGACACAGCAAGAAATAATCCCCTCTCAGGTCAAGCAGAAGCTGAGCCACTGTACCTTCCTCTAGACACGGCTCAGGACTGTGCAAGCCCCAGGGTGCTAATTACAGAGCTCTCCATCATGTAGCACATGTGCCTCTGGAGGGAGGGATGTGGAAATGACCTGGGGAGAGGTGACATTTGGTGACCCTGCTGTGAAGGGAGCCTGTGACTGTACAGCTGAAGCAGAGTTAGGAAGGCTGTCTGTCAGCAGCCTGGATGTGCTCTCTGCTGGGAATGGTGGGATGTGATGTGCTTTTTCCCTTGTGCTCTCTGTGCTGGGAAGCTGCTGGGAGAGCAGCCAAGCAGGGCTGTGGCTGGGACATGTCCCTTTGTGCCCACCTGTGGGAAGGGCCAAGTCCCTAAGCCCAGAGGAGGTGTGTGCCTTGCCCTGCACTGCTGCCAGGACAGGGACCCGCCTCTCCTCCAGCCCTTGGCTCTGCCCCAGGGGCTTTTTGAGTCCCACTCCCTTCACTATGTGAGGCTCAAGCAGAAGGGGTGGCACACTCTGACCTGCTGCCATCCACCTGTGCCCCACAGGACCATGAGAAGCAGTACGTGGGCTTTGCCACCCTGCCCAACCAGGTGCACCGCAAATCCGTGAAGAAGGGATTTGACTTCACCCTGATGGTTGCAGGTGAGACTGCCCGTGGATGGGGTGGCTGGGCCACACAGTGGGGATGTGGAGGGAACCAGCTCTCCTCACTTCCCTTGGGTGCTCCCATAGCACCTGATCCTCCCCTCACTCTGTTCTGGTCCTTGTCTCAGGCCTTGCTTTGCTCCCCAGCCCGTGGAGTTCCCCCAGCAGGAACAGGCCCCCCTTGACCCCTCATAACCCCCTCGAGCAAGCTTTTCCTCCAGCAGTGATTGCTCTGGGTGGTGAAGGCAGGGCTGAACAGGGAAGGAGGGAAAGAAAGAACAGGGAGCTGGGAGATCACATTTTTACATGGATTGAGACATCTTGCAGCAAAAGTCTTTCCACTACTGGAAAAATGTAGTGCCAATAAACAGCTCCTGACAGCTTGTATCTCTTGCTTCCTCTGGCTCAGGATTCAAAGCCCTGTTCAAAGTTTCATTTGTAAGTCAATTAGTGGGTCATGTTGCTTGCTTATTCCTCCTCCCCTTTGTGCTCTGTCAATTAGGAGAGTCGGGCCTGGGCAAATCCACGCTGGTGAATAGCCTGTTCCTGACAGACCTCTACAAAGACAGAAAGCTCCTCAATGCAGAGGGTAAGTTGGGGGCAAAGCAGGGTGAATGGGACTGTCCTAAGGACTAGCACTTTGGTTCCTTGCTCCAGCAGCAACTATAAGCTTGGCTGGATCCCAGCCCTCTTGTTTGGCTCTGCTCTCTTTTGTGTCTGCTAAGGCACACAGAATTGAGCAAAAACAGTTTGGCTGTAGGGCCCTTCCCTTTGAAGGGAAGATGAAGCTGCAGAGCAGCTGTTTGGGATGAGCTATTAGGGATGAGATGTTTGGGATGAGATATTGAGATTTGTCTTTTGTTCTTGGATGCTGGAGTATGGTAGGGATTCCCCTTCCCCAATGACTGGACAAAATGTTCAGAACAGCTGAGCTACAGGCACTTCAGAGGTTTGTGGATCTTCTTGCAGTCTGTCTGCCTGCTGCTGGCCCCTGCAGTACCACCCTCCTGGGGCTCCACAGAACATGATCTGGGGTTTTTGAAACCTGTGTTACTCCCTGTTTTCAGTGGTAAAAAGGAGCTGGCTTGTCATGGGTGTAGTGGGGACCCCCAGCATTACTGTCTGGCTTTAATTCACATGCTCCTGTTTAAAGAGAGGATCAACCAGACAGTGGAGATCATCAAGCACACAGTGGACATTGAGGAGAAGGGTGTCAAGCTGAAGCTGACCATAGTAGACACACCAGGCTTTGGAGATGCTGTTAACAACACTGAGTGGTGAGCAGGGCACTGCTGCCTTCCTTTTAGTCCTTGACCTCACAGTCATTAGGAGACAGGAGACACTACTGATGATTTTGTTTTGATTGAATTGCCCTTCCCAGCTGGAAGCCCATCACTGACTACATTGACCAGCAGTTTGAGCAGTATTTCCGTGATGAGAGTGGCCTGAACCGGAAGAACATCCAGGACAACCGAGTGCATTGCTGCCTCTACTTCATCTCTCCCTTTGGGCACGGGTGAGAGCCCACACTCCAGGCCTGGGGGGTGACTCAGTGTCTCAGGGTGACTCATAAGGGAAGACCCTTGTGCCCCAGGATTGCCCTGTAGCAGCTTGTACACTGCCAGGGCTGTTTGCACAGGAGAGGAGCTGTCTGGATGTTCTCCCTCTGCTAAGCATCACAGCACTCCCTTCCCCTCACTGGCAGCCTGTGAACAGACAGAGCAGATCTCCCTCAGGCCTTACAGCCTGATTTGAAAATCAGGAGAAATAATGCCATGCAGACTTGTATGTTCCTATCTAGCTAAGCTGGACTGATGTGTAGGAAAGGGAGTTTTAAGCTGCCTTAAGTCCCTGCCCCTTGCTGGCTCATGTGTCAGCCTAGCCTGGAGCAGCTGAAGGGGCTGTGTTGGCTGCCTGTGGTACAGGACAGCTGGAGGGAGACCCCAGGCTGTGAACTGGGCAGTATTTGGCCTGAGAGGGAGCAAATACCCAGCCAGTGTCTGTATGAGACACTCAGCAGCTCAGAGAGCTTTCCTGGAGGTACAGCCCTAGCTGAGGGCTGTCCCAGTGCTGCTGCAGGCTCCTGTGACAGCGCTGTCCTTTTCCCTTTGTGCTGGAGGGGTGACAGAGGCTGGAGGGGGAACTGCCCAGTGTGTCCTTGCTAACAGTGTCCCTCATCCCTGCTGCAGGCTGAGGCCTGTGGATGTTGAGTTCATGAAGGCTCTGCATGAGAAGGTGAACATTGTGCCCCTGATTGCCAAAGCTGACTGCCTGATCCCCTCCGAGATCCGGAAGCTGAAGGAGAGGGTGAGATGCTCCTTCTGTCCAGGGTTATACCTGAAGTAGGGGCAGGGATGAGCTGAGGAAGGAGGGCAGATAGACATATATGTATTTATGTGTCTGTACAGCATGTTTGTGTGTGTATATACACACACATATACACAGTATCTGCACATACAACTGCAGCCATGCTCTGCTCTCAACAGAGAGGCTGACTGTAGAAGAAACATCAAATCCTTTTGCCATCTGTAGGCTATAGCAAACCATGGTAGCACAAATAAAATGAACCCAGCATTTCTGTATTGCTCAGTTTTATATCCTTTTGTCTTGCATGGACATAGATCCGGGAAGAGATTGACAAATTTGGCATTAAAGTGTATCAATTTCCTGAGTGTGACTCTGATGAAGATGAGGAGTTCAAGCAACAAGACAGAGAGCTGAAGGTAAGGAATCAGCTCAGCAGGGTCTGGGGAATCAGGCTCATGGATGTATGGGTCAGTCCAGAAGGAGCCAGAGCTGTCCTGCTTGTGCTGAAGGCCTGTGCTGCTGCTGCCCAGGGAACAGCCTTGGCTCATGTGGCAGATGGCCTGGAGAAGGTGCTGATGTCCTTGCTGGTGCCATGAAGCCAAATGTGGCATGAACTCACAGCCCTTCTGCTCTCCCTCCAGGCAGTGTCAGTCTTTCCTCCATCTGCCCCAGCGTGTGTGTTTAAGATGAAAGCTGGGTACAGCAGTTCTGAGCCCCTGTTTGTGGGTGATGCCATCAGCAAGGAGGAGAGATTTGTGAGTGATTAGGCACCACTGCACTGTGACACATTAGTTGCATTGGAGGGCACAACATGATCATAGAGGCGTATCTGGAGGCCCCAGCAGCCCACTCCTCACTGCCTCCCAAGCCTGTGTGTGCATGCAGTATGGCCTTGTTTCTCCTGTCAGAGGCGGGCATTGGGCTTTGACTCCCTTCTGAGCAGAGAGGAGCACAGTCTGTACATTCCTGCTCTTGGCATACTTGCTTGGTGTCCCAGCCTCTTTGCTCTGGCTTCCTTGTAGAGCTTCCCCTTAATGAAGGGATGCAGGCACCTGCAGAGACACAGCTTCCCTCAGGACAGCTGAGCTCAGGCTGGGAACCAGGCTGCCTGTAGATCCCAGTTCTTTAGGCTTTTCTCTGCAGCTGGGTTGTGGCACCCTGCTCTGTGGCACATGTGGATGTCCTTTCCTATCAGCACCTTCCTCCTGCTGTTCTGCTGTGCCTGAGCTTGGCCCCTGGAGCAGGGATCCATGGGCTGAGCGGGCTCACGGTGCCTCTGTTCCAGGAGAGCGCTCCCTTCGCCGTCATCGGCAGCAACACCGTGGTGGAGGCCAAGGGCCAGCGGGTCCGGGGACGGCTCTACCCCTGGGGCATTGTGGAAGGTAAGCTTGGAGCTGGGAGCACTGGGAGGAGGGACAGGCAGGGATGGGACAAGGACAGACAGGCATGGCAGGGGAGGGATGGCACAAGGTAGGGTAGAGACAGAGGCACTGGGACTGGCTCAGGAAGTTTGTGTTGCTGGGAGTGTATCAGTAACCCTCCCACTGCAGACTGAGGAAGAGAGGCTCCAGTGTGAATGGATGAATGCCTAAGCTTTAATGTGCACTAGAACATGGCTTCTCATTAAGCAGGGCAGGCTGGGCATTGCCTGTTTATTTTCTGGGGAGAAGCTGTTGCCCTCAGCCAAACAATCAGAAACCCTCATGCACTCCCTCCTCTGCTGCTGCTCCTGTAAGTGCTGGAATTGCTGGGCTGGAGGCTGTGCTGATGCACAGTGTTTGTCTCCAACTTTCTTCCCTTCTAAAGTGAGAAATTCCATAAAGCCCTTAGGCAGAATAACCCTGGAATAGCTTTTGCTGATTTGCCTTTGCTGGCTTGTTGCTTTAAGACCTTGCAGCTTTAGATCCCAAAAGTTGTGTTTGCACTCATGGGCTGGTGCTGGCTGCTTGAGCTGCTCAGCTGTTGGCTCTGCTCCCTCAATGGCTCCAGAGGGGGCTGTGCCTGTTAGGATGCTGGCATTTGGCAACGGGATCATGTTTGTGAACCCCTGTGCCTGATACAGCTGTTTTTCCCCAGCCTTGCAGAGAGACAAATGGAGATCATCACAGCAGCACAGTGCTTCCCACAGTGCTGTCTGGAGCCAGGCTCCCCATGGCAACAGCAGCTCTTTCACCTCTCCATTGCCTGCTCTTGTCTTTGCCCCTCAGGGGCTGATTTTATCTACAGGGGCCTTTTGATAAGTCCTAAATTCTGATCAGGCAAGCAATTTACCTCCAGCACCAGCTGTGCTCACTGTGGTTCATGCCAGTAACATCCCATTACATGGGATCCTCTCTCAGGGCTCTGCTGTATGTGCTTAATTCATCCTTTTACACAGAAAAGGTCCTGGGAACGTGGGGCATTCAGCAGCCTGGCCTCAGTGTTGAGAAGTGCAGGGCACCATTGAGGCCTGTGCCAGGGCAGTGGTGGGGGAGGATGAGGAAGGAGCCCTGGGGTGGGGTTTTGGTGCAGTCTGTGTGTCCAGGAGCTGAAAAGGGGCTCCCTGGAGAGGCCTGGTGGGATGTGATGTCCAAGCACTCTCCCGTTGTTGGTTCCCCAGTGGAGAACCAGGCTCACTGCGACTTCGTGAAGCTGCGGAACATGCTGATCCGGACTCACATGCACGACCTCAAGGACGTCACCTGTGATGTCCACTACGAGAACTACCGAGCTCAGTGCATCCAGCAAATGACCAGGTGGGTCCCCACCTCTGGTGGGAGGGGTCTGCCACCCTCTGTGGAGCTGGGGTTGCTCTCACAACAGCATATTGGTCAGGAGGTTGTGGATCTGCTGGGGACTTGCTGGGCTGCAGCCTCCAGGAATGGCACTGGGAACTAAAATAGCAAATCCAAGCATGTTTCCCACAGCCTGAACCCAAGGCAGGAATGTTTCTGAGAATTCACATTCCTGTCTGAGGAATCCTCATGCAGATATAAAGAAATAGGCCTGGAGATTCTTTTGAAGAGCTGTTTCTAGCAGTGGATGAAATACATCCAGCCAAATAAAATGGGATAAACCATCTCTCTGGTGAGGGATAGCTGTGTGCATTGCTGAACAGGAATGCATTCTGTGGTCTGTAGTTATGTCTAAATAATAGCATGACTCTTGGGATGCTGCTGTTTCTCAGACAACAGGGCCCAGCCAGTTAGTAAGACAACACATCTTCAAAGATTTCTCTGCATTGTCTTCCCTTTGCATTGATGCTCTGTGGTTTTAGTCAGAATGATCAGACAACAGGAGAGAGAACACTCACAGGCTTCTCATTTGAGACCTCTACTTTTCCTTCTCTCTTCCATGACTGATATATTGGTGAAAAAATTTGTGTTGAAGTAGGTCTTGGCTCCTCTGTTGTGAGCCATCCCCTTCACTTCCTGCCAGCCCTGGCTGGGCAGCTCTGTGTGCCACGTTGCAGAGCAGAATGCTGTGCTTCAGCAAGGAGCAGTCCTGAGTGTGTGCCAACGTGCAGGTTGGCACATTCTCCTAACACACAGTGCATCCCTGTACTTTTGCATAGCAGACAAGCCTGTTTTTTTCAGCAGCAAGTATATGGAGTCCCAAAATAACTATGTTAAATGCTAGAGCTGGGTGAACAGTGTCACAGCTGCTATTTAGTTAGGCTGTGTGTCTATTAAAAGAAGAGCACAGTGAAAAAGTGGTTGCTATGCCTAGAGAAAACTTCAGTTTGGTACTGATTAGTTCCTTGCCAGTGGACAAGTTTCATAAAACCAGCACAGGGCCAGTTCTAGGGAGCTGTTTTAGTAGGAGATCCTAAGCTCCAAGGCTGGAATTATATCAACAATGAGCCAATGGTGACTCCAAGTGGTGAACACGTGCAAATGACATAGTGAAGTTCCAATTTCAGCCCAGGCTTCTTTGGTTACTACCATTCTCTCCTCATGTAGTGAGAGCTCCAGTCTTTTGAAAAAAAAACCTCTCCTTCCTGTGTCCCCTGCCTGCAGTCATGAGCACCCCAGCCCTCAGAGCAAGGCTGCTGTGCTGGGCCTGTCTCGTGCCTCCCACCTGCTGAACAGGAGGTCTCATTCTCCACCCAAGTGCATTCCACAGGTCTGGTCTGGATTGCCCTACAGCCCCTCCACTTGGTTGGGTGTGTGATGCTGCATGGCTGGTGGCTCTACCTTGGGGAGTGACAGTCATTGTGTGGTGACACCAAAGCCAGCCATCCTGGACCATGAGTGACTGCTCTTCCCCCCTCTCTCCATCTCTCTAGCAAGCTGACTCAGGACAACAGGATAGAAAGCCCCATTCCTATCCTGCCTCTCCCAACACCAGACACAGAGACAGAGAAGCTGATTAAGATGAAGGATGAGGAGGTGAGTACCATTTGTGCCTGTGCCTCCTGGATGCTGGAGCTGGAAGCTCAGGAGTTTCTCCAGGGTTGCCCCATAGGGGTGTCCTGAGGCTCCCACTCCTGCATCCCCCTGTGGGCTCCTGGGGTGGAGGACAGGGTTAAAAGCTGTGGCTTCCTCTGTCAGGGAAACACAGCTCCCTTCCACCCAGACATGGTGCCTCTGTGCTCAGGCAGGAATTAACACTCCCTGAGGGATCCCCTTGCCAGCTCCAAGGGCTGCCAGGTGTGGATCCTCTGCTCCCTTTCTCACTCTCTCTCCTGTCTCCTGCAGTTACGGCGGATGCAAGAGATGCTGCAGAAGATGCAGCAGCAGATGCAGGATCAGTGAGAGGCAGGTACCTGGAGGGCAGAGGGGATCCCCCAGCGACCATCTGAGACCTGGCAAGAGCTGTGAACATTTAGAAAAGGTTTCCTGTTGTAAAGAGACTTGTGAGCAAGAGCTGCACCTGCACCCTCTAATTTATTAGCAGCAGTGCTGGCTTTTAGACCAGCTGGATTGTGGAGGAGGCTGTTCACTTAACAGTTTACTGATGTGTATTTCTTTTTTCAATAATTATTGTTTTGTTTCTTTTTTTTTTTCTTTTTTTTCTTATTTTTTTTTTTAAGAAACTAGCCTGGGACGTCTCTAAGGCATCCTAAAAAATAAGAAAAGAAAAAATTCCCCTTTCCTATGTACTAATCTCTTGTTTGGGAATGCTCTGGTATTTAAAGTCTTGGTTTCTCTGGTGTACAAACTTAAAGTATCTGTGTCACTGCACGTAGGTGTTTACTCCCAACTGAGGTGCTGTGTCCCTGTCCCTGTCCCCTTGTCTGGGGCCAGCACAAGCATTGTAAAGGCAGCCATACCCTCCTGTGAGTTTGACCTGTGCTGCTTCTCAGCCTGGGGACAGTGCTGGCACAGAGAACTGGGGCTGGGGGTTCCTCTGTGCACTGACCTGCTCAGGAGTCCTGATGATTGCCTGATATCCTGTCCAGGTTTTTATGGATTTTTTGTTTAGTTGGTTGGTTTTGTTCTTCCTATCAAGGAAACTCCAGGATGTTTGCACTGAACAGCAAGAGACTGAGTGCCTCAAGGCTGGTTACAAGAAAACTGTTCTCAGTTACATCTTTCTGGCAGAGAAGTTGAGTTGTTGACTATTGCCTGCAAGGAGGTGATGGGAGTGAGCACTTTGCCTGCCATGGTTTCCTCCCACAGCAGGCTGGAGGCATTGGCAGAGGAACCCTAAGGCCCTGCAGTAGCTGGGTGAGGGTGTTTCATGGTTTAGCTCTGGTCATCACTTGCAGTGTGTCTTCAGTGTCTGCTCTGAAAAGCTCTGTAGCATCCAGAGCACTTGCCAAGACTGCTTTGGAAGGGGTAGAAGCCCTAGGGCTGAAATCCAACCCAAAATGCAGACCTGTCCCCTACCCCCAGGCTTTGCAGTCCCATGAGCACATTGCTGGCTCCAAGCTTCTCCTGGGGGAAGGAGCAGTTGTTGTAGGCTTGTACAGAGATCTGCAGGCAGTCTGTGTGGGCAGGTGTTGGGTCAGCCTGGCAGGTGCAGGACTGTCACTGAGTGGGGCTGAGCACAGCCCAGCAGGCTTGGCTCTTGCTCCCCTGCCTTTCCCCTGGGCACTCAACCCTTCTCCTCCTCCTTATTCCTTGGCTCTTCTTGCCCTAGTGCTGGGAAGGCTGGTGGGTCTGCTGGGCAGAGATAAAAGCTCTCTTTGGGCAGCAGCTCCTGTCCTGTTCTTGCTTCCTGCAGTATTTTTAACTTGAGTGCAGCCAGAGCAGAGCCCTGGAGTGTGATGTGCCTGACAGGGCAGGGCTTGCCAGCAACACTGCCACGCTCACAGGAGTCAGGGCTGTTGGAGGGAGAGACACTTGGTGCTTCCCTCTGACTCCAGGGAGTGCAGCCATGGGCTGGGCCCTTCTGCTCCTTGCCTGACTCCTCTGCCCCCTTTCCCCTTTTGTATCTGTTCCTCCATCTCTGGATCTCCCCAGTAGATCTCCCTGGGTAGTAAGCAGTGTTGGCCAGGAATAGCAGGCCCTAGGTTCTGTTACTGGGTACTGCATTTGTCTGAATCCTCCCTGGGGCTTCAGAGCCCTGTCAGGGTTTGTCCAGTGGTGAGTAGGTTGGCTGGTTCCAGTTATTCACTGTACAGAGACTCTGCTTAGCCAGTGCATGGGCTGTAGGGGCAGGGGAAGGCACCATGTGGAAGGAGAAAATAAGGATGGAAGCCCTTTCACAGAACTGTGTATGCTGGGCAAGAGCAGGGTTCAACAATGTTCAGGGTTTTTTTTTCAGGCTCCCTTATTTTGGGCTCATTAGTGGCAGTGCCATCCCAGGAGGGCAGAAGGATTCAGCTTGACTTCAGTAACAAGAAGGACTCAGGCACCTGAGAGGAAGTACAGCCTTTCTTTGCATGATGTCCTTACTTGGGCAGTGGAGTAGCCTGAAACAGGAGCTTCCTCCAGGTTTTCCAAAAAGATGGACAGCTGAGTTCTCAGCTTTGTCTGTGCTGACATAAAAGAAAACATCTTGAAGTAACCTGTCCCCTCCTTTCTTACAAAGTCTTGGTGAGGAGGATGTTCTGTTGCAAATGAGCCCTGTCCACCTGGAGATTTTCCTCTTTCAAACAGATTCATTCCTAGAAGATAAAGGAGAGCTTTTCCCTTTAGCATGGCCATGGAGCAGCTGACAGCTTTGATGCTGGGCTGTGCACAGAGGTGCTGTGTGCTGGTGAAAGCACAGGGCTCACTGTCACAGGCAGGGCTGCTGAGGCTGGATCTGCCCATCCCTCCACCTAGGGAAGTCTCCATCAGCTCAGCTCAGTGTTTCCTACATCAGGTCAAGGGTCACAAACCTGTCCTCTACAGAGAGCTGAAGCCTTTGGCTACCAGCTGGCAAATATGGTTCAAGTTGCATTTGGGAAAAACCACACAGGAGTGAGGCACCAGAGATGGCTTCCACAGAGGGGTGGTGGTATCTGAAATCATGTCTCTGTAGGATGTTTCTTGGCCTGAGTGCCAGAATTTAGGGACTGCTTGGAAAGGGATTAGAGACTGATTTTTGGGGACATCAGGGGTTCAGATTCTGGCCCAGAAGGTGGAATCTGTTTATTTAAGGAGTATGTTGTACTGTGGCATCAATTCTCACAGTAAGTGGAGAAGAGACCCCTGAACACAGGGGCCTTATGTGGCTCTGGCAGTGAGAAGTGTGGATAGAAAAGCAATTTAACACCTCCCTCATGCAACGTCCACAGCCTCACATACAATCCCTGCACCCCTGGCACATTCCCATGCCTCTGCCAAGCTTTGCCCTGCTGAGTGAGTGGCTGCAGGGATGGTGTCCCACCCACAGCTATCCAGGCTGCAGCTGGGGCTGTTGGTACATCTTGGTCCCTGTGCCTGACAGGATGGATCCATGGCATGAACTCCTTGTGTGCCACTGCTGTGCTGGTCCTGCCTGTGCAGTCCTTGCTGCCTCCTTGCATGCCTCCCCTCACAGGAGGGGCTCCCACTCGTGCTCTGCAATGGCATTCCCTGCTCTTCCTCACAAACTCTGCTGTGCTTCAATGCTGGCTTGCTCCTGCCATGCACCTTCCTCACCCCCAGCTCCATTCCTAGGCTCTATGTTTCCTGTCCATCTGTTGGGTTATTATAATTATATATTTTTTTGTAAATTTATGTTTGAACATTTTGTCATTGTGAACAAAGAAAATGAAACCTTTTAAACATATCCATTTTATTAAATGATTATTGTTATTATTATTAATGTTTACTACCTGAATTGATCAGTGAAATAAATACATTCAAAAATCCAACCTCTTTCTGTTTCATTTTCAGCCCCCTTGAGCAGCACTGGTGATACATTATGAGCAGGAAAGAGCAAAACTGACCCTTTCTCCTTTTATCTAATTCAGTCAGAGCAGGTTTCAGGCAGGTTTCCTGCATGGGATTTCTGGCCTGTTTATTGCAGAAGCTAGCAGGATGATCTTGAAGGTTCTTCTATATCCAAGCTTCCCTAGGAGTGGTATCTAAATCATCAATGGTCAGCTGGGCAAGATCCAGTCCCAGGAAATCCAGTTTGTAAGTAGCCAGGAGAGCATTGCCAAGTCCATGCTGCATGCAGAGCCACAGATCAGCTCCATGGCACACCTGGCCTGAACACCTGCCTGTGAATAAACACAGCACTGAACACAGGAGGTGAGGTAAGTTTGCTGAACAAACTTACCCTGCTGTAGTTGAGCTGCTCCCAAGTGGAAAGCAGACTCTGCAGGAAAAACTGGGTTAGTTTGTTAGCCTAAGATATCTTCCCCACTCTGCCTGGCCACCACAGTGAAACAACTGGAATTATCTGCTCCAATTTTGTAGAAATTTAAAGTTTTATTGTTTTCTTCAGAGCATAAAAGATTTCCCTTTGTTAGGGCCACATTCTGCAATTTTTTTGCACCCTCAATTCTCTTGACATTCAGGGCATTCATAATTTCTGGTCTCTAGGATGTCCACAGCACAATGTAACAGAATTCAGTTCAATGGAGCAACAGTTCCATAATGTGATTCTGGTGGCCTTAGGCTAAGGAGTGCAGTGTGTGCCTGGTCAGGCTGATGGCAGAGAAGTGTCTGTGAAGATGCAATGGCCATGAGAAGATGTGATTCTGCCTGAATGCAGTTTTGGTCCTTGGACTTACCTGTTGAAGTATTTGTGTAATGCAGCTTCTAAATAAAGCATGTGCTCAGTCTTTCTCAGTAACTGCATTTGTCAGGGGCTGTGGGCTCACTTGGCTGCCTGAAGAGTAGCTCCTCAGAGCACTGCCTTTCCCAGTCTGTTGGCCTTCCTGTAAATCCAATTAGTTTTATTTTGATGTTGACAGTGAAATGCCAAGAGTTATATTTTACCCCTATAACAATCATGAGAGGATGCAAGAGTCTGAAGAGTCTTTCTCTGGAAAGATGGATGGACTGGCAGACCATGTCTATCAGCAGATCTTTCACTAATAAGAACTGGATTTGTGTCCCTGCTTCAAGGGAAACCTGAGGGTGTGCACCCAGAAAGTTCTAGGTGTCACCACTCTGCCAAGTTTTCCTGATGAGATGAGAAACCAAAGTGCTGAGGGAGTATGGTACAAAGCAGTAACATCACCTCCAGTCTGAAGTGCATTTTGAGTTCCTGGGCTGTTGAAGCCCAGAATCACAGTTACCACCCAGCAATGTGTTCTTGTGAGCAGTGTCAGCTCCCCTTTCTTGGAAGACTTGCTCAATGAAGCCTCAGCTTCCGGTGACATGCAGCAGGCTTGCAGGAAGGCCCCATGTGGGAGGTGTCCCTGGGATGAGGCTGAGCCTTATCTTGCCAGCCAGCTGCAAGGGGATTATCCGGGAGCAGAGCTCTGCACACACACTGCACTGGCTGGGCTGCCTCAAGACCTTTCTCTGGTGCTGTAAAGCCAGCAAGAAAGCAAGGATTGAACTACTCTGGTAAGTCAATAATGCTACCTTCTACTCTTTTTAAAAATTTTATTTAATTGATTGACTATTACAATTTGTCAAGCACAGAAAAATGCTGCCTTGTTGCAGGTATGTGTAGTTGTTCTCCTGGAGAAGTTACAGCAGCTCCTGTTCAGCAGAGCATGAGACTGTAACATATAAAAAGCTCGTTGACCCATGTCTCTGAGCACAGGTCATTATTCACCTGCTGGGGCAGTGTCTAGCATGAAAAACTCCACTGGCCTCCATCCCCAGCGGTCAGCACCTTCACTGCAGCCAAAGACTGTTTATCACTTCTTTTCAAAGCTGGAAAGGCTATTTTTTTTACTCATGGTAACAGTAGATTTATTTCTGAATCTCCTCTTGCAGTTGGCATGAACAAAGCTTTGCTTACAGATGTAATCCAGAGCTATGATAAGGCATGAGGAAGTTCATATCCTAGTTTTTGATTCCTTGATAGAAATTTTCTTGGCTACCCTGATAAAATTCACCTTCAGTAATGGTGAAAACATAAGCAGCTCTTCTACACTTCTGAGGACTAGTGAAAATGTATTTGATGGCTGCCGCTAAGCCTTCCAGTACCATGTATTCATATCCTTCCTCAAATCCAGGGTTGGAAGACCATGAAAATTCCTTCACCTATACTGAGAGACCGGAATTTGCTCTCTTTTAACTCTGTTCTTTTCAGAGCTCTCGTGTCTCCAGTGGAGGACACCAAATTCACCCAACTTCAGAAGCTTATCCTCAGAACAAAACAACAGAAGACCTTGGCTGTGGTGTCAGCCCTAGAGTGCGTGGTGTCTGGTCTCCACCTTATCCAATCTCACCAGGGAAGTGTCTGCAGGTGAAAATGAACAGTGGAATTCTCTTGTCCCTCCTTGGCTTCCTCCCACTCGTGACACCCACATGCCCGGTGCCATGCAGGTGCACCACCAGGATCACTGACTGCTCACTGAAAAACCTGACTGTAGAAAACCTGCCCACTGCCTTCCGTCCCTCGGCTGAAATCATCCACCTCGCTTCCAACAGGCTCACCTCTATTCCCAACGGGCTCTTTGACAACCTGAGGAGCCTCCAGGCAGTCTACCTGCAGGGCAACCCTTGGGAATGCACCTGTGACATCCTCTACCTGCGCTCCTGGCTGCAGTGGCAGCAGAACCGCAGCCTGTACAGGGATGTGAGGTGCAGCTCCCCGGAGCACCTGCAGGGCCGCATCATCGCCTACCTGACCGAGGATGAGATCGTCTCCACGTGCCAGCACTGGTACTGCAGCCTGGCTCTGCTCTCTCAGCTCTCCCTCTTCATCCTCCTTATCCTCCAAACCATCTTGGTTATCCTCATCATCGTCTACCTGCGGAAATTTCGGAGAATGACCGCTGAAGTCCGGAGCACCACCCAAGAACTTGGCCACCAGTGAGACCCTTGGGTATCTTCTTCAACAAACCCCTCCAACAATGATTAACATCACGAGACAGAAGACCCTCCTTCCTTTGGGGGACGCTGTGCCGAAGTCCTGTAGTTTGTGACACCTAGAGGGGACAATTTAGTACAGCATCTAATCCTGACTGCAATCTGAAGCAGGACTTGAACTGATCAGACATTTTCTGTGTTCTTAAAGGATCAATCTTGTGTTTTTTCAATGCTTTAAATTCTTTAGCATGATGTTGGCTGCTTGTCTGAGCTGGAAGTGGTTTGTTAGACTAAGGAAATCATAAACTACAGTGAGCAGAACTGACTCAAACAGGTCATAGGGCTCCAGTGCTCGATCTCTCCCCTCCTACAGCATTCCAGCCATATTTCCCAGGATGCTTCTGATTGTGCTGGGTCAGGTGAGGACAGAGGTGGACAGCAAACTGTTTGAGTACTGAGCTAGGAAAATGGAGAAATAATTTCCTTCTGCTACCACAGACAGCATTAAGAGCTTTTGACTAGGGATTTAGTATTCTCCTGCCTTGGTTTCCCAAGGAAAGGGGAAAGGAAATGTCTTCTTGCTTGATGCATCTTTTTCAGTGTTCTTCTGGGGGACGGAGGACATGTCTAGAAGCCCACTCACTTTACTTTATCTGCATTCCTTTTAGTCTACTTTAGTTTTAATACTGACTTAATTGAGTGAAACTGGGGCCCTGAATCTTTATGAGAAATTCATCCTGAAGACAAGAATTGTTTGACTGTGCCTTTATGGTGCTTGGCACAAGAGATCTGGTCTTGAGAGGCTCAGACTACAAACCCCACTGATGTGCCTACTGCTGTTTATGGTGTCCCTTAATTATTTTTGAAATAAAGCAAAATTTAAATAAAATTATGCACGATGATGTAAAGAGCTTATTTTTCTATTCAGCACTGGGTATCTTGCATGCTGTTGTGCTCCCTGAGACGAGACTGTTCCTAACCCTCAGACTTTGGGCCAAGCAAAACAAATCCTGAGGGCAGGTGGAGAAATTACTGGAGTGCACCGTAGAGTTAAACTTTGGCAGCTGCTGGCTTCTACCATGGGCCAGGAGAAGCAGGGAGTTTCTTCCAAAGCCACTTTGTGGCTGCTTGTTTTGTGATGCAGCTGGAATGTGGAGGGTGTTTGTGGGGGCAGCGGGCTCTGGGGTGACCAGCAGGTGAACGACCTGTGCCCTTCACCCCCAAACCCAAGTCACGGGGGGTCCATTCCTCGCTCAGCTCACACTGAATGCAGCTCGGCCACGAGAACAGCTCTGCCCAGGGGCTGCTGGCAGCGGTGGGGACAGGACAGCCGGTGGCAGGGGATGGGGCAGGCTGGGGCAGTGACCGAACAGGCGGGGGAAGGGGATGGGACTTGGGACAGGTGAGGGCAGTAACAGAGCAGTGACAGGACACGGGTCAGGGAGGGCAGTGACCGAGCAGGGACAGGGGAGACACGGGGCAGGGAGGGACCCGGGGCAGTGACCGAGCACCGCCAGGGGGCGCTGCCCCGCGGCCGCCGAGCACCCCCTGGCGGCCCGCTGGCCGCTGCCCCAGGCCGCTGAGGGAGCCCGTGACGGGCGAAGGAGCTGAAGGAGCCGGGCATTCCGGCGCCGCCTGAGGAGAAGAAGGGAGTTCTGCCGGATTTCTCTGCCTCAGGCTGCTCCACCTCGGCTCAGCTCAGCCCAGGGGGCCGCGCTAGCCCCAAACGCGCCAGGGGTTGCAGTGAAAAGCCGCAGGTGCTCGGGAGGGCGGTGCGATGGAGCTGAGGCGGGAAGATGGAGGCCTGTGGGGCCCCTCACGGGCAGCGCGCGGGTGGAGTCGATGGCTCAGAAGGACGTTCCCCATGCTGTGTGTGCCGGCGCCAGCCTGACTGAGGTGAGTAACGTGGGGCTCTGCCTTGGGTGTCTCCTTCTGCCATTTCCTTGCTGTGCCCCGTGTCCCTCCAGTACTAATCCCTGTGGCATTGGCCTGACTGGATGTGGCAGCAAGGCACCCAAGGAAATGGGGGTCCAACTCACATTTATTTTTTCTTCTGGAGACTGCACCTCTTGCACCAGTATCCCCTGCAATATCACTATGACCACAACCTCCAAGGAGGGACACAGGTCCACCAAGGAGCCTCTTCTGTGGAGAGCTCCAGATTGGTGCTCCATGAGGCCCCGTGAGGGGACCCAGAGGCCTCCATCTTCCCGCCTCAGCTCCATCGGCACCGCCGACCCGGGCACCTGGGGCTTCTCACTGCAACACCTGCTGGGTTTGGTGCCTGCAGGTTTTTAGCTTAATTTGCCTGGGTTAGAAGGTGCTGCTGGTGCATGTGGGCAGTTCAACAGGTTCAGTTGCTGGGAGAGACTGAACTGGGAGCAGGCACAGTCCCAGCCCTGTGACAGCTTAGTCTATTGACACTGCCATGGGGTGCTGAAAATCCTTCATGGCTCAGTGTGTCCAGAGAGACAGAACAACTGCTGACTTTGGGTTTGCTTCCCTAAGCAGGCAGGAGCGCTCCTGACTCTGCATCACTAAGTCTTGGCACACGGAAGTTTAAAAGCCTTTTTGGCATTATTTGCACCTGTGAAAAATTTGACCAGCCATGGCACTGTGATAATGAATTGCACTGAGTGCAGAGTGATTTGTGTGCCATGGCAGCATGTCTAATCCATAAATCCAGAGCCTGCATACTTTGCCTTCTCCTGGCTCAGGAATCTGCATGTCACAGATGCTTTCTTGCTCTGCTACCCAGTGGAGGATCTGCTGGGATGTCGTTGAAAGGAGAACTGGCTTTCATTCTGAAGGGACACTGTCCAAGAATGCACAGATGCTTTGAAGGGGAAGCAGGGGTGAAATATGGCAAACATAAAAAGCGCAAGCTATTAAGCTGCTTTGCAAATAATTTTCTGGTATCGAGGCCAATCCAAGCCCATGCCATGCAGGGTTGGGCTGCCAGGCCTGCTGGACAGTCTAGTGCTTTGCCAAAGGTTCAGATGCTTCCAAGCAGCTCCTTTCTCTGAAAGTTACCATGTTAAAGAAACCTGGGAGACCAGACCAAGGTGTTTGCAGCCTCCGTGATGCAGAGCTCCAAAGCTGAGGTGTCTAAAAAGCAGGTCAGCATTTCCTAAGTGAAGGACCAAATGGTTGGTAGATGATATTGAGGAAGGCACACTGCTTTGTTCTTCCTCCAAATGCCTTGTTTCTCAGTTATTTTTATCGTGACTTCTGCATGTTTTATAGAGAAAAAGAAGGCTTGAAAGCAAAGCAAGCTGATTTTGGAGCCCAGAGAATTTTAACCCATAACCCCACAGTCCCTGTACCATATGGTGATAGCGGTTCTGTTTTGCTTCAAGATTGCTGCAGGCCCTTGTTTACAGATTGCCTGGGTCCATGTGACCCTTGGGAACCTGCCCCTGTTCTTTTATTTACACTTTCACGGGTTCTGCACCCTCAGGCGTGCAGTGAAAATATCACATCTGTACACACAGGCAGCAGCTCGTTATCACCCTCTGCAGGGCTTGGTCACTGGGACAGGCACTTCCATGCAGCACTTGCAGATTAGGCAGTGCTTGGAGATAGTGTGGAGGTGGCACATCCCTCTCATGCAGTCAGGGCTGGGTGCTGGGTGTGTGCCTGAGTGAGAACTTTCAGTGGATGCCTTGGTGGCAGCCTGATCTGGCATTTGTTGCATTGTTTACAAATGGTAAGAAGCATTTTTCTTGTTCATGAATATGAGGCTGCCTGGCCTTCTCTAAACCTCTCATTTCCCTTCAGGATTGAAGCATGAAGGGCAGCCCAGAGAGAGTTCCAAGAAAACAGTGTTGATTCCACATTATGGGACATCTTCTCTGTCCTAGGGTACATGGCAAAACAAAGATTTGAGAAATGTTTAGAAGTGACTTTTACTTGTTTTATGTCTATATTTGCATATGAAAACAAAGGCTCCATCAGGTTCATAGGGCTTTTTTGGAGGGCTTTAATGGAGAGCACAATTTAATTTAACAGGTTTCTGCAAAAGATTAGTTATCATGGGGAAGTGCATTGAAAGCAGCAGGTTACAGTGTTTTATTCTGAGATTGTGTGTGTGTACATACTGTATGTCTAGGTAAAGTTCCATGCTCCCTGGAAGGACAGGATGGAGCACTACTGGAGGATATAAAAGATTTAAGTGGGTTTAGTAAAAAAAAAAAAACCTCATCAAATTACCCTAGAAATTAAATCTACAAGTAATTTTTTTTCTATTTCTTTATATATCTCATGGTCTGCTTCTGCTCTGAATTGTTTGTGACTATTGAGAATAGAATGTGCTGGGAGGTATTTCTATGTATTTCCGCAGAGAAAAATTAACCTGAGAGTTACAAAACCAAATGCCAGGAATGCCCTCTGTGGATACCAAAAGGTTCAGGCTGTGTAGCTGATCTGCTGTCCTGGTCTGTCACAGCTGATGATCACTCCTGCCCTGCCCTGTCACAGCTCTTTGGTTCACAGCACTGCCATTCCTTCTGCATGGGAGCAGCTGAAGGAAAGTCTGTCTGTCTGCAGAGCCACTGCAGCACTGACAGGCACTGGGGCTCGCTCAGGAGAGGGCAGCAAATCGCTGTTAAACTCCTGTTTGCTTTGAATAGTAAATACACTTGAGATTTGGGCCTGGGAGAGGGTGAGGGCAAGTGTGATGTGAGCCAGAGGCTGACAGGGATGCTCCAGACTTAGCTGCCCAAGCAGCAGACTTTGCTTCTTGAACCAGTAACTACTGTTTTTTCTTCTGGGTAGTAACTTAGTTTACTTAGTACCTGCTAAGTAAAAAGCTTCTTTTCTTGTTGTTGTTTCAAAGTATCAGCCTGAAACAGAGAGGGAGAGGAGGTGGTCATTATGATGTTGTGGCCATGATGTAAATAGGGCTGGTTCTCTGTGGGTGTTTAGTCTGATGAGTTTTGGAGGGTGGCAATCCATCCTTTGGCAGATGGTAGGAAAAGCTCTTGCCATGGTCACTGAGTGGTGAGAACAGTGGGTTTTCACTGATATGCCTGTTGGAGATGGGAAGGTGCCAGGGCTGTTTGAACCTCTCACAGGTGAATCTTCACGTTGGGTCAGGAGGATGGGTGGGAGGTAGGTGCTCTCAGAATGCCCCAGGGCTGTGTAGGACAGAGGACTCAAAATTGTTGGGGTTGGCTCTGTGCATCTGTGGGACAGAAAATGCAGAGGCTTGAACAGGCAGCTGTGTAAGCACCCATGGAATTTAAGTGCCCTTGCACTGGCAGGAGCTGTGGGGAGCTGAAATCTGGATCAAAGGACTGTGAAATACCAACAACTCCTGTTAGGACTCCTAGCCCTTGACTTGGTTGTGTCTCATAGGGTATGATAAGGGATGTGCCTGTGTTTGGGGAGCTTTTACCTCCAGCATTCTCATGCTCACCAAAGGATTATGTGGGTGCCCACACTTGCTCTGTATCTCCATTACCTGATCTTTCAACACAATGTTAGCAATCCGGTTTTTTTCCCAGGATGAGACTTTAATTCCCTCCCATTGATCATGGCCAAAGAAGAGAGCTCAAATGGAGATTTTATTCCAGAAACAATGGCCCCCTTATGTGCTGTGTCCTGATCTCTCTGAATGAACCTGCTGGTGAAATGAAGGCTTTTCTCCGGGCTGTTTTGTACCTCTCACAGGTGAATCTTCATATTGGCTCAGCTGCCCTGATTCCTGCAGGGAGAGAGAAGGGAAGTTAATCATGGAATCTTTGTTCTGTGGGGACTGAGACAAAATGAGAGTCAGTGGGACTTGGGCTTTATATTTAGATTCCATAAATCCCCATGTGCTGCAGGGGATTTGTACCCATTAACACCTACAAAGTGAAGGGCAAGTTCCCTGTGCAGTTTTGTGTTCTGCCTTCAGACACTTCTCTCCAGGTCCAGCCCAAATCCTCTTGCCTGGGCTGGCTGCTCACTTCCAGCCAAATTGCTCTTGTCCTTCTTGCCTTGTCCTCAGCTCTGCTGGGAGCTGCTGCCTATTCTGTCTGTACCTGCTCTTCCACACCCTTCCCACTGCTGTCAGCATTTCCCAAGCTGTACATAAAATACAGATTGCTGCTTTGCCATGTTTGGCTCTCTGATAGCCGAGCTGCAGCAAAACCACCAAACTTATTAATTTGATCATCCAGTGCAGGAGGCTTTGAAAGCAAGACCTTGGTGTTCTTGATTACTTCCTCTCCTGTCATCCCCTCTTGCCACTATCCATCAAGAACGGCATTTTAATGATCCCTTTGCTTCTTTTCCTTTTTTCCGAGACTTCAAAGAGCACAAGAAGCAGCATTGTCATTTCTGTGCTGCCTAAATGAAGGGAAACTCTCCAAGTGCTGCATGTGAATTTCAGTGTGCAAATTCCCATGCAGTTTCCTACAGCACATCAGGCAGTGTTATGTATTCTGTCCATTGCTGGATTTGAGAAGAAAAAAAGAATATTGTATTGGTTTCTGTTCCTGTGTTGAGAGGAATAAAGAGATATACTTACATCAGGTAGAGATGGAGAGAGTAATTTGAAAATATATAATGAGAGGTATTTTCCTGTGTGTATATCTGAAAGGAAGCTCCTCGGTGAGTGCAGACCTCTGTGGTGGTGTTCACTCTCTGGAAGAAGTCAGCTGTGGGTAAGTTGCTCTGTGTTGCAATAATCCAGTGCCCTACTTTGTGTTCCAGATGTGCAGGAAAAAAATAATTTGGGGATGCATCTGCTGAAAGCATGTGAAACCTGAAGGGAGAGGAGTGAAATCCTGGCCCTGCTCTATTGTGCCATTGACTTCAGTACAGCTCAGGGTTCAGCCTTTGGAGCATGTGCAGGGCTGTGCACACAAACTGCCAAGAGGAATCTCTTTCAGAAGATCCAGTGCAGGGAGGCCCAGCTCTGGGGCAAGAGCACTGGATTATGCATGTCTTGGTAGTGTAACATTAGTTATATACAGTAAAGCAAGTATTTCTAAAACCACAGAAAGCATCTGAGTCCTGTCAAAATGAAAGAAAATTGGGATGAAGGTTGGGCACTGTATTCCCTAAACTTGTTCCAGTGATTAATTAGCTGTGGAAAAATTAGCATGTAATTTCAATCCCCGTTTGTCTGTGACTTTCCAGCATTCCTACCTTGCCTTGCCTTTATCTGTAGATGTCTGTAGGGCCCCATGTACTAGGTACTCTGTGTTCCCAGGGATGGGAAATTGTGAAATCCATGTGGGATGGGAAATTATCTCGGATGTTTCCCATCTTAGAGGAGAAAAAAAAATCTATCTTGGAAGCAATTCAGCTGAAACCCAGAGCATACAACTGGTGCATTCATCTTCACACTCACTCACCTGCCTACTAGTAACACACTTGACTCTCTAAGTGAAAAATAACTCTAATCTAAAAATTGGAGCCTCAGTATTTGTTAACTGGAAAACAGGCAGCTAAACAAGTCCACTGATTTATATATTTTTTAATCTGTGTCTTAAAAATAAATGCATACACCAACTGTTCCTTGGCTGTGCCAAGGGGGGTTTCATATTAAAAAATAAATAGTTCACAGAATGATTTCCACCAGCTTTGTATCTGCACAGCCAGAGGCTCAGTCTGGGGTAAGTGGCCCTTGGTAGTGCAATGCCCAGTGACCTCATGGCCTGCTGCTGAGGGGAGGTGCTTTATGCCATGGGTGCTGTCTTCTCGAGAGCAATTCCCCAGAATGCCTGGGCCACGCGTGGATTCCCCCGTGATCCTCATATGGGATGAAATGGCTGCTCTCCACCTGGCAGTGTCCCCTTGGATTTCCTGAGCCAGGAAGGTCTGACCTGAGCTCTGCAACGATGAAGAGGTCCCTGGCAGGTGTATGGAAGCATTCCCTGCTGGCTGTTCATTTGCTGCTGTGAGCTGCCTGGAAAAGGTTTCCTCACTCAGCTAAGGAAGAACCTCACTGCAGAGCTGACAGCAAACAGCCTCAGGATGAAGTCTGTGCACACAACCAGGAAAAGACCAGGGGTGAGCAGAATAAAGGAGAGGACCTGATGGGCAGTTTCCCAGCAACAAGAGCTTGATCTGGGCTGATTACTGAGTATTTACAAACGCTGAATCAGTGCCTACTGAGCTGGCCTAGTTGCCTCCTCAGCAATTCCTACAGATTGAAAATGAGTGGCAAGAATAACAGAGGAGGGAGGCTCTGGTTACAGGCTCAGAGAGGAATGCCAGGACTCCCTTGCCTGCCTTGGCACTCACTTTCTCTCCTCTTGCCCTGCCCTCCTACCTTTCTGGCTACTCCAGCCCTATTGCAGAGCACAGGACAGGAAGGCTCTTTTGTTGGATGCACTGTACCCAAGTCAGTCTATGCCAAGTTGTACATAAAACATATTTGAGCTGCTGCACTTGCAATGGAGAGGAAAACAGTAGAACTTGGGAGCTGCCATGAATACTTCATAGCAAAGCAGCATTTGCAGGACCTTTGTGAGCAGAAGGAAAAAGCTGAAGTCTATTTTATGGAGTAGAGTTATCAAGAAACTTAATCTAGAAAGTTAATCTCAGAAGTATGCCAAGTTTGAACATCTGTAAGTGCTTTGAAATTTCTGAGTGAAAAATGCTGGGCAGAAGGAGAGGATATGTCTGGTTCAAAGCAGGGGCAACAGAATGCCTCCTGCTACAGCTGGGCTGTGCAGTAACTTCTGAAAAACTATTTCTTTGCTTTTGAAATACATTTGACTGCACTAAGTGGCATGGTGTTCTCAAAATGTTTTCCTTGGCTTGTCCAATACCTCCTGGCCTGTTTTCCTTCTCTTTTTCTTCCCTATTCTTTGCAAACAATTCCATTTGAACCTTACTTTCCTTTGTTTAGGTGTAGTATTTCCCTCAAATATTTATGGCTGTGATACTCATCTTGAGTAGCGAGCCAAGGAATCACAGAAATTCTGTGTTAATTTCTCACCCTCCTTTTGCTACACAGTGGCTTTCCCAGGCAGAAAGGTAAGCTCCCAACTTGCTTCTTGTTCTATCCTAACACAGCATAAAGAATTTGGTCTTTTATCTTTTGGATGGTGGGACACTAAAATAGTTCCAGGCACTAGTTCCTACCTTTTCACTACCTTGTGATGAACCTGCTGTTTTAAGAAGTGTGAGGAACATAATTAGTAAAACAATACCAGCTGTCTCATAGGTTCTTCTCATCAATGGATCTTGGAGGGCTTTGCCAAGCTGGATACCAGTTGTTGCACCTATTGCAAAGATGGAGAAACTGAAGCTGAGGAAGAGAACCTGCTCTCCCAGAACACAAAAGCAGCAAAGCTGGGACTAACACCCCTGCATTTTGCACCACCTTCCCCACAAGTGAGAGGGAAGGATGTGCAGCCCAAGGTGCATTTTCTGCACGTAGCTCTTCCTTGCTTCCTTCTCAGTAACTGGCACACTGGAGAAGAGGCACCATGGGTAAGCTAACTGCCAGGCTCCCTCTAGGTTTCAGTAAGTCAGAGGATGGAAGAGTTGGTGTTACTGGTTGACATCAGGGGCTGGGAAGCAGTGTCTGTCTCCAGACCCTGGGCTTACATGGGCAGCTGCTGCCACCTCACAGAAGTCTGTAAAACGCTGCCAGGAGTCTTCTCAAAGTACTCAGATCCTAGGTGCTCGAGGAATAATGGGGAACAAGGGCTTTTTTTCATGTGTGATGCAGCTGGGAGCTGCTCTACTGGGAAAAGATCTCTCTGACTTTGCTCTTGTTGACCATGAAATGTATCCTGCGGTCTGGCAATGTGCAAAACTGGCAATGGGAACAGAGGTCTCCTGTCTTGAACACACTTCACTCAAGCTTGCACAGAGATATGGGACAGTGTCCTTTTTCAGTGTGCAAGGGAAGCCAAATTCTGCTTTCATCAGGTCTGCATGGCCTTGGAGTAACTTCATTTCTTTGTTATGCCGCAGTGATGCACTTGGCTTCCCTACTTGTGAACCCCAGCACCCACTGAGGAATGTGTCTCTAAGCCCCATCAGGCCCTCAGCCATTTCTGCTGGAGGCTGAGGCACAAAGACACTTGTGATGCCTGGAGAGGGAGGGCAGGGTGCACGCCTGCCTCCTATGATAATGCATCTCCACCTACGCCTGGCATGGCTGTGTTTTTCTAGCTCTTTTGTGGTTTTGTTGTTCTCCCCTTGCACCCACAAGACCCTGCACTGGCTATAGCAATTTGCTAAATCTTTCTTGTGTTCCTCCCTCAGGACCCAGGCACAAGCCCAGCCAAGCTTTTTATTCGTGTCTGCAGATGGACCTTTGCCCCTCTGGTTTGCCTGGCCCTCTCTTCACCCGTGGCCAGGCACTCCAGTGCACGAAGTGGACATTTTCCAGCCCTGAGCTGCCAGAGTTAATTAACCCTCTGCTAAGGCCAGGCCAGTCTTTCTGGGAAACTAAATCCATTGGACTGTGCATTCCACAAGCCTCTCTTTGCCTGGCGTCTTGTGTATCTGTACAGGAAAAAAATCTGTTTCTTCCTCCATATACTTGTGTTTTGGGATTGGAGGGGGCAGAAGCCTGAGGAAGAGAGAAGGGATCAAGTTCCCTAAATTTCCTTGCTGTCATCAGCTGCCAGGAACTTGCCATGGGAGAAAACCAACCCAAAGCTGCTGGAGATGCCTTGTTTTTTTTCTGGGCAGAGAATGCATTCATAGTTTTCCCCATCTCCTCTTCCTTGTGGCAAAGTTGTCTTTGTATAAGGCAGCATCTATAGTTTCCCACAAACTGCTTGATATGACTGGTCATAATGTTACATCCAGCTTAGTCCTTACCTTCTGTCTTCCACGAGGCTTGCCCCACTTTCAGAGGGAAGCACAAGGTTTTCCTCTGAGGACTGTTTAATTTATGTGGTTCTACTGGCTGAGCCCCTACAGAATAATGTTCTTAATGCCATCACCCTTTGGGATCATGGGGCTCAATTCCCTTCTGTGCCTTGAGATTTCAGAGGTCCTTGAGGTACCATCCTCCAACAGCCTGAGGAGACAGAAGTCAGGGAGGGACTGGACTCTCACTGAGACATGCAGAGCTTCAGTGGCTGTGTTCTTGAGGCAAACTGTAGAGTTGAGGGTTGAAATCTTCCCTGGCTGATCTCTGTCTTAAAACAAAGTCCCCCTTTTGCCCTGTGCCCAGTGCATCTCTGTGTTTTCAGGCTCACACCACCTGTGTCCCTGTGCTTCGTCTCATGGTGAGTTAGTGCTGGTGCCAGAGGGAACAAACAGGGGGTTGTTCAGGCTCCCAGCACATACAGGCCTGACTCCTGTCCATGTTGTGCTGTTAGGGTCATTTATCTCCTCCCCAAAAGGCCCTGCAGAACGCTGGCCAGGCCTGTTCCTGTTAACTGTGCCTGTCTTTCCTTGTAAGAAAAAGGAGTGTAATTGTGCAGTCTTCCAAAAATAATAATTAAAAAGTATAAGCTTGCATGAAAGCGCGTTATGCTCTGGAGAAAGAAAGATAGGGACCTTTTTGACTGGTGCTGAAGGCAGGATACAGAGAGTTGTTTGCTTAAAGTGAAAAAAGCCAGAATTTACCTGCATGGTCCAGTCCTGTTTGGATAGAGGCTGCAAATCCCCCCTTCCCCACCTAGTTCTGTGAGTGAGTTGCAGCAAATCAGGACAAGCTGAGGGTTTTTTTTTTTTGTTGGGTGGTTGGTTGGTTGGGTTTTTTTTTTTTGAAAGGGCCTTGATTGTCCAGCTATTTTTCTCCCTTGGTGCTGCTTCACGCCACTTCTGACTTTGATTAATAGGTCTCTGAATAAAATGTTAATCTAACTAGGGGTCCTTGGCCCAGCCCCCCTGCCCTCCATGCCTTGCTCCAGAAATATCAGAGAAAACACACAGAGGTTTTGTCTCCCTGCAGAGCACTTGTAGCTTTTGATTAATGGGTGGAAGGGCCCAGCTCCAGGTTTGTGGCATCTCTCCCGACGGCAGAAAAATAAGCAAAAAGTCACCGAACATGACACAGAGAAGGAAAGTCCCAGGAGCTGCAACAGGGAGAAAGGAAGGAGAGAGACCAGCCTATAATTTGAGATATACCCTGCTCTAAGCCCTGGTACTTGTGAGTCCAGGTTCAGACTCTCATCTCCATTTTAATCTTTATTTACAATGAGCTCCAAACACATTGCTGAATTCAGCAGTTTCCAAACTCTGAGATGTCTTAACTTCCAATATGTGCATCATGAACTACTCTGCACATTGCCCTGGGTTGACACTTCACGTGCATGTGTTAAGAGTGGCTAAGATGGCTTCATAATAAAATGAGACCTTACAATTCAAACAGGACATGTGTTTCCCCTATTCCCCTTGAAACTCTTGCCCATTCTCTGAACCAGACTTCTTTTGGAGCTTCTGAAATGATCAGAAACATGTGTTTCATTCTTGTCTTCTGGCCAGTACTGAACTCGGAAAGACTCTTCTTGTATCATGTTCATGTGGAAGCCAGACCTGCTGGAAATTTCCTTGTTCCTTCAAGGTGGATCATTTGGTGGAACTACAGATGTACCAAGCTATTGTGCAAGGGCTTGTCCACATGGGGCAATTAGACATGAGTGGGTTTGGAAGTCAAAGTGAGCTGCTTTGTTAGTCTGAAATAAGAGTAATCATTGAAGGGGTTTATCAGATAAACTGTTCCTCAGGCAAGCCCTAAGTAGTGGTGTGGGATATGTGTGAAGTGTGAAGGAGATTTGTACACCACCTTACAGCTCCCTTCCCTTCAACCCCTCTGTGCAGCCATCAGTGCTGTCCAATGTTCCTCTGTTTTATGATGGGGTAACTGGAGCAAACTTGTATCAAAGCTGGAGGCAGGTGGGGATTCTTGTATGTAGGGAAAGGTTCACACCATTCAAAAAGAGGAAAAAATCCCTGAATACTCTGAGCCTGGATTTTTTGGTCAGAAAATACAAAGGGCCTTTATTGTGCAGTTACAATATTCCCTTTTGCCAAGGAAAAGTGCTGCATCCTCAGCTACTATAGAAATACTCCAGTTAAGAAAAATCAAACCTGATACCAAGAGATTTATGCTTTCTTCACCTGGAAGGAATCAGTGAAGCAGTGTGGCCTTTCCTGGCACTGGTGCAGAGTAGTGACAGTCACTGTATGGTCTTTCTTCTCCTCCTGGCATCTCCCTGGAGGCCTCCTCAGTCCTTGACGTGCCTGTCATCCACCTCACTCGGCAGCTGACATGCCTGGAGGATGCAGCCACCCCTGCTGACAACAGCTTTGTTTCCCAGTGATGGATGGCTTTGTGGCCCAAGCCCGGCCATTGTCCCCTCCTGAGGCCTTACTTCAGTGATTCTTATCTTGGTCCTGGGCATCCAGTCCCTGCAGGGAAGGTGAGCAGTTGCCAGTGCTGCATCTTCTCCCTAGGTGCCTCTCCAGGATGGGTGGGGGGAAGGATAAGGGCATCCCATCCAGCCTGAGTGAAGCCCACCTCTGTTGTTTACCTGGCCTGTGAGGCATTGGCTCTTATCACCAGGGGAAGGCAGGCAGTTCCTTAGTCAAACACTGTCATTTAGGCAGGGTGGAAGCACTGGTGTAATTGCCATTCTCTGCTCTCACACTCCTATCTTGTAAATCACCAATCCATCACAGCCGGGTCCTCGTATTGTTCTATAATTAACTGGACAAACTACAGGAGCATTGTCATAGTTGCCCATTTATAGAGGAGGGACAAAGACCTGAATGAAGATTTCAGTCCCCTTCAGCTTTTTCTTCCTCTCTTGAACTCTTTTTTTCTGTATCCTCTGATCCATCTCCTGACTCTAAAGATGTCTCACCTGCTTCTTTGAATGAGCACTTCTTTTCGAACCAACAGTAACAGAAAGAGTGGCCACAAAAGGATAGACCTGAGGATTTTAACCCTTCTCTTTCCACTCTGGGCGTGTGCACATATGGTAACTCACTCCCTAATGCAGGGAGCAGCTCAGTTCTGAACAGGCTTTGGACCCTCTGCTAATGAAAACAGGCTACAGTTGCCTCATCCATTTCTTAAGGATAATATGCAGAGGATTTAGCTCCAAGCAAACAGTCTCGTTATGAGTTAGACACTCCCTGGGGCTGGATTATGAGCTACAAGGGAGATGATTTCCAAAGGGTGTGGTAGTGCATAGATTTGGGGAGTTACTGTTACTTTGCTGTTTTTGACCCAGGAAGGTGGATAATGTATTTCAAGGTTCCATATGGCTTTTAAGGCTATAAAAATGTTTGATGTAGGCTCTGGAGCATGGAGGGAACTGGCAATGATTTGGAGTAATAAAGCTGGTTTCTTTTCTGTAGACCAGATGAGTGAGGCTGCTGTGCTGCTGGACAGTGTGGAGAGTTGGTTGAAAGGCAGAACTTTCCCTAAATTGGGTCATCTTACTTTAAAAGACTGTTCCCAACAGCCTTTGAAAGGGTTATCCTGCTGTATTGCCTAGGGAGGGTATACAGGGCCCTGGGTGATCAGGAGAACCAGGCCAGAGCTGTGTTCTCCTTGCTTTATCTTCTTACCCCCTCATGCCTGCAGGGACTCCACCACTTCCAAGCAGGGTGTTTCTCTCACTTTGGCTTACAGCACCTGGCATGCTGTGGCCCTGCTTTCAATTGGAAGCTTTAGACACTGGAGCACTACAAATAACAATAGTTTATATACCCTCTGATCCCTTCCCTTGCAAATTATTAGAGAAGGTCTCACTTCTCATGGCTGCTGCTTTGACAGCAGAATTTAGTCCTTTGTGTTTACAGTGTCATGCAGCCAACTTTACTGACCTCCTGGGCATCCCTCGGAGCAGATTTTGGCTCCAGTGCTGAAGATCTACTTTTCTTCCTTATTTGAGGTGTCAGGTAGGTCTGCTGGATGAAATGTATACTTTTATGTTCTGGTAGGCCAGGCCTTTTAATAAACCCCAACAACATTGCTTATTTAACCTCCCTCTCTAAAATATTTTCCAACTCTTGTGAGCTGTAAATTAGAACTGTCCACCCCATGGAAATTCTGAATAAGCGACCTGAGGCTGACCTCCAAGCCATGGGGCACTTCCTAGCACTGCCTGCATCCCAGTGACCAGGTCACCTCTATTAATGTATGAGCACATTGGATTCCCTCTTGTGAAGCCAGTGAAGTAGAGGGTGTCTAAGCTCTGCTTGGAAAAAGGCTTTGCCACTTCACTACATTTGAATGGAAAGGGGAAGATCTGTTCATGTTTATTTTACAGCCCCTTTTATTGACTTGATTTATAGCCTGAGGCTGTGAGTTAATTGAGATCCAGTCCAGGAGAGGGCACCTGGGAAGGGGAGGTGCTGCAGTGCCACCAAAGGGAAAACAGGCTTTAAAGAACAGTTTATTCCAAGTTCTGGCTCTTGCTCTGAGCCAGCTTTTGCCACCAGAACTGGTTCCTCATCCTCAAGGAACACCCTTAGCTCACTGTGGGTGGCAAGGACCAGGAGGGCAGTGGTTATCCCAGAGAAGGTTCATTTCTTTGGTGTGCCCTTCATTAAAGCATCCTTCTGCCTGTCTCTCATGTGTTAAACCTGGTCACCTGTATAAGTGCAACTGTCATCACCTTCTCTAATGGAGACCTGAGAGGGTTGTTCCCACAGCCTGAAAGCTGTGGTGTCTTTCAGTGCTACCTCCTGGGCCTGCAGAGCAGATGCCAAGGCCAGTGTGGCACACTTTGGCACCCTAAGTGTGGGATGCACACTTACATGCACTGAGGCAGGTGAGGAAGCAGGGCTCCTACTGAGGTTGGCTGGCTTCAAGATAGGTCATGGTAAAGGCTTCTTCAGCCCAGTGACACCCTAACAAACAAAGTGGATATAAAATTGCTGTGGGTGGCCAAGGGCTGAATCTGTCATAAGCTGGAGGGTGGCAGATCAATCTGGAAGGGCTGATTCACCCTTTTCTGTGTGGCAGACAGTAAAGTGCCTTTGGGGCTTTGCACAACCCTCTAGTGCAGGTGCTCTGAGCCTGCTCCATCTGCTCCTGAGCTGTTGGGTACAGGGACAGGCTGGAGCTGAAGGGTTGCCAGGTTGCCAGCTGAAGGGTTGCTTGTTCTTCAGAGCTGGTGGGGTGTGAAAGCTGTGTGCTGCCCCTCCTGAAGCTGTGCTAAGAGGGCAGTGTTCTGTCCCATAAAAAGCCCTGGCAGGCCAGGGGCAAAGTTTCAGCAACTCCTCTTGCTTGGCTGGCCCTGCCACAAGAAGCTGGTACAGTTCAGCAAAGAGCTTCTCTTCCTCTCTCCTCAGCCCCTGGATCAGCCTGGGGAGGGAAGCTGTTCTGCCAGTCACAGCAGCAATCCCCAGGCAGCTCTGGCCTCTTCACCCTCCCTGCAGTCAAACTCCAAGCCCACAGACAGCTGGGCACGTGTGCCAAGGCAGCCATGGGGTCCCTGCAGACCTGAACCTCCCAAATTCTCAGCCTGCTGATTGGCCTATGGGAGCTCTTTGTCAGGGTTCTTTTTCTCTTCCTAATTCATCACCAGCTGACATGAGCAGGAAATAAAAAGACCAATTTACCCTCCATTTCTCCTGTGCAATGAGCCCTTTTCTTTAAGCCATCAGCCCCTTTATCTTTGCCATCAGAGTGGCTGCAGTACAGCTTGTTTTTAGCTGTCTCTGGACATCGCTTGAATCTTCAGGGCACTTGTCTAGCCCCACTCAGATAATCCCCTCTTTCACTCAGAACAAACAAAGGACTCCTGGGCCACACTGCCTTCCCCTGCCCCATTGTGGTGCAGGACTGCAGTGGCTGATGCACTTCACTGTGTGCTCAGGGGGCTGTTCCTGCAGATGCTGGTGATTTTTTTAATACCTTTGCTGGCTGGAGGGCTGAGGTTCAGAATGAACCCCAATCATCTCATGCACGTGATTTACAGGGACCATGTCATCCCTTGGCAGACGTATTGCTGCGTGGGATACCCAGTCAGACTGGGGAAAGGGGAGGAGCTTCTTACAGCAAAGTGTGGTCTGTGCGTTGTGTTTGAGGCCTTTCCACGCAGACTGGCGAAGCCTGGGATCTTTTCCCCCTCGCTGTCACAGCAGGCTCTTCCTCCTCCCGCTGGTCGGCAGAGGGCACCAGTACCCTGGAGACGGTTCTTGGGATGCGCTGGTTCTGCCCAGCACCGGGCAGCGGGCGAGGAAAAGGGACGTCCTGCTCTGGGGCAGATTTCTGCGACATTTGGATAGAAATGTCCCCAGCCGGAACGTCCACTGGGTTGCTCATTCCAGCCGGCTAGACTGGGAGAATGGGTCAAGAGACTGGTTTACGGAAGGATTATCTGAACCCCATTTCCTGCCCACGGGGCTCATACATACAGACAGAGCTGTGCCCTGCTCATGTCTGCTGCCGCGGCTGAAACAAATGTTGTTGGCAGGGTCAGTGGCTGGATCGGATCTTTCTGCCTTTGCTTCGTGTTACAGGCGATCTTGGAGGTGTTTCACAGAGAACACATCTCTGGATCAGGGTACAGCATTTCCCAGTGTGAATTTCTGTTAGATCAAGAGACAAGCTATTTAGGAGTTAGTACTGGCGCTCTGTGAGCACTCCCTGCTTAGCCTGCACTTGGCTTTTTCTAACTCTATCCCAAATCTGACCAAAACACAGCTCTGCTAGAACTGTTTACTGCTCTTTTCTACTGACACAGATGAAAAAACACATGTAGTGTCACAGGGGCAGCTTTGAAGCTGGACATGCTGCTGTGGCTGGCACTAATGGCATTCATTGTAGGCTTTGTGCCCTGGTTTTGAAAGCATGGGATGTCTAAAAAGACATTAATTTTTCCTTGTTTTTATTACAACTCAAATTCTTTTTTCCCTCATGGCCTGCTGAACTCCTTGTAGTATGGCCTTTTTAATGTATGATCTGGCTCCACATTGCACACAGTTAAGTTGCTTCTCCAAAGACAACCCTATTTCCCTGTTCCCTGCTCCCTCCTTTACACTACATTTAAGCCATGTGTAATTGCAAGGGAAGTTGATAGAAAGGGAAGAAGAAATAGATTTTCTTTTTTTCCTGGAAATTCTTTTCCCAGCAAATGAACAGTGGAGACTGAAGGCAGATTCCCGGTTCATTTCAGACTGCTTAGCAGGCAGTGTGTAGAGAAGCCTGCCATCCCTCACTCTGCAACCCATAGGAAGCAGTTCAACCTTTGGAGTCCAAACCAGTTCTGAATGTCAGGCTTCAACTGTTTATAGCATCCCCCTGCCAGAGGATGTGTTGCGGTTCACCAGCTGCAGTGAAACTAGTGGTGATACTGCATATCTTCTGATATTGTCAGAACTACCTCCTAATCTCTGTATGTAAATCTGGAAGAATAGCACCAATTTTTGCAGACTTATTCCAGGTTCACATGCTGTGACTGAGGTTGGGGTTAGGCTGACTGATGACTCAGCTTTTGTTCCTTCATGGTTTTATGTCCCATTTTCATTCCCCCTGTTGTTTTCCTAATTGTAGTTGATCAAGGATGAGCAATGAGTCATACAGGAAAGTCTCACACATCTGCTTATACAGGTCACTTAAATCCTAAACAAAGTGTGTCAGGTGCTTGATTTCTTTTTCATGCATTTCTGTGGACTGTGGAATTTTAACTTGAACTAGAAAAGCAACAGAAGCTGTAAGGCTGCAGTAGAGACATACTTTTGGGTTGCTTTTTCCATGTGGAAATGTGGGAAAGGATCTCTAGTAGAAGCTATTTCTTTCCAGTCTTTTGGAGTGTTTTTCCTCAAGCAGTACAAGCATAATGTTACTGACTTTGAGTTATGTTGCCTGTCTAAAACAAGGAAGATTTGGTTCATTGCTGGAAGTGATGATTTTGTTACTGTACTTAATTGCTATTGATACTGGCACACTGTTTAGTTTGTGTAAGTAAGGAATCTTTGTACCAGCCAGTACAGAAGTGTTTGTCTCAAATTTGTCAATTACCTGTATATTCTAGGCAAGCTCTAGATGTGTGTTTCCAGAATTGAATTCATGATGCTTTGTAAACTCCAGAAGACAGCAGTGCTTCTGGAAATATATAGAGCCAGTGGGCTGGGAGCAGTGAGCTTTGTAATGTGTAGATCTACTGGAAATTATCAAACCCTGTTTGCAGATGGAGGGATGGGGCACACAGAACCAATTACAGGGGATTTAGGTTAAGATAAGTTTATCTGGCCATGATTTAATGTTATATAAATTCCTCAGAACAGCTTTATTTGATTAGTAGAGGAGGTCTTAGGTGTTCATATCTCCAGTACATCACCAGCAAAGTCTCTCTATATATCTCTTCAACTTCATCTTCAAAAGCCTGGTGCTTTTGTTTCTGGAGTTGATTGTCCAAGAACACTGTAGTTCTTCATTAGTGCCCTGATTTCTCTCATCTCCACACCATTGTTACTGACTAGTTCACCTTTACTCTGAGAAGTGAAATAATAACCTTGCTGCATGCTTTGGACTTGGCTGGTGAAGAGCATGTGAGCTCAGAGCTGATGTTTTCTGTTGGCACCTGCTGTTCATCAACATCTGGCTATTGGTAAAACTCTGACACAGGAACATGGTTTCAGTCTTCTGAGCTGCAGTCAGTGTTTAGATTGTACTGTTTGTTCTTCAGGGAAAATCTTGGTGCAGGAAAATATTTCTAAGAAGCTGTATTATTTCTTGTGCAACCTGGAAAGAAACACAAATAAATCACCTCTGAAAAAGTGAAAAGAAAATGCTCTTTTGATGTTCTTATGCCATCGTATTTGCACAAATGGCCGTGCCAGGGGTTGGATTTGTTAACCAAGAATGAGAGCAAGAGCTAAGATATTAAGTTCTGCAGAAAGAAGAAAGTGAATAGGATGAATTCTCATCTCTCTTGCATTTGCCAGTGTTTCATTGAAGTAATCCCAGTTTTTGTATGTAGTTCATTCTTAGAGTGGTTATTGCAAAATAGGAGTCAAAACCATGTAAAGATTATGCTTTTTCTCCTGGCTCCATGATTCCCTGGAGCTGTCATGTGCTGTATTTCACAGACCTTGGGTTTCAGAGAGATTTTGAATAAAATGCTATGAACTCTGTGGCTTTTGGGAGAAATGTCTTCTCTGGTGTCCTGGGGTTGATGGGTTTGGGGGTTGTTTAATGCCCAAGACAACTTCATGTTCAGCTTTGCCCAGTTTAAAATAAGCCATGTTTTTTTAAAATGGTGCTGTTGATATAAGAGAGGGTAGGGAATACAGAGTTCTGGTACAAAGAGAAGCCCTGCAATGGGGGCACTGCCCCAGAGGGACTTTGGGGAGAGAGAGCAGGAGAGGGAAGGGGCCCACCCAGCGCTAATTGAAAGCGCATCTTCCCGTCAGTCATGGTGCTTGGCCATCAATCATTCTGGCACCAACAGGATCTGACATCAGTGGGGAATTAAATAAACTCCTCTCTCTTTAGGGATCTGCTGATGGAAACCCGTAGGGGGGAAGTGAGCAGAGAAGAGCAGGAAGTGTGTTTGTGGGGGAGAAACAGTCTCAGCGCTCCCCTGGGATGGTGCAAGTCTGTGTCCTCCCCTTTTCTCACACCAGCATGTACAGCTGAAGGGATTTTTCATTGAGTCCCCAAAAAGGTGCGTTTAAAGCTGGTAATAGGTCAAGCTCACCTCAGTTTAAATAAACAAACTGCAATAACAGTATCCTATGGTGAGTGCCCTGAAAGCTGAGTGATGCACTATGCAGCTGAAAAGTAGTTTTCACCCTTGGGTGAACTTAGTGTTATTGGACTGCAGTAACTGAGGTGAATCTTGACCAAAGTGTCAGAGCAAAACACTGGGAAGGGAAAGTGGATTAGAGCAGAGTGGTTAGAAAATGAGCCCGTTTCCTATCCTGCTGTGAAACTGTCTCCACGGTGAATTAGGATGTGATGTGAATTAGGGTGCGATGTGGATTAGGATATTACAGATTAGACCTGCCTGAAATCAGGGGTTCAGTGCTGATAAAGGGACTGGTATCTCCTTTGTCAGGGCTATCAGCAGTCCCTCAGGGTAAGTGGCAGTGTGTGTGCACCGTGCTCCTGAGGAGAGCCCAGAGCAGCTGGAAACCATTCGGTCACTGACAAGTCCCCTGATGGACCTCTACTGACATGGAGCGGCTTCGGTTTCAGGAAAGCCAAAGGGAACCTGTCACTAATTAGACACACAGCTAATTAACGAGAAGCAAACAAAGAGCAGCAGCTTGTGTTTTGGGAAAGCTCAGCTTTAGTAGCCAAGGACGTCTGCTCCTCCCTTTCAAGCCATTTCAAAAACAAACAAAGCAGGGAGACTTGCATTTCAAAGCAGTGCAAACACCACCAACCTCAGAAAGCCTTCCAGAAGGGATGTCCAAGAGTGGGATTTAGCAGTGAAAGGAAAAAGGGCTCTCCAGGTAGAATGAGACCTTCCCTGTTCCTAGATCAGGACCCTCTGAATCCCCTGTGTGCATCTCTTACTTATTAGCTTCTAATTTTTCTCTCTCCAGATAAACACTTCTGTTAAAATTTTGGGTGAGTGGATGGGAAAGAAAGGCAGGTGTGGAAACCAGATCTACCATTTTGTGCTTTGTTACTTCCCAGATCTTACAGAGGTGTGTGGTATTTCAATTTAAAAACCGTTTTTGTGCATTGTTTTTATTGATGTTGTGTACTGCTTTATTACTGTGGGATTGGCTAGAGGTGTGTGTCAGTAACAAACTAAGCAAAAATTACCTAGACTGTATAAACAGATGCTCAGGAGTGGATGAGGCTCTGTTTGAGTGCTAAAATCTTAAATAAGAGAAGTGTGCTTTCAGGACAGGAGGAATCCAAAACTGTAATCCCAGTTATGAGTTCTCCAATGACCCTGAGAAATCTTGCTCAGGGCCTGATCCTCCAAAGAGCCTTGTCAGGGTCCCAAGTCCTGCTCAGAGCAATCATTTTGCACTAACTCCAAATACAGCAGTGCTAGCAGGACCCATTAACTGAATTTGCTATGTGCTTTGAACATGAAGCATGGTAAGAATGCCAAGTTATGTGATATTTGGTGTATTTCCTAGAGCCATGCATTTAATTAATGGGGAATCTCAGCCTTCGAAAACCAAGGCAGTTTCTAACCTCCTTGTCATAGGAAAAAAGTAATAGCTGGAAAACAAGACTGAAGGCTCAGAAATAGGGGCAAATTTAAAAGAAACAACAACCCAACAAGTTGTGATATCTTAATATTCATGTCATGGGTTTGGAGACAAAATCATAAAACTGAGTGCTCAGTATGACCCTATGTGACTATGCTTTAAATATTTACTAAAAGAAATGCATTATTAATCTTTTTGTGCATTCAATAGAGAATTATTGTTGTTATCACTGTCTAATGTGGAAATTCAGCACAGCATCTGCCATCAGATTAGCCTATCAACCTAACTTTGTCTATTTTCTTCCTTCATCTTGGAGGAAGGACTGTATTCCTGGTTAGGGAAGAAGTTAGAAGTCCAAGTGCTGTCAGTGGCTTCCTGGAGGAGCATTGTGTGGTCCTGCTGGGATCAGAGTCCCCAGGGGTGGGAGCAGACATCAGCTCTCTACCAGATTGCAGAGTGAAGGACACCTCCCTGTTTCCATGGGATGTTGCAGTGTTTGGCTCATGAAAGTTTTTAAAGCACTGCAACCTCCTTGACAAGAAGGAGCTACCAGAGCACCTGGGGTTACACAGCAGTAGTAGATCACCACATGCACCTACATTAGGATTTTTTTTTCAGCAGTCATCTGTTTTTCCTGCTTTATAGCCTGATTTGAAATTGTCTTATACTCTGCTATCAGCACGGGTGTTTATTGCCATCAAAGGACCCGTTCAAGTAATCAGCAAAGCCACAGCAAGATTCCTTCTTATATCATTTTGGCTCAGGTCTCAAATATGTACCAGTAATTTAAAAAAAAAAAAAAAAAAAAAAAAAAAAAAAAAAAAGAAAAAAGAAGGCAATGGCTTCAGGTTACAACAAGTAAGGAGCATATCAACTTTTCCAGACACAGATTGGTTTCGCTGTGCCTCTACCCATGAATATCCTTAGCTTCTATGAAAAAGCTACTGGAGGCAAATACATGAAGCACTTCATAAAGAAAACATGGGGTGGCACTTTAGTTTTTCTGACTGGGATGTTACTTTGCTGTTTTATTATTGAGACCACAAAAACCTAGCAAGTAACAAAGCAGGATAAGAAGATAATAAGAATTTTCTATTCAGCCAGCACACACTGGCTGAGGGGTGTTTCAGATGGCATCAAGTTTCTTTAGCCTACTCAGTGCTTGAAAATGTGCCCTTGATTTCAGCCCACAGGAACGTGGGCTTCTGCTGCTTTATTGTCTAATGGATCTTTCACTTGATCTCCTCATACAAACACGTTGAGCATGTGCTTGGGTCACTTAGAGAAAACTGAACCCCACTCATGTTCTTAGAGTGTAATCCCTTAATATTGATTACTGTGTTGCACAGGGGCAACAGGTAACAGAATCCCTGTGGATTCAGCCTGACAGCTGATCGTCCCACACAGGCACGGCTCAGCTGGTGAGCCCTGTGCAGCGCCGGGACTGCCTCCCCTCATCGCTTCCCACTGCTGGATGGAACACGTAAATATCTTGGAACAGAAATACCAGATTGCAGCAGTTGTTCATGTGAAGGGAACAGATGCAGTGGAGGATTTTACTATGGACTGTGTTCCTCTCTAGATTTATCTTGTAAGCAGCTCGTGTTTATCTTCTGCCAGCTCACGTTGGACCAGAGTAGGGTAACCTTGTAGGCAGTGTGTGAGAAAAGTATTTTGTTAAATAAAAGCAAGCAACTAATTATAAAATGTATGGGGTGGGGAGAAGACCAAAGTATTTGTGAGAACGACTTTCCAACTCTGATTTTACATATGGTTAGGGCCATGTTTTCCTGACATTTGTGGGGGTTTTGGCTCAGTGAAAGCCTCATTCTTCTCTGTGGCTTTTGGGGACTATGCAGTGATAATTTGAAATTAGATTCATAGGGCATACATTATAAACTTGGGTCTGAAGGGAGGTAGGAATCTCAGGAACTGTTGTAGCCTGAGGCTGATTTCTAAATATAAAGTATCCTGAGATGATCTGTCATGTTTGAATGTCTCCTTGGTTCAGTTTATTGGGAGCTCAAATACTGGTGGTGGGAAACAGAGGAAAATGGGCTAATGACAAACTTTACAAACATTTGAGTCGAGATGAGTGACTGGTTAAAGGTAAAGCCTAGTACTTGGTGATTGCTTGGCTATAAAGGGACGTCCTGTGAGGGCAAGGAGGGGAGATGGCCACTGGCTTTCTACTCAGCTTCCAAATATAGCAAATGCAGATTTTGTACCCAGATGGGAAGAGCTGCACAAACGATAATGCTCATCAATAGCCATACACTGGAGTACAAAGGTGCAATCCAGGACACTCATGGGAAATGTGTCCATTAATGTCACTGAATCACGTTACTCCCAACAACCACAAAAAATGGAGATAAGCTTAAGTTCATCCTACTTGAAACATTTAGTAATTCTCTACTGTTTGGTAATAAGAGTGTTTCTGTACAGTGTCCCACATACACCCCTAAATAGACCTGCAGTTTCTAAAAGCTGTGTTCCCAGCAAAATAACTGGTTTTGGCACTCTAGTTTCCCAGCTAGACATACTGACACTGGATTTTTTTCACAGCATTTTTATTTGGGGTTGTTTTTGGCATGAATTTCAGACCTGAATGCATCAGTATCCCCAGGCTATCTTGAGGATCTGATCTAAGAGGCATCTTCACACTTACCCTAAAAGGCTGGAGACGGTATGTGCTGTTAGCTCATTTAAGACCTACAGGTTTGTAATAGACTTGCTCTTGTAGGTCACTAATGATCCTTTAGTGGTGAATAAATGACCTTGGCTGTAATGCCAAATGCTGCTGAGAATCATTGTAGCCATGGCGATATTCATAGCTTGCACTTTAAAGTTGTGGTTTCCTTTGGGATAAGGTTGTTTCAGGGACCACTGTATTTGAATGTGGCTGAAAGAAGAAATCAAAATCTGACATGCAGAAGGGGCTTGTACATACAGCATTTTAACTGAGGCTGCTAGCAGATGATATGTTGTTGCTTAGGGTACGACAGATTTGTTATTAATGATTACTTCATTATTAGCTTTATCTAGTTCTCACTCTGTTGTATTACACTCAGTGTATAATACCTGGATCTTCTCCAAGACTTAAACTTCCTCTCTATTCTCACTCCCCTCCGATTTGGAGAGATACTAATTGAGACAAGGTTTCCTGATTAATTATCACAGAGTCATGGAAAGGCTTGGGTTGGACTGGGCCTGGAAGATGACCTGGTTCTAATGCTCCTGCCATGGGCAGGGACACCTTTCACTGGACCAGGTTGCTCCAAGCCCCATCCTACTTAACTTTGTGTGGAGAGAGTCCCTGTAAGATCTATGTATTAGATAGGTGGGTCCTGTTGCTCTGGATGAGCTACAGCTGTGGGATCCTTGGTTGGGTAGCAGCTGTAGCTCATCCAGAGCAACAGGACCCACCTATCTAATACATAGATCTTACAGGGACTCTCTCCACATTTCCCCCTTATCTTTTAACAATTTTTCAATTACACAGTTACAATATCCATATCTGTCCCAGCTCTCAGGCTGCCACAGCTCTCGGCTGTCCGGGGGATTCCATACCTAATACATATATTCAGGCCCCTACATTTCCCCCCTTTTCTTTTAACAATTTCTCCATTACACAGTTACAATATCCATATCTGTCCCAGCTCTCAGGCTGCCACAGCTCTCGGCTGTCCGGGGGATTCCATACCTAATACATATATTCAGGCCCCTACAACTTTGACCATTTCCAGGGATGAGACAGCCACAACTTCTGGGCAGCCTGTGCCAGTGCCTCATCATGCTCCTGAGGAAGAATTTCTTTCTAATATCTAATCTACACATGCCCTCTCAGTTTAGAGCCATTCCCTCTTGTTCTATCACTGCCTGTTCTTGTAGAAAATCCCCTTCCAGAGGGACTAGAGCTGTTCAAAAACCCATTTGTTAAGAGTTACCAGCCAGCTGGGCCTCGGCTGCACCCAGCAGAAAAGAAGGCACAAATAATTCTTCAGTCAGTCCTCCATCTTTTAGCTGACCAATTGCTTTCAGAAACAAGCATTTACATAGCAGGGAATCCTCCATTTTCTTGGGACAAAAAACACAATAGTCTGCATTAATAGAGAGAAATTTTGCCACTTTTTCTTATGTCCTGAGCCAAGCAGACACAGGAGATTATTTATTTTTATTTTCTCCTGTTGGAGACATATTCAAGATAAAATGTACACTGGCAGTTGTTGCAAATGGAGGCTTTATAGCTCCACACATTCTCTTTCTCCCTGCTTCTTTCAAGCTCCAACCCATGTGATCAGATCAGGAGATCTGATGTCTCAGTGACCTGGTTTTCATGAGAGCAGCCCAATCTCTGGACATTTGCAAACTCCTTTCTGAAGCTGCAGCCATATTTAGAGACTGCACTTTCACAGTTTGGCTCTCCTGTTCCCAAATATTGTTTTTCATACTGTATGCTAATAGCCATAGTTGGGGCCACGAATTACAGGAATTTAAGCTGACACTTTATAAAATGTTAGAAGAATCCAGTGGGACATTTAGAACACGAGTGAATTGGAGCCAGCTGGAAACAGAATACAGGAGGTGGATTTTCTCCTGGAGGGGTGCTAATAATTCCTGGTAAAGATCAAAATGAAGGACAGTTGGGTTGGTTTTGGATATCACATGGCTTTGCATAAAGAGAATTTCTCTTCAGTCACAGCTTATTATCAGGAGGTTTTTTGCTTTCTAGTGGAGATCCATTTTCCTGTTCTGTTTGCCTCCTGGAGGAGTATTTGCAGGTGTGTGCCCTCCTAGGGCATACCACCCCAAAACACACAGAGAACTGTGTGGGGTACCCAGAGCCATCAGTTTCTCAGTTCCACAGGGCAAGCAGAGCTCTGGAGGGGATCCCAGGAGTGGTTGGCAGCACAGCACAAGTGATCATCTTCTGCCCTCAGGAGTCCAACACACACTGCCTCCAAACTGTGCTCCACTGGGCCCTTGTGCCACATCAGCTTGTCTGTGTGCAGCAGGACAGCTGGATGGGAGGGTTAGAAGCAGCCTGGGCTGGTTGTTCACTGCTCCACTCCAGTTTTCCTTCTGAGCTCAGGGATCACAGACCTGAGAGAAGGTGAGCAAGCCACCAGCACTTTCTTTTCTCACTTTCTCAGAATCACAGAATTATTTGGGTTGGAAGGGACCATAGTGGGTCTGATCCAATTGTCTTGATACTGAGGAGGCTTTAAAACATTTCCTGTTAGCTGTGATGTCTCTTGCTACCTACATTTCATCCTGTGATTTGAATCTTCAAGTGTTTCCTTCCTAGCTTTAATGCTGTTCTTTAATGCTCATCAGCACTGCTTTGCCCTAGTGCTGCTTTCTGTCTGCTGCCCATGCCCTGAGACCAGGGTGCACCAGCAAGATGCTCACCCCAAGCCTGACAGCTAAAAATCTGCATTCACTGTCAGTCACAGGTCAGCAGTGTCCTTGGGCATTTACTTACCTTTGGTGTTGTACTCTGAGGAACTTAATCATTTGCTGGAACACTTTTCTGAATTGATGCTGCAGGACAGTGTAAATGGTTATGCCACATCCCCAGTGCATCAGACAAATGGGTTCATTAGATGGGGAGGGCTGGGAGGTCTGTGACGTTCATTACAACTTTTAATCAGTAGCAGAATGGGGAAGGGAAGAGCACTTAACTAATTTTTACATTAGAATTTATTGTATTCCTTAGAATGATAGCTGAGTTTGCTGCTGTATCTCTGATGTTTGCCAAGCAATCTTTATGGCAGCAAATACAGAGCTGCTGCCAGATGTGAGCGTGCACCCAGCCTGGGTAAGGAAATCCAGGTATGCAGGATTTGTTACACAAATATTCACCCTGAACAGTGACAGGGAGATTGGAATGCTGAGGATTCCTCTGCTTTTCTTATAAAGTTGTAGAAACCTTTTTCTTACAGGGAGGAGAAATACCAAGTACTGAGGTGTCTACTGCTGCCCACTGTGCTTTAAACATGAAAAACACCTCCAGTTGTAGCTCATTTATCTTCATGGCATAGATTGTGCTTTTTCTGATGAAATAAGTAACCCAGGCTCACTGGGGTACTTGTGAATAAAGGGAGGAAGATTTGTTTATCCTCACATTGGTGCAAGGACAAGGAAGCCATTCCTCGGTGACTTCATTGCTTTCAGTTCAGTAAGTTTTCTTCCTTGTTACTCCTATTCCTAGTGCACATTGTACCTGTCTGTAGGACAGATGAACCCCCTCCTCTTGGCATGCAGGGTGCCTCTGGGAGCCTGCAAACTACCAAGGCTTTGTCTGTATTTCCTGTGTAGGTTTGAGTACGTGGTGCAAAGGGAGTCACTGTGCTGTTCTTTTCCTGCAGTGAGCCCACTCTGTGGCAGGGTTGCCCCAGGATGGTAAGAACTGCAGGGTCTTTTGTTTGTTACACTGGAATTCATTTGTTTCCTCCTCCCACTGCTGGCTAGCTCTGAGCTACGGTGACAGCACTGCCAAAGAGACCCACAGCAAGTCCTTGTCCCCATTGCTATTCCATAGAGCCTCTGTCTATTGCTCAACAGCCACTATGGTCTTCTCTACAGCAAGAGTAATTTAAAAAAGAACTTGATGTAACTCACATTTTTCCTTCTGAGTCCTGATGAATTTCAGGCTACCACCTAGTGTTTCCATCCAAAATATCAGGACATGGGATGCTAGGGATGTGTTTCTTCTCCCTCAGTAAATTCTGTGTGGCAGATGCTGCTCTAAAGAGGTCACAGAAGAAATAAGCCTCTTTTCTTATACTTCAGCCAGTTTACTTCAAAGAATTTATAGCTGCAGCCAGACATGATGCAAAGTAGCTCCTCATTTTGATCAGTTTACCTGTTTTATGTACATGCAGGTTTATTCAGATGACTTATTAATGTAAGGCAAATGCCAAACACTTAGGTGTTCATTGTGATATCCTGGTTATTTCTAAAATTTCAAAATACCTGATGGTCCTTTGGATTGTATTAGCACATAGAAGTTCCAGAATGTCTTGTCCTGCAGCTAAGCAAACATATCACAACCTACCTGTCAAACACAGCACATGCTTCATCAGTATATTTACAGAAATCATCTATTTCTGTACTATGCTGGGAAGTTTTGCTTGATGTTGTCCCTTTCTAAAATTAAAGGCAGAGTGGTCATTGTATTTACCAGAAAAGGACCATGTTTTAAATGTGAGGTTTTTTAAGTTGCCAAAATCTGTGTGCACATTTTGAGGGAGTGTGATGATTTTGCAATAAGGAGTATTTACACTTTTCTTGCAGAAGGCTTTTTGCCAATTTTTTAAACCCTTAAGAGAAAATTTTTTGCAGGGGCTTGGTGAGAAAATGTTCTTTATTGTTTCAACATGTCTTGGGACAAATAGAAACTGATCCTGAGGCAAGACAGTATTCAGAATTAAAATAATTCTCTTAAATATATTATTCCAAGATACCATTGATACTGATGTATTTCCCAAAGTGTGCATGGCACAGTTGTCTGTGTTCCCCTTCCTTTTAATGATACTTGATAATGCACTTCATTTGAAATGAGAGTTGTTGAATTTTACCTTTATTTTACTCCCTTCAGACACTTAGAGGTGGTATATCCTATATGCTTGGTACTTATTCTACTGACTATGACCCACACACCAATAACTGTTATTTGTAGAGTAAGGAGCATTAGTGCAAAGTGACACAGTATGGTGGGAGCTTGGTTTCACCAGCATGTGACAACAGACAGATCTTGCTCTCTGTAGCTTCTATGATGGCAATGGGCATCTTTGAAAAATTTTGGTGTTGTGTCCTTCTGTGCCTCTGTGGTGTCACAAGGCTTTGTGTTTTCCTTGCTGAAGGAGAAGCCCTCCATCCATGCTGGGACACAGTTTCACAAAGGCTGTGACTTGGCCATAATATCAAAGGAAACATGAAAAGCAGAGCAGAGGCATAAAGCTTGGAGCTTGTGCCTTTGAGGAGCTGTTTCAGACAGTTCCAAAGCTGAGGTGCAGGATGGGACCCTGAGAGGTGAGTGACCTGCCAGGAGGCCAGCAGGAAGCCATTACAGAGCTCCCCAGATGGTTCAGTGTCCTGCCCTTCATGCTGCTCATCCTCCTGGGACACAGCACTTGTGGAACAGAAAAGCACCACGTGCCAGTTTATCTCTGCTCTGGGAGCCAGGATTCCTCAAAAGCACAAAGCACTGAGGAACCCAGGGCTCTGCCAGTGTATGGGAGAGAAAAATGCAGCTATCTGGAATGGGAGAAGAGGTGTCTGTCTGGAGAAGCAAACAGAGAGGCTGGGAAGTTTCCAGGAGGCAGTTCTAGGCTTGCTAATGTATTCTCCAGGGTGCCAAATAGTTCTGCAGAAGTCTGGTTGCAGCAGGAGCTGCTAACAGATATAGCTCATGGCTCTATTCACCTGTGACACACAAATGTGGTACGAGGAGCTGCTTGTAAATTGGATTACAGCTTTGGGAAGATTTTTTTGTTGTGTATTGCCAAGTCCTGGCTGTTCCCTCTTGTCACCTACAGCAGGGAAACTGCTCTGTGGGGACATTGCAAGTCAACTACAAGGGTCCCCAGCACCATGAAGAGCCAAAGCCCAACCCAAGTGCAGGTGACAGTCTGAAAGCATGAGGTGCTGAGGAAGAGGCAGTTACCTGCCTCAGTTTGGTAGCCTGTCCAGAGGGACTCAGCTCCCTGGATGGCCTTCTGCAAATTTATGGAGGTAGATAAGCATCAGTGAAGATGAATAATGATGCCACACAAGGTGAAAGAAAACAGCTTCCAGGAAAATGAGGTGTAAGAAGAACACTGAACATAATGTCAGAAATAGTGTCTGTTCCAGCCCTGTAGGTATCTGGCAATAAAAATATATTGATTAGCTGACATTCTTGCTAACAGATGCTAACAAAGAGAGCCTGTACTAGGCTGATTTTTTACTGCATCATGGCTTGTGAATTGGAAACTACTGAAAAGAAATTCCAGAAGTCTTGTACTCATGTGGGCCCTGCTCCCACTTGTGCAACTGAGCCTCTCAGTGGCACAGGGGCTACTTCTCTCTTCTGCCACTCATAAACACCAATCTACTTCCTTGGCAATCTCTGCCTCTGCTCTTCATATTCTTGTGCATCTCTCTGTTGTAGCCTTTGGGGGTTAGATGTGCTTTGCTTCCTAAAACCTGTGTGTTAAAGGAGTGTCCTCTCCTGGCCCCTCCTGTGTTTGACCTCCTAGTGCACACTTGCACTCAGGGATAATAACTCAGAGTGACCTAAAGTGAGGCTGAGCCGTGCAGCAGAATGGAGAGCAAACAGCTCAGGCAGAGTGAGCTCATCCCTTCAGGGGCTGGTGGAGCAGCTGTGGCATCTGTGCCCTCATGGTAGCAGTGATGGCTGCTGTGGTCTTTTCCTATCTGGATCCAGTAGCTTAAGCAGAGTGAACTTTGGGTCCATGACTTTTTATCGAAGTGTCTGTGTATCTCAAAACAACCAATATGGTTCCCTGTCCAAGTTCTGAACTTTGCAGCCAAATTCTAGTGTTTCTTCAAATTCAATCCCCATTGAAATAAATTTTTCTTCAGTGAAGTGGTGGAGAAATAGTTCACTCTGATTCATGGCAGCAGAAGTCCTTAATCCTGATGGCTCAGGTGCTATTAATACCAGTCTTTCAGTTGCATTCACTAACATTTTTACTTTAATTCCTCCAGAGGAATCTGTCTCCTAAATGCCTGAATTATAAACCTGATCCCTATATAATGTGGCCTTCTGCTGTTTTGTAGGTTTGATGAGAAAAGTAGTTCTTAATGGAGTGATAAATTAAATCTGCCTTTTTCCAGGTATAGATGAATTGGATGGGTAGAGAAAAGTGGCTTTTAATGCAGAGGCGTGTGTTAGCTTAAACAAACAAACAAGAAAAAGAACAACTAAATCTGGGCATGAATTATAGCCTGCTTCAGATTTCAGTGTGTCACATTCTGAATTGAGCTGGAGTACCTATGGCTTTTTTAAATTGCATTTGAACAAAAGTAAATACAAAGAGAAAGAAACCAGGACAGCAAAAGCCTGCAGGAAATTCCTCTACTGTAAACAAAGTCACCTTATGATTGATGTGAATGTACAGCCCCTTGTAAACATGTCTGTTTACTTGCAGGAAACCAGAAGGAACCCACATTGGGCGCTGCTGATTTTATCTAGCTTTGCTTAAATGCTTTTGGCTTCCAGTAGTCACTCTAGAGGGAGCACAGGAATGATTGCTGCTCCCTGGAAAACTCCAGTCTACTGTACTTTAAAATCTGTGCCAAATGCTGCAGATGGGCACAGCTTCACAGGAAAGATTGATATTGACTATTTGTGGCTGTCCTGAACCTCAGCAGTGAAAGCTTATTAATAGTGGATGTGAAGCATTCTTTCTTTGTGAAAGAGCTCTGGTTTTCAGTGCATGTAGTGAGAGAACTTTATCTAAAAAAATAATAATAACCCTGATCCTACACCATGAATTCTGTAGGCTCCCACTGAAAATTCATTGTTCTAACAAAGATTGTCTGTGCTGCTGAGGTTGATGAGATTTGTGTTGATGAAAAATGCTGTAATTGTTTATGGTACATGTTTTTCTTTAACGTTTAGTCATACCTGAGACTGAAATCCTGGCCATGGTGAAGTCCATGGCAAGCTGGTCATAGCCTTCAGGGGGTTGCAAGTCACAGCAAGCAAATCTGGATTTTTCTTCTATTAGGTATATCAGAGAAATGATGGGGATTATCAATTGTCTCCTTCTTACACCATTATGAAACTTTCATAAGGGACCTTCATAAAAGGTGGTTTGTTTTTTTTTTTAATAATATATTTTTAAAAAGAATATATTTACACAGTATCAGCTGACTCGTTCTTACCCATACACACAGGGAATCCTTCAGAGAGTTCTAAGGGATCAGTGCTATCATTCTCACGTATTTACAATTAATTCTGTTTCTTTACATAGTTTCTACTAATTACTTCAGTACAGAGCCTACATACTCAAATTTCAGGACCATCCATAATTATGAGTTTTAGTGAGCAGACATTTATGATGCCTAAAAATTTAGTTCAACATCTTTATTAAATGTGACATTTACTCACTCTTTGTGAAGACAATCAGTCTCCCCCTACAATTATGTTTTCTATTTTGCACTTTTTGTAGTCTCTGAGCATGTCATAATCAGGGTCATCATCTTGATGAGATAGTTGAGAGAACAGTCCTAATGGTTCCTGTGTAGAAGTGCTAATGTTTCTTGGACTGAGTTTAGAGAAGAATAAAATTGGCTTTGAAGTTGCAGCTTTATGAGGAAAGTCCAAAGCCTGAATATTGGCTCTGAGAAATCTACCAGGAAAAAGAGTGACAACAGCCATTTCTGGCTCTCTTCAGGGTAATGCCAAGTGAGAAATCTTTGCACTGCTGAAGTGAGCGATGCCAGCAAGAGTAATAAGCTGAAAGTAAAAGGGGAAATTGGCTAAATACAGGGAAAATTATGCATGCAACAATTAATGTAAACAGACAGACGTTAGCTGAATAAATAACTGTTTAGAGGGTGGTACAGATTTCTGTATTAGAAGGGAACTGAAGATCTGTAGGTGCAGGTTTGGTGTGAGCTGTGGTTGGTGTGAGCTGTGGTTGGTGTTATCTGTGGTTGGTGTGAGCTGTGGTTGGTGTGAGCTGTGGTTTGGTGTGAGCTGTGGTTTGGTGTTATCTGTGGTTGGTGTGAGCTGTGGTTGGTGTTATCTGTGGTTTGGTGTGAGCTGTGGTTTGGTGTGAGCTGTGATTGGTGTGAGCTGTGGTTGGTGTGAGCTGTGATTGGTGTGAGCTGTGGGTTGGTGTGAGCTGTGGTTGGTGTTATCTGTGGTTGGTGTTATCTGTGGTTTGGTGTTATCTGTGGTTTGGTGTTATCTGTGGTTGGTGTGAGCTGTGATTTGATGCTGAGCCAGACCCAGGCCCTGAGCAGCAGCACTGGTGTTGCAGACATCTTTTCATAAAAAATCCTTTCCTTAGGATTTTTCCTCCTGACAAGCTAAGAGGCCTCAGGAACAAAATGTAAACAGTGATTGTCTGCTGCTGTGGAATAGAACAGGTGGATCTGTGATTGGTCTCATAGAGTTGTTTGTAATTAATGGACAATCACAGTCAGCTGGCTCGGGCTCTCTGTCCCAGCAACAAATCTTTGTTATCATTCTTTTCTATTCTTAGCTTAGCTAACCTTCTGATGAAATCTTTTCTTCTATTCTTTTAGTATAGTTTTAATGTAATATATATCATAAAATAATAAATCAAGCCTTCTGAAACATGGAGTCAGATCTTCATCTCTTCCCTCATCCAAGAACCCCTGTGAACACGGTCACACACTGCTACAGTGGCAGTGCTGTTCCAGGGCAGGAGGCTCTCCTGCTCTGAACTGGGCCATTTTCTCACTCCTGGCACTGCTGATCAGCCTTGTACCTCTTGAATCATGTGCTCTTCTGGTTTGCTAAGGTGGACAGGACAGACAAGAGGAGAATTTATGCCAGACTGAGAACAAACATTGCCTCATGTGGTGGTTTTATTCCTTGGAGGCCAATTCCTCAACTTTCTGACTTGTTTAGCCCCTTCTTTATTTCTGATGGGAAAACAACCCAGAAGGGTGTAAATCATGATGCAAATCTCTCCACCCATGTAAAAATGAGAAACTGGAGCAAAAGGGGCTGGCCACATGCATGCAAAGAGAGAGACAGCAGAATGAATTTCTTCCTAATAAATTTGACACAGAGACTGGGACCATGTTTATAAAACCCTATTGGAGAGTAGAGGAGGGTTTGTATCTTTGTTTTTTTAAAGTGCAAAATCAGGGCTGGTTTATTGGACCCATGGGGTTGGACAGTGTGTAGAAGGCCACCCATCTGGAAACCAGCTGATCACTGCTGAAACTTTCTTCCCAGGCTCTGTCCCTCCTCTGACAGGGTGCTGGGGTGTTATGAGAGGCTGACAGCAAGCCTTTTACAGACCATAACTCCTTGTCTCAACAAAAATTGCTATAAATTAGCTGGAAAAAGGACCTGAGGGGATTGTCCCTATCTGGCTCAGGGTGCCAAGTACGCAGTCAGCAATTTTAACAGAATAATCTGAGTTTTCAAATCAATTGTGTTTGGAAGCGACCTTATGGGAAATGGGCAAGTGGAAGGCAGGAGACAGGGAACAAGAGGAGGTTATTTCTAGAGGTCAGAAGTGTGGTGCAAGTCTCTTCTCCCCAAAGACTTTTCAGGGTTTATAAAGTCAGCTAGTCTTTCATTCCCTGGGAGTTCTTATTTTCTTCAACCTGAAGGAAGCTTCTATATAAAACTTGGATGTGTGCTTTCAGACTGGGTATCCAAAATTTTATAGTCATTCAGAAATTAGGCTTGCATGTGACCTTCACAGTGCATCCCATTTTCACAACAGCCTAAACCTAATGCATCTTGGAATGCTCCATTTCCATCTGATAGATGTGGCAAAAACCCCTTCTTATCCAAATAACCAATCTGATACCAGGTTTGTATCCCAGAGTGGTTCCACAACAAACAGAGCAGTTTAGGATGGAAAGAGATGATCTGAATTATACACTGAACAGAGCTGGGCAGTGTGTCTGGTCCTGCCAGCTCTTCATGAGGTGTGTAATCAGTGGGGTGATGCTACCTCAGAGGAAGAAACTGAGAAAGCTTTTCAAAAGAAGGAAGTTAAATACAGGCTAAAACTTTAATAAGTATTAAAAAGCTTTGTTCAGGAAATTAAATATTTTGATGCACTATAGACAAGTAGTTACTTATTAAATCCCCAAGCAGTGTTTCTAGATTAGTAGACTGAATACTTTCTGATGAAAGCTGTTTATGCCTATGCTTGTTTTGGAGCTTTTGGAAATATCAGTGAAGTAGAAGAAAAAAATGCCATTAAAAAGGATCGGAGAGGAATTTGTTTGAGCTGAATGTAAGAATTGTTGGAGCAAACTTTTGTGGTGTACTTTCACATCTTATGGCAAACAAGTTGTCTGTTCTGTTGCACACAAGTCTCTTGATCTTGATTTTTGCTTTCCACAGTGGCTGAGTGGGCAAAGCAGTAGAGGAAAAGGACGGAAGCTCCTTGGACTTCTCATCTCGGAGGGAGGAGGACATCTGAGCTAATCAGGAAAATACTGGTTGTCAGCAAGGACAACTGCAAGAAGTGCTTGTAAGCTGGAGGACAGAAGGAGAAGAACACTTGGCATCCTGCCTGGATGTTCACAGCAGTTCCTGGCCATGTCCTGTTTGGAAGGGAGAAGCAGGAAAGCCCTTTCAGATCCCTCTCTACCAGAAGACAGCACCAGGTAGGCTGGAGAGAGCTTTGAGTGGGGACAGTGCTGGCATGTGATTTTGAAGATGCTCTGTGAACTGTGAAGTTTTGTCAGTCATTTCACATTGTCTTTGTCTGAACTCAGCATGGTTTATGGGGTGGTGGGGTCAGGCTGGTGTGAGCTGTGCTGAGCTGAGCTTTGGCATGATGTGAATCAGTAGTAACTGGGACATGTGGTGGGTGTGGGTTTAAGATGCTTTTTTTCCCAGTCTTTTCCCAGTAATTGTCCCTTCTGCCTTTAGCTGGAATGTGTTTCACTTCTGGTTTGAAATGCTGCTTGAACTGCAATAATTAATTATGACAATATTTAAAATCAAGTCTGGTTTACACAGGAATGTTGACAAGGATCCATGCCCCAGCTAGAGCATGAGTCAGAAGGGCAACATCTCCAGTTGGTGCTATCCTTGTACAGCCTTTAGGATGTAAAAGGTGTATGTGCCTTGTGTGTTAGTGCTCAGGGCTGTGTGACTGCATTCTCTTCCACAGGGTACAGCTGGAGAAAAGGCATGGATAACAACTCGGTGCAAAGGTTTGGATAAGCAAAAATTGCCCCATTTTGAATGTGAAATAAATTTGTGGGGCTATTTGCAGGAACACTTGGAGGCTCTCAGAAATGTCAGAGAAAATACACACTTCCAGTGTGTGAAATGTCCTGGCAGAAAGCTCAGCACAAAATAAACCAAAACTTTCACCAACTTCCACCAGCTGGAGCTGTTACTGTAGCTGCCAGCCTGCCTTGGTTCAGAAATTGCCTGCTGCTGCTTGATCTGTAGCACTGCTGGGGTTGAAAGACAGAGTGAAAAGGGAGCTCTTTAAGTTCTCAAAATGTATTATGTGTGAAAACATTCAAATATACACTCAATTTCAAACAAAACTGTTGAGAATCAGTTTTTTTGCTGTTTGCATACATGACAAGAACTCTGCTCTCTCCTGCAATAGCCAATTCTATAACTTAGTCTGACTGGGGCTGTTCCAGCTCCTGTTAAAAGCAGTGGAAAACTGCTGGTGGAAGGTGGATTGGGCTCACTTGGTACCCTGTTGAAATTTGTGGTGATACACCAAAACAGAACAAAGATAACACCTCAGACTGTAAATTCATTGAAGCAGGGACTCCTGTTTGTGTGCCTTGTGTAGTGTTGAAGACATTTGTCGACACTTCAGAAATAATGAATAATGCCAATGTGAGGAGGAAATCTCTCCACTCAACCCTAGGTGTTTCTGCTGGTAAGTGTTGAAAGAGAAACACAGAGCCCTGAACTTTGAAGACTTGGCAGGTGAGGAGAAGGAAAAATCTTTTCACTTTCCATTTAAATTTCAGCTTAATCTGCATTTGTTGGGTCTGGTAGAAATATTTGAGCTTTTAATTTAATGTTGTTGGTTTTGGGAAAACTTCTTGGGATGCGTGGCATGAAAACACCTTAGATATGAGGCAAGGTTTTGATTTAATTTCTCCTTTCATCTGTTTTCCATTACAAACCAGGCTAATTGCAGTAAGATTCTCTGTGGTAAAAAATACTTGAGGCAGTGTGAATTTGGAAGTTCTCTCACTTTACAGTAACTATAAAAACAGTCAGCAAACAGGTTTCAAAATGATTTAGTACGGAAGGAGCAAAGTCTGGTTGTCTTCATAGTAGCAAGATTTCACTGGCACTATCAAATTTTCAAAGCTCTCAAATTCAGTTTATTCATATTTATATAAAAGCTTCCTTGCACACTTGAGTTGCATTTATTCCTATTTTAGAGACTTGTAAAATTGAAGCACGAGCTAATGTGGCCCTGGTGTTTGAAGCACCCCTGTTAACTGTCCACCATTCTCTGTTACTGGCTGACAGATAGGTGTGTTCATGACAGAAAACTGCTTGTTAAAAAAAGGAAAAGTTAAAAAATAAAGAGGGGATGAGCTTTAAGCAGTGCTTATGCAGCAGGACTGAAGGAACCCTTGGCATGATTTTTCCACTTGTGCTTTAAATCTGGTCATTGAATGAGTCTGATTTTAAAACAATGCTCTATAAACGCACTCTGGGAATAGGCTGAAGCAGTGAAAGGCAAGGATATCTCCACTGCCAAAGACAGTGTGTCAGGAGTTTATTGCCTTGGTGATACTTTTCTTTGGCCACAGACTTGCCACAACTTTTATTTTATTTCAGATAGCGTCTTAGGTGGCAGTCACAGGATTTTTAGCTGCCATAATATGAAACTGACATTAAATGCCTGCCCCACAAAAAATAACATTGGATTTCTATTTGTGCTTTTTTGTTGTTGTTGGTTCTTTTTTTTTGTGTGTGTGTGTGTGTTTTTTTTTTTTGTAGTTTTTTGGTTTTTTGTTAGAGAAATATTTGAGTCAATTTTTGCACTGGAAAAGATGAAGTAACTACAAAACAAGAAACCTCTGAAGAACACCATATGTTGTGTTTTATCTTAGGCTATATTTGTAGGGAAAGTATAGGACTGTGATAAGCTATCAATATGCATTAATTAGGTGGTGTGTGCCTTTGAGAAACTCTGGCTTGGAGTGTAAATGTCACATTGTGTATTTGGTGTGGGGAGCTGGGCTGGGGTCCTGCTCCTCCTTCAGGCATAGCAGCAGGTAACAGCCCTGGTGACTGTGACAACTGAGACACACATGTGGGACAGTTCACTTTTGTCCTTGAGACACCTCAGGTCTACCTAACTTAGCTTTCTGTTTTGCAAGATCCATCTGCATCAGTGCTTAACAACACCTGGGACCTTCAGCATGAACAGAGCAATAAATTCTGGCTCCCTTATTTCCATGAGATATGATGATTCTATAAATTTTTTAATGTGTGCATGAAAATCTTTTTGGGGATCACCCTGTGGAAACAGGCTCCTGTGCACTTTGTGCTTATCAGCCCATGATTCACTATTGTTCTGTACGTGTTGACATCATTTGTGTAGCTGTTGAGAGAAGCAGGAAGGGAGCTGAAATGCCAAGTGAATTTCAAAGTCGTTATCATCATGTGGAAGAGGGACAGCTGTCACATGAAATGGGACAGAATTGACAGGACAGGATCTTGTGGCTTGGTACTTCTGAAATACCAAGTAAACAGCAAGCAGATAGTTACTGAGGTGAGGAAAAAAGGGGTGTCACATTTGCTGTTTTCAGGAATCCAGGCTCCCAGGATTCCAATGGCTGCTGCTGATTCTTTAAAAAATCTTTTCTGCATTGTTTGTGTGGAAACATGCTGTTCCTTCTGTGCTTTCTGTGTTTGTGTTGCTGGTTGGTTTTAATATTTACATGTTAAAAAACCCCAATTACTGCTTAATTCCTTATGTAGTGGAAAATTTGGTCTGAACTTGGATGTGTGAATACATGTGTGGGCATTTCCAAGATCTGGGATTCTGTAATTAGGAGGTTTTGGTCTGGGCCTGTCTGTAGCTACAGCTGAGTAAAAACCTCCCCACTGTAAACTTCTTTTTGCAATAGAAAGAAAAACCTCAAAGCACATAAACCATAAAACCCCTCCAGGTGACCTAATGAGTTGTCATTAGGAGGTGATTCCCCAACCTTGGAGAATCTTCAACCCAGCCAGAAATAAAGTATTCTTTCTGATAGCATGTCCTATATCCTAAGGGTGGAGCCTCTCCTTTTGCTGGATGTTACACCCTGCCTTTCCCCAGAGAAGCAGTCCTCATACAAAGAGGATAATGCTGGTCTGGCAGTGAGCTACGTCAGCTGAGGGAGTAACTCCTTCCTATAGAGAATCTGTGATGCTGCTCTACTGGAATGTGTAGAAGGAGCCAAGAAACAGTTATGGGAGAGTAAAATTGCAGTGTTTGTTCTGGAGACAGGCAAGAAGGAAAAATCACATATAAAGCAATCTGTGTATGCATGCATATGACATAGCAGAATACTTTTTAGGCATATGACACATTTGATTACATTAAAAATCCTTTTGTTCCCTTCTCTTCCCTTGCTTTTTATGTTGGGTAGTATTCTTGCTCTAGGGGTGAAGGATGGAGATGGGATGTTGGATCTTCAAGCCTTTTCCAGACCAGATCAAGGTGATCAGCTGCTTTTTCATTTGTTTCTTGGACAGCAAAATGAAAATTTGAAGAAAAATACTGTATGAAGTATAGGATTGTCTTTGGGATAAGGAGTTCCTGTGACCTGACTGAGCCAGGCACTCTGAGAAAGACTAGAAGAAGACTAGAACTGTGTAGGAGATAAATGGGGAAGGAAAGTTGATTGTTTTGTTCTCCAAGGTCCTCTTGCCTTGATTGTAAGGGATAAGTTATGCATTTCATTGGCAGATCTTCATCTTCTCCCCTTCAGGGCCCATCCAGAACAGAGAAGTATCTGCTCCCATCCCAATGTTCTTTGGGCCTCTCTGATAGCTACTTGTTACTAGTTTTGAAATCCCCTTCTAATGGCAGGACCAGCAGAGGTTGGAGCTTCATTCCCTAATGCTCTCCCTGCTCTGTGTCCTTCTGGGGCTCCACCTGTCGGCACAGGATGTGGCAAATTTGATTGTTTCCACCCTCATGGGAAGAACTGCTTGTACTGATGATGATTTGCAAGTGCGGTGTTTTGTGGTTAAATTATTGCTTCCACCTGTAATTTCTCATGCTGTGCCACACGGGGTGTTTAATAGCATCCTTGGGTTAACTCCATGATGATGAATTTGCTGAGACTGCACAGACTGCTCATGTCCTCTGGCAAGAAGCTGAGTGGTAAGGATTGATTATAGACCTTAGTGCAGGGTTAGGGTTAGTGTTGGGTTGGCCCTCACTTTGCCATGGAGTCAGTGTGTGAGAGCAGGCATTCTCCAAGGGAAAGCAGCAGAGGAGTCAGTGCTTGCCAAGCAGAGGCGTTCATATACAGGACCTGCCCTGTGATGTGAGTGGCTGGGATTCCCCTGCCAGCCCAGGCTGAGAGAAGAACACAGCCAGGTTCATCCTCTCACGCTCCATGGTGGCATGGAGTGTAAGGCAAGGGCTGCTTCTGTTGTGCAGTTTTCTGAGCAGCTGAGAGCACATCACCCTTGGACTCTGGCAGCCCAGCCAGAGTCCTTCCTCTGCCACTGGCAGATTGATAAGGAGGGAATTTCTTCCTCCACAACTAAGTGCTGCTCTGATTTACTGCAGCTCCTCCTCAAGCACTTCCGGAGGTCAGAGGGCTGCAGACATTAGCCCGTAATGGCAGACCCGAGGTCATGTGGAACCAATGCCTTTGGAGCTGGTGCCGTGCGGCGCGGCTGGGAGTAAATAAAGCTGTCCCTGACTTGCTTTGTAGAACTGCTCACTAGTGTGACACTGAGAGGAGGATGGAAGAATAATGGATGGTTCCCATCAGAAGAAATATACTGCCCAGTGGCTTGTGAAGGGAGTGTGTTTATCTGTTATTCTTGTGGGATGCTACCCTGCAGTGCAGCTGTGCTCCCTGAGCAGGCTCTGGGGGCCATGGAGGCTGAGGGCTGCACTGCTCCTGCCCAGGCAGCCTTTCCTCAGCCCACCTTGCTCCAACCTTGTTATTTACCATTTGTAATAGAAACTTAGAACATTTCTAATTAAATAACTACATTTTAGTTCCAAGAGCACTGTAAAACTCCTGTACTGTAGTATCACTAATCAGTATTTGATGACCTGGGATCATTCATAATGAGTATAAATTAACCTAAGTTAGGTTGACTGTGATAAAATTCCTGATGGTCCTTGCTCCTGTAACAGTTAGAAGCTTCCCAGCTGCAATGACTGCTGATAGAAGGAATTAAAATTGTGGGTGTCCTGTGAGCAGTTCTTTTGGTGGTAATGGAAGGACTGAGCACCATGTGCAAGGAAGTGGACCCAGGCAGCATGCACTACTGTATGTGCAAATGAAGGGGCTAATCCTAAAGGCAACAAGATTTTCTGCATTTCAGTGCAGTAAATCCCACTAAAATCCATGTCAGGACTCTTGGAGGCTGGCTCTGAGGCTCAGCAGCTGCACACCACTATCCCTGGGTGGCTGAGCAGCTGTGGACTAGGCTGCTGCAGGATTCTGAGCAGGAGGCCTGAGAGCCAGCCACCCTTGTGCTGTGTGAGGAGAATAGGGAAAGTGCCTGGGGGCAGAAGAGCTCAAATGGTGATGGAGATACCATTAAAGATACTGGTTATGACTGCAGTGCTGAATGCCCGTGCTTGGTGGTGCACTGTCTCTCTGTCAATGCCATCTAGGAGATCTGGGAAATCCCATCTTTAGTGCTGTGTTTGTATTGGCTTACTCATAATCAGAAGAGGTAGATTGATCCTGGAGGAAGTACAGAGAAGACCTCCTAAAAGGCTCAGGAAAATGGATTTTATTTTGTGGATTTTATATAGAAAATTTGGCTGATTTTGTCTAGCAGAATAAATAACAGGGGGATGTGGCTGTGCTCTGCCAGTACAGTGGGAGGAAATTCAAGGAAAGCAGGTGATTCATTAATACTGAAGGCTGGTGGGCTGTATTTTAGTGAAAGCCTTCTTAAAGACACCCAAGTGAGTTGGACACAGACCCCTGAATGGGGTTTTTTTTTATCCTCTTGGGCACTTTTGTAACAGTCTGGCACATCCACTGGTTCTTCCCAATTACGCACCCATCCACACCCAATCTGCAGAAAATTTACAAAATTGAGTTAGGCAGGATGCCTTTCCCTGGGCCTGTGTTGTGTGTATAATTGGGACAGTGGGCCAAAAATCCCATGCAAATATATTGGACTTTATTGGGCAGGATTTTTACATCTGAAAATGGGAGCTCAAAAGATGGGAAGCAGTCTTTTTGAATCTTACTTGAAAACAATAACCGTGCTTAGCACCTCCATTCATGCAATAATCCCACAACAGAACCTGTCATCAAGTGGTACTCAGACCTGCTCGTGTCTGCTCCAGATTCATTACTGGACATTAGGTGTATTTGTACTGCTTTCAATGCTCCACGCAATTCAAGTCCCGAGGAGAAAGACAAGCTCAATAGTCCACACACAAGTTTGTTTGCCTGATGTTATCACCATCAGCAAAGGAAGCAATTTTCACAACCAGCAGGATCCTGTGGTGGCTGCACCTCGAGCGCTCGTGGACCGCTCGCACCTGAGGCCCGCCCTGGCAGCGCCGAGGTGATGACAATAGGCCTGTAAGGTAAACAAAACAACGGAATAAAAAGTGCTGAAAGCCAGCAGCAGGTGAACTGCTAAGAACAAACCCATATGCCCATCACCCCACCTTCAGGACAGGCTGAGCTGTGGCTGGCAAAGCTTATCAGTTAGGTTAACACATGGTCTTCCCTGCCCCCCCTTCCCCCAACACCTCCCTTCCAACTGTCAACAGTTGTTTGATTACTTGTGTGGTGCAGCTACAGAGAAGAAATTATTAGCTGCTCCCACTTCCTCCTTCACACAAAACAGAGGAAGCAACTCCACTGGGGCTTTGTGCAGTCGCCAGGTGCTGTTGTGTGGTTGGTCACTGCTCTCTTCAGGAAGGTAAATATTGGGCTAGAAGCAATTACAGGTGTGTTCAGAGGAGCAGCACATGGTCTGCAGCTTTCACACCCTCATGGGAGCCCCAGCATGCATTTGCATGTCTCCCACTGAACCAGCTCTTCTTGCTGTGTCTTCAGTAGTAATTGGCTCGAGCCTCAAGTAAACATTTGGCTCTGACAGTCGGAGAGATGGTGCACACATAAAAGTGCTCTTTGCAGGGGCTGAAGTTGTGTCTATCTCTGCTCCTTAATGGCAGCTGTGTTGGGAAGAAAGCAGACAATCCAGCTGAGATGACCTGTGTTCCAAAGACCACTGGTGTCTCCAGGACTGTGTGTACTCCAGCAGTCTCTGGAGCATATTCCTCTCCTGTTACATGCTGCCAAGTGCTTGCTTTACTTCAGTTAGATTTTCAAGGAAGATGAATGAAATGAAACTCTGTAAGATTTCCCTGTGGCAATATGCTTCCTCAAGCACCTTTCATCTAGAAGGCCAGCACCTGGCTGCAAGGCACTGGGTTTCAGGAGAAAGCCTTCCCTGAGGTGGAAGCAGTGATTCTTAGAGATAGATGATAACAATTGTCAGGATTTGTGTGTCATTCAGCCTGTGTTTATGGGTGATGGCAGAATCTGCACTGGCTCTTACCATGTTTCACTGCTGTGGAAAGAAGTCCCTTACTCCATGATGAAGAGCTGTGCAGAACCTGGCTAGCAAGTGTAGCATTGTGGTATCAGCCCCTGCCTGTGTCATGTGTATGAGGCTGCAGCAGACAAACCCAGCACACAGAGCTGACAGGGTAAACAGGGAGGCCAGATAAAGCACTGCAAAGGGAGCAGAGGCACAGAGAGGTGCAGTAACAGGGCCAAGGTCACACAGCAGGTCAGAGCTGGGCCGGGTCCCGCGGGTCCCAGGCCCATTCAGTGCCCGGTGCGGCCGGCAGCCTCACACACTCCCTTCTGCAGCACAGACAGACACGCTCTGGGAAACTGTTTGCTGTTTTAACAGCTGCAAGCTTTGCACAGAATTGATTCAGGTTATGTGATGTGTTCTTCCAGCTTCTTAGTAGGAAAATCCAGGCAGCACAATGGAAACTCAGGATCTTTTTGGACTAGCTTAGCATGGTGTTAAATCAGTTTGTACTTGAGCAGCACAGTTCATGCAGTCCAGAGTTTTATGAATTGGAAAAAGCAGGGTCACTTCATTGTAGCTTCTGTAGCAGCAGGGAGAGGAGAGTAAATCTGGGATAGACCTGATTATTAGAACTTCTGTGAATCCAGATGATTCTTGGGGATGGCAAGGAAAAAAACCCTTTTAATATTTTGTCCCTGCCAGACATCTGGGTGGTATTGCCCAATGATGAAGGGAATAGAAAGGGCTCCATTTATCATCTCTTCTATTTTTTCTTTTTATTTACTTTCCTTTTAAAAACACATTAAAAAAATTAATTCAGTGCTGGGGAAAGGTGACAGATTAACAACCCTAGAGATTTCAAGCCTCTGTTTATCCTCTGAGCAGAGAGCTCTGAGCATTCTCAGTGCTGCTCTGGCACTGTGCCCCAGCCCTGACCTTAAGGAGCAGCTCCCAAGGGAAGAGCTACCCCATCCCTCCAGCCCCTCTGGCCTACTGCAACCACATCCCCTCAGATGGAGCAAGAGGTGCTGCTGGCAGTATAGTCTGTGCCAGGGACTCCTGCAAGTGAGGAGATGGGTGGTGTTCCACACCTAGACTGCTCAGCAACAAGTTGTGTTTGTGCAGAGCAGCTCTGCAGGGGTGTTACTCCAGGTCCTCCATGCCACATTTTGATGTCTCAGTCCCCTTCCCAACCTGTGGTCTCCTCCCTCTGAGGAGGGAAAGAAAGCAAATCCTGCGAGGTCACAATAGAAAAAGCCTTTGGGATGCCCAGGTATCTGTGGATGGTGCTTTTGATCTCACTGAAGTGTGGCTGAAGTGTGGTTGTGACAGTTTGGGCATTTGCAGCTCCTGCAAGCTTCTGGAGAATTTTTGGATGCACTATAATCATATGATTTTATTTTAGGGAATAAACATGCTACATGAATCCTAGCACAAGGTCTCCTACTTTGAAAAGGTAAAATTCATTCCCCATCCCTCCAGCCTTTCTCACTGTCATACTTGGTTAGATTTTGTTTGATAATTCTCACTGTGGGTCATTTCAATTTCCCACCATAAAGGCCTTGTGTTCCCACCTTTTCATCAGCTCTGGTGTTTGGGATAACCCTTTGCAAACTAGGTATTTCCCTCTGCCATAGAGCTGGAGCGTCTGGGAAAGGAAAGCATCCTTCACAAACCAATCACCATGGTCAGGATGGGGGTGGCACTGGGGGGTATTGCAAGCAATCCCTCCTAGCAACTAGTAATGCTGCCACTGCCCCCTCCCCTCTCTCAAGAAGTGACATTCCAAGCCATGCATTTGGTGTTTGAACTACCCTGTCTCCTGGACTCAAGGGACAGGGGATGGGACAGCTCTGTGGGAGGCCCTGGTGTTGAATCCATTTTCTGGTGTGCCCAGGGGGCCTTCTATCATCACCTGCCTCCGTTCCAGTGAAGGCCTCTGCTGCACCAGGTGGTGCTCAGGAATTTTATCCAGTGTGAGTTACCCTGGGAAGAAACTCCTCCCTTGCTTTTCTGCCAGTGGTATCAGACCATTAACCCCATTCCCCCTTTTTGCTGAAGGGGCAGAAATTTGATAATGGCCTTAATTATGTCTGAACGTGAAACAAATGCTCTGGATCATCACTGCTGTATCCACTTGTCCATAATTACCAGGACTGGACATGGTGGCTTCAAAGGCCACCCAGTTATCATTTATGTTTACTATAAACACAGCAGCTGTTTTGGGTTACGAGGGTGGTCATTCTGCTGGAATCTGATGAGCCAGACCCTGAAATCCTCACCTGACACCAGCTCTCTCCCTTCTCTCCTTTCCTTCATGAGGAAAATTCAGTATGGGAATGCTCTATACTGCCTAAAGAGGGAGGAAAGGATGGGCTGGGCCTCGAAACTTTGGGTTTTGCAGTTTCTCCAAGCTCCCTCTGAATTCCAGTGAACTGCTCTGTGTTTGTGGAGCTGTTCCATGTTTGCTCATTTGGCAAGTCACCAACTACTCAAAAAAAACCCCAACAAAATTGGGGTGGAATCAAACTTAACTAAAGTGTTAAAAACTTCTGCTTTTTTTGATTCACTTTGCAAAATAGGTGAAAATCCACTTAGCAATCATGTGAATTGATGTGTCTTATGATGTGTGAGCTCATAAACCTCACACTGCTCTGTGCACAGGGGAGCTCTGGGTTTCGGAGTGTGGCTGGTGTTGCTCTGACTGTGCTTCCTTAAGAGGGGATATGCACTATAGCTTTACCTGTGCCACTAGGAGTGACACTGTCCTGTCTTAATGAGGGTTTGAGAACTCAGGACAGGTTGATGCTGCCCATGGCTTTGGTTTAATCTCTACAAAATTACAAATTGGTAACTCATGATGGCAGCAGCAGAGTAATTTATGAACTGCCTCTAACTGCCTTTCATGTCAGTGCAATGGAACTTAGTTTCTCATAGTTCAGCCAGAAGACGTGGGACTTTTCCAAGTTTTACTCTTAGCTGAAAATCTTCCATCTGGCACAGATTTTAAGAAATGCCACCAGAGTGGGTTTTTAAACTAGTTTGTTGCTGTGTAATCCTTCCTGATTTTTGTTCTTACTGATTTTTTACCAGAGGAAACTGAAGTTCAGCAGTTACAGAATGGACTGTAAACACAGATGGACTGACAGAGAATGAAAGGACAGCAGCATATTTTGTTGCTGTGATAGTAGCCCTTTGTGAGAATTGAATTATAACATGGGGAAATTTCACACCATTTCTGGGGAATAAAGCTCTGCCCATGCTCAGTTCTGGACGCCAAACACAGAATCCTCCTTCAGGTAGAGAGGCACAAAGGAGCCACTGCTGTGCAAGGTTTATGCTTTCTATGAGTGGAAGCAGTGCATTCAGCCTCCCCCTCCTGCTTTCTGTGCCCTCCCTGGGAGCAGGTCACAGAAAGGCAAACCTCAGCAGCAGGGGAAGGGGGCTGGAGATGTGCAGCTGGGTGGCACCTGCAACCTGACTGCAGGTAATGTGGTCTGACTCAGTTATTCATCTCTGGGAAAAGATGCTTCATCTTATCTGTAAAGCAAAGAGCAAACTGGCTGGGTTTTAAGCAGGTAACACATTTCAGGATGATATATTTATAAGGGGAGGAAAGAACAACATAACCAGTGCCTGTTTGTTTATTTTGTCATGAATTACGAAGGCTAAATGGACTAAACACTATTTCACTCCACAAAGAAAAGCAGTGCCAGTACATGGAATTGAAAAATTCTGTGAGGTTCAGACCATTACATTGTTCTCCTCCCAGTCAATAACTGAGATAAATCATAGCCTCAAACAATAATGTTCATGGAAAAGCTCTGGAGACAAAGCTACAAAGCCAGACTTGTGAGAGAAAGCTCTTCCCTAAGACTCTCTAAAAGCTATGATAGCTGATGTTGTCATGCTGTGGCAAGTGTGTCTGTGATGTGTGGCATGTAGATTATCAGGAGTTTGTGTGTTGTCAGTATTTGCAAGTGAATATGTTTCATGTAAGTTGAGAAAGATGTGTTACACATCTGGAACGTTGCCTCAGGTCTCTTGCAACCTCCAAGGCTTTTTGGCTGTGCACTCCAGCCAGAGGCAGTTAATGTTTTCATGTTCTCAAGGTGAGGATTTCAGTGAAGTCCCCAGAGGACTAGAGAGGGATAAATGATGCAGTGCTGTCCTGCACAGATAAAAGTTCAAGAAGAATAAGAAATAGGTAGCTGAAAGGATTGATTTGTAATGTAAAATGTAAAAAAGGCAAAATAAAAAACTGTCTAACAATACTGTACTGTGAAATGAACTTCATGTAGGAGATGAACATCAGAGAATAGGTTGCATAGCCTTGGAAACATAACAGAATGGGTGCCCAAGTATTTGATTTTTTTCATTTTCAGCCTTCACAAAAGCCAAGAGCCAGATCAGACACATGAAATGTTACGCTTGTTCTCAGGACCTGGCCCACCTCCTCTTTAGCCCTCAGCCCTCCAGCCCTGTCAAACTGCGAAGGATCAGCTGGAGCAGGTGTCAGAGGAGATGTATCAGTGCAGAGTTTTGCTGGGGTTTCTCAGAGCAAGTGGCAGGATCTCTTTTATCACGCTGAGCCTTCTCCTGTCAGCAAAGTAGACGGATGAAATTTCCTTCTCTGGAGACCCCCTCTCTGTTGCTGTGTAGCCAAAGGATTTTGTAGGCTCCTTTACTGTCTTAATTCTCATCATTATTCAGGCCTAGGAAAAAAAACATACAGCTGACTTTAAAATAAAAATCTCTCCACAAAGCATATGAAGAACTTCTGATTTTGACATGTTTGGAAATATTTTAGGATATTTTGCTTCTGAGCATTTGGAAAGTACAGACTGAGCTGTTTTGTACTAACTTCTACAAATGCTAACCATCTGGCTCTGCTGACATTACTTCAGGTATTCATTCTGAGTCATTTAGTGTTTGAACTCACATAAAGAGCAAAGGTGTTTTCTATATTTCAGTAAATGTGCTTAAAGTGCAGTAATGGTGCCATGGGTCCAGATTTGGAGTGCTCCAGGGAAAACCTGGAAACAGAATTTCATTTCAGTCCTCTATAAAAAGCAGTCTACTGGGCACTTTTGAACCATGTTGTAGTTTGATCTTTTTTTTTCAGTACTTTAATTTTGGGGCATTTTAGTCTGAGTTGTTTTTATTTTCTACCCACTGAGAAAGGTGAAAGATTGCTCAAGTGTCAAAATGCATTGAATATAAGAATTAAACCTTAAATCCCATAACCTTTGTTCTTTCAGGTGGTTTATAGTTTCAGAATTAACAAGGCAAGAAGGTCCACATAGGGGAGGAATAAGGAATTACAAACAGAATCCAGCAATCAGCTTTAGAGGGTGAACCAAGAAGGCACAGAAGGTGCAGCAATGGTAATTCTCAGGGACTGCTGTTTCCTTGGGATGGTCTTCTGTGGTTCTTGTCATCATAAAGCAAAGTAGAAGGGTTTTGCTTATGCTTCTTTGTAGACACAGTTAAACACTAACAAAAGGCAAGAAAAAGACCACTGAATCAGAAAGCAAAGCATCCTTGGTGCCCTGTGGTGATCAGCCAGCAGGACCTCTCTGTTTCAAGGCTATAAAATGATTATGAGAGCAGGAGGACTGAGCTGGTGCCCTGCCATACTTTGTTTGGGATGCTGATTTGCACACTCGTGTTCCAGTCACTGCTGAAATGTGCAATAAAACACATCAGCTGCTTGACAGGACATTAGGCCAGGATGAAGAAAGTCTTGAAATGAGGAGCTCCCCTTGCAGGCTGGCCAGGCCTGGCATCCCAGAGCAATGTGCCCAGTGTGAATCCAGCTGCACATTGCTCTTTGCTGCACTCAGCTAGAGGGCTCTAGCACCACCGACTCACAGTGTTTGTGTTGCTTGCAGAGCATTGCAGAGCAGGAATCTCACAGCTAAAGTATTGTATCCATGACTTATCCAGGATGCAGCCCTTCTATAGCCTTTGGTTCAGGGAGGCTCAGTGGCTCCTGCAAGAAGGACTGGGAGGAAGGCTGGGAGCTCAAGTTGACAGCTCCTACCAGAGGCAAGAATTGGCTTGTATTAATTTGATTTATTGGTTTTTCTTCCATAAATATAAGTTAGGAAATTCTTGCACTGATTTAAAACAAACAAACTTTCCCTACTGAGTGGGAAATTCAAGATAGGAGAATCTCTGTCCAGAGCTGTTATTCCAGGCAAAGGAGTAGGTATTTGTTATGTGGAGGTGTTTATTAAACACTTCTGATTCAAAAGGAAAATGTCAACAGTTTTTATCTGTAAAAATGAGATGTTGCACCATGGAGTTGTCAAACATCACAGAAAGGAACAGTCCCACAGCCCAGCTACAAACACATTTACAACCATATGCCAGGACAGTCCCTAGAAATGCCAGGATTAATGATATATGGATTTAATTTAACTTTTTTCATTACAGCTTTTAAAAAGCCCTCTTAGGTTACAACAGAGACAATAAGGTTTGAGGGAAGAAAGCAGTTAAAAAGAATAAAAGGAAAGGTTTAACAGAAACACAGGGCTGAGGTATGTTTATTGGGCTGTATGGGACCTGTCCAGCTGGAATCAGCATCAGCAGTCACCCTGACGGGTGCTGTTCCAGTGATGTCTCTATTCAGATGGGATTAGACGCCTGTCTGGCTGCTGGCTGAAAAATCATTCTTTGGAGTGCCGGGTCCCTCTAGTCGGTTTTCGTTCCCCTCCTGATAATGTGCAGTTGGGATACATTTTATCTTCCCCCTCCCCTTATACCAGGTTTTGAACAAATAGAATTCTCTCTGGTTGTTAAGCGGCTCTCCCTGGCCCTTTTTTCTCGTTTCCTACCAGAGGGTGATGGATTTGGTAATTTCTAAGGACCTTCCCAGCTGTTTTGGACATGAAGACAAAAACAAGCTTGGAGAGATTCATCGATATTATGGAAGATTAGCCTGGGAGTTTAAGGATTTCTTTCAAAAAGAATTGGTTTTTTTCCAGTTTGACTCTTTCCTGGTGTGCATGACTAAAACACCCCTGATATGGGATCAGTGCAAAGACAGAGGGATCTAACCCTCAGCTGCTGTAAACCAGCATTGCCCAGTAAAGTTCACTACAAGCTCCCCATGTTTACACCTGCTGGCAAACCACCCGTGACAGAGGCTGTGTGTCTGTCTGGGGCCAGGGAACACACACAGCATGGCATTCCCCTGCTGGATTTTCATCCAGAGCCAACAGAGGAGGTGGCAATCTCTTCTCTTTGAGCCACAGGTCCAAGTGTGGCAGCGAACTGGGGGCATTTGGTTTTCCTCTGTCCTCCCCCTCCCCTGCTCCTCCTGGAGCCGGGCAGGCTCTCCCAGCAGCACTCGGTCTATGGTTGGAGGGCATAGCTGTCATTCCATTAGGCTTGGCTAGGCCTGCGTTAAAGCATGTCATACAAATTGAGGGGATCCAGCACATTGACAGACAGATATTTAGCATGTAATTGCACTGAAAGTGCAGCACAAAAGCTCTGGGAGGTGGGAGAATGGAGGATTTGGATTGCATGAGATCTAGTTGAAGTGAGGCTTGGACTTTTTTTGCAAAGTGCATTTGAGCTCTTAACAGGTGTGATGGTAAGGCACAAATACATCATCTCACAGCCATTGAGGCACTGTGTTAGTCCTCTTCCAGCCTGCTTTGTCCCCTTGAAGAAATCCTGTTTGAGGCAGTATCTGTTACAGACCAAGCAAAACCATCCCATGGGCTGGAGCACAGCTCCCACATGCTCAAACTAAGATCCATCTCTCAAAGGAAGCTGAGCTGCACTTCTGTGGCCCTGCCCCTGCCTGACACAGCCTCCTGTCCCTCAGCCACACAGCAATGAATCCCAAACACCTCATGCACTACAGCTTCCTTATCATAAAGATACAACATAAATTTAACATGTATTTGGCAGTATAGGAAAAGGAACATCTCAATTTCCGGCTTTAGCATGGAGCATTAAGAGCCAATTCCAGTTCTGGTGAAACTCCTGTTTGCAAATGCAATCAGGTTGTTTGTTACTTGATGCTCCTGGTGCCAGTCTGCACCCACCTGCCCTACTAGGGCTTTTAGAGCCAAGGCTTTTAGGAAAGGCATTGGATCTTAGGAGTTCAAACTTCATCAGTGACTTTTACAAAGACAGCCCATGCTACCAAGTCATGTTATTTTTTAAAAACTTGGCACTGAGTGGCTGCCAGCTGGTGGCATACCTGGGACATGGGCCCAGGTCTGTGGGCCCAGGTGCTTCTCTCACCTGCACCTGCCATTCCCCTTCTACAGGTGTTCCTAAGGACTGAGCCTTGGTGTCTGCAGACTCTGGGACTTATCTGAGCCTGTAGCAGAACTACTAAAGAGAAAATCACAGAATGACTTCAGAAAAGGCATCTGAACTGGAACATGCCCCAAATAATCCCTCAAAGTGACCTGAGGTGGGAGAGGTGTTCAAACATATTTTTTGGCCATGGTCATATGATGTGACTGAAAAGGGAAGGAATCCCTGGCTTTTCAGTCTATGTGGTGGGGCAGGTTGCAGATTAAACTGTTTATGTCAACTAATGAGGAAATAGATGTAAACCAGTCACTGGTTCTGTGCTGGAGTCAGGACCAGTGGTGAGAAAATGAAATAGTGCTTTTGCACTGCTTCTTTGCACCATACCTCTGCTTATATTGCTTTGGTGAGCTGTACCCAACCACACCTTGGCTGGAGGTTGTTAAAGCTAAACTTATAAGAAGAAGCTGCTAAAATAGGCTACTGAGATCTGATTCTGAGTTTACTTTGATGTTTCGCATTTTTAAATCTATGTTTTTTAACCTAGCTAGAAAGCAAAAACAGAGAGGTGCAAAAGAGTGGGAGCACTTTATTTAGGAGATTTCAGGGACAATAACCAGGCCATGGAAATCTTAATTGAATGTATTAATTTACACAAAGAGGTCCTCTCTTAACTCCTACCAGCAGCTGAGCAGAGCCAGCATTCCTCAGTGGTCAAAGCCCAGGATTGGGTCTGGAGGTGTGTGTTAGGTGCTGTACACCCAAGTAAGAGGGGAATGTTCCTGTCACTGCACAGCCTACATGGATGATATAATATTATAAGGAGCTGGGTGGAATGTAGCAACAAGCAGTGTGATTGATCATTGATGATAAGCTCTTGTCATGTTCACTTGATTTAGATTGTTTTAAGTGTATCATTTACCCATGTACCATTTACTGTCTCTGTGAGAGAGAGAGGAGATTCCACAATCAATGAGTTTTTTTTTGCAAAAAATGGTATTGTTCAGTGCATTCATTTTTAATGCTCAAACTAAGAATTTAAAGAGATCTAAATTCTACTTGTGCTATGTTGTCTAAAATAGGAGGACATGCTTGAGGATCTGGATCCACAGATCTCTTCCTTGTTAAAGCATAGCTTTTCTAAAAATTGTGGAAAAGCTATAAGTGAGTGGGCAGTGCAGATAGCACTGGGTGTGTCCAAATGGGCACATCCCAGGGATGTGAGCAGTGATGGGACATACCTCGGTCCCAGCTTACACCAGGGGAGTTTGCAGTGGCTCCATTGACTGGGATGTCAGGACTCCGTTTATTCCAGTTAAACTGAGGTCAGAGGGGTCTGAAGGATTTCTGTGGTGCTCCAAGATCACCCAGAAGGAACAGTGCCAAGCTTTTATGACATGGACATTACTAGTCTTGGGCTGTTTCTCTGCTGTTCACAGCCACACCTTCGGTGTGCTTCCTCTTTGTACAGCCTGGGCCCAGGTTGCTGTCAGGGAACATGATAAAGGAATAAAGCTGCAAGTGGGATCACGTTTCCCTTCACTCCTTGTGTGTATGTGTGTGTGTCTTTGTTTTTTCTGTGCTGTAGCTCAGGGGGGCTCGTAAATCTTGGAGACGAGTGTGGATTTTTTTTTCTCCCCCTTGTATGACTGATTGTGCAAATTTATGTGTGGTATTTCTCTCCCCCAGCCTCACTCTGTTAAAACGAGACAGGAGGCCAGTAAACTTGCAGTGGGAGCTGTGCAGGGTTATGGGTCCCTCACCCCCTCCTCTTTGCAGCCTGAGGGCTGGCTGTTCTTTAACAGATAATGATTTTGGTGTTTCTGCTGGGGGTGGGATGCTGTTTGCAGCGTTCTGGTTTGCTGAATGAGCATGCTCTGACCCCCAGCTTCAGCACAGGCTGGTGTTTAAGAGAAAGGTGCTCTCAGGGAAAAGTTGCACTCTTCCAGGTTAGTCCCCAGTGTGGGGAAGGGGGAAATCTTGAGGTCAGTGTCAGTGTTTCAGAAGCCTGTTGTGTTACAGGAGGAAGCAGGGGGTTTAAAAACTCTTCTGGAATCGTGTCATAAAACTATTTGTGTCCATTTCTAATTCCTAAATATTCCCAAAAGAGGCCCTGCCTGTGCCCCTTTCCCTGAGGTAGAAAGATGCCCTGCACCCAAGCAGTGGTTTTTGCCTTTCTTCTGACTCACTTGAGCTCTACTAATCCCACATAGCTCACTCTGTGACTGGGCAATGCAGCTTCAAATCTGAATGCCACCTTGAATTTGAACTCCAGTAGGAGTATTTCCCTTGAAGAACAAGTTGATATTCTTAAAGCATTTCCAGGTTTATTCCAGATTTATTCCAGTAATAACTGTTTTGGTATCAGCAGCAAAAACTGGAAATTTTGGTTCCTTGTTAGAGTTGAGAGGCAAAATAATCATTTAAGGTCTCATCTCCACCTAAAGCCAGGTCACATGGCCCAGCTTAACCAGTTTAAAATGTCCTAAAACCAATCTGGTCTTAGCTAGGCTTATTAAATGCATTCAGTGAATTACATCTGTATCCCTGTGTGATAACACATCTCATGAACTTTAGAGTTAGAGCTGTTCCATTAATCTGAGCCAGTTCCAGCCTGTGCAGGAGCACAGCCAGACTTTTATGCTGCTGTCCAAAGCTCCAAGTGGACTGTCAGGGCTGGGGTCCACCTGGGACAGTGAGGAGCTGGGTACACTGGGTGGGGCAGGGGAGCAAGTGAGAGCCTCTGGAGGCTGGGCTGGGACACTGGTACCTGTCAGGATTTATAAGGAGGTCACATAGCACTGAGGTGCTAAACTGAAACTTGTTCATTTCATTTTTATCCTTCTGATTTGGAAATAACAAGGGTTCAGGGCCAAAATCTAGGACTTCTATCCTGCAGGTTGGTGCCTTGTATCTTTAATTAGGAGATACATTAAAACTGATTGATCAAAAATGATGTTTTATATTAAAACCCCAGTGTGAATCAAAGTGTGGTCAGTAGCCACTCACAGCTGTGTCTGTGTGAGCCCAATGTGCTGGGTCTGTACAGTCCTTAGGTCAGATTCTTGTCTTGGCTCTGCCTTGGGCCTGTTTTCAGGCTGTGATCTGTCTCTTAACCCTCTGGGTGGCATTTTAAAAGGCACTTAATGGCCAGCTGCAGCTAAATGTCCAGGGAGAAGTGGCTCTTCAGGACACCTTGGAGCTCCAAGGCCGTCGCTGCTGCCTTAGGAGTGTGCAGATAACGGCTCTCTCCAGCCAGGCCAGACTGAGTGAACACATCTGAGCTCTGTTATCCTTCCAGAGCATGAAGCTCACCTACCCTGAGCAGGATTTGGTTGCTGGAAGGACCATGCAAACACTCATAAATCTTCAGTGTAACTCTGAAGCAGCTTTGTTGACAAATTGGCACCCACCTCTCCCCCCACCTCGCAACATGACTCTCTCACTCAGGGCTGCTAAGAGCTATTTCAGGCCCCGTAACAAATGAAATATTCATCTCCCCTTTGCCCTGGCAATTGCCTCCACACCACCCTTTCCCCTTCCTGCTGAGCTGAGTTCTTTAGCACAAAACCCCTAAGCCAGCAGTGGCAGCTGCAGAGGACAGAAGCTGGGTGACTGCCACTCTCCAGTCCCTCAGTGCCACTGAGCCCTGGCCACTCTCTTCACGTCCCCCTGTGACTTTGCAGCCCACCCACTGCTACTTCAGCCTGGCTGAGAACCTGGCTGCAGACTTTCACCTTGTCATCCCTCCCCATCAACAAACCATTCCTTTTGTATGGCACATGATCCAGAAATCTCAGCTGCTCTTTGCCTCTCTTCCCATCCCCATTTACCAGGAGTTGGAGCACCCAGGGTCTACCCTGTGACTTAGGCAAAGGGGACCTAAAGATCTGTTGGGTGTGAGGTGTGTGTTTAGCAGAGGTACAGAGAAAGAAAAGATTACATGGTCATTGTGCTCCATGCCATTGCAAAACACCAACTGCTGTATAGCATGCAGAATAAAGACAGTAGACTTTCTTTGAAGCCTTTGCTTTGACTATATTTTTTTTCCTTCTACTGTGCCAAAATGCTCTTAGACACACATCTGCCTTAAAAACAACAATCTCCCCTTCCATTAGCTCAGTTAAAGCTTTTTTTCAAGCTTTTTATTTTGAAAAGACAAGGAAAACCAGAAAAGGAGAATGAGCCCAAGACAATCAGGCATGTGGTTCTTGTGACAAAAAAGGTAAATTGAATTTTAGTCAAGAAATGTGAGAGATTTAGAACAATACAATTAGTACTTAGTGGAATAGCTGTCTGACAAGCAGGTAAAACCAGGGTAATCCTCCATCAGTATGTAAAGCAGACACAGAAAAAGAGCAAAGAAAATAGAGAGCAGACTCTTTGCTTGACAATTTAAATCCTCATGGTACAATAGCTGTGTAGAGCAGCACCAAACATGCAGCAATGTATAATAACTTTTACTGTGGGACATGGATATAACCCATCTAACACCAGTCAGTGCCACTGTGGATGTGGCCATAAAACAGACTCCTCTTGCCAGTGCAGCTGTGCATGTGTTGTCACCATGAGGCATCAGCAAAAGCTCAACAGACCTGAGACAAATAAAACTTTGCTGAGAGAAGCAGAGATGGGCAGCCTTGGAATAATCTAGGAATGTTATGATATTCACAATTTCTTCCTTTTTTATGGAAGTAAGTGCTGACTGGAAAAACTAAGCAGGCCACAGCCCGCCCATACTGCTACATGTGCTGGTGGAAAACTCCTCTGAAGTTTCATTTTCAGAAGCTACCAGGAAGGAACATACTGTTCTTGCAAGAAGCTGTGTGTCAGATGAGACAACAGTATTACTGCAGCCCTATGCAAAATATATTAGCCCTGTAAAGTCAAAGAGTGTTCAAGCATTTCAATCTCAAAGAATTGATGATACAGTCAGCACAAATTTATTTAGCAAAATATGTTTGTTTTTGCAAAAGAAATGCTGTATGTCTGCAATGCTTCTGCAGGCAGGTTCTCAGAAGGGGAACCACAAGCTCACTCACAGAATGGCACATAATTGTCTCAGGTAGGACAATTTGCTGCACTTGCCAGTCATTTTAAGCCTCACATATGGGTGGCTGCCTTTGTCTTCCAAGTGCCTGCTTGTACAATGAGATTTACCTGTTGTGTTATGACAGACAAGTGATTAACATGAGAAAGACAGGTTGGATCTGGTGTTGAGCTTCCTGCATATCTCCCTTGCTTACCCTCACAGACATTTCCTCAGAAGCAAAAGGAGCTGTCTGTGCTCCTGTTTGCTCAGAGAAAAACTTTGTGATGGAACTTGACTCTTCTTGTGGTGCCACAATTCTCATGCCAAAGGAGTGAGGTGTCCATGATGGTCACTGTAATACAAACACTGACAGGGCATTGATTGACTGCTGCCTCCACTCTCTGGCATGTTTGTAACTAGAAAAAAGAGCTTGGATTTGTGTCTTATGCAAAGGACGTGCTTCACTGTTCCTTCTTTGATGGAGTTCCCATTCCTGAAGGCCTTGCAGTATCCTGTTGGGCAGTTCTCTGTTCAGGCCCAAATGAAAACTCGAGATGACAACAAACCTATGAGCAAAGGGACACTTTGTCCCCAGCCCTGCAGTGAAATGTAAGTGGAAATACTTTTATCTTAGGAGTGAAGTATAATTTACAAGTCAGAAAATCAGGTACAAAGCAAAAGAGCCTTGAGGTGAGTCTCATGAGGCTGACATCTCATCCCTCCCCACACTCACTGCCTGTTGCAGCATTGTCTGAACCCTGCAGAGCCCCAGCTGTGGTGGCACCTGTGCAGCTCACGAGCCCACGATCCCTGCACAGCCCATGGCCCTCCCTGGGACCTGTGGGATGCAGTGAGGGAGCTGCCATTTACCATGAAAAACAAACAACAGGCTGTGGGAATAGAAGCAGCTTCCTTTTCCCTCCAGCCCTGTCAGGCCATTTTGGTGCCGGGCTGCGCGGCGAGGAAGCTCCGAGCGGCCCAGGGCTCCCAGGCAGGCGCTGGCAGCCAGGGAGGAGCAGGAAGCTGGGCAGGGGCAAGGTCACCTCTTGACCTCCCATTCAGCAAAGAATGCAACTTGCTGTCAGGCACTAGGGAAGGCTTTTTTTCTTTCTGCAGTTTAAGATCCCTGAGGTTTCTGATGGGAAGAAGCTTACAGCATGATTTTTATTTTATTTTCTCAAGTGTTTTTTAAAAGAGGAGATGCCAATGACATGGTGTAATCACCAGAGAGCTTTGGAGAATGGCTGTTCACTCAATGGGTATATAAACACAAAATGCTGGGATTAGTATTTCGTTATGCCTTTGGAAACATCAAGGTTCATAACTGATCTTGGCATAACATGACTTGTAACAAAGAGGGAAATGTAATCTCTTAAAAAATAAAATTTCTGCTCCATTTTTTCCTTAAAATTTCCTAGCCGTGTGGGTTTTGTAGCCATGTAACTGAGAGCAAAGTCAGGTCCCAGTGGGACCTTGATTCAGCTCATGTGGTTGGTTTGTGCCATCTTGTCTCTTGTCTTTTGAGCTGTCAAACCTGGATCCAGTTTTGCTGCCATTGTAGGATGAAAACAGGGCTATGTGCTTTGGAAACTTTGCTTTTCCTTAGTGAATCCACTGCCAGTCTTAGCTTGGGAAAAGCTTTGTGGTGAAGTCATTCTTCCTCAGTGTCCCTCTATAGCCCATTTCTTCATCTTCACTGTCAAGAAGCTGTGACATAGGCAGAAGGATCTATTTCTATCTCAGTTTTCAGCCAAAAAACCTTCCCTCTGGGTCAGTATCTGATAATGTGTCACAGCCACAGAACAGCATGGTCAGACTTGTCCCTCCAAGCACTTTGGAAATGTCATCCCATCTGAAAGTCGTTCTTTGCAAAAATATCCATGGCCAAGAGGCAAACAACTTGATTTGAATGGAAACCTGCTGAAGAATAAAGAGAAAGACACAGAGTCCCAGCATGGAAAGTATCTTACTAATACTTAGCAGGCAGTTCCCTGAAAAGAAAGCCTGACTGTTTTAGGTATGGTCTGTTTTCCTGTCAGAAAGTCAAAATCTAAATATGAGGGTTCATAAATACATTGTTCCTTATGCTGGTGTAAAGCTAGTGCATATTAAACAGGTTCATGGATTTGCTTTGGATTAAATTATCTGTAACCCTGAACAAGATTTGAGCCCTGGTCTAATGTAACTAGAGAGACTTTAAGGGCAGAAGAGATCTGCTGTGTAACTACAGACCAGATTTTCAGCACTGGCAAGACTATGCCCAGCAATATCTATGGACAGGTAACAGCTCCCCTGCTCTACTGCAGAGAGATCTCTTCTATATTTTAAGAGTCTGACTGATGAAGAAGCCCCCCTCAGTTCCAGCTCTGAATACCACTCACATTTAGAAGTAAAGTTTTATTTCATATTAACTGAACTACTCAGAGCTTAAAGAACCTGAATTTCAGGGTATCTTCTCTTGCAAGAATGAAAAGCTAATACAACTCTCTGCCAGTGTTTTCTGGAATTTTTTTCCAATGCTGGTATTATATTTTCTTCCATGCTATTGAAAAAGAATATTGAAAAGGTTGTTGAACTAAAAGCACAAGAATACCTCTGTCCAGAATACTTCCAAAAACTCCCCAAATTCCTCCCTCTTAAAAATTCTTTTCATATTCTGTCTTTGAAGTGGTATTTAATGCATCCTGCACATATTTTTGTTAGTATTTTTCTCACAATATCATGAAGGACTCACTGTAGTACCTCACAAAAATAGAGGTGCTGATAAGGGGTACATTGCTATAGCAGTGTCTGCTCTGTGACAGAAAGTGCTGTGTGACATCTGCTAAGGGCTTTGAGTCTCCCTTTACCTGGCACTGCCTGACACCAGTGCTGACATCATTCCTCACTCAGCTGCAGAAGGGGCATGTCAGCAATTGTGATTTATTTAGGTTTTCTACCTCCACAAAAGAGGAAGGGTTCCACATTGAACACTGAGCTTGCCTAAAATTATAATATATTTAATTTGCATTAAAAGGAGTTCAGTTGCCTGATTTACAAAGTTGGAAGCAAGTTAGTTACAAAAGAAAAGCTTAATAAGGAATCGGTTCTTGAAGCATACCTGAACCCTAGCCAAGGCACAGTGAGCTATTGTGTAGCTATCACAGGTGAAGAGCCCAAATCAGCTGAGTTCCACCTCCAGAGCTCTGCACTAGAGCAGAGCAAGGTCTTGACTCTATTTTTTCATACCAAGGGATTGATACTAGTGTTGTGTCTAAGTGACCCTTCATAGCAACCATCCCCACCCAGTGATTCCTCCCACTGCTCAGTTTAATGACAAATGGCTAAACTAGCAGCTTTGGTGAGTGCTGCCTGCCTGCCTGCCTGCCTGCCTGCCTGCCTGCCTGGGAGGATGCACAAGAAACTTTGTTCATGTTAGTTTGTCAGTCAGATGTAACTTAGCTCACACTAAGCTTGCTTTTGGTATCTAGGACATTAATTTTAGATTCTCCATGATGAAATAGGAACCATCTCACAAGGTTTTCCACTTTCATTTATTAAAGCTTTAAAGCAGATGGGAGCAGCTGCAGACATCTCTTTGGTAAAGTTTTGGGAGAAGGCTGAGGCATGGTTTTCCAGGATGACCAGGGCTGGTGGGAGATCAACTGGCTGTAAATATGTCTGTAAGGCTGTGGGGGTTGTGCTGTGCAAGTTAAAGATAATTTAGAACACTTAGACACAAATCTTCAAACTCATGTAGGAATGCACTCTCCACTCAGCTGGTGGATGAATATCAACATGGGCTCTGAAACATCTTGTACAAAGCAGAGGTGTGACACTCACAGCAGGCATTTACTGTTTGCACTGCTAACTGCTGAGGAGAGCTCAGGGTCCCAAGCAGGAGGAGACACCTTCATCTTCCTCTTGGATGACTGAGCCCTGCCTGTTGCCTCTTCATTTCAGGAGTGTTTGCCCAGGCTGTAAATGCACTGGGGCTTTACAGCTGGTGGAAGTGGCTGGGGGCCAGTTCAAGGTCCCAGTGTTGCCATAGTGTGACCCCTCTGGCTTCTCACATGTCCAGGCTCTGTTCTGTCTTCCACCTGCAGCAGTCATGACTATAGTTTTGTGCTAATTTTTAATATCATAAATGCCAAACTGGTTTTATACAGATAGCTCTGAAACCAGTCTCAGTGCCCTGCACCTTGCTCTGTGCAGTCACTAAGAACAGGATATTCCTTGCCTCCAGGGAGGGAAGGCTTTGAAGATCTGCCCCATCTTTATATAGGAAAAAGAGCTGAGTCAGGTACTGCGTTGCTCATAAAAAGAGAGAGCTCTCTTAGATGTAATCTCCTGAAGTCCTCTGTTACCCTTTGAATGTCTCAATTTCCCTCTCTGGACTAGTAAGAATGATGGGAATGGTTGGGCTGGGTGTACCCATAGCTTTGATCATCAGCTGGAGATCAGGAAACGTTGTCCCTCCGCTGGGCTGGGTGAGACACACAGGTAGGCACAGCCCTGAACTTTGGGAAAGTTCATACCTGAACTTTGCATCCATAACCAACCTGTCCTGTCCAGACAGGAGAGCGTTTGGTCAGTGCCTGTAGGGCTTGGGTGGGGGTAGGGGTGAGGAGCTCTTAAATAAAATGATGATGATTAATTATTATTTCATAATGAGGGATTATCACAGGCTTTACAGCTAAATAACCCAGTACTTAGTGTTTCTGTGCAGTGGCACCATGCACGTTCAAAACGTTGTACAAACAGCAACTAAATTACTAAAATGAAGAGATTATTTAATAGCCTGTGTCTTTGAATTTCTCAGGGAAGGGTGGGGAGTGTTTAGAAATTTGCCCTCGACATTACCATGCAGTCACATTCCAAGATTGTGGCTCATGTTGCCAGGCCTGTGATGTTTGGCATTTACATTCAGGAGGCTGTAGTTATGAAAATAAAACCAATAGTCTAACCAGGTACAAGTGCCTTAGTGTTCCCCCTAACACCCTGTCACAGATGGCTGGGTGGACAGCATAGAGGAGGAGCTCTTTGGCCCAAGTGACATGACATGTCAGCCTGGCCACAAAATCTCTGACCCTCCAAACATATTTTTACCTAGCACACTCTGTCTTGCAGAAACACCCCATGCTGCCAAGTGGTATCACTTGATCTCCAGTGATGACATTTGGATCCCAGCTCAGTGTCCCTCTGCCTATTCTCCACAACTCACAGTGTGTTCATTTTTACAGACTACATCTATTTATTATTCACCCCGTGCATGATCAGCCATCCTCCACAGGAGCTCTCAGAGGGCTTGGTTTTCTCCTCAGTACTTCACCTGAGTGAACACTGATTATAAGTAAGGTTGTAGTGTCTGCCAGAGGGATGAGACTGTGATGGCTGCAGACTGGATGAGTAGGCAAAGATGCTATGGGGTTGAGAAAGTTGTTGCGTGTAAACCAGCTTGGATTCAGATGTGATCTGCTTGCATTAGCCTGATAAATTTCAGCCTTTACTAGATTGTATACAGTGATTAGCTCACCCAAGCAACATTTCAAGGCATTGGAGGTGATAGTCTGTTCTGAACCTCAGCTTACAGTTTGTGTCTCTGTGCTCTCCATATGTGTACCATGCTGCATTTCACAGGGCAAACTCACCAGAGGATCCAGCCCCAGCTTAGATCTGTGTTGTTTCTCTCTGTAAATGTCCAGTGCCTTGAATCATCTTTTGTTAACTGTGAACTACACATGAATTCCTTTGACTTGTGTGGGGAGTGAGCTTCATCCTTAGGCAGCCCCTGCAGTAGCTGCTCACACCATGCTGTGTGGCTGGGCTTGCACCTTCACACATTGCATTGCTTTGCAGCCAGGACTTTGTTTGATGCTGGGATAGCTCATATATTGAAATAAAATTTCAGGTATTAAGATAAAAGCATTGCCATAATTTCTTCCTTAGTCCCAACAGTAAGAGCTCATAAAAAATAATTATTTCAATGTCCCTTCTCAGTGGATTTGGTTAGGAATTACCTGTGATTTTTTATGTATGTTTTTTTTCCTTTTTACACAGGAAAAGATACAGTTAAGTTCCAGGAATGCTGAAATCCAGCAAATGGTATTTTTTCCTTTGGGCAAATGTATTTACAAACTAATTTTAAAATACTTCTGAACTTTCTTGATAAGTAATAGTGTTAATTGCTCTCTAATGAGCCTAATTGCTGTTGTAAGAGCACAAGTCCTGATGCCTGCTGGAGTGGGAATAAGCTGACAGGTGCTGACACAAAGGTTGGATAGCTGAGCTCCTGTGAGGTGCTAGAAAAAGTCCCGTGGACGTTTATTTTGGTGGGGCTTCATGCGTTAATTCCATCTGCTCTTGGAAAGGATTTGGCTCTGTTCAAGCTCCAAGGCTGCTGGGGAAGGAAAGGTGAGGTTACACCTTAGCTTTGGGTGCTGATTGCCACAGCTCCACATTGTTTCAGGGACTGGAGCCTTTAGTACTTTGCCAAGCTGGGGAAAACAGTGCAGTGTTGCTTTTCCTTCTCTTTTCTAGACTGAATCATGCTGATTCTTTCAGCATTTCTTTAGAGAACGTTTCTTTCTAGTCCTTTGTGCTCTGTCCTTTGGTCCATGTCACACTGAAGCCCAGCACTGGTCAGCAGGGAGGGCAGTTGGTCTCTCTGGCCCTTCCCACTTTCATACAGCCCAACCCTTTCTGCAGGAGTGGGGACCTCCTGTCTCAGCCCCACTTGCATTCCTCAACCCCAGCATGGCTGGAGAACACCTGTGAGCCGGGTGCTGCTCCTGCATGGGTGGATGGATGTTCCCTGTGCTCAGTGGTCCCAGGGGAAATGCCCCATGGCCTGATCTGGACTTGCTGTGCCAGTGAAAGCTGGACATGTGCTGGGTGAGATCAGGCAGCTGCCTCCACCCAGCCACACTGGCAATTTGGGCAAGTCCCCTGTGCCTCAGTTTGCCCATTGTCCCTGTCAATGCCTTTGAGAGCCTTAGGAAAAAAAATCACTATGTAACTGCTCATTATTTATTAAATGCAAGTCAGGAGTAGCACAGGGACCATGGAAGATTTATGTAGCCATAGGAAAAAACAATGCATCTTGTTTCCAGGACAGAAATGTACCATTTATAATTCTAAGAGAAAATTTTAAACTTTTTTGTAAATAGCATAGGGAATTCTCTTGTAGACAAGGTGAGCTTCAGTTTTGGAGTTGGAGATTATTGGTGTATCAGTATCTTTAAGAAAATCTGGCTCTTGCTCTTGTGTAGACTTGATAATCTACAAAAAAATACGAGGAAAATATGAGAAACATAAATGTGGTCCTGTGGCTGGTGATAATTATTATTTTGTTTTGATTTATCGTTCACAGGAATTTTTTTATGAGAGCCTCACAGGCATAATTCTTTCTCTTGCATAGTTTATTTTTTGCCAAAACGACAAGAGGACAGGATATTTAGCAGAATATGTATGATGGGTGGGTGGAAAGCACAGAGGATTTGGACTTGTGCCAAACATCAGGAAGGCGAAAGAATGAGAAGAACCCAGCGTATTGCAATAGTGTGTTGCTCTTTATCTTGGAAAGGGGTATTTGCCTGAAGTGGCACTCCTAAGTCATCATGGGATTTTATTACAGGTATGCCTCTGAACTCCAGCTCAGCCCCAGCTTCAGAGGTTTCTTCAGCCCTTTGCATAATTGCAAAACCCTCAGTGATCAAAATGTATGCAACAGGCCAAAAAAATCAAGAATTTAAAAATATAATCTTCCTTTTAGCATCTGAGCCTTTAGGATATGTTTGTTTTGCATTTTTAGGTGTTTCCCAGTAACCATGAAGAGCAGCTAAGTACTTTGCTGTTCAGGGTCTTCAATCCAGCAGCTGAGCTTTGGGATTGAAATGTGCTAATAATGTAATAGCTGCCAAAAAGTCACCAAGGTTGTTACCCAGCATGACAGAAAGTTGCCAGATGTTACAAAATAAGCACAGGCATGACTGGTGATTTTCAGATGGGCAGTGCCAAGTGTTTTGGAAGGGCTGTTTCTTATTTTGAATGTTAAAACGGAAGATTTAACTTTCGGGAGTGCTTTTGAAAATATTCCACTTGCATTTTAGCAGAGTGCCAGCTATCAAGAGCAGGAACTTGTGAATAATTTGTCTCAATGCCAGGTGAAGACTCAGCTTTCCAACCGCATCATTGTGGCTACAACTTCTCACCTTGAGAAGGTCTTAATCCCATGTACAAGGTGCACTGGCATTTATGGGATTTATGTATGCAAGAGAATTGTGAGTCCTGCCCTTACTTGCAGAATAAGATGGAAAAACTTGTGTTCAGCTCATCTGCTCCCTGATCTCACTGTGACCTCAAATCACTGGAAAATTGGCATGTTTGTTAGAATTACTGATCCATCCTTTCTCCTCAAGTTTGTGAGTAGGTTTAGGGAAAAATCAGGTAGATTAGAACAAAACAAGGAAAAAAAGTGTTGATGAAGTGGTTTTATTCTTCTGTATTTTATTTTTCTGGTTATTATCCTTATAGTTTTGGTATAAAGAACTTTTGCACTTGATTTTTTTTCAGGACTACTTGATGTAATCCTGAAAACAAAGCTGAAGGAGTTCAAACAAATAATCTCTCTTATTCTGTGAAGTTTTAGCAGTAATTAATAATAAACTCCTGTCATTGGTATGCCAGCAAACCCTTTCCAGGGTTTCCATCTCAAAGCCTGAAATTGGTGCATTTATGGAGGCTGCATGGAGAGTGTGCAGTGCTCAGGAACTTGAAGGTGTTCAGCACCCTCCAGACTGAGCACTGGGGCCACCTTTCAGAGATCTCCGGTGCTGAGCACCTGTGGGCACTGTACATTTCTGAGAACATGGCTGTTCAAGGGGTATTAATAAAATGCAGGAAATTAATTACATTTTGAGGCTGTTATTAGTTTGGAAAATACCAAGAACTAAATGCTGTTTAATCTGAGTGGAAAGGCAAAACAAGAAATTGGCTGAAAGGTAAAGCCAAATAATTATAAAATCAGGCACTTCCCTCCCCTTTTTACAGTGAGAATAATTAATCACTTGAACAAGGTTATTTGTACATTTCTGTGTTTCTTGCTTCTTCAAATCAAGAGGAGGTGCTTTTGTGGAAGGCAAGTGATAAGTGGCCAAACACATTCTGTATAGAAATACCATGGTGAAATTCTGGGAGAGGCAAGGGTTCTTGTAAGAGTCTTTCAGTTCTTTCAGTTGATCCTCTCTGATTTGTTGCCATCTTCTGAAACATCTCAGTGCTCCACAGCTGTATTTCAAACACAGTGAATGGATTTAAGATGGAAAGAAATGCTGCTCAGCACCATGTGAGAGCCTGGAGTACTGAAATGAAAGTGGGCATGACTCTGCCTCACAGAGATGGGAAGGCACTTGCACAGCTGTACTGCCTCAGAAATTCCTGGTCATACTGCAGAGGTCAGTCCTTCAGTCAAAAATGTGTTTCTGATTAGATTCTGCCCCCTTGCAGATAACAATGCAGTCAGTGACAAATCTAGGGGCAGAGAGGCTTTTGGAGCAGCTACCATGCATTTGCCTTCCACTGGGCTGACACAGCTCATCTGGTTTAACTTCTGCATGGCAGCTGGGTGCCAATCAAGCCTGTTGTGGCTTCCCTTGGAGACTGCAGTTTTCCTCAAAAGCAGCATGGCTGCTCCACCAGTGAAATGATCTGCTCTTCTCTCTGTGATATGACAATTACTTATAATGACTGATGTCTGGGTCAGGCAAAGAGGAGAGCTCTTTTCCAACACTTTTCCTCTGCAGCCAAATCACGCACTGTATTGAGCATTTCAAAAAGAAAGGGCTTTATCTTAGAGCTCTCCATCTGATATTTTTGTAAACCATGCCTGAGCCCTTTTAAATGGGGCAGAAAAGCTTGGCAAAGATACTTATGAAAGGCAGCTGGGCCCAAAGAGTCTTTTACCTACTTTTCTGGGAAAAAAGTCTTGTCTTGGACAGCTGTGGATGGAGGAATTGATGATCTTGCAATTAAGACCCTGGTTGAAGAACTGCGTGACCTGGATTCAATAGGTCAGATCTTCTGTCTGGCCCTGGGCCAACTACTGTGATTTGTTATGCCCCTGTTTTCCTGTTGAAAAATGGGAATGGCAGGATTAATTTGTCTGGCAGGGGTACAGGGGGATAGGTGATGCCGAGTGCTGGGTTATAAAGTAGAAAAATTGAAGAATTCTCAGAAAAGCAAAGCTGCAGCCACAGCTCCAGAAGGCTTTTTTTTGAGATTCCAAAATCCAGCTGATACTGTGAAGCAGCTCCACGACAAGGGAGGCTGGAAGGCCCCAGGCGGGGATCTCTGCAGAGCCCTGACAGTGAGCCAGCCCACTTGTTCCTTGCTAGCACACCTGGGGACAGCGCCAAGGCAAGGGTGGGCACAGCTCAGGTGCCAGGTCTGCCCCTCAGCCGCTGGCCTTGCGGTCAGTAGGTCTGGACAGGCTCAGAGCCTGAGGGAGTCCCCCTGACTTGTGGCTGTGGGACAGTTTAGCAAGCAGATGGCTGCCAAGATCCAGAGCCACACTCCCTTCCTGCCTGCATTTCAAAATGTTTTGGTTTTGCATTCAGTCCAAAACATAATCTCCAAATCCTCCACGGAGGAGCATTAGCATTCCTGCATCGCTCTTCTAGATCCTGATCAGCTCTCAGACATATCATTTCCACTTTATAACACTCGTTCTTTTTTATTTTTTCATTCACAACCAATTTTATCTGAAGTTTAACATCAGAAATTTGCCAGTTTTGTTCTAATTACAGGTGACTCTCAGCCAAAACCTCAGATATTATCATGTGTGAGCTGGTGGGAAAGGCAGCGGGGAGAGCAGGACACAGGTTCTTGGCCTCAGCATGCCAGCCTGGGCAGGCGTGGGGCTGGGAGGCTGAGACTGGGGTCTGACCCTTGCTCTCTACTGCCCTAAGCACAGTGCTGCAGAGCCAAGCTCTCCACTTGCTTTTGGGCTATGGCATGACCACTGTCTTTTATGCCTGTTTCTTGTGCCACAGAAACAAAGTTCTTTGAATGCAAGCCCGTAGATAACTCAGGGTCAGGTGCAGAGAGAAATTAAAGGCAGGGTGGTAGGGGAGAGGCTGCTGAGGAGGTGAGACAGGAAGAGTAAATTGGGAGTTGCAGGTGGCATGGAATGAGGTCACAAAAAACTTCCATATTGACCAGCCTGAATTCCCTATGGGTATTCTCTGTCCCTTCTCAGCTGTCTCATTTCCTGGCAGATTTTAGTTGACATTTTAAAATATTTTTTTATTTGCTATATCTCTGTGCTTGAAGATCCTTCCCTGTCTGTGGCTGGGGATGCTGACAAAGCTCTCTGAGCTATCACTTCCCCAGTCTTTCCCTGCAAGGTGACAGAAGTTTGTTGAAAGCATCAGGGTGGTTGATGCTGTTTTACTTTCAGCCTTCATCATGGAAAAAAAAAAAGAGTATGGAGAAGTGCATGGAGCGTGTCTGCAGTGGTGACTAATGACTATTAGGCCCTTATTGCTGTCAGGTGAACTAGTAGCTGAACCTCAGACATTCAGACATGTGGTCATTGTCAAGAGGAATTTTTGACTCCCCTCTTAGGAGCACCTCCTCCTCCATTCCCCAGCCATTAATTACTTCCACCATCCTTCCAAACTGCCAAGGAGTGAGGAGCAGCAGAGCTGGAGATGAAAGGAAGCAGCGGCTGCCCCGGTTTCCAGGTCTTTCAAATAACCAGTCAGTAATAACTTCCACAGCCGAGGGAAATGGGCGAGCTGTGGGAGGAAGGTCAGCGCTGAGGGGAGGAAGGCTCTCGCGTAGCAATGATGTAGTGGCTCCTAATGGAAGAAACCTGTGGAATTAATCAAGTGCTGTGCCTCGTTTGTTAATGACAGCACGCCTAAAACGTGCACCAGCCTTTCTTGTTGGTGGGTAGCTGAGACCCTGGAGGTTCAGGCTGTCAGCATGGGGACTGTGCTCTCAGAGCAATGGCCAGGCTCTGGGGCAGTGCATGCTGAGGGTGACGGGGCGCTGGGATGTGCCTGTCCATGTGCCTCATCTCTCCAAGCCACTGTGAGGGAGCTCTGAGTGAGGCTGGTGCTGACCTCCCATGCTTGGCTTCCAGGCTGTCATGCGTGAAGTTGGTCACGCTCAGTCTCTCCCAGATTAGCACGGGGTATTGAGATGACATTGTTCTGGCTTGCTCGCTGCGGAAAGCAGCAGCTCTGTGGAACCTGTTAAGGCAGTTTGGGCCCAGCTTCCATCTCCTCACCCCCCACACACACTCCGAAGTTTGGCCTTGATTTCATGGGCCAGAGATGAGCAAGAATCAAAGTAGAATAATTACTGGTAGTGCATGGGGCATGTCCCCAGCCCCTCACCCCCAAGCTGCCTCCACAGGCTGAGCACACAGACTCAGCAAGTGAGGGTGTGCAGGAGAGTGGTTCTCCTCACATCCTGGGGAGGATTGCAAGCAGGCAGAACCCAGCACATCTTCTTGATTTATGAGAGAAATGGCTAACCTGGTTTAGGGAGTATTTTACATTTGCACCCCCCTAATACTGTCTCTACTTTGCACATGGATATGCACATCCTGGGGGTAAGTCACCCAGAGCTCCTGCATGTTCCTGTATGTTGGTGTTCCTGTAGCAAATCAGCCCAGGGGATGTGTCTGGGCTACATGCACCCTCACACCCTGTCCCATTGCTCCCAGCTGTGCTCCCACCTCTGGCAGTGAATAACTGCCCTAAGTGTTGCTGAGGTTCCTTGGGGACAGCTCTGCTCCTAATGAAGGCAGAGAAACAGAGAGGGATCTCTGCATCCTGACCTGCTGGTCCTGCTGCGCTGTGCACTGTGCTCCTTGGACAGAGATGAAGCTTTGGCCCTCTGTGTGTCTGATGCAGTTAATGGATTAGGCCTATGTGCCTCCACAGAGAATTGCAGATATGAATGGTTAGCACGTAATGAGTCTTCTCAGATATTATGGCCTTCCTATGCGTATTAAAAATAATGTACAGTCTTGTTATAGGAAACATATGTGTCCTTTCTCCAGAGGCTGGGCAGATTTCTGTTTGAAGAAATGACAGTCTGACCAAAATGCCAAGCCCCACATAGTATCACATTACACCCAGGAGAAGGGCTGAGTTTTCTCAACCTAAGGTTCTATTTAAGCTCCAATTCCCTTCAAAGGAGTGCAGCTGCACACTGCCTGATGGGGAAGTGTCTTCAAAATATCTGTGAGGTCACTGTCTGATCTTGGATTAGTCATTTACTGCCCTATCCATACCTCAACTTCTCTGCTGGTAAAATCACAATGATACCTAGTGACTTTTAAGAAGATTTGCAAGATCAGTTGCAGAAAATGTTACAGGGAAAAACCACAATGTAAAGAAATGTAAAAGGGTATATTTTCTGTGCTTGTTGTTAGTCCTGATTCCTCTCTAGGTAACTGTATTAATTGCTGTACTGGATTATGAACTTGAAAACTCACATGGTTGGAAATTATTCCTTTGAAAGACCAGTGCATGTAGGGAATCTTTCAGAAGCTATAATCAGAAGCTCCTTAAAACCCACTTATTTGTGAGGTACAGTTGTTACAGTGTAAGGACATCACACTTGAAAAGCTGAAAGTGAGACACAGTGGCTTGAATTCATATTTTGCAGGCACAAGAAATATTTACAAGTGTGCCATCTGAGGAGGATGGGAGGTGCTGAGCTCTGAGCTCTATGAAAACTCGGCCTTTAAAAGTCAGGTAAATGCCTTGCAGCAATTCTGTCACCACAGTAATGCTGGGCAGGACTGTCCAGTCCTCAGAGCTGTGGGCCATGTGCCAGTGATGGGGCATCTTCAAACCACCCTGAAGCAGCAGCTCATGGGCTCAGAGCCTGGGCATTTGCAGGTGCACCAGGACCCCTCCAGCCTCATCCCTGAGCTGCTGCAGCAGCATGACTTAGACAGCCCAGAGGAAGGGCTTCGTCAGCTCAGAAAAGTCTTTAAAAAGAGACAAAGGTACCATGTGCCTTTTAATACAATGATCTCAAGTTATGCTTATGCTTTAGGCAGGTAACCTGGAAATGTGAACAATCACAGATTCGCCCTTGTGCACAGCATGCTCTGATGGATGAACCTGACACCCCAGGATTCTTTCATAATTGGCTGGTGTGTGCATGTGCATCTCAGAGTGAGTCCTAATGCTTTTTTCTTTTTCAGCTCAGTGATAAATTAAAGTCTTTAGTCCCATTAAAGTATTAAATTTTAGTTAAGTCCTTAATTAAGCCCTCCTTGCTTTAATTAAGGCATTAAGATTTAATTAAAAGTTCACACATTGGCAGAATCTCCTTTCTCATCTGCCTTAACTCCACTGGAACAGATTGTGGCCCCAAATGTGATCTGATGCTATAAAATCAGGAGACCTTCCTGATGGTTTCCCCCACACACATGAGCAGGCTGCAGTGCATGCCAGCACTTGCCAGCAGAGCCCTGAAACCAGCTGGTGCATCCGGTGTAGCTTTTACAGCACATCAGGGGGGTGAGGTGCTCTCAGTCTCTCCTCCCAGCTCCTCTCCCCTGGTCTGGGAGGCAGAGCCTGTCTGAGCCCCAGTATAGGCAGCACTGCAGGGAAAATCTCCACATGCAGCTTTGGCCTTTCAGCTGGCCCTGGGCAGCTTTGGGCAGCTCCCAAGGAGGTGTGTGTGGCCATCACCCTTGGGGGAAAATCCCACCCTCAGTGTAAAATTAAAATAAAATCAGAAGAATTTTTAGCAGGAAAAGCAATTAATTCTAGAAAGCTGCAAGTTGGTGTGAAAAGATGCCTTGTGCTAAGTTCACTACCTGAGAACTACAATGAGTTACAGGAGCAGAGATTATCAGCCAGGACATGGCTGGCTCAGTTCCAGGCTGTCCAGCAAGAAGCCCAGTGGGAGAATATGCTGAAGAACTTGTCTGGACAATTGTGCTTTTCTGGACTTGCTGGTACCCTGCTGAAATCAAGTATGGATTCTTGACACTTCAGTGCTCACTGCCTTGATTGTTTCTAGGAAAGGTGAAGCACTTGGGCATGGAAGGCAAAAGCACTGTAAACCATGTAGTCTTTTAGTCATGTTTCACTTAAAACTTCCATCAATACCTGCATATTCTGACTTGTCAAAACCAGCTCATCCCAGCTGTCATTGCAAAAGCCCCTTTCCTTGAAGCGGAATAGAATTGGCAAAGAGAAAACTGCATTTTTAATAGGTTGCATTTCTCCAGCACTTCTCTTCCAAGGACCTCCAAGATCTCTGCTATGATAATGACACCCTTGCAGGTCGTATATTACTACTTTGTTTTCAAGTCAAAGAAACCAAAGCCCCCAAGCAGAGAAAGCTTCCAGCAGTGCCTCAGCATCAGCAGTGTAGGCTGCCAGCCTCTCATTTTCACAGGAAAACTCTGCTCTGCTGCAGACATGCACACACGGCCAGTAGGCAGCAAACAGGCTCTGTCTGTGCCCGCATAGTGGGTGATCACCTCAGCCCTTTTGGGAAAAAACCTGCAGGTCCCAGGGTTTGGGCTGGATGCACTGAGGGAGTGCAAATCTGTGGGGCCTGCTCTCCACAGGAGAGCTCCTCAGCTCTGACGCAGTGTCCTGCATCATCTCCTTTTGTCAGCATTAAGAAGGAAAACTACTTTTACACCCTATCTGTGCAGAACAGAAGGCTGTCCCGGGGTTGTCCGTGTTCTGCTCTTCGGCCACGGCCCGGGGCTCTTGGGTCGGCGGGGCTGGAGCGGGGCGGGACGCTGGCACCGTGCGCAGTCACGGGCTCGCCGCGAGGTGTCTCCGTGCGCTGCGCTGCGGCCGCCCGGGCCCCGACGGAGGGGACAGCGCTGGAGCGGGGAAAGGGCTGGAGCTGGGACAGCGCTGGAGCGGGGACAGGGCTGGAGCGGGGACAGGGCTGGAGCGGGGACAGGGTTGGAGCGGGGAAAGGGCTGGAGCGGGGACAGCACTGGAGCGGGGACAGGGTTGGAGCGGAGACAGCACTGGAGCGGGGACAGGGCTGGAGCGGGGACAGGGCTGGAGCGGGGACAGGGCTGGAGCGGGGACAGCGCTAGAGCGGGGACAGGGCTGGAGCAGGGACAGCACTGGAGCAGGGAAAGGGCTGGAGCGCGGCTGTGCCGCGGGCTGCTGGGCTGTACCTGCAGCTCCGCTGCTTGAACACGCACAGGCACCTCGCGTGGAACGGGCAGAAATGTTTCCTGTAGAGGAGGGTTGGTCGAACAGGAGTTAAGCAGAGCCTCCATCACATTAGCACCGGGCCTCTCAGTAATGGCAAGGAATTTCTTTCCTAAATAATTATAATCCATACCAAAATATATTTAAATGCTGGCAGCCCCCTAGGAGCCCAGTGATGGACAGCAAATGAGAAAAGAAGTAGCTAACAGTATTTGGAGGCAGAAATTAAACCAGGCAGCCTGTCAGCTGGTGACCTGTGATAACCAGTCCATAACTTGTGTTGAACTTGTGTGCACCTCTGTGCATCTGTGCTGGAAAACAGGCCTGAAAAAAATCCTGTTCTTTGCAGGTTCCTTTGGCTCCTAAAGAGAGTAGTGGCTAGAGACCCAATGAGAGGGTATTTCACAGGTCTCAGTCACCGGGGAGAGGAGAGGGGCTGTGTGAGTGAGCCGGTGAGCAGCACAGTTCTGGGCAGTCAGGGAGAGGCCTGGGGAGATGATGAAATGCAAAGTGCTGCTGTGCTGGACTGCAAAAGGTAGAAGGCACCAAGGTAGAAGGCAACACAACACAGAGATTAGTGAATTCAGCCCAGATACCCTTTGGTGATTGTTCCTGGAGAAAAACTTAATATTCAGACACTCTCACCTGAGCTTGAGGTAGAAAGTTGCTTAGAAGCTGTAATACCCTCACATTGCAGCAGAGCTCTCATGCATCAGCTTTGTCAGTGCTGGTAACTGCTGGGAGCTGGACTCTGCCACAAACCTGGGGCACCTCTCAGCAGGCCCCTGAGTTTAATGTGTCACATCTGAAAGGCTCTTCCCTGTGCTTTGTCACAGCTCAGGCAGAGTTTTCCCCAGGACCCCTAGCAACCCTCCAGCAGTGTCCCAGCTTGGAGCAAGGGACCACACACTCTGCAAGCACCTGCTTGTCATCCTGAGGTGTCTGGGCACTCAAAACAACCGAGAAGAAACCTGCACTTCTCTGCTCCCTCTTTGCACAGGATACATGTGATGATAGGAAGTGGGAAGCTTGCCAGAGTATGAAAACCTCTCATCCTTAAGGAAATAAGTCCCTGCAGGGAGCCATTCCTGAAGAGTGGGCAAGACAGCTTGGGAATGGAGTCCAGGAATGTGGGATGCCTGCTTGCCAAAAAAGTGCCTCGGCTGCCTGCTCCAAAGGGAGGAATTACTGGAATGTTTGGGGGATCCAAACTATGTCATTGTGAGATAGGAACCAACAGGATTAGGAATAAACCCTGAATGCAGAAAGGTTCCAAACTACCCCTGTTCCTTCAGTGATCATGGGAACTTAGCAGGCTCTGGAGGAGAAGAGACAAGATTTACAAGAGATCTGGGGCGGTTCAGTACATCAGGCAGTCAGCAGCAAGGCTGTTGTAAAGGCCTGAGTCATGTGATGCATGGCACTCATTAAATCACACATTTTTATAGTGTCTGATGTCTGCCCCTCTGCCCTGGCTCACTGGAGCAGCTCTCCCAAGTAGAGGGGCTGTCATGCCTGGGCTGAGGTGCCGGAGGATGGACAGCACAGAGGCCAGAGAGCCTGGTTTTGGTGGTTTAGTTACATTGAAAAGCCTTTTGCGAGCATGTCTATGAAACTTGAATTTTTTTTAACATCCAAAACCAGTTCCTTGGAGGTAGTGCAGTGTCCCATGGTAGGCAAAGCCTGGGACACCACATCACAGCAGCCTTTGGGAAACATTTCTAGCTCCATAGCCAAAAGAAAGACACAGTGTCTATGTAACTATCCCTCCTGCCTGACACAGGTTCAGCACTGGCTATTAAGCAGTTTCTGGGCTTAAGAGTCACGCCACAGGATTCAGAAAAGAAGCAGAGATATGTATGATTCCCCAAAATACTCAGAATCCTAGTATTAACTTTTTAAAATGGTTTCCAAGCCCACCTGCTCCAAATCCTATATGCAGCTTTCAGGGAACAGGGGAAAAGAGATTCTATTCCCCAGCTGTCTGCTGTGAGTGTGTGGGTAGGGTGTTGGGCTGTAAAAAGTGAATTTCCACAGGTCATTTCTTGATTCCAGAACTTCAAGTCCTGCAAGGTGCCCTGCAGCTGGACACTGAACCTGAGATCCCCTCAGCTTTGCAGCCTTGTCCTACCAGCCCCTGTGACCACCAGGAAGATGTGATGTAAGAGCACACTGGCAGCATCATGCCCCTTTTGGGGAGATCTGACTCCTAAAGATTCCCATGAGCTCTGCAAATCTCTTTGGCTGGCTGGGAGTGCACAAACTTGCATGGCTGCAAATATCTATGGGGAAAGCAATCATGAGTTCCTATAAATTCTTTGCTACAAGGTCTGTAATTGCCTCAGTTCCATAACACACCTAACTGCTCCACTACTTGACATCATCCTAGAGCACTTTACAAAGAGACAGCAAAATTCCCAGACCTAAAGCAAACAGAGAAGTAAAGTGACTCATTAATGTTTCATCAGTGATTCTCTGGCAGGTGGTGTGGGATGTGAATTCACATTCACAAATACATAATTATATTACTTAAATTAATTCTGTGTATTGCCATAATTCTGCATAGTGATTTGATGCACTGATTACTAAAGATATACACAAAATTATTTGTTTTCTTGAGGTTTTCAAAGAAGACTGTCTAACAAAACTAAAGTCTAAGCAGAAGGATGTGACCTCTACTTAGGAAAGGTTCACTCAAAGACTAAAATTCTTCAAGTCATGGCCATCTTGAAGCTTGTAGGGAAGGGATAAGAGAATGAAGTTTGAAAGAAAAAAAGTTCCTGTTTGTTAGTTTTATTAGGAAGGCATTTTAATGATAATTTTCCCCTCTGTTCTTTCACAGAGTGATAAGAATCTCTTTTCTTCTTGTTTCTTGGAGGGCACTGGAAGGCATCATGGGTCAGCTAGGCTGCCCTTTATCCTCTCCCATCCATCACGGTTCTGGCTGGTGATGGGTTCAAGGTGTTGCAGGTTTGAGATCCTAAGCAGTTCCTAATGCCTCCTCCACACTCTGAAGCCTGCCTTGTTTTTTCAGTAATCCAACCTTTCCCTTCACCCACAAGAGAGTTTAAGGCATCTGCTACCACAGATTTCTGAAGAGAATGGGGAAACTGATAAAGAGTTTTCGTTGTGCTTTGATTTCCAGAGGAAAATGTCATCCTAGTAGTAGTGACACACTGATACATTTTTCTTAAAGAGTAAAAAGGAAGCATGAAAAATTTCAAGAAAATAACCCATAGCTGACTTCAGTGCTGTTAAGCTGTTTTAAAGGACAGAAGGGGCACAATGATTAATATGCCTAAAGATTTTATTTTTCAGAATCATAGATGAGACATAGAAATTAAATTCTACCTTGTGCAGCCCAACAGCAATAATGGCTTATGAATTGTGATGTCTTGATACAAACCAGGACTGCCTTTATATTTAGCTGAAGGTATTTAGCTCAGTCTGAAGGGACTGAGAAGCAGCTGAGAATTACATTGTCAACATGTTAGCACCGAGTTTGTGAAGCAAACCCCAAGGCTTTCAAATCTGCCTCAAGACAATTTTTTACTTTGCAACCCAGCATTGCTGTAACAGCACACACAATCTGATGTAGTACAAGGTGAGGGAGAGCTACCACAGGGGCACCTGGGAACCTTAAGCAGGGAATATCATCCCTAATTTGTTCAATGTTAAGCATCACACCCTTGCCATTATTTAACTTTACCTGATCTTTAGTGGGATAATTGGTGTTTAACATCTGTATTATACATCCTTCTTGAGGATGGTGTTGACAGTGCAGCCTCAACACAGCCTGAATAGCAAATACTCTGTGGGGTGCCCTGCCCAAGATAGAAATCTCTGATCTTTCCTCCAGCCAGACTTGCCTGTTTCCTCTCTGACTGAAGTGTAACTTCTGAGTGAGTTGTGAAACTGTGGGGCTGCTGTCATAAATGTGATCAAACAGGAACATGTAGATGTTAAGCAGGGAGGGCTTGCCAAATACATCCTTTAATGACAGTGAGATTAGAAACCCAAGTACTCCAGACTGCAGGTGATTGTTTTGGGACCAAGCATGTTACATTGGGATCAGCGTGGTCCCAGGTCTCAGTGGACTTTTGTGCAAGCATGGTTGAAGATTTTAAATAAAAACCTTCATAGGGACAGTCAAAACACAAGGATGTCAAAACTCCTCCCTGTTCCTTGAAACAATCCCTAAACACCAGGCTGATGACAGTCAGATCTGACAGGGTCTGAGCCATGTGCTTTGAAAGGTTCCATAAATCTTGCTCGCACCTTTGGAGCGCTCTTGGTCTCAGGCTGCAAAGGGAGCTTTCTGCAGGATCCCTTTGTACAGTGTGTGCAGACAATGACATTTTTGTCTTGGTTTTCATTTCATATTATTGCACCAGTTGTCCTGGATAAGATCATAAACTTGTCCTCACTGGTAATGTGCTTTCACAATGTCTGGAGGAGGAGGGAGGAGGTTAAAATTAATGCACCTCCTAGCGTGAAATTATTCATGGCTCAACACTTGTAATTACCAGGGCCAGTTTTAGGAAGCCCATAGTTATGAGGAATTTGATATTTTAAGACTTAAAACAAATGTTTTACAAGCTTTATCCTTTGCCCACTGCAGAACACATCACAGTCTGGTACAATCACAGTGCATGTGTACCATCCCCAGCCATTGCCATCAGCTGATCCCACCTGTCAGTCATTCATCACCAACCATTGCCCCTTAGATAATAAAATTCAGTTGGGGTGGGGGGGAGGTAAGCCCAGCCATTGTGCTAATTCCCCACCAGAGCAGGGCTCCTGCAGGCAGGCCCAAGGCATCCTGTGCAAAGTTCAAAGCTTTTGGAAAAAGTAATCAGATCAGACCAATTAGGGCCTGTCTGCCTACCCTGACAACTGTGTCAGGAGCTGTGTCCACCCCATCCCCTCCTGGGCATGCTCTGACCACATTGCTGCCTTGGCTTCAGGCTCCTCTCACCATCTCAGGCTTGTTCTGACATAACTCCATAGCAATTCCCCCTCATTCCCATTAAAGCAGGAGCAGAATTTGGCCCTCAGTGCCATTTTATAGCAAAGGGACTGGCTGTAGGCTGAATGGGGAGTAGGGCTTAATTCAATATTTAATCCATGTTCTTAAATCGTGTATCATATTACTCCCTTTGAATTCCCTTTGTTACTCCATGATTTGTTATGTGTTCTGGGGGACTCCCACACTACTCCTAAGTGCTTCTGCAGCTGAGTCAAAACGATTCAGCTTTCACTGGACACCAAAATACCACGGGCTCTCAGGGGTTGTGTGGGTGTGTTTTCACACCAAGACCCTCAGCTCCTTTGCCCCATAGAGAAGGCAGCTGGCCTGGCAGGCCCTGAGCACTCACTGCTGCTGGCTTCTTCTTCTACCAATAGTGCCACTCTGCTTCCCTCTCCTACTGTTTTGTACGGTGAAAAGAGATCTGTAGTTCAGTTTGTATTAAGAAACTTTGATGTTGCATCACTATCAGGTAAATAAATACTTTTGGCAGTTAAAGGACTTGCACTGTACTTCAGATGTCTTCTTTGGATGCCACTTCACAGTCTACTTACACTTTCCAACCAGGAAATGTATGATTGTCTCAGACCTGTCTGTCAATTTAGTAAGTCAGTTTTGACCTATGTGTTCCAGGTTATCTGGATTTCTGTCTGTATCTGAAAAAGGCCCTCAAATTGCTTGGTGTTTCAGACTTATTTTGCTGCAGGGTTGTGATTTGGGCTGTGAAAACAGAAATGGGTCAGAGTTGTTGTTCCTGTTTGTGTGTCTTGGGATCTTTGAGGGGATCCAGCAAGTTAGAATAGAGGATTGCTCAGACTGCAAGATTATCACCAAAAAGAAAATCCAGTTATATTTTGTATTTTCCTCTTACACATGCAAAGTAAGTTGTTACTGAATGACAGATAGGGCAGTTGATGGTGGACAGTGATTGCAGTAGTGTTGAAGGGGCCCTCCAAAACCTTCTGTGACAACTTCCTCTCATCTGGTCATACCCATTCATAACATACCATATTTATAGGTATAAAATGTATGACTTTAAGCATTTACACTCTTTTTAACAGCTTTTCATAAATAAGGCCTTCATATGAGACATAGACAAAACGATCCAGTATTATACCATCACAAACCAAGGCAGCATTTATGGACAAACCATGTCCACTGACAAAGTCAAGCTTTTGAGGGCTGCATGGTTTTTCTGGAATGAAAGGAAGCAGGCTGGATTGTAAAGTGTGTGGTGAGCAGTGCAGCCCGAGTAGCCCAGCTCTGTTCTTGGGCAGGGCCTGGCCCTATCTTGATTTATAAATTAAAAACTCAGATGATGTAGAAAAAAAAATCTTGCTCTGTGTTTTTCATTTAATGTTAAGTTTGCCACAAATATAGGACTCACACATGTTCCTAAATGTATCTGGATATCACAGAAGGAAAACATTGCAGCAGGTAGTGATGAAGATTCAGAAAACACAGCAGTGTGCCAAGCTGTTGATCCCCTAAGGAGCACAATAATGCAGCCTCTCACCAGGCTCCAAGGCAGAGGCCCAATGCCAGAGCAGTGTACACAAGGCTTTATAACACCACAAAAAGGAAGGAATTAGGAATTATTTAAGACCATGTACTGCTCCACAGAGGTGCTCTTAGGCAGCCAAACAGCATCAGAGATTTATGTTATTCTGGGAAGGACAACTCCTGGAAACAATGCACATGAGAACCACACGGGCAGACAAACATCGTCCCATCCAGACAGCCTGAATTAATGCCTGGTCAAGTGTTTGGCTTTTAAAATGCCTGTCCCAGTTTCAGGCTACCAGATGCCAACTCCCATCTTTCCAGGAGCAGGACTTGACCCTTTGTAGGAGGACCTGTCAAAATCTCTGCTTTAATCATCACAAATGGCCAAAAGAAAAATCAATCTATCATACTGAGAAAAAACTTTTGAGATCACCCCTCAAGGAGGATTGTGAGTAATCCCTGTGCAAAGGCCCTGTAAAGTGATCTCTTTCAAAATCATATGTATGAAATTAGTTATAATCTGCATGGTAACGACCCAAATTTTCAGCTTGACTGTGCAGGACACAATAAGGAGCCTACAGATGGTTCTGAGGAGGGGGGCTCTACAAACCATTTCATTTGGCCATGTTGAGATCTTCACTGCATCTCAAAGGCTGTCCCATGAAAATGTGCGCAATAAATCAGGGTGACTGTGTTTTTCTGGTAGAGCCTGACCCTGTGCCCTTTGAAACTTGTGACTAATCTCTCACTAATTTTAGATGTATAGGATCAGCACTTCATAATTTAGGGCCTAATTTTTGTCTGCATGAAGGTGCTTTTACATTCTCAAAGTTGTGAACCTTAATGTCCAAAAAATGAGCCTACAGCAGGGACTGTTCAAGGAGCCTGCCTTTACAAGCCAGTCATCTGAGAACTCCTTGAAGATCACCGATTCTTTCAATTTCATTAAATTTAATAAAAGCAAACCTTTACATAACATTCAGGACACTGCAGAGGGACAAAATAATGGGGGATCCCATAGAAATGCACAGGTAATCATGAAATTGCTCTTTCCCAAGTACACAAAAGGACTTTATCATCCATGATAAATAAATGCTCATCAGACAAAGAGTGGAGTTTTGGATGAAGTGTAGATCATCCCATTTACTGTTGTCACTGTCAAAAACCTATCCCCAGAGCAGCATCTCAGTTGAAAGAGAGAAAGCAGAAGACAAAGGACTGTAAAAGTGCAATTGAAGCAATCTGAAACTGGGATAAAGTGGATCTAAAAGAGGCAAAATGGAGCAGCCAAACTTAGGCCTTCAGAGGGAAAGTCTGCTTACTTGAGGAGGAAAACAGACAACCTGTTAAGAAAGGGCAAGTGAAAAGAACCTGTCCAGGAAAAATAAAATGCTATCAATTTTGTATATAATATTATCAGAAAATTATAGTAACAGTGAGGGAGACTTCATAAAGGAGCTGATAAGATAAGTGGCCTATCTCCTCTGCTATCTGACTGGAGCACCAGTGCTATGTTTTTGCTAATAACCTTATCTCTTGTGGCCTAACGTCTCTGATAAGAGGCAAAGCAAATGCTGTGTTTTCTCCTGTTATGTTTGTAGTAGGCAAGCAGCTTGCTAAGCTTGTTCACTTTTCTTCCATAGTTCTCAAAAGTGGGCATCTTCCCAGCTGGAATGGGGAGAGGCAAATAGCCACCTCAGGATGGTTAGGTCACAGGAATAGGTCTAGGGACACCTGGGGGCCTGTGCTGGTTCTGTCCCACACTGGCTGGGAGACTTCAGCCAAGTCTGTCCATCTCTTTGTTCCTGTATTTCCCTTTAGTCCATAGCAGGGACAATTTCTTCAGTACCTGACAGCAGGACTGGGGTCTTGCAAATAGTACTTGAGAGTTGAGTATTGGAGGAGAGCTTATCCTACCAATTTGAGAGCCATGGGATAGTCAGGCAAGACCGCTACAGCCCTGTGTACCATGCCCAGTTCAGCAACTGGAAAGAGAGCCCAGAGTCCTGTCCTGGAGTTCCTCACTCTTGCATCACTGAAAATATTTTGTGTACAACTGTGTTAATTAAAACTTTGCTAGTAGACACTTGAAGTAATGAAAACCAATACACACCTGCCAGGTCTAAAGACATTTTCTTCAGTGAAACTATTAGATCAACATACACTAAAACCTGGCCTGTAAATGTTTTGGCCCCAGGGCTTTTCTCATAGTACATTTAAAAAAAATGTCAACCCAAGTTAATCCTCCTTCTAACAGTTGGTAGATATGGTTTATCTGATCAAAACAACAGGACAAAGGGATTTTACTGACTTTATTTTCATTATCATTAAAGTAAATGTTTTTGCATCACTGAAAAAAAAAGTTATTGCAGAGTTATCATGTGCTGTGGCATAGAAATTGTCCATGCAAATCTTGATTCAATATTATTATACACTACTGTAAACAGCAGGGTGTTGATTCAGAGAGAGATCGGGGGCAGGTATATTTCAGTTAGTCCCTTCATTTGTTCTCAGTTCCTGCTGGGGCAGTTGAATTCCAGCTGCTGACTCTGCTGGTTACACTCCCCTGTCCCTAAGCCTGCAGGTTCTAAGGTCAGGCAGCAGTGCTAAGGGCATTCCATGTTCCATGGCTGTTCTCTCCTGTTCCTTGGTTTGTCATCCCACCTCCTCTCAGGAAAATACAGCTAATGAGACAGTGAAACTTATGTACCTTATGTGTACTGACTGATCTTTGAGTTAGTCCTGAGCATAAATTTAAACAGGTACATTCAGCCCTGTGCAGGAAAGAAAATATTGCAGGTATGTGAAGTAAACCACACAAATAATCCTGTCCTCAAGAGCTGTGTTAGGCAAGGAAAGTCCTGCCCAGCACAGAGCTTGCTAAGAAGTTACCACTCCACACTTGCCCTCATTCGGATAAAAGTATTTTAGTGATGAATGAGAGGCAAATTTCCACTCATTCCCAAAATAGGAAGGCAAGGCTATGGGCAGCTCTCTCAGGAGGAGCCTTTTCAAACCAATCTTGAATTTCATTTCACCCTGAGGTAGTGGCCCACTGCCTTGGCTTTGCTGGTGGCACAGCTACACCAGGGATTAAGGTGTTAATCCTCACTTCCCATTAGCACTGGCCAGTGCTGAATTTACCTTCCAAGACCTGGCACATGTCTGGGCCATACATGCCAGGGCAAGACCCTAGCTGCTTTCCCAGCAAACACAGCACAGCTAGGTAAAGCACAAAAAAAGTTTGTATAAATCTCTGCAAAGCACAGGCACAGAGGGGAGAAATGGCCCCAGACCTCCTTTTCATAGCACTGCTTCTTGGCCCCATAAAATGGGATCATAAACTAAAATCCCTAGGCCTCCCAGGCTTATATCTCTCTATAGGGCTGTATTTAGGAATAGAAATGGGATCTGGCAATTTTTAAAGATTCAGATTCCTTAATCATTCATGGTGGGAGAATGTCACTGAATGGGGATCCACACATAAGCCTCCAAGATGGGAAAATACAGGGAGCTTTCGGTTGCTAAGGAATAAATGAGGTTAAACAGAGCACATATCCTTTCCTCATGCAGTGCCTGTCTGGTGGGAATGAGAAGCCCTGAGTTTGGTATGCAGTGGTTTGGTGTCTCTGGAAACATCTGGATGGCAAGACAGGACTGTGACTTTGAATATTGTTCTGCATGTTTCTGGTTGCAAAGCCCTATTTCCTCCCATCCTCTCACCATGAAAATACCTCTCCCCGTGACACAATGGGAGAATCCACCTTCCAGTGGGTTAAGAGATTTATTTCCCAGCAGCTGTGCAGGGGTGTAGGTAGAACATACATGTGCCATTACAGGGCCACAGAGCCCAAAGAACAGCTGCTCTACACACCTGCCATGGGGATATGAGAGGGCACTCAGTGATTTATCTGCCAGCATCAGTGAAAAAAGCATGTACCAACCAGGCACAGTCAGCCTCTCCTATTTCCTAGCTCTTCTGTGAAAGCTGTTCCCTTCTCCCAGGCTCTCACTTGCTTTTAGCCCATGGCAGTTGGGTTGTGCAGAATGTGGATGCACAGACAGTTCTCCATGAAAGTGGACAAGATGTTTAAATTGACAAGAGGTGCTCAGGTCCCCTGCTGTGGAAGGCAGCCTATGCCAGTTTGGATACCAAACACAAGCAGTGTTACAGCAGGAATTTGGCTTGTTTTGAACCCAAATGGGCAGATCAGATTTCTACTTTAAAGTACTTAGACACAGAGAAGCAAGGGTAAAATGGTGGTATGGAAACAGGAGAAGCAATATTCCAAGACAGCCATTGCTTGGGGACTTCTCTTCAGTTTTCTCTTGTAGGTTTGTCTTTCTTTTTGTTCTGTGTGTAATCTCCAGCTGCCTGAGTGCAATGAGCTGGCAGAGTGTGTGAGTTTGGTTGGGTTGGTCACTGCTGCACACGGGGAGCAGTGACACATCCTGGGATGGCTGGGCTGAGTGGAAGGGGTGGCACAGCTGCAGCTCTCCAGCTGTGGGAAAGATGTGGAGAGGCTGGGGCTGCTCAGGCTTGTGGCAGTGGACTCCCAGCTATGAGTTGTTAGTCTTCTTGAGAGCTTTCATATCCCCCTGTGCACAGTTAATTGGGGGTTAGGCATCCTTTGATATAGCATTAGCTGATACCAAGCTGCTGAGGAATTCGAGCTTTGCCAGGCTGAGGAAGAGGCAGGGTGAAGTGAATGCAAATGCAGGGTGACATGAAAGGCAGTTTCTGGGAAAAGATTGATGTTGTGGCAAATAATGTCTCTCACCAACTGGGATTTGCTTTTGAACAGAGAAATGTATTTTGCATTGTTGCATGTATGTCTCTGAATACAGAACATTCTGTACACAGACTGATGATGAAGAAATCATCTAAAGTCAGCACAACCTAGTACACATAGGGGCCTCAAACAGTTGAAGGAGTCAGATGGGAAAATGGAAAATAAGTTTTGTTACAGATCAAATTAAATGAGCTAGAACTGAGCTTTCCAGGGAGAGCAGGATCTGGCCTTCTGTCTGTCTTACCAGTCATAGGTGCACCCAAGAACAGAAGGAAGAAACAATTTGGCACATGCCTGTAGATGGATAGCAACATTAGATATAAAAAAATCAAATCACAATAGTCTCTTAGAGATTGCAGAAGGGTTACATCAGGAACCCTGTCATTTAAAGTGCTACAAAAAGTAATTAGAGAGGAGCAAAAAGGCTCATTAAAAACCTGATTCTGTTTCTACATGCTTTAAGTGTCTGTTCTTATTGGCAAAACTGGAATAAGAGCATTTTTAAATGTTTATGAGAATGGGATTTATATCAAGACCAAAGGGATTTTTCCATGTGCCAACCATTCACAGAATCTTGAAAATAACCAGAACTGAAGAGTTCCTAATATTCCAGATATGAATATGTAGAGTTATTTTGTAGCCTAAGAATACAGTGTATATGGAAAAGTTACAGTTGGAGGTTTTTTATTCCTGCCTTCCTGCTGCTGCAGTTCAGCTGACAAATGCTCAGGCACCTGATGAAGAAGAACAATCCTGCCTGCTCACAGCAGGTTCCAGAGTATGAACTGCAACAAAAGAATGAAGGCTGGATGTTGCAGTGTTACTTCAGTGACTTTAAGGCTTTAGGCATTATGTGTAACATGTAATGGTGCATGTGGATCAGGATCCATGTCCTCTGATAAAGTTTATTCTGTGATTATGATTTTCAGATTGGGATCTTTCCCAGGATGCAGGAAGGGTAGCTAGGAAAATATGATGACAAGCTCCTTGGCTTCAGTTCACTGTGCTATGAGGTGTGCAGTCCCACATTGGGAACTGGGGGTGCTGCCAAGCAAAAATGTGTGAAAAGCACTGAATGGGATTGATAGGAATAATACACAGCATCAGCTGTGTCCATTGAAACTTGCCTCTTGTGGGGTAGGTGTGTTCAGCAGCATCAGTAACAGCAGTTTAAGAACAGATACAGGGAAACAAATTATCCACTGTAAACTCCAGTGGGAGGCAGAGTTACACTAGGTTTGAGCAGATGAGTGAAGCTGCACTTTCACCTGGGTGGAAGAACCATAGTGAGTGAACCAAATGGCAGTGCTCATCTAGAGTTAGAACAAGCAAGTGAATGCCATTCCTAAGAAAAGTTATAAGCAGCAGAAAAACCAGATAATCTTCATAAAATCTTTACTACTTAACTACATGTAATTTTAAAATTGCTACCTGCCTGTTGGGAACAGGAGACGCTTTGATATGCTTAGAGAAGAGAAGTTTTGATGGGAGAGTGGCAGGAACTCTGCCATCTGTTCTTGAACACAGGCTGAAGCCAATCCAGATCTCCACCCAGAGATGGCTCTTCCATGAGCACAAGCTCCAAAGAGAATAACTCCTGAGTTATTTCACGGGAAGCATTTTGGATGCTGAGTCAGCATTGCCACTTGTAGTAGCTTTGGGTTTTCCATGTATGGTTCCTGTGGGCTGTACAGGACTTGTTTATCTGCTGCAGCCTAGCCCAGTATGGCAGGATTGCAGGCAACATGAAAAATAAACAGGGGATTCTGGCAGCATTATGTCACTCAGGCCTGCCCAAATGCTGTAGAGTTGCTGCCAAGTTAGGTCACTTAAGCAAATAGCTTGAATGGGTTTAAGAGACAGCTGGACATTTTTATGAGGAGAAAGGAGATTTGCAGATGCAAAGACAAAGCAAGGAGGTGCATTTGAGATAAACTTAAAGGGCCAGGCTCATTGGCCCAAGTGGCCATTTCCTGCCTCACAATTCTTTGCTTCCTCACATCTATTTACAGAGGAGAGCATGTGATGGTCCAGGGCACAGCCACTGCTTTGGGAGGTGCCTGTGGCAGAGCACAGAGGGATCATGATCAAAAAACCCAACTTTTCATGGAGGAGATGGCTGAAGATGGTTAGTAGGAATTCCAGACTACATCAAAGTTGAAATTAGATTTGACTTCCTCATGAGCCATTTAAAAATTCCTCACTTTCTGACCTAGAGCAAATAAGGGCAAGATGGTGGGTAGGAATAGGTCACCAAACTAGTGAGCCCCTGGAGGAATTATCCCTCCTGGGATGTACCCAACTTCCACTAGAGACAGCATTTCCTGGCATGATGGAGAAAGAAATTATGGCATTACCTGCCTGGGACTATTTAGTTCCATTAGGGCCCGCATGGAGCATGTGGTAATGGTATTTCCTTTATTTGATGAAGTATTCTTAACTTTATGAAATGAAATATGCAATCAACCATCTTCCAAATACCTTCTCTATGAAATTTGGTAGAAAACTAAGTCACAGCAGGAAGGACATTGTTGCTGTACACAATTGATAAAAGAATGGAAAAATTACCTGCAGAACTCAATTTCTTGAGCCAGGTTCTGGTTCTCCACTGCATTTAGTCTTGCTCATCTCACTAGCAGTCTGAAATAGAAGACTGTTAGGGGTGTTAGGTCAGACAGATTGCCAAGCTGCAGGCACCAAGTCTCCCTTGTGTGCAGAGCAGCATCTCTCACTGCTGCAGAAGAGCAGTGCAGGTGTTTGGATGTAATGTAGGAAGGATTTTGTATGTTATTACCATTAAAATAGGATTATGCTGTAAAGCTGGGATGTGGCTACAGTCATCTTTGTCTTTTCCATAAAGAGAAAGGCACTTAAAAGAAGGGAAAAGCTTCATCTAGTCACAGTGGCTATAAACTTTATGTACTGTAACTAGCTATTTAACCTCTGCAACCTCATCTATCTGGAGACCAGTTCACACAGTACCCATGAAATGAAGGCCTCGGGCAAATGGTTTGTTGAGTGTCTGTGCAGACTCTCAGATGTACACAAAACATCATTAGGCATGCAGAGTCACAAAAAGCAGAAATGAGTTTTTAGAGAAAGGGACAGATCTGCCAAGCCCCCAGATCTGGGTACTGGGGACCTCCAGTAAGAATAATTTTCTTTTGTAAGAATAGTGACCTTTTTTATTATACTTACCCACAAGTGATCCATAATGGTCAAGTACAGAAGAGTTTTATAGGAGGGTAAAGGCAGACATTTAAATTTTCATAATTTTTCATTCTTCCATATGTTCTTACTTGGGCTTTTCCAACCATCACAAATCCTCCTTTGTAGCTCTGATGAAGCTGAGGCACTCATTAGCTGCAATCCAAAGAGGGATTTTCATCATGGATCTGGGTTTTATTCCTTGCAGAAGAAAAGCAATCTGTATCTCCTGTTCACATTTCAGAAATGTGAGGGACTGAAACAATATCACCTCTTTCACCTGGCTTTGCAAGCCACTGTATGCTCATGGTGCTGATTTAAGAGTGACGATGAGAAAGTTACCAGTATTATTGAGAAAGGTGTCAAAAGGGGAATCTGCTGCAAACTGGGATGAAGTTTACAGAATCACACAGAATCACAGAATCACTAGGTCATCAAGTCCAACCCACGCTCTAACACCTCAACTTAGCCATGGCACCAAGTGCCACATCCAATCTTTTTTTAAACACATCCAGGGATGGTGACTGCATGACCTGCCTGGAATGGCAGATCATTCAATTACTTTGTCACTTATCACCCTTTCCATAAAAAACTTTTTCCTAATAGCCAATCTGTATTTCCCTTGGCTCAGCTTGAGACTCTGTCCTCTCCTTCTGTCAGCTGCTGCCTGGAGAAAGTGACCAATCCTCACCTGACTACACCCACCTTTCAGGAGCTTGTCGATCTTCAGCTGCTAGTGACTTTAATGGCAAAAGTGCCCTGCCTTCATTATAGGAACCTTTTACTCCATTGTCTAATTCCCTAAGGGACTGGGAGCAGATTGATCCCACAGTAGCCCTTCAACTAGCAGAAGAGCAGTAAAAAGGGGGAAGCAAAGAAGAAAAATTCCCATGTACTGAACAGCAGCCATTCTGCTGCTGGCTTTCAGCACAAGCAGGTGCTTATGGGGTTTTCTTATTCCCTTTATAGGAGCGCTGCAGTAATGCTCTTCTTGGGATGTGCAGAGCCCTCAGCAAAAAGAGGACTTGCCTGTACCTGTAGAGAGGAAAATAATTCCTATCCCTCAGTGACAAGCCAAAATTCTTCACAAGTATGTGCTAGGAATTAAAGGCCCAGCCCTATTAAGAGCAATAAATTTGTACCAGGGATGTTCTTGGCCCAACAGAGAGAGTAAATTGACACTTTCTGGTGCTGCAGCCTGTTGCCAAAGTGGGGGAAGAAGTAACCCAGGTATCAGTAAAACTATCTCAAGGAGGGTTTTCTGTAGCCTGGCTTTTGGAATGCAAGCCAAATTGTAGCCTTGTGTGAGCCTCTCCAAAGTTTCTTGAAGCTAAAATACTGTGCTTCTTTTACTACAAGCTGATCAGAAGTGTTTGTGTTTCTTGATCCAACCCTCTCAAAAAGGAAAAGACAGAAGGAGGAGCAAAGAGCTGGAAGGGGTTGGTAAGCAGCACAAGGGAGTGAGCATCAGCATCCTCCTTTTGTGTAGGGGGTGAGGAAGAGACACTCCTCCAGCCTGTGCCTTCTCCAAATAAGCAGCATTTAGACTCCTTTTTCCAGATGGCTGAAGACAGGCCCAGGCTCTGGCCCCAAGAGCTTTGCAGCCCCAGGGCACTGCAGAGCAGCCTTTGGCTCTGCAGTGGAGGTGGCTGAAAGGGCTGGAGAGGGCTCTGAGTGTGGAGCAGCTCCCTCCCTTTGCCCCAGGCTGTGTCCAGCACTGCCAGTCCCCAGCCCATGGGACACAGGGGGCTCAGAGCCAGGTGCACCCCAAGGGGAAGGAAAGCTGTCACCCTGCTGGGGCAGCTGGGTGTGCTCCCTCCTTGGGGAGGGCTCTCCCTAAAATGCTGGTAAAGGGTGAGACAAGGGAGGGGCTTCTGTTGTGGGCAAGAAGCTGCAGCTGCTCTCTGGACTGTGTCAGCCAGAGCTGGATAAGTGATGCCTGCCTGGTGATCCCAAATGCTGCCACTGAGGTTGGTTTTTTTCAGCATCTCCCTTCAGGGTACCACAGAGTTGATGGCTTTGATCTTGCTCCCATTTTTCTGTTTGGGGCCAGGTGTAATGTCAGCTTCTCCAAGCCATCCATCCTCAGTGTGTTCCTTTGCTCAGAGCTGAGAGCATTATGAACCTTTTCCATGCATGGAAAATCATTTCATGGCCCATGAAGAAACTATTTTAATGAGATAGAAGTCCTCTGTGAAAATCCCATGGACAGGAGCCAGCAGTTCCTGAGGGATAGAGGTGCCTCTTCTACATCTCTATCTGCCCATGTGTTTGCTTTTAAAATTATTTATAAACAAGTTTCTGATCTGATGGAACTGCTTCTGTCTGGGGTCAATTGCACATTGTGTATCTGCCATTTGCAATATCACAGTGCTTTCCCCTTACACCTCTTTTCTCACCAACATTCACCCAACACATAACCCATGCTGGGGTTTATGGCACCTTGGAAATTTCTCTATGGTGTCAAATATCTTTAATTTATCCTGTACTGTCTGTGGAGCACACAGGATTGAAGGGGAAAGTCCACAACTCACTTCCCAGTGACAGAAGAATGTCTGTAATGGGAGCAGCAGGAATGGAAAGAGTCCTGACCTGCAGAGCCTTTGGTCAGCTCCCCCTTGCAGGTGCTGCCACCTTTCCCAGGAGATCAGCACCATCCATCCCCCCTCTGAAAGGTGTTCAGGACGTTGGAGGGGCTCCCAGCTCTGGTGTGCTGTGCATGGATTTGCACACCATAGCCTCTTCCAGAGCAGACAAGACACATCCTGACCTCCTTGCTCCACAAGAATCCTGTGTGGCCAAGAGCTCACATGACACACTGCAGGCTGGGACCAGGCTTCCCTGGGAGGCTCTTTGTTAAAATGGTCCCTTTGCTCAGCCACAAATAACTTGATGCATGAAGAGAGGGAGGGAGGTGATATGACCATATCCAACAGCCTCCACTTGCCAGTGCAGATTGGGATCTTAATCTTCACTGCTTTGTGTGACTTCCTTCTCCTTTCTTGTTTGTTTCACTGGTGTGACTTTACCTTTGGTCTGAGCAAATATCACAGAGAAATCTCTTGTAAACAGGGGGACATGACATTTTTACAAGATGCATGCTTAGCTATTTGCTTTGGAGTCTGTAGACAATCCAGACAAAGCTGAACAAATGGTCTGTTTGCCTTTGCCCCTGGAGGGAGCCATGTTCTGCACAGCTTGGCCAGGGTGTGTTACACTGGCCCAGACCCTTCAGGTTTTCAGTGAGGTGAGTGCAGAGGGGATCACCCTGAGTTCTAGAAGTCACTCAGCTCTGTGCTTGTGTGCAGGCCCCCTTCTGTAGTGTTTCCACCCAGTCAGATTCCTCATTCTGGTTGCAAACCCCCTGTGTGGTTAAGCCTCTGATGCCACACAGCGCTGTATGGGCTTCTTGTTACTTGATCAGGGTAGGAAGGCAATTCAAGTAGAAAACATGCCTGGCAACCTGGAGTCCAACTCCTTTCCCTGCCCACTGAATGGGTGATGAGCCACTGCTGTCACAGTGCTTCCTTCCTGGGAGTAATATGGGGCTGTAGTGAAAAATTATATTTGTTGGATGTGGTTGCTCAAAGTGTATTAGAAGTTCAGATGTTTCCCAGCCAGCACCAGGCTTGCACCTCCTCTGGGAACACTTTTGCAAGAGGGGCTGCTTCTACCAGATGTAGCTTTTGGAGACACAGGTCCTGGGTTCCCTGAGTCCCACTGGTCCTGCCTTTGCTCCATCACGTGATTTAATGGTCAAATAGTATTTTAGAGGCTTCAGAGATACTTTTGTAGTGTGAATAATGATAGAGGGATTAGTCACACTGAACCAGGACTGGTGAACCAACAAGCAGCTGTGTGACCTTGGACATCTTTCTACCATTCTCTGCCCTGGCTGCCTCCATTACTCTTCATCGACCTTCCCCGTTTAGGAGTGAACCAGTTCCTATTAGGAAGCTATATATTCCTAGTGTAGCGACATACAAACTTTCAGTGGGGCCTCAAAAGTAATAATTTTTCAGTGTTATTGATGCTGTTTGTTAGCCTTGTATGTGAACCATCCACATCAGCCCTGGTTGTTTCTAGAGTGCATATAGGACAAATAAACACTGTCTGCTTCACTGTGGGGCCTGCCAGCCCAGCCCCTACAGTGACTTCAGAGACCAAGGACCTTCAGCAGGGCTTGCTGGAGGAGAAACCATTCTTTGTCACCGATGTCATAACTCAGCAGGGTTGATTTATTGCTTCCTGAGTCCCTCTCTCCACTTCCAGAGTTATCATGGGCCAGTTGTGGTGTGTGCTCTCTGGCTGGGTGACTTAAACCAGGACCAGTTCCTGTCATCTGCATCAAAAGGAAGGAGATCAGGTTTTATTAGAAACAGCATGTGGGCATTCTGAGCAAAACCAGTGTTGTGTCTCTGCCAGGGAGGACAAGGTGTGCAGCCGTGTCAGGCACACTGTCACAGGCTCTGCAGAGCCAGGCCAGGGCACAGACTGGGCTGACATGGTGCTCAGCATCCTGAGTGAGTGCAGAGGGAGAGACAACCAAACAAGAATTGATCAAACATTTTACCTTTTAATGAAAAAAAGAATTTTTTGCATCTAGCTGGAAGTCCACAGAGACAGCATCTTTTTATTTTAACCTTTCCTTTAAAAAGTATCAGCTCCTCTCCCATCACTAAAAATAAATTAAATTAGATTTTTTTAAAAAAACTAAACTAAAAAACTAAAATATCTTTTCTTGGGCAGCAAATCAAACTCCCAACAACTTCCAAAACCAGATACTTTAAACAGCCACTTTTTCCCTCAAAGTGTAGAATACATAATACAAACCTGTGCCACAGCACCAGTGTATTTTTGTGTGTGTGGGTGACATTCAGTGCAAATGCAAGTAGAAAGCTCATTTCCACTAGAAGAGCTGACAGCTTTCATACTTACTGATTTCAGCCTCACTAGGGTTTGTCTTTATGTTTATTTCTTTTCTGGGGGCAGATGGGCTTTCCCCATTGAGTGTGGAATGTGTATTTATTGGTCCCACTGCCTTAGGGACTTTAGCAAGGAAAGCAATGACGACTCCTTTAGACAAGAGAGGGTCTGAAAATGCTCCTGGTAGGTTTGGAGGGATGAGCAGCATAGTTACAAAGTGAAGTGGTTTTATATGACACGGTTGTCTGCGATTGCAGAGGGCTAGACTCGACACGCAGATGATCTTTCCAGGTCTGCTTGCCAACTTGGGCATGTCATTGGAGTTCGGCTCGAATGCAGCCTGGAGAGCCCCTCTCCACATCAGTGTCTGCCACCAACCTGCTGGGGCAAGTCATTTCCTTGCTCAGAGATGCTTGAAGAGGAAGTTGTATTGGCTTCAGCTGTACTTTATTTTTATAAGCCTGTGTGAGCTGCTGTGTTGACAGCTCTGTTTCAGCCTATTTCAGTGTGACCTGTCTCCCAGGGACACCCACACAAGGGGTTGAGCTACTTGGACCTCAAGTGTGAAGGAGTATCTTGGGTGAAAGTGGTGATGGTAGAGACAAACTCTTCAAAGGCAAATCTTCCCCGCTGGGATGCCATCTGCTGAGCTTAGCAATTGTGTATGGGGCAACTCCCAGTGAGGCTTTGCCAGGCTTAGGCTTTCTCTTAACAACTATTTTTAGGGTTGATACTATAAATCCCAGTCTCTCCCTCTTGCTGCTGCTTCTTATCTCCTTAAATCATGCATAGTAGCAGCTGTTTGGCTCTACCTCTGACTTCTCCCTCCAAAGGGAAGGGAAACTATTTTGAAATGTAATCCTTTTCCTCTTTTTTTGGCTGGGAAAGACCTGACCTGCAAAATGTAGGCCACTGAGTAACACCACCTTTTTGGTACCTCCAAAGTCCAGCCCTGCTGTGGGGTCAGGGGGAGGATGGTGCATTGTGCTGCTCCTGGTAGGTCCTGCAGAGCACACTTGGTGCACAGCTCATCAGGGCAGGCACTCAGGCTGCCAGCCCTGAGCTTGCTGTGCCAGGAACAATGGCAGGAGGCAGCTGCCCACCAGCTCCTCATATTTGCTGGAGGCAAGCAGTCTCCTTAGCTGGGATGTGCTGTCCCAACACCTTGCAGACTGACTAGCTGGCTGCACCCCAAGGATGTTCTATGCTCCCCAGCCTTGGTTTTCTCCCCTCTGCCCTGGGACCTTCCAAGAAGCCCAGGAGTAGAGCAGGCTCTCAGCCCTGGGACTCTCACACTGGGAAGGTCTGGTTTGGTTTGGTTTGGATTGTTGAGCTTTGGAGGAATTCTGGGGTTTGGAGCTTTCACAGCACACGTCAGAGCTTGGCCTGTTGTGTCAGGCCCACTGTGTCACTCCGGATGCCGGGGCGGGTGCTCAGGTGTTGGGCCACCGTGCCTTGTTCCTCTTGGTGTCAAACTATTTGTGATTCATGTGTTGCCATAACATCACTTCCCGTTAAAAACATGGGATAGTGACCCAGCTCCTCTTCCACCAAAGCACCTGGCAAATGGCCCAGCTCCTGTCTCCCCTTCACCAGCCACCTGCCTGCTCACAGTGCAGGCTGCCACCAGCCCCTTCCTCACAGTCTCAGGTCCTTTCTCAGGGCTAAGGGTGGCTTACATGGCTCCAAGTGCCTGGTAGAGTGGGAGAAGAGCCAAGCCTGGGTGGCTCTAACAGCTTGTTTGGGAAGGGGTGTGCGTGCCTCATGTGAATGCATGGGCAGGTTGGCCTAGGGGCTCACCAGGGTACAGCTGTGGGTGGGAGTGGAGTTGGACTTTTGCAGCCTCCTCTGCTACTGTTTGTTCAGCTAACACAGTTGCTTTCATTCAAGAGCTAAATCACAGGGGCATAATTTGCAAATAGCAACTGTATGTTAAATACTAATTTGTATGTACATGTTTGGGTTGCTTTCCAAAGTCCATTTATCATCTCAGGTCCCCTGCATCTGCTGCCACGAGGCTTTCTGCCAACTCAGCAGAATGGGAACTCCAGCTAACCCTGCTCACACTTGTCTTGCTCCCAGCACCTCCGGATGAGAACTGAACATTGCTGGGTCTGCCATGAGATGAGCCATACCAGTGCTTGCAACATATTGAGCTTTCTATCCAACAGAAAATGCTAAACATGTAGAGTTTATCTGGGCTTGCTGGAGTCTGTACCCATCTTGTGTTGTCACTATTCTAAACTTGGAAAAACAGTCTAGAAAGAGTAGCTGGTAGAAACAAATAATTTCTCAGGACCTCTAAACTTGGTACAAATTCTAGATGTATAGAGAAGGCTGATGTGAGCCCCTTAGTCTGTGGATTTGCAGTTCTGCTTCTTTCTGCTGGACCTGTCACCAAAAGGCACAACTCCACGTGGTGCTCAGCACAAGCCCAGAGCCAGCTGCTTCCCCACAGAGCTTAGGTGGTGAGGAATATCTGTTCCAATATCTAATCTGGGCAGGTCCAAAACTAACTATGAGAAAAAACAGCCCTACTATAAAACAGATGGAGGCAAATTTACTATTATTTCCTAAAAACCATTTAGAATCAATGCAAAACAGTCTCTTCTGTCTGTGGGTGTGCACATGGTGTTAATTTGCAGCACCACCAGTTGCACAAAGCAGATCAATATGGCTGAGCCTAGAGCCCATTTTCTGGGGAGACTGGCATTGTATGTGAGCTGGAATTTCCTGTGAACCAAGTGCCTCTGCAATAGAAAGAAATGTCCAGGAAACAGCTGCACACATGCAAAGCACTTTTACTACTTGCCTGATGTTTTCCTCAGCATCACTTTTTCATAAATTTTTTTTAAATGCTTAAATCCTGTGCAAACAACCTTTTTCTCACCAGCTTCCTGTATGACAGTAGCCAAGAGAAACAGCTTCATTTGGGGTGATCCATTTAAGCCACACACCATATTGTCTGGGAATTTGGGGACCAGGGATTATTCAGTGGAGGTTGAAAAATGTTAATACTTTATCAGCCACAGAGTAAACAGATAAAGCGGAAACCACTTTATATTTTTCTGAAATGTTAATAATGGGCTGATAATCTCCAAAGCCGACATACTTCCTGTGATTCAGAAGGGACTGCATGTACTCAACATTCATGGTGTGGACCTGGCACAAGATACACACCCTCTTCAAGAAAGGATACTGTTGGTCTGGATGGGAACACGGCAAGGCAGCCAAAAAGCTGCTTCTGCACTTTCTTCATGAAAATTGGAAAGCCACAGGGGAAAGCAGACAAGGGACCAGCAACCATAGCTACCTGTCTGGAGCCTGACCCACACATCACCTTACACCTGGGACCCAGCAACACTAATTTTAAACCTAGAAAGACTTGTAAGCTGCTTGGCACCTGTGTAAAGATTATCTTTGTTTATAAGTGTTGAATTGTGGAAGGACACAAAGGTTTGGACCAACCCTGAGTTATTAGAATGAGATTCCCAATGAAGTCCATGTAAAGGGCATCCCACCCCACATCTGCTGCAGGGCAGTTTTGTGTCTTTCTCTTTGGCACTGGGCCACTCCAGGACCTGGCATCAGAGGCCCCATGCACTGCAGAGATGGAGCCAAGAGCTGAGGGTCTCTTCCTCACTTGGCCCAAACAGGAACACCAGTCCCTGCCCTGTGAGAGGGCAGAAAACACACAAATATCATTGTATGAGTCTGGAGAGCACTGGCATAGGGGGACAAAACTGCAGATCAACTTTTGCTTTGTACTTAATGACACTTGATCTGCAATTCCAACATTCCAGCTCCTGAGAGGTCAAATTGAACTTTTATTGTAAGTTAATGTAGCTTTTAGATACATCTCCTAAGGAGATGTATGTTGGTGCTGGTCTGACTGCAGAAATGGGAGATGTGACTCTCCACACCAAGAACTATTTCCATTTTAGGTTAAATCAAGCCTCTACAAACCTATTCAACTCTTATATCAGAGTGACTGTATTGAAATCAAAATAAATTTCTTGTATTTGGTATAGATATATCATTTCTTTGGCTTTGAATGTGGGAACCCTGATGCTTTCCTGGCAGAAGTTGAAAGTTTCTGCCATTTACAGACCTGTGCAAAAACTGACAGGTATAAAATTTCCTGCTGGTGCCAACTTAATGCCATTTTTCTTTTGCAATCAAGGATCTAAACACACACACAAATTTTCTATGACAATTGCCAAAGCCTGGGGGGTGTTCCAGTCTCCCCTTTCTGCAGGGTTTCACTGAGAATTGCCATTTTTTGACAACAGGCAATGTCATAGTGAAAGACTAGAGCCTGAGCAGAACAAACCCTGCAGCCCTAACTGGCAGCACCAGATGACCTTCCTTCCAGGTGAGGCTTTTCCTCAGGTTTCTGCATGCACATCCCTGTGTCTTTATTCAGGATGTTCCCATTGCCAAGTGCAACATATAATAACTACTTTTCACTGTATTGATGGCACTTCCTCCAAATCAAAACTAGATATCCTTCTTCCACTTCCAACTACAGAAACAAAGAAGGTTTCCCTTAATTTGTGGGTAAATATGGAGAAAATAATATTCTCTGGAGATCACAGTCACCACATTTTCTTTTTTTTGCTTTCAAACTGAATGTAACTGTGATATATAACCTAAGGACTTTGTTCTTTCTTCTAATTAAAATCCAGAATTTTCCCATGTCATTTTGGTTTTACTACACAGCAAATATCTATTATCAGCAGCAATTAAAATGTAGTTTTTAAAATGCTGAGCAATTTGTAATATTATTTGGTAAAACTATTTGTATTCAGTGTTTCATATGTCTTATCAACAAAAGTGCTTTGAGTATTATCCTTTTGTTGTTGCTGCTTTTTCAATGCAAGTTGCATATGAGGAGGAAGGAAGGAGCCCCAGAGCTCCATTGCCCCTTAGCTGATGTGGGATGGATGCTCTCTCTCTGGTCCTTCTTGCCCACCTTCAGCTCTGATCCAGCCTGCCCAATGCCCCAGGATCAGAAACAAAACTGCAGCAAGAGGAGCTCAGGGTACCCCCACAAGGTTTGGTGAGAAGAGGAGGTGGTTGAAAACACAGCAGCTCTGTTGCATCACTGGCCCCAGGCAGCAATTCCAGGGAGCTGTGCACGCACAGAGGATGCCTGATGGGATTCCCAGACCTTCTGGCTCCCACTCTTGCCCACAGTTTCAAGTAAACAGTTTGATACACTTCCCTTTCCAATTCCTGTTTCCCTTTGCAGGCATGGGCAACACAAACTCATATTCTTGAGACAAGAGGGCAAAACCAGCCAAATTGGTTGTGCCTTAAAACACTGTTTTCTATTCTTTCCTTCCTTTTTCTCCCCTCTCCGTTTGCATGTGTGTTGCTGTTTCCACAGCAGTGACTAAATATTGACATCCAACATTCACCAAACGAGAAAAACGAGCACATGAATAAATATGAACTGAAAGTGAGGCCTTTCCAGTGGCAGGGTTCACTGGCGTCCTCCAAACCATGGGAGCAAGAAAATGCCTACAACCCAGCACCTCTGCTTGAAGCAGTGGGGCTTTCCAGGCTGTCAATCCACAGAATTCAAAGCTGCCTGCTGGCAGCACTGCATGTGCTATCACTGTGAATTTGAGCTGGAAATGCTACTCCTATATACTGATCATCAGGGAAAGGCCTCTTCCCATTTACTCCTAAGTGTCCATGTGAGTAGTGTGAATTTACAGTATTTGCAACTCCATCCATCCCCTTGCCTGCATTCCCCAGCAGGTCTTTTCACTGAGCTACTTTTTGGAGATAAATCTTAGCTGAGATGCAACATCTGGTTTTCAGCAAGATCTTGATTTTTCCCCAGTTCTACAGCTGGACTGGAGGCTGAGGGGGTGAAATGCTTGCTCAGGTTCAAAATATCAGGCAGGGGCTTAGGTGGGATTAGAGCCCAGGATGCTCACAGTTCAGTCCTTGCCTTCACTACCATTTCTCAGCCATGTGGTCTCACTGGGTGCAAGAAAAACTTGTTCATGCCATCGGGGTGTGTAATTTTGGAGCTGCACACACCAGCAGATGATTTGTCTAGAAAGAAATGTAACCAAACTCCAGTTAAAATTCAGCTTTGTGTTACCCTTGGCATAAGATTTGTTAGAGTTTAGGATCATTGGGATGAGAACAGCTCAGAGACCAGGAGGTCCATTCCATGAAAGATGTCAGGTTTTAAAATTTGGTTTCCCTTCAAGCAGAAATGAACACAGAAAAAGTTGCAGCCTTCCTCAAAGTCTCTTCTAGGTTTCTCCTCAATAAATTATATAGATTATGTTCTACAAGCCCTTTGTTTTCTGGCATAGTTTCCAAATCTTGTCTCATTTAGATAGAAATTTTTGAGTGTATCCCAAATTTTTCCACATCCTTTTGAAGAGTAGATCTAAGGCAGGACAGATACTCTAGAAGTGGTCTCACTAATTCCTCAGGCAAAGATAATACAATTTTCATCTCCCGTGATAGTCTGTTCTTTTGGAGTTTGAATACCCTTAGCCACAGTTTTGCACTGATTATTTTGTGTTCCCCAGTGCTCTTCTAATGTTTATAGAACTTCCCATCTTGGAAATGGGACCTCCAGTCTTCACATTGGCTGTTTGGTTTTTCATTTGGTCAACTCTGAGTGCATATTAATGAAACAAGCCAGAGCTTCATTCTTGGTACCACATTCCCTTATTGAACCATTTCCAGTGTTACCCCTACTTAAATCTGCATTTTGTTTGATATCCTTGAGAAAGAAATTGAATACTGATTGGTCAAGGGTAGGATGCTATCAGAAACAGCCCCCTTTCATCACAGTTTCTAATTACAAATATTTTCTGTTCTGTCAGTTCCCTAATTGTATTCAATTTAAGAAATGTTACACTGCTTTGTAGAGTGCTCAGTCTTTTTGTCAGTGTTGTGCAAATAAACCTTTACTCCTTGTAGAAAAATCTCTATATTATATCAGAGGCATTTTTATTAATGAAGCTTGTAATCTCATCAAAAAGAGTTAGTTTGGCAAAACCTGTTTTCCATACCATTGTGCTGACTGGAACAAAATATGCTGCCTTTAAATTCTTCAATGCTTGTATCCAGTATCAGTCTTTTCACAATTGAGCCCAGAATAAACATCTGTTTCACTGAGTTAATACCACCTGGGATTTTCCATCTACCCCTGTTCAAATGTTGGAACTTTTTGCAATTCTCTTCAGTCTTGTGGAATTTCTCTCAAATTCCAAACATTCCTTAAATCTAACAATAGCAGGTCATACAGGTCCACTTCTGCTGATTTTAAAGCTGCTGGCTGCTTCCTATTGAAAGTTTCCCCTGGTTTCTGATGGACCAGAGAGTATGCCATTATCACACTGAAAGATAGAAAGATGCCTTCTTTTTAAAAAAACATCAGAACAGAAATAGGTATTTATGAGTGCTTCCTGACTGAGGGACTCATCCTTCTTGGCTATAATGGGGTTCATTACTTCTGGATATGTTTTGTAGTTTGTTTGCTATTCTTTCTTGAAAGGCCATTCTTAGTTTCCCTTTCACCCAGGTAAGAGTGGTTATTTTAATAATCCCAGTTAACTTTACTCTTAAGCACTATTATACTGGAGGGGCTTGGTTTCCATTACAGCTTGTCCTTGAATAGGTTTTATTAAGCATATGTTTAAGTACTTAATTAAAATCTGAACAATCTCTTAACTCCAAAGTGGGACAAGTGGTGAATTTTCACAGCAGAACAAGTCCTTTCTGAAGAGCTTCATATTGAGTGTCTGTGCACAGCATGATGTAGTATTACCTGATCTCCCCTGTGCTGCATGCTTCAATTACCTTCATTGAAACAGATCTTACTTTATAAATGAAGTACTTTATATATGCCACTTTGCACTCTTCATTTCAGGTGTAGGTGCTTGTGCATAAACAACTTGTCCCACTGCCAGGTTTGTGGGTTTAGACAAGTATGGGTAGGTGTGAGTAGGATCTGTCTGACTCACAGAAACATGTACTTTCATCCAATAACCAACATGGAAGCCCAGTATTCAAAATTTGTTTCTGTTGAGTGCAGAGAGTAGTTTTCTGTAACAGGAAGTTTTAGTTTTGCCAAGCCAAGAAAGCTGTCTGAAGCTTATCTCATCTGTCTGATCATATCTTTCACTGAAAAAGGCGTGGGTCTCCTTTATCAGCTCATGTTATGGCATAAATATCCACAGAGACTCTGAGCAGTGCCATCAGATTTAATGGAGAGAGGTATGGCTTCCTATGGCTTGTGCACTGCTACAGGTGGTGCCTGTTGGAAACTTGCCCAGGCTTTGCAGAAGTGGGTAAACTCTTCTTTCTTAATCTGTCCCTAAGCAGAGCTTTGCCTCTTGCTGATGTCACACAGACAAATCTCTGGCCGTGGGTCATTTGCAGATGATGGTGTGTCATTTACCACCTTAGGCCCACAGAGGGGTTTTGCTCTGCTTGGCCACTGGCATTGTTGCAAAAGGGAGGATATCCAGAATTGTTTGCTAATACAAGTCATCGATAATCATGTGTGTAAAGTTCATTAATTTCCTGACACTTGCCAGTGTTTTCACATTAAGCCAGGGGCTGTCCAGATTCTTGTAAGTAATAAATCACATGCCTCACCCACCACACAAGAGCAGAGCCAAGTTTAGTGAATAAAATATTCACAAGGTGCCTATTCATCTCCATGTTGTTCAGAGCCATTCAGGTGAGCACAGGCATCCAGTCAGGAGCTGGCTGCTGTTTGCTGGCCCAGGTGAGGCAGGCTGCCATTCCTGCCTGTCATTCCCTCTGAGCCAAGTGCCAATCGTGTCCTTGGTGCCTTTGGAAGTGGGTTTTGCACAGGGCAGAAAGTAGCCAACAACCAGCTAAAGCTGCTTTCTGTATGTGATGAAGGTGGAAATAGTTCATTTCTCTGCTTGCAAAGATGTTGTCACCAGTGTTCATCTCAGGCTCTGGATTCTCTAGTCCTTTGTGTGGCTCTATAGTCAAAGCAAACTGCCTGCTGCATCCCATAAAGCAGACTGTCACAGTAAAGATTTAACAGGAATATTATTGTCATTGGCTGGAAAGAAAGATGCTGTCTAAATGATTGTTTTCCTTGAGTATTTTAACAGAAGTTTTAGTTCAGCATGCAGAGCAGCTTTGCCTCCTTTTATAAGAATTGGCAGGAAGAGGTAATATTTTAGCTGACGCGTAATCTATCTTGACTCTATTGCTTTTTTATTGTTTGTCAGAAAGGCCCTGGGGGTAAACATTATTTCTTTGTCTGTTTTGGCTCTGGCTTTATGCCATGGACACATTTCTCACACCATGCATGTTTCTGCATACTGGAATAGACTGGGTGAGGACAAATTACTAGCTCTGCACACAGGCCTCTCAGGTGCCATTTTCACATCTGTGGAGAGGTCATGGAAGTCAGAGAGTGTGAGAGGGAACAGGCTGCAGGGAGCTTCCCCAGCTCCCCTGGAAGTTGTCAGCTGGCGATTTCACTTCAGCACCTCACACCTTGCTCCCAGCACTTGTGGCTGAAGAGCTGCAAAGCTCAGGCAGCACTTAGGGAGCCCAGCCAGCCAGGTGCTCCTGCTGTGTGTGTAGATGAGCCCAATGACTTAGCAATGATTTGCAGATTCAGGTGAAACAAATTCTCTCACTTGATCTCCTGCAGCATTTGATAAAGGAAGAGCTGACACACATTTTCAGCAAAGCTCTTGAGCTTTACAGTTTGGAGAGCTCATTTCCCTAGATACCAGCTCTGGAGTCAGAGTTCTGGGATGCCAAACACACAGTGGTTGCTTAGCTCGTTTGTTATCATCCGCACCTAATAAAAGCTTGCAATTTTATGCTTTCCTCTGTTGCACCATCTCTCTGTCACCTCCTCTGTGAGTTGTTGAGATGTTAAGTCTGTGCTTTGCTGGCTTCTTTGGTCCTTGGGGCTTATATGAGCAAACCTCTGTCTTAAACTGAATGTGAACATCCCCAAGGCAAAACAAGGTTTCCTATTCATCTGTGGGATGGTGTTTTGGATGGTTTTGTCTCCCATCACCTAGAGAACAGCAGCCCAGACAGCTTCCCCTTTCCTCTCTGCTGCTTTGGAAAGGCTTTATCCCTTGTCTGGCACCTTTCTGTCTTTTCTCTCACCAGAAGGACTGGAGGTCTCCTCTGCATGTATAAAACTTTCCAGCTTTGCTCTCAAACTTGACCTTGGCTGACAGGATGGAGGGATCTTATTTTGGTCACTGCTTCTGCTCAGCAGCCCCATCTGAGTCCAGCTGGGTGGATAGGTGAGAGGAGGATGCTCTCTATTCCTGCTGTTCTTACTCTGAGGTGAGCAAGATCTGTGTGTCCAAACAGCTGAAAGAGTATTTCCTAAGAAAACCAGAGGAGGAAAAGGCCCATCTGTCTGTGGGATTGGTATTCACCAAAAAACCCCAGTACAAAACTGGCTGCTGACTGTGGATTACTGGGAGTACTGAACACCTAACCTGGAATACTCTGCCAGCAGCTACTATGAGATATGTTGATCCTAAGAGTGGGATAGTGTTAGTAGACTTGCTTGGATGTAGAATTAAATTGCTTTTTCACTTCATATATCTTCTCAAATCCCACTATGATTGTAGAGGGGTAAAGGATAGGCAAGAACACCAAGCATTTTTGGCAATGCCTCCATTTTTTTTTGTCAGCTGAAGAGTTGGTGCATCCTGTGGGTGGCATATAAGCTGAACCTTCTGTCCAAGCACAAGGACAAAGGGCTCTGGGATATATTCCATAAAACATCATCACCTGAAAACTCTACATAAGTTCACAAGCATCTCAGTCAAATTCCCAGCATCCTTCTGAGTATGTATTTAGTACCAAGAAGTGTCAGGGGATAAAAAATTGTTCACTTATTATGAAACTCCAACCTCATCCATGAATATTCTTCATTATTTCTATTCACTGAGATTTTTTTTCAAACAAAGTCATTTAGGGAAGTCCCTCTCTTCACACTAGAGACGGCAACAAGCATTTTATTAAAATGTAGCTGGAAAAACAGGCAGATCTACCATGCAGAATATAAACACTCATCCTTCAGACTGGTGTGCAGTTCCTGGCAGTGCCACAGACTTCCTGGGTGAGTCACAAACTAACCCTGCCCTGTCCTGGTGTGTGTATGTGTGGTACTGTTGAGTCCAATGTGTCTCTGAGGAGTGGAGCTTACAGAGCCAGCATCTCTGTAACATCTGCTTAGATCCATCAACAATCTGCTTTAGAGGTCTCTATCTCATGGGGACCCTGTGCTTTACTACACCCTGCAGTAGTAAGGCAGCCTCAGAGCAGTCCCACTTACAAGCTGGCACTGCTCTGTGGAACACAGGATTACTCATTCCCCAGTGAAAGCAGGCAGTGATGAGAGTGAGCAGGAAATGGGCCTTTAGATCAGGGGGTTTCCTCACATTTCTTTTACTACATCCACTAAGCCTGCTTCCCTCACATCTGGCATGTTGGGGCCTTCTAATCCTTAAATCAGCTATAATAGCAGGAATGGAAAAGAAATTGAAATTACAAAGGAGAATATGCTGAGAGATTCTCCTTTTGAGGGGTTGAAAGCAAGGAGACTGAAGCAGAAACTGGCTTTAATATATTTGCTCTTTCAGGGATGGGTGCAAGTACTGACTGTTGTTTTTGTTGAAAGCTCTGGGGGCAAAGGGGTTTTGTCAATGTTTTACAAGTCTCTGGATGGCAGTTTGAAACTGCAGCAAGAAATGTGATTCCTGGCTTAGCAGACAGGTTCTGCAAGTCAAGCTTTCTGTTTATTTTAATATTTCAGGCATCCTTCAATGTGTGTCACATGGACAAAAAGAAAGGGGGAAACTCCTCCTCCAGCATGACCACAGCCACAGAATTGTCTTAAAGGTGCCGAGTTCCTGTGAGCCACAGGCCAGCATACCCTGTCCTCTCCCTGTCAGACCATTCCAGCAGGGAATTCCTGCTGAGCCAGCTCACATCCATGTGTACATCTGCCTGTGGACTTGTACTGATACCAAACACCATGAGTATGCTCAAGCTAAATGATGACCTAAAACTAAAGGACATTCAGCTGATGTCCATTCTCTTGGACAATCATCTTCCAAGAGAAATGGGAGAAAGAAATCCATTGTCCAAGACATTAAAAACTCTGCTGGCCCACAATCAGTGGCACACAGGATTGTAAGGAAGGGTTCTGGGGTACACAAGGAATCTTCTCCATCTCTAATACAGGTGTTTTCCTGAATCAACTACATAAAGTCTCCAGAGCCAACTGTAAGAAAGTAAAAATTCATAACTCCTAGCTCTATCTGTTGTGCCTCTGCCTGTTTCTAATGGTTTTAAATCCTAATTTCTGCAAGGAGCATGGAGAGTTTTCTCCAGTGACTAAAGCTACAGTGTGGAGGAGCGTGTTGTCCCAGGACATGGGACATATCTGTGGTCAGCCCATCTTTGCAGTTGATATTCTCACATGCAGGTTTTCTAGAGACACTTGTGAAGGCTATAACCAGAAGGGCCCTACATATGCTAAACTGGAGAAATTTTTGCTTCCAGATCTCTAAACTGTTTTAGCAGTTAGGAAGGCTTTTGCTAGGGATTCCACCATTGTAGTTATGATTTCTCCATATTTATAGCTAAAGGATTAAAATAATTGACAATTGACAGATGGGCTGCTTCTGAAATTCCTCTGACTTTAAAATGGTTTTCAGAAGGGTAAATGCCAACTGGGCATTTGGGAGTGTATTGCTTTCAGAAGTGGGAGAGTTTATTTTTTGAGGAATCACTTGATTTTTGTAAAGAAAGTTCTCCTCAGGTCTATATTAAAGTAGCTTCTTAACTTTATGCAGCTTCCTGCAGAGCTATGTCTGTTTTGCATCTCTTCCTTCCACATCATGCTATCCATTACCCTTTATGCTTCATCACTGAAGCACATTCCTTCCAAAGTGTAGCTATTTGCTGGGATGGATTATACACTCTTTTCAAACAAAAGAAAAGGATGTGATGGCAAACTATGTGGCATAGCTGATACCACATGAAATGTAAAGGAAGGATAACAGAGTCATGTAATCATTCTCAGAGAGAAAAAAGCAAAAAATGAAGCACAGACCTCTTACACAGGAAAGATGAGCCAGTGAAATTTTAATCTAGACTACTTCACCTCAGCAAGTAAATTTACTCAGACCATCTCACTGCATCCCACTGGAGCAGCTTTTACTTTTGGGCTCCAAGCAGTAGAAGGTGCTACAGTGACTCTAAAGGGAAGGAAGGTAGATCTGAGTCAAAGGAAGCACAGGCATTGTCCCTGTCCCCAACCAATCCATTCCTCTATGGCAGTGAGTGATTGAGCAGCTTCATGATAAGGACAAAGGGGAGCTGCAATGTTTTGAATAGCGAGCGGAAATGCCTCTGCCTTGATTAATCTGATTGAGTTCCCAGTTTTGAAGGGAACTGGAGGGCAGACCTGGGAATTCCAGTTAAAGGAGGGAGAAAGGAATCCTTGTTCCCAAACAGGTAATTAATTTAATTTTACAGGAATGTTGATATTTTGCACCTATAAGTACTCTTTCATAGGCCATAAAAACTTTCCCGGTGCACAGATGGTTTGCTCTTAGAAAAACAAATAAAAGTGTGATCCATTTGGTTAAAACCAGTCTTCCTGTTGGAAGGAGTTATAGGACAGTAGAATACAAATCTGTTAAACACATAATCCATATTTATTGCAAAGCAATAAGATAACAGAACTCTTTTTCCAGTAATCTCATTTTCATTGTGTGTCAAACTTTCACGTGTTAACATCATTCCTAGAGGGAGCCTCTGTCTCATTTGGGTTTCCAGGTTTGGGGAAAATTTTGACATTAATTATTTAGACATATGAGTGTTTCTGGCCTGGCTTTTAGAGGGAATTTGGGTGGATTGACACAACACTGAACAGAAGGAATTCAACCCTAATTTTTGAACCTAAACATGTCTGGGTGGGCCCTAGGTTCCCCATGACTGAGGAGTGTGCAGCTCATCTAAAGCCTGGTGCAAATGGTGAGAGGCTGTCCTTTGCTGACTATGTCTCCTTGCAGATTTATGAAGGGAAAAAGAGAAGTTAACAGACATTACTGCTGCAAACTTCCCTCCATAGATAAAATGGTAGAGTGACAGCCAGGAAATCACTAGGTGAGAGCTGGCACAAAGTCACCCCATACCCAGACCATGAAGACCATGATAGACACAAAGTCCTGAGAGAGCCTTGAGGTATTTTTAAGCTTATAGCATGGTCTTGCTCAGTCATGAATAGACTTAAAACTTGAGAAAAGTCCCAGTATACACAGCAGCTTATTAAAGTGAAAATATGAGCCTCCAGCATGGGAAGGACAAATCTGGGAGATGGCTGCAGTGCTCAGAGCTGTGTGTGAGCTGATGGGACAAACACCTGACAGAGAACAGCTGGGTGGAAAAAGGACAAATGAGATGATCCTGTCTCACACCAACTTGGCAACAATTCAAGTTCCCAGCATGATCTCAACTCAGGCACCTGCCAGAGCTGGGTGAGCGTCCAGCAAGAGTCATTCTGCAGCATCCCCTCCCTGTGTGTGAAAACAAACCAAATCACCAGCCCGTGGTCACAGGGACTGTGGCTCTGGAAATCCAAATGTTTTTGCAAGGTAAGAAACAAATCCTCAAATAGTCAATGTCACTTCTGGATGTGGACACACAGCCAACAAAAACCCAGGCACCTGCAGATAGGTCACAAATCAGGGAATGTTTTTAGGAGAAAAATAGGGCCCAGTTGGGAAACATGGGTGTTTTTAAGCACTGGAGCAAGTGCCACGTAACTATTCAAGCATCCCTTCAGTCCCTTCTACCTGCTGAAAAGGGCACCCCATCCCCCCCTTATTTTCTGCAGCAAGAAAATATCCAGCAGTGCCAAGTCAGTAGCTAGCTAGGAAATTGCAAGAATAATTCCCAAACCAGTTACCAAAGGCCTACATGAGACCTTTTAAGGACATGAGAGGTTTGTTATTTCTATTGGCAAAAGGAAGAAGGACATGGTAAGAAGAAATCTTTCTTTTTTCTTTGAGACAGTTTGATCACAGGAATAATTTCTGAAAGACACACTGGAAACCAGACTTCCATAGGATAGTAAATGGTCATTTTTTTATCAAGAACACAAAAATTGTTATCTATGAGAAGGGTGCTTATTGAGTTAGGGCGGAGACCACTAGACAGGATGTACCATGTACGGATTGATGGAACTCTGGTGCCTCAAAGTTAACTGCTAATTGCCAGTGTCAGGAAAGACATCTTCCTTTCTATATGAACTATTCAGGTCTTTATTTTTTAGACCCATAAGAGGAGTCTTGCTTCTGTCTTGGAAGATCCTAGTCTGCATCAGAAATAAAGTTAGAAAGTAAAAACTTTCAATTAGAAAGTAAGTGGTCTAATTCATCCTGTGTAAATAAGTGCTGGCTTTGTAAGTATATTCAGATTCTGAGACTTTTTCTTAATAATGCATTGAGCATTAGTAACCTAAATGTAAAGTATTTTTGTGTTTGTAATTTAAAAGGGAAAAGTCCAAATGCACTGAGGAGTCTAGAGTTTAGGACCATTCTCTCTTCCCTCAAAGCTATATATGCCCTCTCAATTTGCTTCTCTGAGCAAGTAAAATCAGAAGACAAAACCAAAACAAAATGAGGGAATAATAAAAAATCATGGTAAAAACTCCTCAAAAAAGCATGACAGCCAAGTCACTGGACTCCTATCTGCAGCTGTTTTGGAAAGATCAGAGTGATGGGATCAAGCCAAAAAATTGTATTCATGTGGAACAAAGGAGGAGAAAGATCTGACAGCTCCCCAAAACAAGGGGCAGGTTAGCCTGGTGTTGTCCATCTCTTTCACACAGAGCCCCCCAAGTTCATGTGGAAAGTGTGAGACCCAACAAATCATTTTTAGTCTTCAAGTAAAAGAGTTTGCACATCAGCTTGTGGAAGAGGTGCCAAAAACTACACTCTGGCTCACTCTGGATTTACATACATATCAAATAATTTATAACAGACTCCTGCACACTAATAGTCTGTGTAAGTGAATGGGTGCCAGGAGAGCAGGTACCACATTTGATTCACATGCCAAGGTTCTTCTGATAGCCCTAGGAAGAATGGAAGGTATTTTGAGCAAAACTTGAGGATCCAAATAAGATCAAGAGAGGATATTTAAGGTTAGGAGAGCGTGTGAGCCCACCTATGATACCAGATCAAGCTCAGGGACTTTGTAGCCCTGGATCAGATCAACCCAAATGAGTCTGTGTGAGAACCTGATCAGTCTCAGCATCCTTTGAGGGCCAGGAGTACACAAAAACAGTGCAGGCACTTTGTGCTCCAGCTGCCCTGGCTTTGCCAGTCCAGGGGCTCTGAGCTGTGGGACAGACACAAGCTGTCTAGACTGCACGTGCAGGATCACAGGCTCTGATCCGGGGGTTGGATGACAGCATTTCATAGAGGCAATATTAAATTTTCTGTGCTGCTCAGTGGCAGCAGCTCGATGTCGGGAGGGCCCTGGTGGGGACAGCTGAATTCCTGCAGGAAAGCTGCTGAGCTGCTCTGGGGGATTTCCTGCACTGTGTGGGAGCTCAGCAGGCTGCCCAGAGCCCGGGATCCTGAACCACAGCCCGTCCATCAGCACGCTGCTCCATGTGTGACTACAATGGCTTTCACCACCCTCACCCCTCTCCATCATGTGTTTATAATCACCACTATTATTCTAGAGTCAGCAGAAGCATCCTATGCAAATCAGGATGCCAGGGTCAGCTAATGAATTGGTTACACCCTTTCCTTCCAAGAAAACCCAAACCCTTGGGGTGATACTGACAGTGCACCATAGGAAATGCAAGTGCACTGGAGCCATAAAGAGCTGAGTCACTGGTTTTGTCATAGCTTTGTCCTAAGCAGGTGAGTTTTAGATGTAGGAGCATTCTGGGCTGGAATGAAATAGTTTCAGGGAGTTTTCATTGGCCTCACACTTCTGCCCCGTGACTCTCACTCAAGACACACAGGCTGGTCTGCTGCTGCTGCACACACTGGCAGCACACCCACTGTGTCACCTCACTTTGCCTTTGCTCCCCCATCTATAAACTTCAGCCACAGTAAAAACCCCTTCCACAGGGATAGGCAGGCCCTAAATGCAGTATAGGCAAAAGTCACCCCAAGGGTAGCACAAGAGTGTTTGTGGTCCTGCTGCTGGTACAGATAGAGGAAGTTCCTGGGTGACATATTGACTTACCAGGAAAGGTAGGAGACACTGCTCAGGACACATTAAACACATGCTCCAGTTAATTTATGTGATCTGGCACACCAAAAACTAATAAAACTAGTTTATACTTTCACTTGCACATGATTAATGGCAAAGCTCTCCATCATATATCACAGACCATGCCCTAGCTGCGACAAAAATATACAGATTATGGGAGAAATTAGGAGTTAACAAAACAGCTGTTAACTGAGCTAGAAATACTTGACCACAGTCCCATTGTAAATCAGAAAATCACCCTGTGACAGGTCTCCCTGGCTGTTTGTTGGGCAGTTCAGAGCAGGGAAAGCAGACAAGAGTAAGAGGTTCCTCCTGGGTATCAGGCTGGTGCCTGCTCAGTGCCAGACGCTGGTTGGACCCATGGTATCCATGATGTGCATATTGCTGTCCTCAAAGAGCTTGTGACCACAGCAGGGAAGGACAATGGCACTGAGCTGGTGAATGGCTCCCTGCATTCACTGGCTCTCCCCTGGTTAGCAGTTCAGTGTGTAACTCTCAGAAGGCAATTCACTGGCAGTACTATTTAATGTATTTCCAAGGATGGAAAGCTTTCTTTGGAAAGAGACCTTCCCCTCTTAGCATAGGCAGGATGCAGAGTGCAAAAGTTAAATTGAAAATGTTGCTGTAAATGTCACTCCAGACAGATGCAGGTTTCCAAGAGGGAAAGGGTCAGTGACCTGGAGTCACTCTGGACCAAAACAGCCAGGCCTGCATGAACTCATTCTCACAGCACTGGGCCCAGCTGACGCACGGTGCCCATCTCGCTGTGGACATCCAGCCTGTCTGATAATAACAGCCTCCCTTCCTGCCCCTTCCCTAAAGGTTTATTTCCTGGCCTAGGCAACATCACTGGGGCAGCAAGAGAAAACACCAGCAAACAGACACATCCTTTGCCCAATTCTCAGAGGGACAGAGGCAGAGCTTGCCCAGCAGGATGTGGGGAGCCAGGGCACTGTGATTGGTCCCCTACTGCCAGCTGAAACAAAACAAAAAAGATGCTTCACAATGATGAAAAATAAAATAGAGAGTAATGAGGGTATTTATGTCATTTCCTGATAGGCCATCATAGAGCATGATAACAGGATGGGGTCCACTGTCAGTTCCTGGATGGTTCAGGCTATTTCCCATAACCCCAGTGACTAAATAGTGCCGTGAGGAGAGCCTGAAGCTGTGGTGCATCCTGCTTCCCCATGCTGACACCTGGTTTGCAGGAAATGAGGGACCATCCCAGGGGGGTCAGATGTGCCCTGGGAACCCCAAGCCTTTCATTGCCTTTGAAAGAGTAAAAACATCCACTTTTGGGAGTATTTGCCTTCAAAATGGTCTGGAGACCCTGGTTACTACCCACTGCCCTTGCTAGTCAGGGCCTTGGTATAGTGCAGGGGAACAGCACTGAGTCCAACCACAGCTCTGCCAAAGCCTTCCCTCCCTTGCCTCCAGCAGTCACTCAGTGCTGGTGCACCATCCATCCTTAGACAAACCTGCCAGTTTGCTCAACTGAGATCCCACAGTTTCCTTCCCCAAATGCCTGTAACAATCCCTTCACCTGCTCCTGGCAGGCCTCAGCTTGCTTAGAGAGCTGATGCAAAACTGTCCTGGTTCCTGCTCCTGGTCACTGCCTGAGACGTGCCAGTTCTCAGCAGAGGAATTTTTTTAAAAACCAATTTAAAAACCAAGGTAGCAGACATTGGTAGCATTTTTGCAGGGACTTTTTGGTGTCCAAGATTGGAAGCTTTGTTAAGACATATGAACCAAAGTTTTAAAAGGTCTGAAGTTATAATTGTTGCTTTAATCATATGCTAATGCTTTCCTTTAGTTTTGACATGGAAGTTGTTTTGTGGCATTAACTGAAGCGGAATTAGGTGCTATTTCAGTCGCACAAAAATGATCTGCTTCAGAAATGAGCACATAATTCTTTTGTTTCCAAATTACATAGTTCAGTACATTCATAAAAGTTCCCAACCAGCTGTACAGCCTCTCACCAGTAACAGAGGCCCTTACTAGCAGCTTTAACATGTTAATAGCTGCAGAGATAGTAGCAAAAGAGTTAGAGAGTTGTTTTTTAAAGCTGGGTTTTTTATTCTCCTACAGGCTGTTGTCCTGGGGGGCAGGTACTGGAGGAACTAAGGAGGTGCTGCTAGTTGTGCCATTAGTATTATTCAACACTGTAAGATTGATCTCTTTATGAATTAGCACTTACATTTGTATGGCACAAGGAATTGCTGACTGCAGGCCAAACATCCCCACTTGTAGAGGAGTGACAGAAAGGGCCCTGGGCTGGGCTGCCCTGGGGACCCATCACTGCCTGCCCTCAGCTCTGAGGCCATTTCTGTGCAAGCCTGTTTAAAATAGATGGGCAGGTCCTTCCAGCAGCCCAGAAGGATGTGGAAGGATGTGATGTGCACTTCATCCTAGAAGTGTATCAAACACAACAGTGTTGTCTCAGATGGGAATTATGACTCTTGTTGGTGACAATGAAGGGAGAGACGAGTCCTTCCTCCCTAGCTTGTCCCTTACTTATGGTGCAGACAAAAACAGCTGGACCAAAGCAGCCTGGTTCTAGGTCAAAAAGAGCAAAAAAATTGAAAACTGTTTTTGGGAAGAGAAGAGAGAAAGAATAGAAGTCTATTTCCCCCCAAACTGAAGTCAGACTACCAGATACAGATTTTTTTTCTGTGCCATACACTAAGGACCAGTCACTGTGCAGAGAAGATGCTCCATTAGCCTGACCCCCACCAGCAGCCCTGAGCTTTGCTCTGTTGATGGTTCTGGCCCTGCAAAAGGATTTCCATCCCTTTGAGAGACAGACATTTTTTGCCTCATATGCGATGTAAAATCAGTTTCATAATACAAGTAAAATCTATCATAATCTCTTCATGCTTGGTGCTTATTTCAGAGCCAGCTGCAGCTGTCACAGCCTAATGCTCTCTGCTTAGGGTCCGTGTGTGCACAGCTGGCTCCAGCCTGAGCACCTGCCCTCGGCCCTCAGGAGCAAGCCAGGATCCCCCCGTTGGGTCTGGGCTCTGGTACTTGACTGCTGATTTTCCTTTGAAACCCCCCATGAAAAACGTGCCAAGGGGAGGGTGCCCTGGTCAGGGACAGCCTGTTGGATTATTTGGGCTTAGAGAGCAAAGTGTCAGGTTTGTGTTTAATGAATATCTCCATCAATCATCTCGGCTGCCCATGGAATAATTACCTTGCAGAGCCACAGTGGCAGGTAAAGCCCTTGGCTCAGGACACAGAACAGGCTTTATTAGAAGCCCTGCTGTTATACTCACAGTTATTATCATTTGCCTTCAATTACATTCATGCTTGGTGTTTTGCAGTAGATGGCTGTTTATTCCTTTTTGGGGCTGTTTCAGCAGGTACCTTATACTCCTGTGGTACTGCAGGCCAGGGATGCTCACCCCAACCTTTGAGGCACACAAATCAAATTTGCCAGAGGTGTAAGTTGTCTCCCCAGATGCTGCTGTATGTGGTGAAGTGCAAGCCAAAAGCACTTCATTTGGATCCTGACTCAGCTACACTGATTTGGAGTCTTTTGTACTCACATATTCACACAAGGCTGTAACTAGCTCAGAAAGATTCCCAAGAGCTGCAAGGGAGACGGTCTAGGCTAATTTTGTAAAGCTAGTGGTTAAACTACACCAAACTCCTTCCCTCTGTAAGCTCCAATGCCTGCAGTCATCTCAGCAATGAATCGGGCCCCTTTCACCTCTGCCCTTGCTGGCCTTTATCCCTAAACATCAGTAGGATGAAATGCCCAAGCTATGGGCTTTAAAGGACTTTACAAGTTCAATTTACAAGCTCCATAAAATTACAAATTCTCCCTCCCTACTGCAGAAGTACCTTGTAAAACATGTCCTGTATTGTTTCAGTTTGACGGGTCAGGCTGCAAAAGCAAGGCAGCATCAAGTGGAGAGGGTGCATCTGGTACCGAGCAGAGTCTCTGGCTGGGAGAGGAGGAAACAAGAGCTGGACATGGTCAGCTGCAAGTAAAAATAATTCCCTACCTCTGCCTTGTGCTGTGGGAAAGCCTCTACTTCCCTCTCTTCCCTCCCACCCTCTACTTCTCCTCTCTTATTGAGCAATTATTTGCAATGTACATTTTGTTCAGTTTGCCCCAGGGTGTGACATCCATAAGCATCTCTGCCCATGCTGATGTCCTAACCTAGCCCCAGCATGCAGAGCTGTACCTGGGACCATGTGGGCTTGTTCCTTAACTAAGCATCTGGCACTCGAAAAAACTGCAGTGACCCTCCACAGCAAATGCCTGGCACTAACCTGACACCAGGGCAGTAATCCACAAAGCCTCTTCCCCATCTCAGGTAGCTCCTGCTGCTGGTTGTATGCCAGAGGTCTGCAGAGGTCATGTACTTCATCTTTCTGTTTCACTTCAGGCTGCCTTCAATAGCATCAGAAAATGAGCAGAAGCCTCAGCAGCCACACACAAAAAACATTTTCATATCCTACACACATCTACACCCAGAATTATTTGGTGTTAGACTGAGCACAATGAGTCATAACTCACTTTTTACTGGAGCTGGAAAAAATACTCGAATTGTTGCCAGTGTCAGTGCCATTTCTGATCATTTAATGCCAAGGGAAAGTGTTAGTTGAAGAAGAAAGCAAATAAGGTACTCCCAACATCAGCTGAAAGACTGCCAGTAAAGGATGGAAAGAAAAATTCTGGGTTCTGCTGATGGCCTGTGCCAATCCATCCCATCCAGAAAAACACTCAAGGACCTTTCAGGACAGCTGGGCTGTGCCAGCACACAGTACCAGTCAGTCAGGGCTGGCAGGGATAAGCACAGAGGCATTGTGCCACCTGCAACAACAGCACAAGTCAGACAGCTGAGGCATCTCCAGAGAGAAAAGCCTGAGGGAGCAAACACAGCCCTGGAAAAAGCCGAGGTTCGATTTATTCCAGTGCACTCTGAGCGATGTACGAATGGGAGCCTGTCGCTGGACAGCTCTAAAGATGCCTCTTAAAATACACTTGTTCCCAGAAATGATGACAGGTAACACAATCTGAGAAGAAAAAGAGAGAGAAAAAGCTTTGCCAACACAGATGGCCGGCAGATGCCCCCCAGCCCTCTTGTGCCCAGTGCTGTGGCCCCTGTGGCTCTTCCTGAGGGTGACAAACTCAGCTGTCCTAAATCCAAGGTCTTGCGTCAAGCTACTGAGACTTGCAGAGCTGCAGAGCCCCCTTTTGCACCAGCTGAGGTCTCCAGGGATCACTGTGGCAGCAGCTTCCTGCAAAAGGACTGTGCTTTCACAGGGGCCAGCCCATTTCAGGCTGTATAGGAAGGCAAAAACCTTCCAGAAACCCAGATACTCTGTATGCAGTAATGACAAGATGTTATCCTTCCCCAATTATGATGCAGGGTGTTTATGATTGTTTGTTTGTTTGGTTGGTTGGTTGGTTTTTTGGTTTTTTTTTGCAAGTTTTCTCTTTTCGGTACGAAACTCAGCTGGATCAGGGCAGGGACTCCTGGTGGAAATGAGAACAGGGAAGGACTATCTTATCTCCAAGGCTGGACACTGTGAGGGACTAGGGAGCATGGACAGTGGTGTCAGGGTTTAGGTTCAAGCCCAGCTTTATGCCACCCCACAACCACCTTAGCGTTTTGCAGAGGAACCCCACGTTTTCCAAAGTGCTCAACACTCAGCACACACTTTCCCTGCAGCTTCTTGGCTCCAGCAGTTCCTACCAGCCTCTGGCTCCTTCCTTCCCCAGAAAACCTCCTTCTCCTGGATTCTAGCTGACCACTCTGAGATGAACTTCATCCCAGGCAGAGGCAGCCTGTGCCTCCAGCAGGCAGGCACTTCCCACAGGGCTGCATCCCACAGGGCTGCATCCCACAGGGCTGCATCCCACAGTCCTGCTCCAGCCTGGTTGTGTGTGGGCAGCCATGGGTGGTTCCCTAATGGCCACTGGCCTTTCCAGCTGAGTTCTTAAATCTGCCATGGCACTGCCAATGTAGCTGCAATAGTTTTTAGATGTTCAAGAGGACAAAGATGATACATGATTCCCCTACTCACCCTTCTGCTAACTTTGGATGCAAACTGTTTACAAACAGCTGTTGTAACATCCCTGAGGTGCAAAAGAAAATACTCAGCTACAGAGAAAAAGATCTTAGCATGGACTATGTCCAGGAATTTCATGAACAGAGCCAGGGGCTTATTCAGATGTTTCCTTTCTAGGCTCTGGGTTAGCTGGGTCTGTGGAGATGAGAGGGTTTATCATTTGTAACAGCTGTGACTGGAGTGGGGCTGCAGGATGGCCCAGCAGGGAGGGCTGCCCTGAGGGAGGGCGGCCAGCAGGGAGGGCAGCCATGGCCATGGCAGCTCCAGCCTGGCTGCACGGACTGCCACGGCAACAGCAGCCACACTGTCCCCCAGTGATTGCTCCTTGGCCAAGCCCCACAGGCTGCAGAGGCACCTCTGCTCCCACCCAAACCCTGGGGCAGGAGCAAGTGTGGCCCAAGTCCCCAGCGTGTCACCAGGAGCTCTGTGACCAGGTTTGCTGGCAGCTAAACTGGGCTGGCCCTACTGAGCTGCACCAAGGCCGCCCCTGGCCATCAGCTGTGCTGCACAGACAGGGGCTGTGCCTGTCTATGTGCTCCCCACACCCAGACTCTGGGGAGGGTTTTCCCTTCCCCAGGAGACTGGAGCAGTGCAAAGACAATGCAATCTGCTGCCATCAGCACCTCGGCCCAGCTGATCCCTCCCTGCCTCCACTGCCAGGGCTGGAGGGGCCGTGCCCTGATCCTGCCCACAGCTGGTGACTGGGTGCTGGTACCCAGCCTGCTGCTTCCCTCTTGCCAGTGTACAGCACACTCACTCCTCAGGCTGCCACACCAGAAGGGTGTCATTCCTGTTGTATTTAAAACGTAAACCTTCTTGTTTTCGTCCCTTGGATACATTTTCCCCTCTCCTTGCCTCACTGCTTTCCCTTTCCATCAGCAGCGCTGGCACGTGGAGCTGGTTTCTCTCCCTGGAGAAAACTTGCTCACCCACACAACAGGGGGAAAAATGGGAAAAATGCTTGTGAAAAAAAGGCAATCAGCTCACTCAAGCTGAAGTTAATTTCTTTTAGGGTCCCCCCATTCTGGAAGCAGTTTCCTGCTCTTCTAATTGGTATTTCTGAAGGGGAGAGAAAGAGATCCCTGTTCCAGGGATATTAAGCCCTTTAAAGATGCCTTAGCTAACAAAGCAAAGATTAGAGAACATGGATCAGATGTTTTTCCTATCAAAGCCTTTTCTTTCTTTCCTTTTTTTTCCCCTACTGTGGATGTTTTGAGTCTCCTCTGGGCCGGGCTTCATTAAGGCTGTTAACTTCGTAGTGCTGATGTCTCTTTGCCCAGCTCACAGTTTGGGTGGCCTGAACTAAAATCTCCCAAAGGGCTTATTACAGGTGGTAGGCAGACAGGGCTGGAGCCTGGGCCACACCACATATTCCTGAGAGAAATGTGTTTCCCTGACCAAAAAAGCACAATATTATATTCTTAAAACATTCCAGCCCCGTCTGGGTGTTCTCTGCATGCATTCCTGTACGTGGGATTATTATTGTAGAGAATTTATAAAGTCATTCATTTCTCTGGAAGTGTATGACATGGGTTTTGGTTGAATGGACCCAGTGCAAACTTAGAACCATGTGGTGCTATAAAAACACAACAGTAAATAAATCAGCAGGGAGAATTTACACTTCAGCCTTCTGATTGTTTTTACATTCAGAGGCTCGGATTCAGAGCCAGAGTGTAAAATAAATACCTGTAGCAGTGAAAATGCAGCATCACACTGGCCTGCTAGCAATCCCATCAGCATAGCCAAGATATGTGCAAAGCAAGGGTGTTTACAGTGAGCTTGTGGTGACCTTTTTTTCTTTGGCTGCTTCCTATTTTTCTTGGTGATACCTCAGATCTTTATGATGGTATTGTCAGTCCTGTGCTCCTGTGGGTGAAGGTTGCGTCAGGCCTTCAAGGGTTGATTTTTTTTTTCACAGGGGTTATTTTTATCACTGCTCTTTAGAGAAAAAAAAAGAAATAACTCCAGGCTGAAACGTGCCAGCTCCTGGGTGTTAGCAGGATGAAACCAAGCTTTTCATCCATGGAAAACAGGAATGAAAGGAGCTGGGAGATGGACATCCGGGTTCTGTGCTTTCATGGTCCTGCTGTTTGCAGGAAGCTCAGTGGGAAGAGCCAAGTCCTGGGAAGGAACCACTTGAGTTGAGGCCTTTCTCAAACCTGCCTTTGGTGGGAGCCAAAAGGGGATCTCCTCACCACACTGACAAGGTGACCCTGTAATTAAGTGCTCCTCAGTTGGAGGAATTTCTGCAGCACTTGTCCCTGCATAATGTGAGAATGTCACTCAGCTGCAATTTCACCCATGAAGAGACAAAGGGTGAAATCATCTTTGATGACATCAAATTGTGTTCGGAAAACCAAAGCTATTCTAAGATCGGTGGAACTTTCCTATACTGAAGTAGACTTTTTCTAGGCACAAAAATGGATCAGAATCCTGTGAGTCTGTAAAACAGCCCCTACATTAACCTTCTCCCTGGGAGCCCTCTGCTTAGCCCAGGTTGCTCTGGTTGAGTTCTCCTCTGCTGACCAGTGCACAAAAGCAGATTTTTGCTTTACTGCCAGAAAAATGCTGGGGTTATTTACCACCTCAGAGCTGGGGCCTTTGCCAGTTCTGGTGGACCATTTCTCATCAGAACTTAAGATCCATCTTGCCATGGATGTCTCCTCCAGGACTGATCTGTAAGAGCACCTGATTTTACCTGTCAGGCTGAAATCACTTCTTCCCACACAAAACAGATGTGAGGGCTATGTGCCAGTGTGGAGGGGACTCTGGGTGACTTGTGGCAGAATCAGTGCTTTTGTAACCCTCTGGCTGCCTCTGTCCTACAGCAAGGGGCTCCAGGGCAGCCCCCTGGGGAACAGTAACAGTGGCTCAGCTGAGCTTTCTTTCTCCAAGAGCCCACTGTGCTTTTTGCACACTAGACAATATACTGCTGCTGGTAAAGGTATCTGAGAGCATAAGAGAATGTAGAATTTGGTTCAGTTAAAGGAATATATTACTGGCATTTGCATTTTCCATATTTTCTTAATAAAACAAATCTCTGGTCTAATAAAAGGATGAGAATGCAGATAGATGGCTCCATGCCCCTGGTAAAAAGAGGTGATTACACATAGGCACCCCTTGACTGCAATGCAAGGCTGAATGGGTAACCTGTTTGGGCCTGTTAAGACCTTGACAACTCTATTTTGATGGCTGAGATCAAATTTAAGTCTGCAATTCAAAAGCACATACAAAATCATAAACCCAAGCTGTGTCTGCAAAAAAACTTGTCCCCACCATCATGCTCATATTGTGGCTTTTAGTCTTTCTGAAGGTATAGAAACTCTGAAAACTGGAAGCACATCAATCTCAATGAATGCATTATACAAGCCAGATTCCTGTTATCTTTAATAAGGGATTATTTTTGTTAGGCAGGCAGTAGAGTTATCGGATAGAAAAATGGAAGTATTTTCCTCTGGTGGGTCCCAGAACGCCGCCCTCCAGGAACAGCTCCCCCCTCTTCCCAGCTCCATCCCCGAGATCGTCCTCCGCTGTGCATACACTTTTCATGGGTGAGGAAGATTTTGTTGAGTTTTTGGGTAATGGATCCTCTATGCTCACTTGCTCTCTGTTTGGATTGTGAAGGAGCCTTTCTAGCAAAGCAGTATTCAGTGGTGGTCTCCAGGAAAAGGCATTTCTTGCATTAAAAACAATAAAAGGCCCAATGTTTTACAGACAGATGTCCATCAACAGCTGGCTCTGGAGTGGGAAGAGAACACCGGATCTTCTCCATCGTCACAGTGCTGGGGCTCTGCATATCCACTTGTTTATTTAACAAGCTACATTATTAAACTGAACCTTGGGTTGTGAGTGGAAGCTCAACCCCCTCAAAAGCCACACAGACACTTTGATCGGCTCTAAAGACCTACTTGAGAGACGGTGCACTTCACCAGTGCTGCAGGGAAGGAAAAGGGCCAAGTCTGTATTTCACCAGCTTTTCCTAAGCTGGGCCATTGACTCAGCTTGTCTTTGGCTCAGATGTTGTTGGACTTGCTCTCATTTGCAGACTTAGCCATGTCAGAATCGGGTCGTGGGGGCAGCGTGCTCTGAACAGCGTGGGCACCCTGACTGGTGTCACTGTCACAAATCCAGCACTGCAGGCAGTGCTTCAGGCAACAGCAGCTCCTTACCCAGCCTCACAAATCCCACTTGCACTTGGCTTTGAGCCTTTCTCTATCCCTCTGCTCTCTCAGCAGCCAGGCACTGGTTCAAGCTGTTCCAAAACCAGAAAGGCTCTTGGGCTCCCAGTGTGCAGCAGTGGCTCCTGCCCAGGGTACCTGGCTTGGGCGGCCGTGTGCCACGGATACGTCAGTCCTGTTCCCGCAGCAGCTGCCCCCTCACTTTGTCACAGCAGCTGTTTCCCAGGACATGGCAACAGTTCCAGCTAGGAAGGGAACATTTTATCCAGCTGAGACTGGCCAGCAGTTTAAATGGGGAAATGTAATTACCCACACTTCAATTTGGCCTTCAAATGGAATCTGATGTCTCTGTGGTGAGCACTCACCGTGCCTGTTGGAGGCAGTGCAAGCACTTGAGATGAAGAGTCACATGTCCAATGATGCCCTGACAATACCAGGCAGAAGTTAAACCAACATTTTCAGAAATACATTGAAAATCTGTCATTGTCCCACATTGTACCTATTCTCCTGTCATCTGCAGGGAGGGTCTTGTGGGGAAAACATTGTGGGGGCTGTGATGGAACCTGCCCTGGGACAGTTACACCCCACATAAAACCAGCATAAGACCCCTTATTTGGGGCCTCAGATTACTCCCACAAAGTCTTGTTTTCTTCAGCCACAGCCAGCATTGCTTTTTTATTGCTTTTATTGTCCCCTTGGATTTCTTTAAATTAAAAATCTCTCTAGGTAAAGCTGGGGACAACTGAGCAGCTCTTTGCCGTGCCCTCCCTACCAAACCGTGTCCACAGGGACACAGTGCATCACTCCCCAAAACTACTGAGCTTTTCCTACTGGATGTGACAGTAAAGCCAGAACCCTTCCCTGATGCTCTCTGTATGCTGGAGGTCAAATTTGTCTGGGTCAGCCCCCCACAGACTCTGTGAATACCTGCTGGATGCCTGCTGAACTTGCTAAGCCAAAAACCTGCTCTCAGTGACAGCAGCACCCGGCCCAGCCAGCTGCCCTTGCCAGGGCAGGCTGCTCCCCCTGGAATCTGACACTTAGATTTGATAGCATCAGTTTGGCCACCTGCAAAAGCTCCACTCTCTCCACAAAGTGGGCGAGTCAGGCTGATGCCCAGGCTGCCACAGGGACCCAGAGGTGCTTTGCAGCAACTTTGGGTCTTGGACAAAAGATTTTGCAAGGATTTTCAGTAAAGGAGCCCAAAGCTGATTCAGGTGCCATGCCAGAGGAAAGGTCTGGACAAGCCTTTGGACTCAGAGTAACCATAGAGGAAACCTGTCACATGGCATGATCTCCTCTTTGCAACAAGAGAGAACTGCAGTAAGAGCTGAGCATGTTTTCCTGCCTCTACTCAGCTGTAGAGCTCTTGCCTCTTCTGGCACAGCACAGTGCTTCACCCCAGAGCAGACAAAACTCTTGTAGATTCATCATAGCATGAAATAAGGTGGAAATTTCTAAACCTGGCATTGAAAAAGAAATGCTCTCAGCACAGGAACACCAAGAAGAGAAGTTTCTGTGGATTATTTTGCAACCACTGTATTGTTTCAAAGACATTTTACATTTAATTTTTTTTTTTTACTTAGCCAATTTATTCTTTGCCCATGTTTTCAAGAAGCCTAAAATCACTACAGCAAAACCCAGCCATTGGATTGAAAATGTGATATTCCCAAAGCTGTTATGTAGTCCTAGGTATTTTGGATTCTGGTTCTGACACAAGTAACAAAAACAAACATTAGGAACACATGTAATTTTAACTAGAAGCCAATCTAAGTTTTAGGACCATAAACAGCATACACATTATTTCTACTTGACTAACTTGTGTTTCAGTGGAACCTAAAACTTTTTGTTGTGTGTTCCTAAGGTTGTCATCTCAGGCTGGCCACAAAATGCTCTGCTAAAGAAAGCAAATGGAAAAGAGGAAATTCAGACTCTGATAGTGCACCAAGGCAGAATAATTCAGCATTGCATACATTGGTTGAGCTCAAAGTTAATCCTATTGCTGAAGGAAAGGCTGCTGTACTGGAAAAGTTGCACAGGACAATTCACTTTATTGGATTAACTTTGTGTGTGAAGAGCCACCAGCAAGCCCCATTCTTGGAAATTTCCATTATTCAGCTCTAGACCTGCACTGCACTCCCTTACAATCCTGTATTTCTCTTTCTGTAGTTTTATTCTTGATGAATAACCCTCAGAATGCATTTCCTCTATTGAGCAGCAGGCACTTGGCACTGTTTCACCCCCACATGTCCTTTCTGCTGGCACCAGGGACTGGGAGAGCTGCTCAGAGTGACAGGACTGTCCCAGCACATGCTGCAGCACCAAGCAGGACAGCCTTGAGGGGAAAGGAGCTTCCCCTTAGCAAAGGGCTGAGAATGGACATGAAATCTGGCACCATCCACACACACCTTCCCTGCCATCAGCTGAGCTGCTTTTCACACTTTACCTGCACCTCAGCTGGACACTGGACAAATGCAGCTTCTTGGCTGGTGCTTCCAGAACAGACTTAACAGCATAAATCCCACCAAAATTCAGGAGAAATGCACTCTTGGTGCATTTTCAAGAGAGTGCAAGCATTTTGGCAGCCTGCATCACATCTGCAGAAGTGTGTAAGCATTTCTATAAAATGCAGATAGTGCCTGGTGAAACTAGTAAACCAGTCAGCAGGTCAGGACCACTATTGTCCTGATTTATTCATTTTCACTGGTCTTTGTTGTCTCTCTCTCCATCACCAGCCAGTGTCTGGATACCTTCAGATGGCAAACGTGTGGGTACTCAGCAAACACACACTGAATACTTTCTCACCTTTTAAAATGGGGCTCCACCTCCTAAATCACCGTGGTCCTGTTGGCAAGGAACCCATCATGTCTCCTAAACAGAGCCCCTGAGTCTGCATGAAAATCAGTGCAGCTTCACTGAATCCTGGCAGCATCAGCACATCCATCAGCTGTCCCACATCATAAGCAAATTAATTATCATCACTTCTGCTGTAAAGCATTTAATGTCACAGCCAGACACGTGGATCTATGGAGTTTATCACTGCATGTGCTCTACACACTGCTCTCTCTCCTGTTTCTGTACTTCTAAGGAACTCCACCTGAGAGCCCTGTGGTGCCCATCCCTGCCTTGGGGTGGGTTTGTGGCTTTCCCTGGAGGCTGAACCAGTAACTGGGGAATTGCTTGGGCTTGGCCTCCTGACAGTCACATTTCCATCAGCAGACCCAGGCTGCTGTGGACTCATCGAAGCTTCAGGCAGAATTTCCCTTTACTGCTCAGCTCTCACATAGCAGAGTGATACCACACAGGGGTGCTAAAACTTCTTCTATGAAATATCTTCTTCAAATCCCATTGTTGAGCTGTGGGAACCTGCCCTTTTGTCTGGAGGGCAGAGCCAGCAAAGCCATTCTGGGGAGGCTCTCTCTGACCACCCAGGGGCCTGCCTCAGCTTCTGATCTGCAAAATTATCTGATACCTCTTAGACCACAAAAGTAGAAATAAGATGATTAGTGGAGAGGAGTAGGTGAAGCAGGCTTAAAAGAGATGGAAGGAAATTCTCTGTTTATAAACAGATAGGATATTTTTTTAAGAAATGCACGCTGTCTCCAACTTGCTTTTCTCATGAAGCCATGGTTACTCGATGGGTTAAAGATCTGTTTGGATAAAATAAAACTTAAGTCACTTAAACCACTTGTGAATAAAGCAGATCTTGTGCAGTTGTTTCAGAGGACAAGCTCAAGCCAGACAGAGGATTTTCCTATCTTAGAGCACTAATAATCAAACAGCAAGTGTTTTCTGGTTGTGAATAAGCCAGTTTACAAGACTGAATATGCAATATATACAATTAATTTCACTACATTATGACTCAGGATTTTTTTTTTTACCTGGATCCCTTACTGTGTAGGGCTGTATACTTCATTACCTTAAAGGGTGAATTCACCTCCTCATGGCTGTCACCAGCTGGGGGGACTGTGTCACCCACTGTGATGCTTGTGCCACAGAAGGACCAATGTGTTTTTCCAACAGCAAGGAGTGACACCTTGACCACTCCAGCCCCAGGGTCCCAGCCCCTGGCTTTGCTGGGGGACAGGCTGGCCCTGGAGGCCACTCAGCAGCTGACCACTGCCCAAGCAGTAGGGCCAGCCCTGGCAGTGGCTACAATCACAGACAAATAGTCATAAATAGTCACAAAGCACTGTGGCTTGACAAGCCTTCGGCATCCCCAGTGGTTTGTAATGGGATATGGAGGTTTTCACCTCCTGGTCTCTGGTTCACATTTCAAATCCAGCCCTGCTTCGAAGTGACCAGAGGTCATTGCCAGGCTCAGTCGCCCGTGTGAAGACATAAATGGCCTCATTTCTCTAATTCCTCAAGCAAGGCTGGGGGGAGGACTGGATTTTTTTTTGTTTATGATCCTGATGGAGCAGCCCAACAGCAAGGCTATCTGCATTCCTCTGCCTCTGGTCTCCATCCTGGCTGTGTGTGGAGCCCCTGTATGAGGCTTTGCACCTTGCCCCAGCCCATGATGCCTGGCCTTGCTCTAGCTGAATCCTGCACTTCATTTTGATTTTTCCATCTATAAAGCTAATCAAAAGCGTGCATTCTCCTGTAGAGGGCCTGGTAGGTTTGCAGAGGTTTCTGCAAGTGTGAAACTCCACTGTTAAAGTACAGACAGATCCTCAGCCATGTCACCAGAGTTTGGTCTTGATCTCTGCAGCCCAGATGTCAGGAAGGGCAACAAATCAAACTCAGCATAAAAGGCAATTGCACCAGTCCCCTTGCCAGCTGCACCCTTACCCCCTGGGTACTCCTGGGGAGCTTGGGCATGGGCTGTATCAGCTTTAATTTCTTCAGTGGCATCTCTCTTCCCCACAAGCTGGGACCAGAGAAAGAGCACCTATGACTCCTGTTCCTCCCCTGCTTTGCTCTGCTGCCAGGGAGGTGGCTGTGCCTGAGCTGTCCCCTGCACCCTTGCAGGATCACAGTGCTGGTGCTTATGCCTTACACCAGACCTTTGCAGTGTTCCCTCCAGCCCATGCATTTCTCATACAATTCAGCGGGGTTTAGGGTTTATTTTCTCTTTGTAACAATCACCAGAGGGGCTCAGGGCTGGCACACAGACCTGCACAGGTTGCAGATTGTTCTGGATTCCCAGGCACAGAGGTGTTTTATAAATATCCCCTATTATTACAGTGCTCTATTAATAACTGCCTTGGGGAACAATGGGAGCACGCAACGCCTTTGGTCATCTGATGCCAACCAGCCGAGCCTCCTCGGGGCCATGGACATTCCCAGAAAAGTGGCTATTTGGGGAAACACAGCATTTGCACACAAGCCCAGGGGATGCATGAGGCCCTGGAGGAGGACAGGCCATGGTGTCTTCTCCTAGGAATGTGCTCTCTGGAAGCAGAGATGCTCCTCAGTATTCTGGGCTTTCCCCACACCCTACATGGGGATGTGTTGGGCCACAGACCTCTCCCTCACCCCATTGTTTGGGATGTACAAGAGCTGTGACCCCGGGCATCCAGCTCTGCCTGTGCTCTCCCCCAGCTGTGCCACATGGGCAGGGCAGGAAGGGAAGGAACGTGGCTTGTGGTAAATTCGGTTCTGCCCAGACACTCTTGTGGTTGCAGCTCTTGCAAAATTTGATTAATGTTCCCAGGGACGTGCCCTGGCCTTTGTCACAGGCTGCATCTACACTAGTGGTTTGGGATGAGAAAACTTTTGGGCAGCCTTGATGCTCAATTAAAAGGCATTTTGGGGAAGAGGGGGAAATTAAAGAGGCTGATGGAGTGACCAGCATGTGTCCTTCAGGCAGCCACAGCTCCTCCCTCAGGCCAGAGGGAGGGAGCTCATTGGGGACCCCCTGCCAGCCCTGGCCGCTGCACATGCACTTTGAATGTCCAGGCAGAGGGAGACATCCCTCCTCATCATGCTGGGGACATGGCAGCAGGGCTCCACAAAGGAGGAGGAGGAAAGTGAAGTGAAGGAGCCCAACACTTGTTTCTCCGGGAGAGGCATGAGGGAGCCTCACTCCCGCTGGCTGTTATGGTCCCTGCTTGGGCTCCTGCCAGGTTCACCAGGGAAAATGGTACCGGGCTTTTTTCACATTGTTCCTGATGGCTGGGTACTTCCTGAGTCTTTCCAGTGAGGTGGGGAAGGGGAATGAGAGGAAAACGGAACCTTTTTTAATTTTCCTTCCTTTTGCAATATCTCTGTGATCACAAAAAGCCATATTGCAGCTAATTTTCCTGCCTCCGTTCACACGGGCATTTTGCAAGGGCACAGGAATTCCTCTGTGGGGGACATGGGCTCTTCTGATGCCTCCCCGTGGTCCCTGAGCTGCCAGCTTCCCAGTTTCCTGCCCTCAGGAGCTCGGGATGCAGCACTGGGCCCCACTTCCCACCTGCTGTGCTGGCCTGTGGTGGCAGAGGCAGGGAGAGGAAGCAGAAGCAAAAGCAGAGCCTGCAGCCCTGGGACCTTTGCAGGGGCAGAGGTGGGAATGCAGAGAGTCTGCACCATAATGCTGTGCCTCACCAGGCCCAGAGCATGAGGAAGGGCTGCCATCCCTGCAGGGCTAGGGAACAGGATAGTGCTGAGAACTGCCATAACTCACCAGACACCACTTGCAGCTGCTGTAGCTGCAGATCTCCTGTTTTCATAAACTCTGCACTAATCTACCCAGCTAAAGGCAGACACCTAAAATGGGAAGTAAAGGTTGTAGAGATCTGTGTTCTCTATTCATGACTGAGTCACTCGGCAGCCGTATAAAGAAGTTGCAGAGTTCAGCAGGTACCCAAGGGGACTTTCTGTGTGATATAAAGATGAAAACTCTCTCAGTTCATCACTTCTGAAAAAACAGATGTTTTGCTTAACCTGAATATTTGCAGGGCCTCAGTGGGAGTGCAGCTGTACCTTTGGTGCAGGCAGGATGCAGCAGGGATGCTCTTGCTCCCAGGACAGTGTGACCATGTCAGTTCCCTCTTGCCATGTTGTAGTTTGACAGTGAGGGAAAGCCAGTGACCCCCAGGTTGTTTCTGGGGTGGGAGCAGATGTTCTTGCACCAAGCATGATCAGCGCCCTGAGCTAAGCAAGGGGACCCACCTTCAAGCATCCACCATCCCCTAATTCCCCTCTGATTCAGCTTTCACTTGCTTTTCCTTAGTAAGGACATTCTTTTTCTGTTTACCAACTGCAAAGCTGGGGAAACCTAATGCCAGTATTCAGAAAAATACTTTTCAAATTATCCTTTAGTTCCAACAGCTTAATGTCCTTACGTATACTTAGTGTGGAGTTTCAGCCTCATCTGTCTGCAGTGGGACAGCCTGCCCTGGCTGGGAGCAGCAGGACCCCTTTCATGTCAGTGTGTCAGTCCCCCAGCCTGCTGCTGTGGGGAGAAGAGGCCACATGGAGCATCAGGCCCCCCAGGAGGAGCTCCTGAGAAGGGCTGGTCAGGTTTTTAAGGTTGTGTCTCCCTATTCTGGAATAGGTGCAATGGGTGGAGTTCTCCTTCTTTCACCATGGGTGGTGCTGAGAGTGAGAGCAGGACCTGTTGGCCATGACTTCAGTGTGGCCATGGCTGTGCTTCATGCTCTGTGTGTGTACAGCACCAAGGGCAGGGAAGGGCTGGCCTGTGGCACAAACCTGCCTGTCCCATGTTTGCCTGGCTGGAGGCTCTGCCATTGTCCCTCGGAGGTGGGAATGGGAGAATGTGCCAGATGAGCCCACTGAGAGCAGAGTGGACAAGGCAATGACAAGCAGGGGGTCTGTGTGGGGACAGAAAGTCCTTTCAGAGAGGCAGGAGCAAGGCTGTAAAGGAAATCTGCTGCTCAGCCCTTCCTACCTACCCATGCCACTGGAAGGCAGCCATTAGGCCCTGGGGATGGCAGGCAGCTTGGACAGCTTGTCAGGTGCTTTTCCAGTTGCAGTGGGCACAACTCTCCCCTCATCACCCACAGCACCCACCTGTGCTGCTCCCCTGCATCCCCCGGCTGTCCTGCCTGCCTTGCCCAGAGCTTTCTGGGTGAAGGAATGTGTCACCCCAAAGAGGGGCTGCCCTCCACCCCTTCTCCACTCCTCCTCCTGCCCCCTCCTGCTCCACAAATAAACAGGGAGGTGCTGACAGCTGCCAGGTTTGGCCAGAAGACTTTTGACAGAAAATTGAAGCCCCTGCTGTGAGGAGGGCGAACTGGGGGGGCTGTGTGCTTGCAGAGCAGCCAGGAGCGTGGCCAGGCTGAGGAGGCTGCATTTTTAAAGAAAAGTCAATCTAATCTGATGCTCACCTGAGCAGGAGAAGCTGGGAAAGCTCAGCCCAACATTTCCTTTTCTCTTTTTGTTTTTTTTTTTTTTTTTTGCCCTGAAGTAACTCACACGTAACATCTGGCATTCATCTTCTCTTTCCTTCTCATGCACGGCAGAAACCCTGGTGTGAGTCATGTCCATTTAAATATGGAAGCACATCATAAAACCTAATGGAGAGTCCAAGAGGTGAGCTTTTATGTGGCTAAGACTCGTAGAGAGGTCAAGATTGTTTGGTTTAAACATGGGGGGTCATTCTGCACGTGAAGGTGGTCCTCTAAACCTTTAGCAAGCCTTGTTTGCTCAGTGCAAGGGCTCAGCACAGCATCCCGTGGTTTTAGTGTCAGGCTCCTGACAGCACCACAGCACTCTCTGCCTCAATGGAGGGGAAATATGGGGTGTGGGCAGTATCCCACAGCCACGGGCAGCCCAGAGCATTGTGCAGGGTCCCCAGCCAGCAGCAGAAGTGGGAATTGGGGCTGTGGTGGCGATGGGATTTCGGGGTTGTCACCTTGCTCACAGCAAAAGGCAGCAATGATCACACTGCCGGTCTCACAAGGCCAGGGGAGCTTGGCATTCATCCCATCGCCTGTAAAACCTGACATGTTTTATGGGACAGGGAAGAGGAGGAGTGTTAACAATTCATTTGTCCTTGTTAAATTCTGTTTTTGTTTTATGGACTCTGAAATAATTTTTGGTGACCATTTATTACTACTTTATTGTTTTGTTTATTGTGACTAAGCATGGAATAAAACAACCCTTCTGCTCAGGACTAGCATTAGGACGCTGTTTGATCTCCAAATTGATTTGCCTGATGTACATTTGCTTGAGCCAAAACAGGGCATCTGCAGCCTGCCTGGGGTCAGACAGTCTCTGCCTTTCCCTGGGTCTTGTCCCAGTGACTATACCAGCCATGGGCATGAGTCCCAGCCTGGGGAAATGGGCAGGATCTGCCCCTCTGATGCTGGAATAGACCACTCAGAGCTTCAGGCTCCTCTGTGCTCATCCCCTGGGCGGGAAAAATTTTTTATTGTAAGCAAGCAAGTCATTCAGGGTTACTAACCCTGGATTATATAAATGTGGATGCTTGGTGTAACAAATGTCACATCCAGCTCTCTTTTCAGCTCAGTCTTGGCTGTGGCAGACACCAAAGTAGACCCATCCCCTGTCCTCAGACACCTGCTCTGACCAGCGGCTGCAGATTTAGGATGCAATTAAAATAATGACAGCCAGGGGCAAAGTCCCTGACAGCTTAGAGGCATTTAGCACTTAGGGTCTGCTCCTGGTCCTCCTGCCCTCCATCTTGTTTTCATTACCATAACAATATCTCTATTTACTGCTGGTGACCCTGGTCATCTAAAGCTAGCTGCCCAAGTGTCTTGACTAATATAAGCCCCATCGTCAGCTGTCTTTTGAATTTTCCACTATTTAATCTCCAGTTGTCAAGTTGGCACTGGATGGGATGATGGGAGCCTACACAGTCACCTCTGAGAGAGAAGAGGATGTGAGGGTCCCTGCTGAAGGCTCTCCCTCTGCCCCTGGGTTCTGCCTTAGTACTGAATGGCCACAGGAGTCAGTGCAGTCAGGGTTTGGTGTGGGACCAACCTTTTAACAGGACCAAGGAGCTGTGCCTGGTACCCAGGAACTAATCCTCATATCCTGCTCCTGACCCCAAAGCATGGGATCAGCAGGAGCTGGACACCTCCCCTTGCTCTAGGGATCTTGGGAATGCCTCCTGCTCCCTCCTTGCAGACCAAAGAGACAAACAGTACCCACATCTCACATCAACCTGCTCTGTATCTGCTGTGCTTTTGTTTATCCATCACCTGCCAGGCTGCTCCTGAGGAGAGCAAAATGAAGCTGGGTTTTTGTACTCTGGCTAATCTGTGGTTTCATCTCTGCTGAAAACATTGAAGTGCTGGGGAGAAGGTGCGATTTCATTTAATGTTGCTGTGTCCTGTCTCTTGCTGCTTCCTGCCAAGAAACTGTCAGTTCCAGCCGAGCTTCCCGTTTGCTTGTTCTTTGCCATACCATGAAGTCTGGGCTCAGTTTGAGCTCCTATAACTGCAGGAAAACAAATCCATCCTGCCCTCGCAGCCGGGCTGTGCCTGAACTTTACAGGGCCCTGAGTTTGCTCCTTCACTATTCCTTTTCTGCCATCCTCGCCCTTACTTGCTGCCAAAAGCCAAAAAAATGAGATCTAATGCTAATAAGCAATGCAGGTCAAGGTCTTGTTTGAACACAATCAAAAATGGCTCCTGTCCAGCCTGACTTGCAGCCTTTTGCCTTGCCAAACCTGAGAGAAGTGGGAACGAATTTGTCAGCACAGGCTGCTTTTAAACCTGGACTTGTCCAGCAAACCCCCATTACTCTTCTGAGGAGAGCATGACAGAATTTATGTGGTTCCCTCAGCCCTGTTCCCCTGTCACTGTGTCTTCTGCTCTTTTTTTGCTTTCAGGTACAAGCTCTGCTTAGCCCTTCCAAGGGGTTTCCATGCAGGTCTGGCAGAGATGCTGCCATATGTTTTTCATTGTGATAACTCCCCTATGGTGTCTGTTATCACCCAAGTCTCTATTAAGATTTATTCCTGTTATTGTAGCAGTCATTTTCCCCAGTACATGTGCATTGTATTTGGAGAGAGTCATAACCACTCTCCACATCCAACAGATGCTGTAGTCAGAGCGACTCCTGCTTCCATTTACCAGACCTTTCTACTAATATGGGATTTCACCAATAACCACAAGTGCTGTTCACTCCCCAAGATTTCCTCACTGTCATTTCTTGACTGTGTTAGTGGCAAAACACCACTCAGAGTTCTGGTCCCTCAGAAAGCAAAGGTTTGGCTTGGCTTTGCTTTTCATGCACTTTCCCTTTCACAGCAGTGAAAGACTCCTGCTCCCAGTGTCTGGAAGGCTGAAAGAGAATGAGCAAGTCTGTCCTGGGGTGGGCAATGGTCACTGTGAGAGGGGAGAAAAGCTGGTTCCCTTTGCTTGTAGGATTTGATGAGGGCTTGTTGGGGTAGGCACTGGGATTTGTTGGACCTGGTATATGGATTTAAGAAGAGGCCAAAGTCTTGAGTACAGCTGCGTGCAGTTAGGAGAGGTCAGGCTTTACTACTGTCAGTTTGGTGGTGGCCCACTACAGCTCTGCCTTTTGGCAGGAGAGTATGAAAGAGATGTCCCCAATCCCCAGGGGCTGGCAGCAACCCTGGCCCCAAGGCTGCTTTGTCCCTGTCACAGGCAGCAGCACAACGTGGGCTCCCTTAGCGAGGCAGCCTGCCTGCAGCATCCACAGCCCATTCCAATTTGCCCCTCTTTCATCCCATAGCAGTTTGTTCAGCTCGTACGGAAGAAAGGAGCTCCAAATGCTTTCCGGGCCTAATAATATCCATCAAAGCATTTCCAGGGCTGAGGCGAGGATATACACCGCAGCACGCAGAGCAGGAAATGGGCTTGGGTTTCCCAAAGCTGCCTCTTCCAACCAGAGCAAACCACAAGATCACGGGAGGACAAGAGCGCTGTGCTCGTGGCTTTGTTTGCCCCAGAAGGAATTGATTTGATGAGAAAGGAAATTGGCTTTCTTTAATCTGTCCTTGTGCTAATTCTGCAGAGGAAGGCGTGAGCATTGGCAGTTCCTGAAGCTGCACCAGCCCTCAGTGCCAGTCCCTTGGTGCTATTTGCAGGGATGGTGGCATTTCCCAGGGAAGCTCCCGGGGACCGCAGCGAGGGGGAGGTGGAGAGCCCTCGCCTCCAGGGCCAGTGACTCCACAGGGACAGCTGCCAGCACAGCCCCGGCTGTGTTATGGGTCCCCTTACACATGTGCCTTTCTCAGGTCATGGGGATCCCACTGCTGGCTTCACCAGGGCCAGGTTTTCCCCAGCAAAAGCCATGAGGAAGGAAACAGCTCTGCTGCTTCTCACCTTTGGGGAGCCTGGCAGTGCATCTTCAAATGTCTTTTCCAAACCCTGTCTCTGAGCCCAGTAGGACAAGAAGGAGGATGTTCCTTATGCAGCAGCCACTTGTGAGAGAACTGGTTAGATTTGAACAGCCTTCTACATTAAAAATTTTATATGAGAAAATCACAAGAATTGTAAAAAATCCTCATCAATGTGCATTCCTGAATGGCTTCAGTCTGGAATTTCATCTAAAAAGAAGGAATGGAATTAATGAGTAGGAAGAAGAAGAGATGATTCTCTGTGACAAGATGTCATGAGAGAAGAGCTAGAAATGGTGCTGTGTTGCTTTGTACAATAAAACCTAAAAATACAATAAATAAATTATACAAAACCTAAGCCAAGATTATCCTAGATCCCTTTCAATGCCAAACAGCTCTCTGAAGGTGACTAAACATCATCACTGTTGTTTGCACAGAAGGACACTGGGATTTAAACAGCAAAGGGATTTAGATGTGCCAAACAGTCCTGGACACCCCGTGTTCAACTTGTTTGAGACATCACAATGGCAGGATTGGGAGCTCTGAGGCTTGCTCTGCTCTGCTTCACTATTCAGTGACACACCATTGCCCTTCTCAGGGCTTGTGCAGGGATTACAAAGTGTATTGCAGGAGTTTTCCTTAAGGGCTGCTGAAGTCCCTGCCCCTTCCTTTCCCTGAGAATGCTGTTAAGGGGTCTCTGTGCAGGGCTCTGCAGGCAGGAGCACAGAGGGTGCAGGGTACATCACATTTCAGGCACGGCTGGTTCACCCATCCAGCTGATCTCTGTGCCAGGCAGGCTCTGCCTGCAGTGCCTGCCTTTTGCATCAGCCTTGGGCTCCAGCAGAGACAACCTGCCTGTCCTCAGCACCCTCAGCAGGGCATCTGCCTGGGTGGTGGGGTGGTGAAAGCAGGAGTCAGAGCAATGGTCTGAAATCCTCAAAATCCTTCTGCTTGGGGAGAGGAATGTGCTGTCAGTAATACTGGTGGAGCTTTGCAGGCAGGCAGAAGGGACCACCACTCCTGTCTCACCTGCCCCACCACAGAACTCTCAAAAGGGACAAGGTCTCCCACAGGGCATAAGGAAATAGCAAGTGGGGCTGAGAACCATAGACAGATCACAAAATCCCTTAGGAACAGGCGCATCCACAAGTGAGTAAAGTGACAAGGAGGCGAAGGAGAAAGGACCAGGTTGGTAGAAGCACCTCTGCTTTTTTCAGACAAATATGGGCTCCAGGAAGGGTGCTGGGCTCATCTTCAGGTCTGGTCTCTGCTCTCACAGACTGCACTCTCCCCTATGACTTTAACATGTGTGATCTGCCCTCAGTGGCAGTGCAGAGCCTGCTGCCTCTCAGCTGGATGTGATCCAGAGGGTTCAGCTCCAGCACTGACGCAAGAAGAAAAATCTCCATGATGTAGCCAGTTTTTATGCTGGATTGGATTTGAAGAAGCAGCTGACATTGGCTGAAGCATCCATTCCTTATGGCCTTTGGGTAAAGTTTGCAACAGGTCTGATGTAACATCCAGCAATGCAGGGAGAAGATTTATCCCAGTGGGATCTCCTGTGGATTATGCAGCCTCCCATTAGCATGCTGAGCCTTGTGGTTTGTTGTTTGTGTTCATTTGTTTATGCTAACATACTGTGTTATGTTAGTGATTAATATATATCATCATCTGCCACACCAAACCCCGTGAAAACATCTGAGCTCCAGACCAAGCGATGTCAATCTGTTCTTTGCTGTGCCAGGAGACAAGGTGGAACAACAAGGAATGTCCGGGCTATTTTACTGGCCTAAAAGAAAAGGAAAAAAGTTCTTTCCAGATAAAAAATCTTTACAGGACAGTCTCCAGCAACTGCAGACAGGGAGCTCCATGCAAGGACAGTGCTCATCTAACTGAAGCCTCTTGTGGGATGGAACCATCTGGGCCCCCCGTGTGGAAATGAAGGCACACACAGACAACCTGCTCGGCTACAGCAGCTCCGCTGGTGCACGGTGCCTGTGTGGGTCAGGACTCAGCAACTGCATCCAAGTGAGAACCAGGCTCCCTTTAGCCAAAATAAATGTCTGCACAGGATGCTGCAGTGGCACTGAGTGAATATAAACCTTCAATGTAACAACCACAGGCGAATTGTGGATTAATGCCTGACCTTCCGTCTAACGACAGGGCTGCAATGGATGGCTTGAAATTGACTCAGGCCCCTCAGAAGGCATCTAGCAAGAAGCAGTGAGGCAGCTACTTTCCCTTTGGATGCAGATATCAACGGTGTCCTTCTCTTCTTTTTGGGACTTCTCACCCCCTCTTCCCCAAATTTGTGCTAAAATAATGAATACATTTCAACTAAGCCATTTTTGGCACCTCAATCCTCCAGGATGTGGGGGGAATCCTTCTTTCAAACTAATAGCACCTCGCACCTTATATCCCTGTGTCTGCAGCCCCATTTCCCTGCACCCAGTTGGGCAAGAGCTTCCCCAGGCAGGAGGGGATGGGCGCTGATTCTCTCACACCTATTAGCGGCAGATGTGTGTGTCAGCCCCAGGCAGCAGAGTAGCATCCCCGTACAGAGCTTTTTGACAGCATTCATGAACAATAATGAGGACAGGAGTGACAGAGTGACTGGTTTTAGAGGTAGCTCCTGGTGCACTCAAAACCAGATAAGCAAGGGTTGCTCCTGGCAGAGCTCCAGGCAATGACCCCATCTGTCAGGTCCCCTTGTCCTGGCCACCCCAGGAGTTCTCGAGGGAGCTCTGAATTCTGGGGCTGGGTGAGGGTCCCAAAAACTTTATAGCCCCAAACCGTGGACCACACAGGGCAGCTGCACTGCAGGAGAGCGTGGGTATCTCACTGGAGAAGCACGAGCAGTTGTCAGGGTGGGAGCCTGGGGCTGGGGCGGGAAGAAGTAAAAGAAAAAAGAGGGGAAAGGGAGAAACTGCACCGGCTGTGTGCTGGGAGAGAGTGGCTGACAGTTTTATTTCTGAGAATTTCCCCGTGCGTGATCTCTACATTGGGATCTGCAGGCAAGCGACCCTGTAAAAGCAGCCTGAAATCCCCATGGCAAATAACATGGAGCCAAGGCTGGCAAGCAGGAGCCAGTGGGAGGTGTGGGGAGAGTGAGAGATATGGGAGCCCAGTCCCATTCCCCTGGACTCTATGGAGCCCCACTGACTCCCCACCATGCTCATCAGTCAGGCAGCCCATGGGGTCCCACAAGTCCCAGTTTTCACTGACACATCACTGTCTATTAGCATGAAAACCACTGTTGTTCATGAGGATTGAGCTGGTTATAAAACAATTATTCCATTTGGATATTTTTTCTTTTCTTTTCTTTTCTTTTCTTTTCTTTTCTTTTCTTTTCTTTTCTTTTCTTTTCTTTTCTTTTCTTTTCTTTTCTTTTCTTTTCTTTTCTTTTCTTTTCTTTTCTTTTCTTTTCTTTTCTTTTTTCATCTTTGTCATTGTTCTTTTTTCTCTTTTTTCTCTTTTCTCTTTTCTCTCTTCTCTTCCCCTCTCTCAGCCGCCCACCGGCGGAGCACAGCCCGGTTCTGTGCAGACGCCGCTGCCGTGCGCTCTCAGGTGCCGCTGCCGCCGCCGCTGCCGCCGCCGGGCCGAGCCGCGCTGTGCGAGGCCGCGCACCTGCCGCGGGACGGGCCAGCCGGGTGCAATCCTGCCCGGGACCCGGCGGCCCGGAGAAACCAGGGAGCTGCAGAGGGGCACTGAGTGAACCCCGCGGGGCCCCGCGCAGGGACGGCGACTGGCGCCGGGCCGTGGGTGCCAATGCCCCCAGCCCAAACCGCTCCGGTGCGCAAAGCGGCTGCCGAGGAGCTCGGGCTCTCCCTGCCTGGCTTTTCGTTCGTTCGTCTTTATCGGTTTGGCTGTCTTTCTGTTGTCTCTTCTCTTCTCTTCTCTTCTCTTCTCTTCTCTTCTCTTCTCTTCTCTTCTCTTCTCTTCTCTTCTCTTCTCTTCTCTTCTCTTCTCTTCTCTTCTCTTCTCTTTTTCCTTTCCTTTCCTTTCCTTTCCTTTCCTTTCCTTTCCTTTCCTTTCCTTTCCTTTCCTTTCCTTTCCTTTCCTTTCCTTTCCTTTCCTTTCCTTTCCTTTCCTTTCCTTTCCTTTCCTTTCCTTTCCTTTCCTTTCCTTTCCTCTCCTCTTTTTTATCTTCTTACTTTTTGTTGCTTTCTTTCAATTTTTTCTATTTGTTTCTTTCTGTCTTTCTTACTTTCTTTCTTTCTATCTTTCTATCTTTCGTTCGTCTGTTTTGCCCTATTTTCTGTTTCACTGTCTGTCTTTTTTGGTGAGACGAAGTTCACGCGTTTGATTTTTTTTAAAAGAGATTCGTTTATTTCAGTACAAACGTCAGTTGCAAAATCATGCTAATAGTCGCCGTAGTCGGAGTAATAACGAGGATTGCTGTAAATATAAGAAAAGTACTCATCGATAACGATCTCAAATTAAACGCCAGAAAATCCCCGTTTTTCCCAGGACCCTCGGGAACTTCAGGCTTTTTTCACCTGCCGAAATGTCCCAGGTATCCTCTTTATTTCCACCCTTACAACGAATCCATAAACGTCCGCGGTTAGTTGAACCCCTACGAATCTTGTTTTTTCTCCAGCACAATCAGCAGCAGCGAGGCAGCGTCCGCCTTTCCCGTGCTGCGCGGGCGGTGCTGCTGCGGCGGGGCCGCGGGGTTCTCGCTCGCCGCTGGGCTGAGGGTGCGGAGTGTGCGGAGGCTCCGCGTGTGCGCTGCGGCTCCGGGGCCGCCTCCAGCCCCGCGGGTTCCCGGCCCCGGCTCCTTGCCCTTGTCCTCCCGATAGTTATTTACTGCCCCACGGCTCAGCGGAGAGCCGGGGCTGCCGTGCCAAGGCCGAACCGAGCCGGGCCGTGCGAGGCCGCCCCCAGCTCCCCTGCAGAGTCTGCGCCCCCCCCCTTTCCGAAAGCCCGGGCTCGCCAGGGGACAGCCGGGGTGCAGGGCTTGGGGGCGGGAGGGACGGCGGGGCCGGGCAGGGGCCGGGGGAGCGGGCAGAAAGGAGGGATCGCGGGAGGGACGAGTGGAGAGATGCTGGCGGAGGGGTGAGTGCGGAGGGCGGACGGAGGGAAGGCGGCACAGTGGGGCTGTGTCCCAGCCAGGCCCCAGGGACGCGGGGACAGCCCATCGGGGCCGCGACGCTCGGGTATCACAGCCTGGGCTCGGGATGCGCGGAGGAACCCGGCTTGGGGGACCCGGGCACCTCTGCAGCAGCAGGGCCATGGCTCGGTGTGTGTCCGTGACCAGGGACACATAGCCCGGCCCGTGGGGAACGGTGCCGGCAGGGAGTCCCCTGCGAGGGAGGACGAAGGCAGGAGCCAGGGGTGTCCGCCTCGCCTGAAAGGTCTGGGGGATGATGGGGTGCGGGGCCCAAACAGGGGACGGGGTTCCAGCTGATGTTTATTGCGGGGGGTCGGGAAAGGTGGTGGAGCGGCAGGGACACGGCGATGCTCGGCTTCGGGGCCGCCCCGGGACTTTGGGGTTGCCGTCGTGGGGAATGCGCGAGTCATTGCCACGCTTTGCATTCCTCCGTGCCACCACAGGCTTCTGAGCCATCGGGCTACATCTTTTCGGGACGAAGCAGATGTGTGTCCACGGAGGATGAGGAAAAAGGGGGAGAGGTGTCCCAACCCTTCTTCCGCATCGAGCTCTTGGCGTTTTCTCACCGCAGAGCCGTTACGGCGGAGAGGCGGCGGGACAACCTCGACCTGTCCTCCCACCTGCTCGGGCGAAGTGTGAGCTGCGGGGAGTAGAACCTCTGGGCTCGATCCTGACAAACACACCCGTGCTCTGGACGAATGCAGAGCCAGGGCACAGCAGTGATGGCTAACGGCGGGGCTAGCAACCCCGCGTCGAGACTTGGATGCGCTTTGCAGCGCTCCGCCGATGCGGAGAGGTCGAGGAACGGGGACGTGCGTCCTCGGGATTTCTGTCAAATGCGACCTCTGGGCCCTTTTCGGGGTGCAGGAAAGGGGTCGACTCCGCTTGCTGCACCGTGCCGTGCCACTCTCTCCCTCGGGTGGGTTCTGTCCCTGCGGGGTCCCTGTCGCAGGGCAGACAGGGTTGGTTTCCCCCTCCATTGTCTCAGCTCCGCCCAGCGCCGTTCACGCGTGTGGGAACCCCGCGTGTCTGCGAGGCCAGGCAGGGATGTGGGAGCGGGGCGGCGTGGTCTGCTCTCGGGGATTTGGGGTTTCGAGGCTTCAGCCCCGCCATTTGGCGAGGACCCGCTCCGCTGCCGCCCAGGTGACAGCGATTCCCGGCGGGTCCTCTGTTCCTGGTAGACACCGCTCAGCCCCGACTCCGCCGGCCGGGTGGACAGGCCGAGGGACCGGTCCGCGCCCGGGCTGTCCCCGGCGTGGCGTCGCTTACAGCTGGGGTTTTATGTAAGGAGCAGGAAAGGAGAAAGGAATAAACCTGGGAAACGGTGTGGACAACTAAGGCAGGGACTGCAACCCCAAACTCTGCTGGGGCGTTGGTTTCGGGTCTTTTCATAATTTCCAGGGGGAATATTTCCTTTCCTCCTGGAGCAGAGGCTGTCCAAAGCCAAGCATACCGCGGGGAAGGGGCATCAGCGTCCCGCTCGCATCAGCCCTTGAGTTCCCGGAGGCGGCTTGGAGTTCGCACCCGCGGCTCCTCGCTTTCCTCCGATATTGCCCCGGGGTGCCCAAACGAAATCCCTTCCCCTCCTTCTTGTATTGCCGCCAGGTGAGCAGCGCGGGTCAGTACCGGGACTGTCTTCTCCGTGCCGTGTCCCCGAGCCCGCGACAGAAGCTGCCCCGGCCAGAAACCGCGCTGCCAACAGCAGCAGCAGCAAAGAAACAAAACACCGATCATGTCACGCTCTGCCCTTATGCCGTTAGCTGCAGGAACATATGCTCAAATATGTAAGAGTAGTCTAGATTTTTCTCTGCAAATATTTTTACCACATCCAAAGATAATATTTCAACAGAAGAATCAAGCCCCGCAGGCTACAGACAGGGCAGCTATATATAACCCGTTTGCTCACTCCGGCTCTCCGCGCATCGCTCGGGTTATGCAACCCCCACCGCGACGGTAGCCACCGGCGCGCCCCACAGCTCCGCCCGCCCCGTCGGGGCAATTCCCCGGGACCTCGGTGCAGCTCTCCGCCCGGAGGAACCGGCACCGGGGCGCGGACCGAGACTAGTACTGGTACCCGGGCTGGGCCGGAGCCGGCGGGGCGGGCGCATCGCCTTGCCCCGCGCCGATGCGAAAGAAGGGCCCGGGGAACGCCGCGGCTCTGCGAGGGGCCGGGAGCGGGCGGTGAGTAGCGCCTCGTCCTCGCCGGGGCAGGGACGGGAACCGGGCGCGGCTCCCGGCCCAGACGGGCCGCGCAGGTGCTGCCGACGAAGCGGGCTGTCAAGCTGGGCTCGCCTGCCGCCTCCTTCGTTGCTTTCCGTTTTCTCCGCTTTTTTAATTTTTTTTTTAATTGGCGAAGGAAATGCTGGAATGCTGGCGGGCGCTTTGGGAGTTTGGTGGCCCAGGGCTAGGGGGTGTCCCATCCGAGCGAAGCGGCCGGCAGTACCTGCACCCGCTGCTCACCCTGACGTGCCCAGACCCCGCCTGTTGCGGCGGCTCAGACCGCGGGTCCCCGCGGCCACCGAGCCCCGAGGGTCGCCCCAAGCCCCGCAGTGCATGCGAGCTGGAGGAAAAGAGCTATCCCTTCTCTCGGTGCCGGACATCCGCAGCGTGACGCCGGGCTCGGCTCGGCTCGGCTCGGCTCTTCCCTTCCCGTCGGCCGGCTCCCGGCGCCGTGATTGACACCGGCGGCCCCTCCGCCCGCCCCGCAGCACATCCCATCCCTCCCCGGCGGCCGCTCGCCGTGCCCGGGAGGCGGGGAAGGGCCTCCCCAGCCCTTTGACACCGTCTCGGCAGGAGTTTCACTTCGCTTTCGCCGCCGTCGCCGCCACTTCTGCAGGCAAACACCCCCGGCTTCCATGTGACGCCTCCCAGCCACTGAATGGGGAAAGCGCCTATAAGGGAGACACTTTCCCTTCGTGCAGGAGAAAAGGAGGGGACGAGGGGGGCAGAAGCAGGAGGTGGCGGTTGAGGGGAAGGGAAGACAGAAAACGAATTAATAAATCGCAGGGAACGAATTGGGGAAGGCGGGGGATGGTGAGAAATGGACACCCCGGGAAAGAAATTCGTGGCATTATTTATTTGTTGCCCCCCGGTCCCGTCTCGCTGACAGAGCTTGGTCCGCCGTTGCGGTGCTCGGCGCTAGCTACGAAGGGTCCCGGGGAAGTTTCTTGCTCCCCAACTCCCTTCCCGGGGGGGCGAGGGTTTAGGTTGTTTTCTGTTGCATTTATTTTTTTTTTAAGTTTCCCTTCCCCACCCCTCCCCCCCCCCATCTGGAAGGAGGGGGTCTCGTTCGCACCTCCCTGGATGGTGCGGTAGAAAGGAGGGGAGTTAGGGGGTGGGAGGGGGGGGCTCGTGGTGGGAGGCTGCCGCGCCTGCTGCTCCTGCATTGGTGTCTCCCCTATGGACGAAAACAGCCCTCTGTCTCCCAAGGCAAATGCTTTCAGTATCGCCTCTCTGATTTCAGTCGCCGCCGCCGAGCAAGCAGGGAAAGGAGAGCTGGAGGAGCGCCGCGGCGGCCGCAGCGCGCCCGCCCGCCCCGGCTGCCGCCCTCAGAAGATGCACTTCAGCACCGTCACCAGGGACATGGAAGGTGAGTGCCGCGCTCGGCCCCGCAGGGCTGCGGGGACGGGACCGCCGGGCACCGCGTACCCGCGGGCTTTCACTCGGCCCGTGCCGGCGGCCGGGCCAGGGGCAGCGCACAGAACGCGGCCTGCCCGCGGAGCCGGTCGGGGGAGGCTTTGCCGTTTCTCCCGGCACGCCTGGGCCCCTGTAGCCCTCCTTTAGAGAAAGGCATTGCCCGTGGGCCGGTAGCAGCTTTCGACGGCTCCGCCGCTGGGACTCGCGTCTTCTCGGAGGTGCTGAAAGCATCCTCCGACAGCGCCGGCCGTGCCTGAGGCACCGGCAGGCCGGGGCTCGGCTCCCACCGGCTCTGCAGCCCTGTCCGGCCTGGAGGGCTGCGTCAGAAATAACGCAAGAGACCCCCGGGACCTCGAGGAGACTTTCAGCATCGGAGGGGATCCGAAGGAGCGGCCGCTCCGCCGGGCGGCCTGTCATGTGCCGCAGGGCCCTCTCGGGCCGGCGGCCGAGGGCTGCAGAACCGGGTTCGTCCCGGTGCTCCTCGGCGCGGACCCGGAGCTTTGCTCTGGTGCCGGCCTCTTCCTCTTTCTCGTCAAGGGATGGAAGGAATGGGGCATTGCCAAACCAGACCCGAGTTCCTCTGTCAGCCGCAGCCCCGCGGCTCCAGAGTGAAGGACGTTACCTGCAGCGGCGTAGCTACACGGAAATAAGAGCCGATTTCTTTCTCTGAGTTTCCCCACTCCTCTATTTTTTTTTTCTCTCCTTTTTTTGGAGAGGGGGTGAAAGGAGGGAGTTTGCTTTGTCCCGAGTTGTGTGTGGCGAGGGAGGCCTGCAGAGATAGATAGCACGGGCTTTGCACCGCCGAGGCTCTTGGCAGACCTCTCGGGTTTGCAAAAGAAAAAAAAAAAAAAAAAAAAAAAAAAGAAGAAAAAAAAGGAAAAAAAAAAAAAGAAGCCTAGGCAGGCAGGCAGCGGGAGCAGCGAGCTCCCCGCCTGCCCCGGGGGGAGCGGGGCTGGGGCCAAGCAAAGCGGAAAGGGGGAGGCGCCCCGCTGGGCTGGGCGCGGGGCAGGAGAGGAGGCGGAGGGCACCCCGCGGAGCCGGTGCGGAGGCGGGGGCCGCGCGGAGCGGCGCGGAGCTGGGGGGAAAGCGGGAGCCGGAGCGGAGCCCTGACCGCTTGTTTTTGGAATGATTTCAGCTATCTCCAGCCCCTGGCTCACCCAGCTGTCCCATTTTTGCGATGTTGCAGCTTTCACGGCCAACAGCCTGAGCAGCCTGAACGCCTCCGGGGGGTACCACCTCTCCCCCTCCCCGGGGGACCCGTACGGACAGCATGAGCCGCCGCACTACGAGCCCTGCACGGCTCAGCAGCACCCACACCCGCCGCCCCAGCCCCAGCACGGCTACCCTTTCGGCGGGGCGGCGGCGGCGGCGGCCGGGACCAACCCGCCGGCCCCAGGCCCCGAGCAGCCCGAGGGCGCCGGTGGAGCCGCTGCGGGGCCGGCCGCAGTCTCGGGCTGCTCTGCGGGGGCGGCCGCCGCGGCCAAGGCGCCGGTGAAGAAGAACCCGAAAGTGGCCAACGTGAGCGTCCAACTAGAGATGAAGGCGTTGTGGGACGAGTTCAACCAGCTGGGCACCGAGATGATCGTCACCAAGGCAGGCAGGTCAGTGCGGAGCTCCCAAGCGGCCCCGGCTCTCCAGCCGCTCCCTCCGGACCCGGGCACCCAGGCCAGTCGGGGCGGGAGAATCCGGTGCGAGTGGTTGAATTCGCAGTTTGGGGGGAGATTGAAGCCGTTGCCCAAGGGCGACTCGCGGAGCGGCCCGGCCCGGCCCGGCGGTCGCCGTCATTTGATCCTTGCGCTTCTCCTGGGGCGAAATCTGCGAGCTCTTGCGGCCCGAAGGCCTCGGTGCTGCGGAAGAACGCGCGGCTGCTGCTGCGGGCGGACGGCGAAGGCGTGCGGAGGACGGCAGGCAGGGCACTGGGTTTCACTCCCGCTTAAAAGGGCGCTGTGCTCCTCCGGGCGCCTTCGCCTGTGACCCCATACGGGACTTTGATCCGCGTTCCCGGAGGACGGTGTGTGTTCCCGGGGCGGACAGCAACGATACGGGGGAAGGAAAAAAACAACACGCAAACCGTGCAAAACCTGCTAAATACATTCTTAGCACGGGCAGATGTTTTCCTTCCGGCGGAGACGCGAACAGACCCTAATTCTGCACCTTGAAACGCGTTCCAGGGCTGTTGCATTTCCCGATTATCGAGTAACGAGCCCGGCTGAACGCGGCTCCTCTCGGCTCTGCTCCGGCCGCCGCGGCGCGGTTCCGGGGCCGGGACCGCGCTCCTGGGCAGGGAACAAAGAAAGCGGCTGATGCGATCGCGTTAGGAACGAGCAAAACATATGGGGGGAAGAGGAGTCCCAATTATAGTTGTTAGTTACTGCATTTAATGGAGATCCCCGGGAAGCGCCGCGGCCGCGGCGGCTCGGGCAGAGCTACGAGGCTTTCCCCGCCAGGCTCCGGCAGAGCCGCGAATTGTCCACGTTCTGAGTCTTCCCTTGGTTTAAAGCGATTCGGCGGGGGGGAGAAAAGAAAACCAAACAAATTAAGGAATCCCCCGTTGCTTGCTCTGAGTTCGCCCCGGGGCTGACTGCGGCGGGATGGCCGGCCGGGGGAGAGGGTCGGACTCCGCTCCGAACGGTCTGGCAAGAGCTGTGACCGCGGCCGTGCGCTCCCGCTCTCCCGTCAGCGATTTTAAGGGTCCCGAAAGTGAAAAAAAAAAACAAAACCAAAGCAACCGAAAAAAACCCCATACTTACATGTACGCAGTGGCCTTTTAAGTTTTAAGTTTGGTGTTTTGGTTTTTTGTTGTTGTTTTTTTTTTTTTTTTTTAATATTAGCAATTTCCTAAAATGAAGTAATCACCGTGGTGCCCGGTGCAGAAGCAGCCGGCGCTGCGTTGCGGGACCGGGCGGAATTTCCCGCAGACGGTGCCTGCCCCGGCGCCGGGTCGCACAGCCCCGCTGTCTCCGGCCCCGGCCCCTGAGCCCGGCGCCGGGCTCGGCGTTGCTTTCCTTAGCGGAAAAGGTCGTTCAGGCTCCAGGCGGAGGCTCTCTGCAAACAGGAGTTCTTCGATCTGGCTTTCTTAGCTCTCCAAGAGCGAAAAGATTGCAAATATCCCATTTCTAAAGGCTTCAGAAATTAACCAATTCGAATCGAATCGAGGGCTTTTCTCCCACCCTTTTCTTCGTTTACTTTATATGACACAGTCGAAAGTCCAGACAAGCGAGTAAAAACAGGAGAAAACGAGGTACAACCAGCAGGAAAAGGCTCGGGGAAGGCGCTGCAAAGCCTATTCTCTTCCAGCACCTCTGGGCTGGCCCTGCTGTTTGTCTAGATGGGTCTTATCATCTCAGGTTGTTTGTTTTAAAACTAAGTTTTAGAACAAGAAACACCGGAATTAGAGCTAATGGGGGCTTTTACATGTTTAAAAATAATAATAACAGAGGGAGGGACTGAAAACGTCCTCCAGAGTTAGCTGAAGCCTTACGGAGAGGGAGCCGTAGCTGCCCGATGCCGATGCAGCTGTGGAAGAGCTGCGGAGCCAGAGGCGCCCTGACCCATCGCCCCTCGGAGGGGGGAAGGGGCACAGAACAACAGGTCCGGCCGTGTGCCCCGAGAACGAGCCGGGGGGGGGGCTCTCTGTGTCCGGGTTTGATCGGGCTGTTTGTTCAGGGGGCGGTTGGGGCTTTGGTTTTTCAACGGCTGCAAACACTCTTCCCGAAATATTGCCTACAGTCGCTCGCTTGGTTTACTATTCTATAAAACAAAACGAAGCCATAACGAGCCCCGACGCCAGGGCACTTCTTCGGCGTGTCCCGCCGGGGAGCTGCGGGCGAGGCCCTGGTCCCCATGTGTGCAGATGCAGGAGGGAGGGACGGGTGGACCGTCCCGGCCCCTTCCTTAGCCCACCGCCGATCGCTTTTGTACTGCAGCCCCCTGAAGGAATCGTGCCCTCCCTGAGCGTGGGATCCACGTTTCGCCTTAGCTTTGGGTCCCCGGGGGTCTGCGCGGGGAAAAACCGGGGGAGCAGCCGCGGGGCCTGGCCTGCCCAGCTCCGGAGCCCTGGGCTCCTTTCCGCTCCCCCTTTCGTTCCACAAAGGTGCGGGCAGCGGGAGCCCGACCGGGCTCTTGCAATGAAGCAGATCAGGGACGGGGCTTTCTGGGACATCCCCATTGCCCTCCAGCCCTTGCCCGCCGAGATGGAGCGTTTGTCCCTCCGGCCTGGGAGAGGTCTCCCGCTGGCCCTCGGGGCTGTTGCTGTAACCACTGCTTTCAAACGGGCGCAGTTTGGTGGGTACAGAAGCTGCACAGGTGGGAACTCGATCAGCTCGTGTCGTTTGCCAGAGTTTTTAGATTTGATCCCCACGGGCTGCCTGAGACTCCCGAGCTTGAGTGTGGGTCGCAGACAGGGTAATGCCTTGCATTTGCCTCCAGTCAGGTCAGCTAAAATGATGGGGAAACCACGGGGAAGAAATTATTTTCATTTGATCTCTCCATAGCAAAGGCCGAGGATGCTCTTGTTTCCCCTGTCCTCTCCGTTCCACCTCAGTGGTGCATTTCGTGTGTCTGACATGAATGCTCCCGGAGCCAGGGGGAGAGGCAGGACCCCCTGGCTCGCCTTTCGGGATGCTGCCGAGGGCTGGGGAACACGGCAGCTCGTCTCCCCAGGCAGCTTGGGTGTATCTGCCTCTTCCTCCGGCCAGCGGTTTCTGCGAGGGGACTTATCATCACAGCTGGGAGGGTATTGGAGCAGCTGGAGGGGAAGAGACCCGTGCCGGCCCCTCGGGGCTCCCTGCTGCTCCTCAATGTAGCACTTCTCTCTCCTCTCTGTGCCAGGCGCATGTTCCCCACCTTCCAGGTGAAGATATTTGGGATGGACCCTATGGCTGACTACATGCTCCTCATGGATTTCGTCCCGGTGGATGACAAGCGCTACCGGCAAGTAACAAATCCCTGGCCTGTCTCGCGGTTCTTGGAGCCATAGGGGCTGGTGGGTCACTGCCCGCCCTCTGCTCCTGTCCTCTGGGGGTTCAGGGATGTGCCCCTGAGCATGACACCTGTTGGTGTGAGACAGGGAGGGGACAGGGGATGCGACTGACCTGGGGTCTCTTTCACACCCTTGCAACGAGCCTGGGGCCAGGAGCGGCTGCCCAGGACTGCAGGGCCCCCTCAGCCTCCACACCAGCCTCACAGGCGGCTGGGGCCAGACCAGCATGGGCAGAAGGGCAGGTTTCCACAGGGCACAGGGCAGGAGCTGCCTTGTCCTGCCCAGAAAAGCTCTCCTTGTCATACTGCTACATGTCTCCACCGGCAAACACCCTTTGCCACTTAACAAAAATCCCCTCGGTGCTCCTTGAATGCTGTAGCCCCTCAGCGCATGTCCCGAAGCCGTGCCGTGCCTGCTGGGGAGCTCCCTGGGCGCTTGGGTGAAGAGAGTGGGTTTTGTGCTCTGGAAAGGCACCAGCCAGCCAAGCCACAAAACCCTGCCCTTGTTTCCAGCGGCAGTGTAGGAAGGCCTTGGAAACTGTCGACTTACAAGGCAGTGATGCGGTCTGGTTTAGGACCCCTTTAATTTTAAGACAGTGAAAAGCGCATTATGTATTTAGCTTCAGATCAAGACGCCGAGCAGGCAGCCCGCATAGGAATTGCAGGGTCCAATATATAAATATTTAGACAGATATCCAAATTCTCAGGGCGTCCTAGAAATGTTTGCTTGTCAAGGGAAGTAGGATATATAACATCCAATTGAGTATATCTTTAAAAAGTAATGTTTCTGCTCAAGTCCAATGGTGTCTAATTCCCCCTGTGCAAACACTGGCTTTTAAAGTAAACACGTGTATAGAAGATTGGTTTCTCTGTTTTAAATGTTACTGTTGAATATGTACTTTGAAAGAATGAAACGAGACTGCTAAATTCTGAACCTGCTATTAATCTACACACAACTTTCCACTCTTCACCTAAAGCGAGAATATTACTGTATAGAGGGGTTTTTTCCACCTTTTTTTTTAGAGGAACGGGGAGACTTTTGTGGCTTCTCTCCCAAATCTACACGGGTAGCTATAAATTTCCTCCATCCTGCAGATTTCTCTCACGACAGTTCCATCGCTGACTTGATAAAATAGTATATCCCCTCCGCAGCAATTCTGGCTGCGGAAAAGAGTTCGTTCCTCTCGTGGGAAGCGGGAGTGATGGAGAGGCGGCGCTTCCCCCTCGGTGGGCCGGGGGGACCGGGCCGGGCCGGGTTCTGCGGGGCGCGGGTGCTGCATGGACGCGGGCGGGAGCCCCCCGGGCCGCGGCTGAGGGTGCCTTCCCCTCCCGCAGGTACGCCTTCCACAGCTCCTCCTGGCTGGTGGCTGGCAAAGCCGACCCCGCCACCCCTGGGAGAGTCCATTACCACCCGGACTCCCCGGCCAAAGGGGCGCAGTGGATGAAGCAGATCGTTTCCTTCGATAAGCTCAAGCTGACCAACAATTTGCTGGATGACAACGGGCATGTAAGTGTTCCCGGGTAAAAATGTCCAACACGGGGCTGCACGGGGTGGGAACTCCCCGCGCTGTGATTCCCGTGGGGTGACCCTGCCCGCGCCCTCCCCGGGGGCTCTGCCCCAGCCCCGCGGCTGTCCCGGGCAGTGGAGCCGGCAGGGCCGGGGCTGCGCCCTCCTCTCTCCATGCTCCGTCTGGATCAGTTATTGTCTCCTTGCTCGTTTTATCATTCAGATCATTTTGAACTCCATGCACAGATACCAGCCGCGTTTTCACGTGGTCTACGTGGACCCCCGGAAAGACAGTGAGAAGTACGCGGAGGAGAACTTCAAAACTTTCGTCTTCGAGGAGACGCGCTTCACGGCAGTGACCGCCTACCAGAACCACCGGGTGAGGGAGCAGCGGAGCTCGGGGCAGCAGAAAGCGGGGTTGGGGTCGCCCCGGAGGTACCACGGGTGCGGATGCATCCGGTGCTGGCTCAGCCCCTTCGTCCGGCTCCGGGGCTGGAGGCCGAGCTGCGGGTGTCCGGCGGCGGCGGGGATGGCTGGGGGGTATTCCCGCCTTCTCCCCATCTGCTAAACCCATTCCGGGCAGCTCTAGGAACCCGATAGCCGGGGAGCTGCGCGGAACTGCTTCGGTGTACGCCGAGGAAGCGACGTGGGCTCTAGCCCCATCGCCAGCTTCCCCCCGCCCGGGGGACCTCATTACCTATGTAAAGCCGAGACCGGGGCTAGTGGGGAAACTACAGGCTTCCCGCTGCGAAATGTCACTCACAATTTGTTTGGATAAATCTGCGATTTTACTGCTTTAAGTTCGTAGCGGTCTGTCTCTCCTCAGAATACGTTAAAAACGAAACAAAACGAAAAACAACTCCCCCACCCCAATCTAATGCAGATCTCTAGGCAGCAGTTAATCCAATTGCTCCTTCAAATCGCATCAGTGTAATATAAAGAGCAGGAATCCCAGCAGCGAGTGGAAATACGATTTCATAGCGAGGGCTTTTCAGCGCTGCTCCGAACGGCCCCGCTCCGCGGCGATGCCGCACAGGCCGGGGCTGTGTCCCGGGGCTGTCCCTGAGCACCGGCGCAAGTGTCACCCTCTGCAGTGGCTCCGAGCTAATTGACCTGAGCTCTCTCCGGGATGCTGCGGTCGGGCCGCACCTCGCCCCGGTGGAGGCGGCGAGGCCACAGAAAGGCTGTGCCTTTAAGGGGCTCTGGAGTCCCTCCCCGGCTGGCATTTGCCTGATGGCTCCGGACAGCTGCTCTTTCTCTCCTGCTTTCTATCAGTTTGACCTCTAAGGCTGGAACTGTCACTGAGGGGCTTAAAGTTTGTTTTTCAACCCATTCCGGAAACTCACAATCACATACTTTATCCGTGGATTTGCTTAAATATAGAAAATGTCCTGCCTTCTCCCTGGCGAATTAAATAAATACATAAGTATGATTTATCCAGTGATTTGTCTTAACTGCTCCAGTGGTGACCCATATAATGTGGCATTTTCTTACAAGTGCATTTAGTCAGATTTTGCAGCCGACTCAGACTGCCTCTCCCTTCACCTTGAACTCATATTAGGTAGCATGTTAGCCCGCATTTTCTAGCAGAGGGAAAGCACATGTTTGTGCTCTGTGGCAGAGAACACCCTGGCTCCACCAGCCACCTGGATCCCCTCTGTTACACCAAGCACTGCTTAGTCCCAAAGCCTGCCCAGGGACACACTCACTGTTTGGCCAGGGAGCCCTGTGTGCTTCTTTGAGACATTTTCCCACTTCTTCTTACAGATCACGCAGTTGAAGATTGCAAGCAACCCTTTTGCCAAGGGATTCAGAGACTGTGACCCTGAGGACTGGTAAGGCTATGCTTTTATTGGTTATAGCAATACCCCACTCACCCTATTTCACATGTATCTGCCCAGCTTACATTTGCACAAGGGTTTCATGGAGGGGGACACCATATTGGGCCCCATTTGCCAGCTGCAGCTCAAAGAGACGATACTCAAATTGTTCATTCTGTTGGACCATCAGCTCTGTATCACTTCTCCCCTTCCTCTTCCAGGCCCAGGAACCACAGGCCAGGGCCTCTTCCTCTCATGAGCGCTTTTGCCAGATCCCGGAATCCAGTCTCTTCCCCAGCCCACCAGAACGGGACAGAGAAAGGTGAGAGCCCTCAGTGGCCAGGCCAGCCCATCTCCCAGGCCCTGTTGGCCTGCACAGCCCGTGCATGCATGCTTGGGGCCAGCCCTGCTCACCGAGCTGGTGCTCAGCCCCATTGCTAATGAGCTTTGTGCTATCGCTTATTTTTAAAAGAAAAATACCTGCCTTTATAGCCTAACTTATTCTTCCTTGGACGACAACATTTGCTGTTGTGTGCTTAAGAAAATTTGCTGCTTTAAAAAACACTGCCCCTTGCCTTTAGTGTCCCATTTTCGACTTTTTAGCAACGAACTCAGCTTTTCAGGCAGAGATGCAGTGCTGGCCACGGGTTCCTGCTCGCATTGCCCTTTTAATGCGCCTCGGCAGTGCGTGTAGGGCCAACCCACTCCATTCAGGAGCTGCAGTCAGGTCGAACAGCACCTCTGCCCATTGACTGCTTTTCCATTACCCAGAGCAAACAACTGCAAAGACAACCGAAGGCCTTTCTTCCAACGCACACCGGGCCTGCAAAATAAAGGGAAGTCTGTATTTGTTTAGTGTTACACAATTGCAAAAATGTCAGGCGTGTACCAGCTTGTCAGTCAACTCAACTCCATTTATCGCAGTCAGAAGGTCCCGTCCCGCCAGCCCCGTTCCTGCCGCATGCCGCTGCCGCACGCCCCGCTCTTCCCTTCGCGGCCTCTTCCCGCTGTGTTCGGATGCGCTCCCGCGGGCGCGGCCGCTCTGACTCTGTTGCCCCCGCAGATGCAGCCGAGAGCCGGCGGGAGTTCGAGCGGGAGGCCGGCGGGACGGCGCTGCACCAGGCCGAGGCCGCGCACCAGCAGCTCATGTCCCGCGTGCTCAGCCCGGCGCTGCCGGGCGGAGGCGGCGGGCTGGTGCCGCTGGCCGGGGCGGGCGGCGGCCGGCCCAGCCCGCCGCACCACGAACTGCGCCTGGAGCCCGCCGCGTCCGAGCCGCTGCACCACCATCCCTACAAGTACCCGCCGGCGGCGGCCGCCGCCTACGACCACTATCTGGGGGCGAAGAGCCGGCCCGCCCCCTACCCCCTCCCCAGCATCCGCGGGCACAGCTACCACCACCATCATCACCACCACATGAACGCGGCGGCTGCGGCGGCGGCGGCCGCCAACATGTACTCGCCGGCCGGGGCACCCGCCGGCTACGACTACGGGCCCCGGTAACGGGGCACCGGCGGCACGAGAGACACCGCCCTCCCCCTTCCCGCCTTTCCCCCACCGCCGCCTTACGAGTGAGCTGATTGGCCAGCGTGACCTGATCGACAGCCAGACAGCCCAATCACCGGCAGCCGCGCCCCGCCCCGCGCCCCGCCCTGTGGGGGCTGTGAGGGCGGCGGTGCCGGGAGCTCCATCGCGGTGTGACCCGCGGCTGCACTTTGATAAATGAAGCCATATGTCCTTATCTCTCTGTTCCCCCGCGCCTCCCTTCGTGCCGGGCACCGAGGACCGTCGGGCGGCTGGGATGCGGTGGGAGGACGGTGAGGCGGCAGCGGTGAAGTGACTTATCCTCTCTCACTCGCCCGCCGGGCCTTCTGCTGGAGGTTTGGTGTTGGCGGTGCCCCCGGGCCTGTACGTGAGCACCGAGCGGGGGCTGTGGGCCGGCCCTGGGCCGTGTGTCGTCCTGCACTTGTCGGTGTCAGTCTGTCCCAACCCGGGGCACACCGGGGGCTGGTTCACAGGCGGCTCAGGTGGTTCTTTGAGGAGATTCCTGGGGAAGCAGAGTTTAGTTTAAGGGAGTGCTTTGAATCCTCACTGCCAGAACAAATTGCCCACTTCTCCTCCGGCCCTGACCCATTTGTAAGTTTTGGGGTTCACTGGGATGCCTTAAGCAAAGCAGCATTTTCTGGAGCTGTTGAGAAGGGCCTATGGCCAAGAGCACAGACACGTGCAGCTGTGTTTGTATCTTGTTTTCCCAACAATACCTGCAAAGGTTTAAAAACCAGCCTGGGGGTGGGGGGATATCTGCAGATTTCAGGCTGTGTGTTTCCCACCTGCTTCCCAGGCAGCCTCACACAATTATGCCTTCCTGCATCCTTTCCTGAGCTCTTGAATACTCTCTCATGGAGGTGCCTTTTAAAGGGACTTCAGGTTTTTTTTTTGACTAGTTCGTCCCTTATATTTGGCTGACCCAAACTGCAGTAGTTCTAAAGCATCTATTCTGCATTACCTGCTTGCTGCATCTTCCCTCTTAATGCTGGTAAGTACTTTTTCTTTTTCCTTTAGTATCTTCATTCAGTAGTTGTTCCTTACTGCTACAAAGATGGCCCTGCTCATCAGAGTTCTGCAGTGATGTGTTTTGAATAGTTGGCTTGTGTTTTTGTCAGATGCTCACCGAAGGCAGTCCCTTTGTGTTCAGAGAAGGTATTGAGCAGCTCCTCAGCTGTGTTGGTATACAGTATTATGAACACTTTCCTGATTCTTCCACATGACTCCATTAAAAGATGGGGGCTGTTTCTTTTAAAGTCATCTATTCATCCATGTTTGTGCATTTTCATTATAAACTCTTTAAAACATGCTCTTTCCCTTGTGCAGGTGGCAGTGTTAATAGCAATGTTTATTTTGTCTCTGGCAGTGGGCTTAGGGCTTCCAAAACCTTTTTGGAAAGGTTTAAGAAGGGATACAGACTACCATGAATATTTTATGTATTTTTTTTTCTGTTAAAAAATATATCTGGATCCATAAAAAAAACTTGTGCAAGAAATATGTATTTTATTTGACATTTGCAGTGAATTGTGAGATGCTTAATGTCTGACTAAAGCATAATGTTCTCAGAAAGGTTGATGTAAAATAGCCTTGTGCTTATTATTAGTCAGTGGGAAATGGCTCTCGGATGTGCTCTGTTGCTATTGCTTTGCCGCTGTTATTTCAGAGGTTTCAGTATGATTTGTTATCTGTAAACTGATTAGTGCCAAAGCTTTGGTCAAATGTTTAATGAAGTTGTTATATTTATTATTTCCTTCAAAGATTATACAAACCCTTTTTTTTTTTTTCTTGATAGTTGCAGTGTAAGTAAAAAAAAAGTGAAGACAACCAAAGAATCATATCTGCAAAGTGTAGATACATGTAGATATTTGTAGATATATGTAGATAATCTTATTTCATTTCAATTGAAAAGACATTGGACAGTGACATTTATAAATATTTTTTCTCTTCTTTCTTTCCTTCATTTCTTGTTTGATTATTTGTGTATATTTGTCAGTTTGTCTGCCCTGAGGTCTAAGCCTCCCCTACAAAATGCAGTTATTTAAATAAGGAGAGTTCTTAGTCTGAGCAAACAGTGGCTCTCCATAGGTGATTGTTCCTTCCCTTCTGTCCCTGGTTGCTGCAGGTGCCCATGGTTGTGCTAATCTATCACAGTACAGCAGTGTGCAAGCTTGGGGTTCCCAGGTGAAAACAGATCTGTTTGGATTGGTAAGCACCTGTTCTCTTTAAGCACACACAGAATGACCCAAGGTGCCAGCACTAAATGTGCCTTTAATGAAAATGGCTCAAGGCTTCTTGCCTTGACTGTAGGAATTTCAATTTTATATTTGTTAGAAGAGAAAATCACAGCTTCAAGCTATGGCTGTGGGTAGAGGGCCCTCAGGATCACCATCTGTGTTCTGTGCTAAAGAACCACTGCAGAGGTCCTGAGGCTGAATGGGAAGGAGAACATGCAGCTGTGTCAAGCCCACAGTCTGAGCTATGAAAATGGTATTTCTAACCATGCATTTAGTCCATCAGCATGCAAGGTGCTTACACATGTTCACATTGAAGCACATTAGCAGTCCTGTTCATGTTGTGTTTTAATCCTTAAATCAGGATTCTTCAGGGCTTTGACTGGTGTCCCTCCTTCCATAACAATGTCTCTCTCACTGGATGGGAGTGTTACAGATATGGGAAAGAAAAAGGGTCATTTTTCTATCCAGAAAAAATCCACTTCAAATAAATAAAACCCCATAATGCTGCAGATTGACCAGTTGTGAAAATCACAGAAAATTTGTAACACTTTAATGTCATATAACCTGTCAGCATGTTAGTTAGGACATATCATGTATAGGCCATGCATTGTCTGTCTGTGTATTGCAGATTGATTTGGGGAATGACTTTGTATGATGTGGTTTCGTGTCTGGTTAAACTTCACTGAGCCCACGCTGTCACCAAGGGCCATGGCACACACAGAAGGCAGCCACATTTCCAGGCAAAACTTCCACTTGTGGGTGCCTCAGGTCACACAAAGCACTTACAGATGAAGGGTCTGTAAAAGCTGCTGTGAAACAGGCCCAAGTGTGGAGGTTACAAGCATCCTTTGTATTTTCCAAATAGGGTTAGAGAACAAATTAGCCATCTAGCTCATTTTCAAGAGGTGCAGGCTGAGTTCAGTGATTGCTTCTGAGGTCTGCAAACCACATCACTCAGCTCAGTGGATAAACCCAGGATTAGTTCATTTTTCCACGCAGGTGGAACAAGGGTGGCCTTTGCTTAATCATTTAACCCAAACACTGGGGATAGCTCCAGCTTTCAGAAATGGCTTTTTGCAGTTGATTTTATTCTGTCCTTGCTAGTGAAATTGATTAAATTCAATGTAGGATAGGAACATCAGGATGAGACTCCTGTGTGTTTGCAGTATTCATGCACACTCTTTACACATTTCATAGATGTTCTCTTCAGTCTTTCCTTCTCTTCAGGGAGACCCTATAACTCTCAGGCAAGAATTGTGCAGGCAGTCCCCAGCAGCTGCCTCTCAGCATCCTGGGCTGTTGGCATCTCTTCAGTCAATATCAGGCACATGTACCCATGGCCAGGGAAGCAGCTGCTTTGGCTTCCTGCTGCAGTGTGTGTAACAGTGGCTGGCAGGGTGGAGAATAACCCGAGGATTGTAGCAGGTATAGAAAGCTGCTCTGTGTGCAGCAGGCTGCTGGGGACAGTGTGGGTCTCCCATGAGCTTTAGGCTTCTAGTGCATCTCCACACAGAGCCATGGCCAGTGGGGCTACATGGGTCAGGGCCACCTCAGCTGGGGCACTGTCCTTTCCTGGCAGCACTCCTCCTTCTCTCCAGTGAGTGGATTTCAGCCTGTGATGCTGGATCCCTCACCAAACAGCAGTTGTACCTCGATCTGTGTGGAGTAAGAAAAGCAGGTTGTATAATGTTCCGCCTGTGTAAAGGGATCCCTGTGGCTGCTGGAAACAAGTCAGGCACCCACAGGTTTGGACTGGGGGCAGAAGCTGAGCCCTGCTGCCGGGAGAGGGCTGGAAGAGCACACACAGGAGTGCCTGCAAAGCAGGTTTCAGCATCATTGCCCAAAGAGCTCAGAAAGCTGCCGAGAACCTGTGGAACACGGCTGGGCTGGAAGGTGGGAGAAGAGCGTTTGTGTGCACATACACGTGTTGGTTTTTGTGCTTTGCCTTCTGTTCGGTTTCCTGATTGAAACAAAATTCTGCAGCGCGTTGAGGCCGCGGGTGCTTTGGCTGACCCGCGGTTTGTGTGGAACTGCCGGTGTGAGCAGGGACACCCCCGGTGTGTCCCGAGGGGCACCTCGGACGGTCCCCGCAGGTACCGCTGCCCGGTGGCCGCGGCGGAGGAGGAGGAAGGGAAGGAAGATGCTGCGCGCAGCCCGGCCGGCCCTGCCTGAAGAGCCGGCTCCCTCCAGAGGGAAGAGCCGGGCATGGCACGCGGTGGATTCGGCACGCACGGAAAACCAGAGGGGCTTCATCCTCCGGAGCTGGGAAATCCGCGATAAGAGGAAAATGTAGATTAGGGGGTTAAAGGAAAGATTTCACCTTTGAAACACTCTGGCATAAATAAGAAGGGGCGGTCTCCTGTGAGTGGCAATTTGAGGATACTCAGCCATCAATGGCTCAGCTGTCGCTTTAAGCTGGTGTTATTGAACCCACTCTGCGTGTGTAGAGGATGTACATGTGTATGGATGCAACGTCTTTCTGAACATAAGCCTTTTATTCTTCGTTTAATTATTCCAATTCAATTGATTACTAAGATATATAATTTACACAGGTGTTTGACAAAACTAGGTGAAAGTGATTGTACCCAAAGATTTCTGTTACTGCCATTATCATGAGCTCAGCATGTGCCCATAAAATGTTACAGTGGGACACCCGTTGTTGGTGGGAATCTAGATAGTGTATCAAAGGCTGGAAATATCAAAGAATAGTATTTCATACTTTTTTTTTCCTGCCTAGTATGTGCACACACAATCAATGCAAAAAGGTAGAGCTGGTTTTGAAGACACACATTAATTTTGAAAAACACAGACATGTCCCACATACACAGTGTATGTACATGTACAAGTCTGCTCTCCAGAGGCCCACTGTCCTTCAGGAGGGCTGTGCAAAGTATTATGGGTGTTGCATATGCCAGAAAACACACCCTCATTCCTCCCATTAATAGAAATGACCTATTATAAATTTACCAAAGATACCATAGTTTTATAAATTGGCCACATATGTCTGTGTAATATATTTATTATATCACATTTCACAGCATTTCTGTTTTATGAAATTCAGCCTTGAATTTGTCACATATGTTTTGCATATATGTGCAATAGTTGGCCAAGTATATCCAAGTAAAGTATGATAAATGTGTTCTTTCCATATGGGAAATTAAATGTTTTTCCAGATTAAAAAAAAAAAAAAAAAAAAGTTTATTAAGAGCAGCCTATACAAAATAATTACAATAAATCACTCAATTCTATTTAGGTTAAAATTATAAATTTGAACTACTAACAAAGTATTAAGAACAAGAGCCAGAAAAGTCTCATTTAGCACCTATTTCTATCAGGAGATGGAGCAGCATAGGTAGAAGAGGCCCTACACATTTTCAAGGCTCTCTGCCCCATGTTGTGCCATCCTGCCAGGCTGTAGAGCAGCTTCCATCTCCTGCTCCCAGTGCAACTGGAGCTGCCAGGGGACAGTTGAGAGGGAGACTGAGAAGGAGTGACTGTGACATCCACTCCAGCCTGGGTTCATGCACTGCTGTGAACAGCTCTTGGTGGTCTCTGGGAGATGGAGAGGGAAAGGGAATGTGTTCCTGCAGTGGGCAGGGCAGGACACCTCAGGTGCCCCTGGCTGTGCTCAGTGCCTGCCTTCACAGGAGTGACTGCACTGGTGCAGGGAGTCAGGGAGTCAGACTTTTAAATTGCAAAAAAGAAGTGAAAAATGGAATAGACAACATGTAAAACTTGCAGAGGCCCCTTGGTGTGAGGTGTTAGCACAATTGCTTTTGTCACTGTTTTTAGCTTGGATGATGGACATTTGTGTTTCACTCCACTTGCTTTGTGCTCCCACTGTTCCTTGTTCCAGGGGGCAATGGTTCCCCTTCTTGTGGTGCTCTGGCCTGGCTGCTTCAGCTGCCCTTTGTCTGGGTGGGAGCTCCTACCTGGGCAGCAAGAACCAGCATGAGAGTGGAGGGGCTGCAGGCAAAGCCATCATCTGGAAAGGGCAGAGGAGGGGTGGCAAGAGGCAGCCCTTCTCCCAGGCTGGTTCTGTTTGAGCACTGCCTTGCACATTTCTTTTATTTCAGCAAACATGAAGTGAGTCTTTCATTCTATTCCCTTTCCTGCTTGTTGTCAACTACTTCAAACCAGATGGGCTCAAGAGATAAAACTATAAAGACTCAATGTCTTTATTTAGCAGGATGCCAAGTCTGCATGCCATCAAAATATCTGAGGAAAAAAAATTTGAACAGACAATACTTGCTCAAAGTGTTAAGAGCAGCCTAGATGCTTTTCCATGAACACAAACAATGCATCCACAAATCACTGAGTAGCAGCAATTTTTAAAATTGCCATCAGGACAAATGCCACAGCCACATTCTCTGTCATGTTAAAAATTATTCCATAGGCCCAGCACACCCACTGCCCTCTTACCTGTCAGAACATGTTTGTAGCAAGCAGTGCCATGGGGGCTTGGAAAATGTTCTTTTGTATGTGTGAGATGCCAGAGCTATGGAGGAGAGTAATGGCTCAGCACTGAACATCCTCACTACATTTCCTGATCTGCACATAATCAGGCTCAATCAATCCTGCCACTGGTTGGAAAGAGAGACCATTGCTGTCCAGAAAGCATCTGAGGATTTCAATGGTTTTTTGCTGCCCTAGTTTATGTATACTGAGAATAAAAGCTAGAAGGAAACAGCAATAATAATCTCAAGTAAATTTAACAGCCTTTTTTATTCCCTTTTTTTTTAAATAATTAGAACTTCAAATTGTAATAGATAATTATGAGAATTAATTTATTTTTCACTTCCATGTCACTCTCCTGTGAGGAGATTTTTAATACTGCAGGGTGGTTCTCCTGCAGTACACGTGGCTGCTTCAGGTCCTCAGTCCTTTCCACTGCCATCCCCTGTGGCACTGCAGCTTCTGGTTTTATGACTCTTCAGAGCACAGAAATAAATCCACTCTCCTCTGGTTGAACACAGCTTATTTAGAGGTGTAGATTGTGGTCTACAGGATTTCCTAGTGTACTGACACCTTTAAAAAAGGATGCTGGGGAAGTAAAAGCAAATCTGAGACAAAGATAAATTGGTGTATGAGTTTGAGAGGCCAGACCCATCACTGAATGGTTCCACCAGGTACTCTTGCTGCCTTCCTTGTCCCTCTTCCAGGGACAATCTGGCCACTGCTGGTGGTTTGCTCCAAGGCCCTCCATACCTTCTATACCTTCAGTCTTCCTCTCGCCTAACTCAGAGGGACAAGTTTCTCCTTTGTTTTGATTTAACCCCTCACTTCTTCTTTCTTTTCCTCTTACAAACCAAACTGCAAATCAAATTCCTCTGAGGTCAGAATAAAGCAGTACACAGCACTGCTTACAGGATGTACAGCTGTGGTTCAGAGCACTAATCAGGTGAGCAAAACTTTCCCAACTCAGAGATTATATTTTCATTTAATTTGATACTGTGAGATCTTTACATGAATTGCCATCTCTCCTCCAGTATGATCTCAATTCTGGATAGCTTCCTTCACATTATAAAAGAAACCTCCAGGATGCCCCAGCAGAGTAGGACATAGACAAACACAGCCAAGTTTACTTGAAAAAGCTATAGCAGGAGACCCAGGCTGGAATTTCAGAATATTGTGCATTAGCAGAACCCCCCTGCCTTTCCCCTTAGTCATGGCTGTCACTTTCCTGGTAGCACAATGGTCGTGCTCAAACATCAAACTTTGTGTCTCAACGCTGCTGTAACATTGCCTGGCATTAATCCAGGCAGTCATGTGCCATGTTTTATGTAATGATCCACACTTTCACACCACAGACACACAGCCAGAAAAGGAAACACATTGATTTAGCACTCAGTAATCCTCGTTTAATCCCCAGTCCTTTGGTTTACATCACTAACATGGCTCCTGCAGTAGTCAGTATTCTATCTTTGTTCTTGGCAGACTGAATTAAAGGAAAGATTTATTAATTTGCAAGTTGGCTTTGTAGATGCATCTTAAATATGCTAAAAAGAAAAGCAGTCCAGAAGCCAGTATTGGCTTAACTATAAAAATCTGCTCTTTTAAACTCAAACCTTTGCAACAGTTCAAGTCAAGCTGCAGAGTAATTTTTTGGCTTGCTGTAGCAATTGCATTCTAAAGGACTAAATTTAACACCTGTCTCATTACACATCCCCAGCTTACTTCCTTTTTCACTCATTACTGCAAACACAATCTCATCTTTCCTTGCTCATCTACATAAGGACTGCAGTGCTTTATGGCTCATGTACTGATAAGAGAAAGGAGTTGTAACAAATGGATTCATTTGCAAATAGTCTTAAGAGGGTCAGAGATCCCATTCATTCAAGTGGTGATAAATATTCCATGTAATTGCTGCACAAGTGCTGGTGTTTGGGATTTATTTGTATTACTTTATGAATGCTGGTTGCTTTCTTCCCTCTCATGGTGCCAAAGACAGTGATTCTTGGGAGGAAGCCTTTAGTAACAATTCAGCTGTCATCACCTTCACTCCTGAATCCTCCAGGCCAGGTACAGGCTAGCCCTGTTCCTTTCTGGCAGGTGAGATTTCAGAGCTAACTCCAGCACCTTAAGGTGGCTCCTTGCTCACAACCTTCTGCTAGCAAGTCAGTGGAAATCTTGAGTGCCAACCATGTTCATGGCACACTTGTAATTTTTTTTAATTAAAAAAAGTTAATTTCTTAGCTGCAATCAGACATCTGTATTTTACAGTTATAGTTATTATCAGACAATTGTGTTTTACAGCCTATATTGACACATACTGTCTTTCCTGTTGGAAACCATTCTTCTTTGGGGAAGTCCAGGTTAATTCCTTAGGCAAATAAACTGTTAGAAGACTGTAATTCACAAACTATGGCATTTAGGCTCAACTCTAAATCAAATCAGTGTAGTCTGGTTGCTCATTTCAAGGAAACTATAATGTGAAAGAAAAATCTGTTTTCTGGGTGTTTAGATAAAATCAGTAGTGATATAAAGTGTTAGTGAATTAATTGTATTGTGAAAAGGCATGACATGGACAGTGCCTTGGTAATGGGAAGTAAAGGATGGGTCTGTTCCTGCAAGCAGCCCTGCAACCTGTGTCCTTCCTCCTGAAGCTGATAAAATTCTCACTTGTGTGTCTGAGATGCAGTTCATGTCCTCATTTTCAATTTGTACTTGCATGACTAAGTTTGTTTTTAAATCTACCTAATCAGACAAACATAAATATTTAACTCTCAGCAAAAGGCAGTAATTTAAAGCACCCAGTAATCTTTAAAGTATCTTCCAAAAGATACTTGCAAATCTAAAACTAAAGTAATTATTGGTCTCCCTAATTACTTTAGATACAGATGTTGACAGTAAAGGGCAATTTTCAGAGAAAATATACTCAATAACTCCTAACTTTCAGCCTCTGATCTAATAATGCTCTCAGTAAGGCAAGGGGTATGAATCCTTCTTTCCAGAGGGGTGCCACCGTGCCAATGCCAGAATATTTGCATCAAAAATTGTTTCTTATACCAAGCATTTGCCCAAGATGGGTGGGCCCTGGATTTCTTTCCCTGCTGGATGAGCATTAAACCGACAGCTCACTTCTGTGGAAAGTGCCCAGCAGTGCAGGCTGCTTTTGCTGCCATGGAGGAGGAATGCTGGCACCCTCTGGGCCATGTGTGTCGTACCACACAGCACAGGCAAAAGGAAATCTCTGTGCACACTCCCTGGACAGGCCCCCAAACCACATGCAGCAACACATTCTCCATTTGTTTATTGCATTGTTTCTTTGTGTCAATTCTGACCTCCTTTGAGAAAGGGGAAAAAGCAAAAGAGAAGGTTTCTTCCAGCAGCAGGTTTGTGGAGGGTGACTGCATCTCGTTCCACAAGGCTGAGGCTGGAGCTGCTTGTGCAGTGGGGGCAGCTCCTCTTCTGTGTGGGAGGTGGATGATGGTGGAGAAGTGCAACTCTGTCTGGTAGCTGTAATGAACACCATCACCTCCCCTTGACTCGGGATCACTCAAAATTAGGCTTTAACTGTCAACTGCAATGTGATCCTCCATGCAGCTACTGAATAGTAAAGAAATAATCAAAGAAATGCATTATTTAAAGTGTCACCACACTCTAAAATGTGTAAGGCCACATTTTACTTAGAAAAGCCTGCTAACAGTATCCTGGTTCTGTGTTTTAATGTAAAGAACATCAGGCTGGGTGCTTAAGGCCTTCAGTCCAGCAATATTCTCTGTCTGCAAGGCACAGCTGGATAACAGACCCAAACCTTAATTTGCATGTGTGTTTTTCCTGAAATAATTTTCAAAGTCTTTGATGTTGCTGTTCACTTTTGGTCACTTTTTCTTTGATTTCCACCTCTCTATTTCCAATCAAGTATCGACAGTGTACAGCCTGGACACAGTTGTCACTGCAGCTTTGTGACAGAATCCAGCAGTAGCCTGGCTCTCAGCACACTGGTGTGTGTCTAATACGCTTTACAGGAATGCAAATGCTGCTTTGTGAGGCAAACAACAAAACTTTCATGAATGAATTTCAGTTTCCATGACTGTAGAGATGACAAGTTAATGGAACCATTTGCACTGTGTGGGTAAGGATTTACCCATGTGATTCCCCTACATGTTCATGGGAGCTGTGCAGCTGAATCCCCCACTTTCCACGCTGAAACTCAGCCCTGACTCTCCAAGGAGCAGGGCGCTAATTGGATTGTCGAGTTTAAATCCTTCAGCTCATCAGTCTATGGAAAGGATTTAGCACTGGCTCTGTAAAAGGCTTTACACAGCTTTGCAGTGCAATGTTGGGGAAGATTTTTTTCCTTTCTTTCTTGTGATTAATTGTGAGGCTTGAGGTGACAGGAGACATAATGAAATTCATAAATGCCGAAGGCCATCCCTAGTCACATTCCTGGCTGTTGGTTTAAGTTAGAAACTGACAGAAGTGTGAACAAATCAAGGGTGTTCTGATAGCCTTTCAGTTTGGGGGAAGAAAAAGTAACTGACAATGAGAAACCACTGGAGGTGGTTTAATGGGTATAAATTTCCAAGGAAGAGTGATGTTTTACACCGATTCAGATTCTTGGATACATAAATGACTTACAAACAGACATATTCTGCCCCCACTGCAGTTTGAGGGATTCTAGTCCATTTTTACAAAAGATATTGGCACAAGTTATGTCAGCAACCTGCCAAAGGAAAGGTGTTGCAAAACCTGTAGCAGAACCCAAAGCAACTTTGGTCTTTGTGACTGGCCTTGTTCTGCTTGTTATGAATTTTAAAAATCCACTTTCTTCTATGGAAGAAAAATTTTATAGCTTAAACAAGCAGCATAAGAATTAACCTAGGACTCTCACTTCAGCCTGGAGACAGATTCTACCACTTCCCCACAGGCATGTTTGAATTACAGTGCTGGAGTTGCTTCAGCAGTCGTGTTTCCCTAGTGCATGGCAGTGCAGGATGTGTCATGTCTGGGCATAGATGGACCAGACGCTGATGCGCTGATCTCTGGAGCCGGCTGCCAGCAGCCTGTCCTGGGGGCTGCTGTGCTCAGAGAAGGACACGCAGTGGGCGGTTGCTGTGTGATAGTCCAGCACTGCCAAGGGCTTCAGCTTCTTCCACCCAAAGATCCTGATGCGATGGTCCCACCCTGCTGTTGCCAAAATCTTCTTGTCTGGCCGGATGGTGATATCAGATATGCCGGCGTTGATGAGTTCGTGTGTTTTGTAAACCTTTGGGAAAAAGTTACAAATGAGCTCAAGTTGTTCAAAACAGAAGAAAAAAGAATCTTTCAGTACTTCAGCAGGTGTTGTGGCCACCCAACACACCAGTGTCACACAGGGAGCGTGGAGCTTTTCACATGTGGTGGATGGTGCTTGGTGAGACCAACAATAGACAGAGACAGAAAACACCTTAACGTGAGCCTCCCATTTCCACAGCAATTTTCATAAAATAAACCAAACTCTTGTATGCTTTTAGTTTATTTTGCATTTAAAGCTATATATATTCTGTCACAAGTGAAGCTCTGAATTGAGATTTTGAGTACAGCTTTGCCCTTCCAGCTATTCTTGTATGAGCTCCAATGTTCAGAGCTAAGGCCATATATTTTCCCTGCTTTTTGCAGAATTCCCAGGCTGAGAGCCTTCTGAGCTGATGCTTAAGCAACCTGCTACTCATTTCTACTACTGTGGCCCCTCACAAAACCCCCCATAAGCTGTTGTAGCATTTACCTCAGTCTTGAGAAAGGAATGCTTCCAGGAATTGGGTTACAGTGTCAGGAAATCTGTATTTCTAGTACTCCTTCCCAAGAGACTTCTATTTACACAAAATCCAAGGAGAGGATTATGGCCAAGTTATTGATTTCAGTCTTGGAAGCCTTTTGTTACTGTTTGGAGACTACTGGGGCACAGAGGGGCACAATTCAATTGGGAGGCACTTGGCTTCCTTCAGAAGGCACTGGGGCTGCACAGGACTTAGCCCCTGGAAAGAAAAGCTTTTGCTTCACTGACACGAGTTTCTTGAGGCACAAAGCTCAAAGTAACCTTTGCTGTTCTCACCTCAAGTAACTTGTCTGAGTGAGCAATCTGCTCTGAAACAGCTGTGAAATATGCACACAAGAGAGTGTGTGTGTGTACTGGAACAGCTCAACTTCTGTCAAAATGGCAAAAACACCTTTAGCTTAAAAAGCTGGCCCTGAACTGCTGTTATTTATAACTACCATTGGAAACAACACGTTAATGCCACTCTCCTTAAGCCTGAGTCTGTAGCTATCCTGTACCAAAGCTCAATATCGTCCTGTGCCTGTTTATTTCACTGTGTGGTGTTTACTGTTTGTCTGAGGCAGGAAGGGACTGGCAAGTACATCACACCTGAGGAGGTTTCCTCCTTGAAGAACATTCCATGATGCATACCTAGTACAGGGTTATAAAGACATATTATTGCAGATAATTTTAACCTTTATACTGGACGTGGAAAACTCCAGAAATGTTGGTTAGAGTTGGTTTCAGATGCAGCTGAACACATCTTGGAACCTTACAGGCACAAAGCCATAAGCAATTATTTTTCAACTATATAAGAAGTACCCAGCTACCTACTCAAATAGCAAGAGCTGTGCATTTCAGTAAGACAAAAGGCTGAATGAAACTTGACATGCTTTTAACATGCTCTGTACATTCCTTTTTCAAAGACGACCTGAAGAATGTGTCTGCAGCGAATTCAGAGCAGAGGACAGCAAGTTCTGCTCAAGCCTAATGAGAAATAGCAGGCTGTATGGGGGCCTCTTGGTGGGGCTGTGCTTTTTGTTAGTCCATGTGCTCCAAACTCCCCAGGGTAGGCCTAATGCAGCATGGCCTCAGTGGAATTTTTGTTGGTGTAAATGTCCTGGCAAGGGAAAGATTTATTCCTTACATCACCAGCCTGGCACATGGAGGATGGCTCTTACTCCCCATTAGACTATTGGCTGATGGCTGTAACCAATGCCAGGCGTGGTGCTCCCATCATTAATGTCAATCATGTGGGCAAGATCCATACAGCACAATCAGGGCAGCTGGAGAAATGGCATGTCCTCAGCAAGCTCCAACTTGAAAAGGAAGCCTGTCATGGGGATGCCTGTTGGCTATGGAACATGAGGGAACAGTGGGCATTTGTGCATGATGTGCAAATACAAGAGTGAGACAGAAAAAACAAAGGAGAAAACTTGCTCAAGGTATATGCAGTCAGGTGTAATCCTACTGCCAGGATTTGTGCCATCCCAGGACCTGCTACACTAAGTCACTAACTACACCAGTCCAATACCAACACAATTTCCTAACCAGAAAACCAGCTTGTAATTAAGAAAACAAAGAGGTAAAAACAGGTGAGCTGCTTTCAGCCAGTCACAATCAAGGACACTTGCATCTACAGCCAAAGCCTGTCTTTAAGCCCTCTGCTTATTAGGAAAATAACCAAAATAGCAGCAGACTAAGTTTCAGCATTTGGGGGAAAAGCCTCAGCAACCAAACCAACAAAACTTACAGTACAGCTTACAGGACTTTTTCTCTTGTCATATAGAAGATTCTGTGGTTATCAGATTTCTTAGTCCTGCTTTGTTTATTCACCTGCAGAAGCTGTTTACCTCCTACATTCTACCACAAACATCGTCACATAATTACACTATCTCATCCAAATCAGAAGGCTCGTAACCAATCCTATCATTTGCTGACAGTGATGAATTCAGCAACTTTCCTGTAGGAGACAATACAAACTTTCCTCATAGCAATAAACTCTGCAGTTCCCTTCATCATCTATTCATTGCCACACTGGAACTCTGCCACTTAAAACAGAGCTCAGTACCATCATTGCATCATTCCCTCTCCAACGGCAGATATCTGTGCACCACAGTTACTTATTAAAACCTTTTAGAATAAAAATAATGTGCCACTGAGTGGCTTTCCAACATCTACCATTACCTCAGGTACCTGGAATGTCAGGGAAAAAAAATCCCCATCTGGTTTATATTATTAATGCAATAGTGGAAAAAAACTTAATCTATGTCTTTGACAATCTCTAGTGCTCATATGAAAGATGCATTTTTTTAGGGCGTTCATCCTCCCATGAAGCACAGGAACATTGCTTGTAGCTTATAATACTTGGATTTTAAATTTCTTCTGAGGCATCTCCTATCTCTCAGTGTGAGGTGCTGAAGGTGTAGCTAATCTTACATCCCCTGGGAATGGGAATACCTTGTGAAAAACAATACTTGCAATATTTCAGGTGAACAACTGTTTCTCCTGTGAGTTGTACCTGTAGCCCTGCATACTATTAACTCCTAAGTGAAATGTGCTGTAAAGAACAGTATTTTCTTTTATTTTAGGAAAAAAAGTTTTGCTATAATTAATATGAAAGGACAGCTTTCTCTCCACCACCAGAGTATTTGAAAATTTAAGAAGCCTATCATGATGTAAGATTTCTGTCACCTTTACCTTAGAGAATGAGTCTCAGTACCACGTTTCTTACTGGGATTGCTCACCTTCCCTCCCCTTCCCTCCTCTTGTCTGAGTTAAGGACACCTGGTGCAGAGGTGGAGGCTGGGCAAGGGCAGGGCAAACAGGACCAAAAAACAGCAAACCCAAACCAAGACAGTTGTGTATCAGACACCTTCACTACTCAATCAGAGTGCAGAGTGCCTCTTTCATGTTGTGTTGTATTGTGTATTAAGGTTCAGCTGCCTCCTCAGTGACTGCCATGTCCTCCAGACTTCACTGGGATTGGATGTGTTTGCACTGTCACCCCAGAAATGCAGGTGCTGTGGTGATGCCTCACAGATTCCACACCTTTAGTGCCCCCCAGGTGATGAGTTAGCACAGGATGCCCCAGCCTGTGCTTTTCTTCCTTAGCACCATTCAGAAAACAGCATCGACTGGCTGTACTACTTAAACAAAACTCCATAAAAGCTGCAAGGTGGAACAGCAATTATTGTTCTCCCTTGAACTGGTGCATCCAGGAGATTCTTCTCCAGGATGACATGGGCACACGGGCTGATTCAGGCCCTCTCCATTGTTCATGGGACAGCTGCCACTTTTTAAAAGGTCAAAGCACCCAGCAGTGGAGAAGCTGTGCATGGGCCGTTTTAATTTTCATGAGCCTTTTTGCACTTTATTTCCACACCTACACTTCCAGATCGTGCTTAATGCCTTGGCACTGTTGGAACACTTGCTAAAGTTGTCTAGATGAAAGCAGTATTTATGGCCATTCCCTAGCACAGCCTGAGCTGGGGATTACACAACCTCCTTCTAACCCAGCCATTCACAGTGCTACAGCTCAGACATGAACTGGGGCAGCCAACTGCCTGATTTTGTGTCTCTGGCTGGGCCCTGTAGGTGCCAAACAAAGCTGGGTGCCTAAACCTCATGCCCTCTTGGTGCTAGCTGGGCTACTCCTACTCTTCTGGTTGAGAAGTATTTAATGGAATACTTCTGTCTTTCCCACAGTGGAAAGCTCATTATAGCCATTCAAGCAGAACCTTTGGAAAAGCAATCCTTTGTTTCTCATTTTTATAACTCATTTATAATGTTTAGGACATTACGAGAGCTGGATACTACCAATGTGATAAATGAAGATACAGAGGCAATGGCTTGAGTAATGCTGGGCCTGTGTGACTGTTGCAACTTTGGTAAAACCAGAAACATGTGAGAGAGAGTTTTTTCCTTTTTTTTAAATCCTCACCATCTTTTGCTAAGTCTGGTCACATAGCACAGACATTCTAACCAGTCTGTGATTAATTAGCTAGAGATCTGCAACAACTCCTCTTCATGACTAAATATTTTTTTAGTCTATCAAACTGTTAGTGCAAAGTGGGATAAATGACACTAGAGGGCCAGTGATCCTGACCTGGAGGTTCTGTTGCTCATTGAGGCTCCAGATGCTAAGCACCTTTTCAGATGAGCCTGAGATCCCCTTGGCCTTCTCCGAGTCAAAGTCAAGGCTCATCACTGGCTCCTGGTGGCAAAGGAGTCGGCTCAACGCTTTTCCCATTGACACATTCCAGAGGACAACTGATCCATCTTCATAGCCAGCCAGAAGCATAGGTTGTGAACCACAGCTGGGCTGATTAAGGAAAAATAAAATTGTTTGAGAAGTAAACAGTCTGTTAAGGAAGTTACCATCCCTGTGTAGGTTTTAGTCCAAGCACCAAGAGAATAAATTAAAATGCTGACTGATGTAGAAGTGAAAAGAAGTTTAGATATCTGAATATAAAATTTTGATATTCCATCCATTTACAGAAAGCATTACTAGGTAATATGCACTTACATGTTTTATATCTACATATCAAATTCTAAATGTTATAGATATTATACATATTTAACATACATATACATATATATACATATAGGGGGAGAAAATTTCTCTCTGAAAATCCAAATTATTGCCCTCTATAACAACTGAAAAGAGCCTGACTGAAATTTTCAGGAGCTTTACTTCAAGGTCTGAACTTTGTTTGCACTTCATAGAAAAAGTTCCACAGAGCAGCTGAGTAGTCCCAAGCAATACAAGCCTGTGTGGGCATTGAGAAGTGCCATGCCCAGGGATCCCAGTTCCACACTGCCAGTGCAGGGCTGCCCAGAGGGATTGCCTGCCCAAACACCCCACAGTGCTTGAGGGCAAACACTGAACCCCCCAGCAGGAACCGCTGGGTCAGTCACCAAGGGGTTAATGGCGCCCGAGTCCCACTGTAACCAACTGAAAGCTATTTTGATTAATGATGTCACAGGCCAAAGGGCAGGGCACCCTGGGCAGACACCTAATTTATTTAAGCCTCTGAAATAACTCAAAGAAGGGAACATTACTGGATTACATGTCACACTTAAGAAAAATATTCATCATTGCTCCAGCCCAAAGACTAATGATCTGTAAGCAGTACCTGTATGAGAGTGAAGATGCAAATCCCCAATGGAAAGCAACTAAAACAACAATCTGTTAATGCCAGTTGTTTCTTTAATAGGAGAAGAAATATCAGAATAGACATTGGGATTATTACCACCTCATGTAGGCACATCTAAGAAATGTATCCAGCAGGATATTCAGATATTTCCAAACATTGTCTGCTCCTACAGGATTTGTTTGCTCAGTATTCAATTAAGATAAAGGGCATTAAGAATTAATTTTTACCAGTATCACATTATTGAATGAGGTCAAACTCACTGGCTGTCAGTGATACAAACCTGTAGTGGCCAAAAGCTCACTGCCTCTACAATGGTGCAGACTGTTCTCCCACTGGTTATTCTGTGCTCTGGGGAAAGTTAAACTAACAAGAGATGGGTGGCCTGAGTAACACAACTTCTGAGAACCAGCCTCATGTGCTTCCTGGGCCTTACTCAGCCTAGAAAAGTGTTTGAAGAATAGAGCTCAATGAGCAGGGAACAACATTGTTCCTTAAAAGAAGGAAACCAAGGGGAAATCCTTGTAAATTTAGGAAATCCCCTATATCTCCCTTCTGAACGGGTCTGTCCACACCTGGGATCTTGGAGGAGCCTCCTTCCTTCCTTTGAGATCCTTTTTCCTTTGAAAAGGCAGGGAGCATGCTCTGGCTAGAAAGGCCCATAAGGCAGGTTTCTCACAGTGCCCAGAATTATGAACAATTTTTCTGTCAAAATTTTGATTTGCTGAAATAATGTAACATCAGAGCAATGAATACCTTGATTCATACATTGCATCAGATACATGTGAATTAATGTTAACTCATCAGGTATTTTGGATGAAGAATATCTGGTTTTGGATACCAGACAGCAAAAATGTTTTTAAAAAATCTGAATGAGCATTCCAGATTTTATTTGTATTTAAAAAAGGGTAAAATCTTCAAATCAAAACAAAGTATTTAATAGGTACTTTTAAGTTTAAAGAAAAGCCCCCAGTTTAAGCATAAAAATCCCCCGCAATTATTTGTGCTGCTCTTCTGTGAGCACAAGACTCCCTCAGAGCTGGGCTGTCACAAGTCGTGGCTGTCATCAGGCAGTGAACACAGCAGCTCCTGTCCCTGCTCCCACAGGAGCTCCTCACCCTCGTGCACATGGCAGAGACAGGTGAGTGCTCAGCATTTCGGGAATGCCAAGCAAAACCCTTTCTTTTCTTGTGCTGTGGGGATTGCACTTTAGATGTGAAAAACAGTAATTTGCAAGTGAGATCTACATTTGGTGTGTTTTAAAACCCAAGTCCTGTTTCCTATGAAATGTAGGTCTCCCACACTATTTCTTCTTACTTTCCTAGCCATATGAAGTGTAATATTTCAATGGGTACATGAACTAAAACAATAAAAGTTATTGAAAGATCAGCAGAGCTCTTGCTCTGAGCCTGGGCTCACCAAGCAGTGCTTCACAAGGGCCTATTTATTTCAATTCCCAATCACAGACACTGCTGGAGAGAAGTCTCACCATTCATGTTCTGTTTCAGTAGAAAAATTAAATGATAAATCATTGCTCTTCCTAAGCAGAACATTTTGTTGTTGCATTTGGATAATTGTCAAGGAAGGAAGAAAAGGTGATCTGCTGTCAGCTCAACAGGAATAATTGCAATAGTTTATATAAAGTAATAACTTGGCATTTCCAGTTTCGACATGTATTATTCTTGTTGAATTATTTTGTTTGCACCATTATGCAATATGATGCCTTCCCCAAGGAGTGCAAAAACTTTAAGGGAAGACTCTCCTTACTCTTACAAATCCTACTCCACCCAATTAGTAATAGCAGGAAGGTGTGAAACCAAAGGGACAGTGTATTCAAGAACATGAATCTTCAAAAGAAAGTGAAAGAACTAATATCTTTAAGGACAAACCTAGAAAAATAAGGGGGGGAAAGTGCTCAAACGAACAAAATAAATAACTGCAAGCTTTTTGACTGCTTAGGAGAAGCCAATGAGGCTTAATCTTTAAGCCTAACCTCAGTTGCCTTCTGCTCTGTAGTAAAGTTTCTCTTTCACACTGCTGCTGGGAAGGTTTGTTGTTTACTGAATTGCAGAAAAATCTGATGGTACCTGGCTGCAGCCCCCAAACTCTCATTGGCCAACCACCCCAAGCACTCTTCCTTCAGACCTTTATGGGGCTCTCCTCGTCAGCTTCTGTTCCAACTTGTTAATTTACTGTGCCATAAGCAACATCAAAAAGTCTCTTAGGCAACCCCTGAGTGCTGGGCTGGGAGTGCTCATCTCCTGGGTATGTCTGCATTGCCCAACAGGGCCTGTGCACAGAGATCCTGCAGGGCTCTGTTCAGGAAGGGCTGCAGCTGGGTGAGCTCGTGCTCTCCTGGTTTATGGTTACAGGGTTACTCACAGAGCCACTTCCAGGGCAACCACAGAACAGAATGCAGAGCATCACTTTGGTGCACCACATGCAATTATTTCCCTAAGGGTATTCTCTTCCTCGTGCCTTTAAACCAAGTTGTGCATATTTGTAAAAGAGCAAATACAGCTGTGAGACTCTAAGAGATTATCTATACTTGCCTGGTGCAGTCTAGGAAGTTATGGTGAGTTCTCAAAGTCAGAATTTGAATGGAATAATTTAGCTCTCCCAGTTCCCAGTCCTCTGCTTTATCCCCACTGGCAAACAAAATAAAAAACTATATAAAATTAAGACTCTGCACCTGCTCTGCTTCCTAGAGGAATATCAATATTAATGCATGTAGAAAATATGGCAAGACAGAGGACTTCTTATACAGGCAAGAAAAATTTTCAACACTGAACATTTCCAGAGTTATCACCATCTTATTAAAAAACGTCGAGGAGACAGAGAGACCCATTCATTTAGTCAGGCACTGAAAGCTGATTGCATTTTTAGGAGGAACTTTGTTTAACAAAAGCCTAATCAGTCTATTTAATTTCCTCTTATTTTTTTCCCTAGTTTTTAATTACAGCATGGAACTTCAACTGTGGCCTCTCTTGGCTTTTGTCTGAAGTCAGTAACTGAATTTATCTAGATTTCAGTCAGTTCAGGATCTTGGGTGAAGACACTGAGGCCTCACTCTGATTGATAATATTTTCAACCAAAACCAACACAAATGTTCCAATGAGCCTGCAGGAATTACACCCCTGGCATTTGCTCAGTTGGTCCTGTAGACCTGTAGCAGTCAGGGAGTCACATGGGAATCAGCTTTGCCACTAATTCTCTGGAGATTTCAAGTCAATCACCTGAACTCCTTTCTTGCTCTACTGCCACCTTTTTGTATTACTTCTGTTCACTGTTGGCAGCCCATAAACATTATTTGCTAAATATTTTGCAAATGTATGTTTTTTTCACTAACTACTATTATTTACCTTTTTGTCTGTAGTCAGTACCACCATAAATATTTTATTCCTATTGTATGTCTGGAATAGAAATGTTCATAGAGTGTTTCCTCATCCCGAGGGCACTGAAGTGAATAGAATCTGCCATTAAAACCACTGGTTTTAAGCAACCCAAACATTTCTCATCAGTCTTAATGCAGTGAGAAACCATATCAAACAACTGGCTTTGGTAAGTCACTCATTTTCCTCTTGATTGATGCAAAAACTGTATCTATCCTAAGGATACAAAGCTTTCCTTGAGCATTTGCAAATCTTCCATTAAAGCTTGGAAAGCTCTGAAAGTTACATTAAGGATGTTCACAAATCTTTCCCCCCTTTAATAGTATAATTACTTGATTGGTTTGATTATAAATCAAAATCCAAGTGAAGAAAGATTCATGTGCTTCATATAAAATGAATCACAGGGAAAACATTTCACAATTAGCAGGCGCTCTTGCCTTACCTGCCATAACTTCAGACACATGGGCATGCCCAGCTTGGCACCCACCTCTGGTTTCAAGGTACAGACTGACGTCTTGGATGGCAGCTCCAAAATCTGAACCTGACATCAGGAAAACAAGAGGAGTTGGTCAGGCTCCAGGTCAAAATTCTGCTGTTAAAAACACAAGTCTTTTAAGGTGATTAAGGTTAGTATAAGCTCTTCCAGTAAAAACTGTCTGGAGGAAATGGAGGAATGCATGCTAAGTTGGAACTGTAAGGGGAATCTACAGCTAGCTAAAGAAGTGCATTGTTTTAGGAAAGACCAGACAAAACTCCTAGAGTGAACACATCCTCTTCTTCCACTCTTGTGTTTAATTACAGCCTTCTTTTCAAACAGTGGATGACATTGTACACACAGCAGATAATGCTGCGGACTGCTTTATCTGAACACACCCCCCCTGCTTTCTTTCACCTTTTTCCAGCTCTGTTGCTAATTTTTTGGCTGCATTCACCTGTGAACACTTGCATTCTCTCCTCTGTGCTGCTGTGGTAACACAGAGCTTGCATGGAAATACAGACAGTGTGTACATGCAAAGGGGATTTTTTATTTACTGCTGACTGCACTAACAAATCGTAACCCCACAATTACCAGCTAAGGCAGCTGCAGCAGCCTCTGCACACAGGTATTCCTAACACAGCATTGTCTAAAGCAGGGTCAGAAAATGCTCTGTTAAACACCTGCCCTCTCTACAGAGCAGCTTCCATTGTTGCTTGCTCCAATGGAAATGAATCATGGACCTGGTTTGTGTGGTTTTGATTTTTATTTTATTTTTTTCTGAACTTTGGGCAAGTTGTTTCTCTGCCAAGGAAGTAGCTCATTTCCACCTCAGGATGATGGCAGGCAAGATCAGGGGAGTTTGACTTTTTAGTTTGGTACTGGAAGATTTGGAGACTCTTGATTGACACAGCAGTGCCTCAGCTCTGGGCTGCTTGTCCAGCCTGGAACTCTGGAGAAACAGAAGCTCTTGGGTACCAAAAACCTGCTGCCAGGAACGTTGCTGTTTCTCACATTCATACTTAATCAACAAGGTGATCTTTTCTTCTAATTAAATAAACAATGGTCTGCATTATGTGGTAAAATTAAACTACTTGAAACATTTGATAAATCCAGCATGACCAGCCACTCTAGGCTCTTCCAGAATGTGCAAGAACCCAACAGCGCTGTTGGACAGCCCCAGTTGTGTGAATTTCCTTAAGCATCTGAGATGAGGTATTGCACAAATATGGCTCCTCTGGGAACCATCCATCAAGGCCACGGCAGCTGCGACGGCTTTCTAATCCCATACCTTTAGTTCAAAGCTTGCCAGAACATCTTCCTATTCTAGAGGCCGTCAGCCAGCCTGCCAAAAGCAGCTGCACTCTAAGGCTGTGAGCAGAGTGTATTGCACATAACAAACAGAACACTTTCAAAAGCCACTGAGCAATAGAGCAGGAAACTGTTTTCCAGATTTGAGGAACAGTGACTACAGCCAAGAGCCATCGAGTCTGCAGACCAAACCTGGGAACAGACCAAAGTCTGATCATCTGGGAATTCTGGTTCTTTGGAGCTTCACTCTTAACAAAAAATGCTTTTCTCTTGTCAACTTTCTTGCTATCAACATAATGACCAAGTTAGCTGTGGCAGGAAACAGGCTATAAATATGGAGATGACCTGCCCTCATCTTGCCTCTTTCATCACTGTCTCTCCAAAGGGCATTGTCTCTTAGGCAAGACCAAAACTACAACTTTTATGTAATAAAGAAGGGTAAGTGTGCTGTGATAAATTCACTTCTGCAGGTTAAAAGAAAAAAACAAACCTTCTTTGCTTTACCTTGACTAAAAACAGATGAACTGGTACAAGGGCTACAGTTGGGCTTGCAAAGACCAAAGACAAACAATGAGAAAAGCTTTGTGCAGAAGGCAGGCAGGCATGACCTGCTGCCTGAGCTGGATTGACAGTTCCAGAGACTGTCTGTGTTAAAGGCAACTGAGCCTTAGAAATAAATACTATTTCACATATTTTGACAACTGTAACCTAAAACTTGAAGTTCCGTGTTTATACTGGTTTTGCTTAATAGGAGAAAGATTTGCCTTTGCCTGAGGTTAATAGTGTTCCTGGGTGGCTAAAACTGGCCACAAGGAAACACACCCTTTCTCTTTTTCACATTAATAAAGCTTTTAACATGTTTCTGGCAAATTTGCAAGAAAAGTGCATGTAACTCATAATTGGTGATTTAAATGCAATCATGAACAAATAAATGCCTGTTCAGATCTCATTATTTATGGACTGAACCTCCTTCAAGACAAAATTAGTCTTTTTTTGGACACCAGCCAAGCATAAACACTTATTAAGTCTTAATTTTAATCATAAGCTGCAAATGTACTGTGTCTCACACAGTGCTGCCTGTTTGGAAGCACTATATATTATGGGAGCTTATGTGAATTTATTGAAACATGACACAGTTCTAATGCAAAGGTTCACACACAGAGTGGAACTCTTCTACCTCAGGAGATTGCAAATCATTCTCCTCTTGCAGGGCCCAAGCAAACAATTGAGAATAAAACAGAGATGAGTTGTAAGCGACACCGGGGTAAATGTCTTCTATTTGGTCAGTTGATTATTTAATTCTTCATTAGTGGGACTTCTCTGGCTGACACCAGAATGCACTTGTCAATTTTGTTTAACTTAAGTATTATTGAGCACTGCTTTAAAATGGAGGGAGTTCTTTGATCAGAACAAGGTATGGGACTTAGAATGGTTGTATTTACTGATGCACTGTCTGTGTCTGCAGGAATATCTAGTTCTGTAAAAGGGTGAACGTTCTGGCTGTGAGTCAACAAAGTACTTAAATATGTGCTTAATTTGTGTATAATAAAAAGATCGCATTTTCTTGCAATACAGGCACTTATTACTTCATGTATAAAATAGGCAAATTTCAGTTTCAAGATACACAACCTATAGTCCAGAAAAGCAAGTGAACTTTTATGCTTATCAGCAATTTGCATTTAGCTACTATATTCCATTTCATATTTCTGCCACTTTTTTCTTCTTTCATAATTTTGGTATTTTGATGTTAAGTATTTGGTACTATTTTTGTGTGATGTCCTCAAACAGTCCATTGTAGAAAACAAAACTGTAATTTCTACAAAGCAGAAGTGGACATTGCCAGCAAAGCTGTCAGTCAGTGAGTGCTGTGATAGTGGCATTAGATGTGGACTTACCCAGCAGGAACTGAAATGGACCCTGCAATTGTCTCACACAGAGCAAACCTCTGGCCAGTAACAGTAATTCAACTATTTCCCAGTTCCAGGTAAGGAATTAGCCTGGGGTGAAAGACCACGTATTGCACTGCAAATCCCCTGCACCTCCCCTCTTCTCACCAAACCCGATTCAGCTTCAGATGCAATACAAGCTCCTCCATCTGAGGACAGACCTGCTGACCATTACTTCCCCAGAAGGATTCTTGTTCCCAATATTCAGCAGCACCAGAAGGGTTTTCAAAACTCCTGCATGTAAACATCAGCAGCAGCTGCAAATACTTAAATGCCAGACAAATCTTGGGGTGGTATCCTTGTTATTAAAGCATGAGTTACATAATTCAGTCATCCTTGTGGCAGTAAAATTAACGATTAACACCCCCAAAGGTTTATTGTGCTGCTTGCTCCTGAGCAGAGAATTCAATGGCACAGATATTTCCCCTTCTGAACGATGTCATTTCAGTACCAAAAGCAACTTCTCAAGCACAGAGAAAGAGACACTTCCTACCTCCTCCAGGCTTCTGGCTGCCATGGCCATTAGCCAGCGTCCCTGTGCCACCTGTAACAGAGAGCATCTGCAGAATCCCACATGCTCCGTGAAGACAGAATCCGTCACTGAAGTCCGTCCCTCTGCTAAATCCCACAAGCAGATCCTCTGGTCGCGCCCCTGACTGTTACAGTAAAACAAGTTATCCATGAGCTGCAGTCTGAGGAAGCCTGGCTGCCTGCAGGCCAGTAAACTGAACTGGGTCTTCAACAGACAGTAGAGGACCAAGCTTTGAACAGCTTCTGTGGGGGCGTTAATTGGGTGTTTCATGAAATGTGGGGGAGTTCAGTGTCCCTGAGACCACCACCCTTCTGCCAGCTGTGGAACTGGCCAAGAGGTTCAACTGTCCCTGCAAGGGGGGAGCCTTGGGAGCCAGTCAGATACACTGCATTCCCAGTTTCTGTTTCCTTGTGCAGAGAGACTTGATCAGGATGAGTTGTGCTATTTATATGTGAGAATACACTTATAAAGTCTCATGAGTTGAATATATACACAGTAAAAAAATACCTACATTTTATAATTTATTAGATCTAATTTAAAAGGAAACAAAAGTATACCAAGATTTACACATGTAACACTCATTCACACTAGCAATGAAATGGAAAAGTCATGTGTCGACAGCTGAAAGACAAACAGCAAGACAAGACCTCATCAGAGGTAAATAAAAAGTGACAGTTATTCAGTGGTCGACTTCCCACAGCCACAGGCAGGGCACAGAGGGCTCCTAGGATGGTGAGAGACTGGCAGGGATTGCCCAAGGGCTGCAACACCCAGGGCCAGAGAGCAGCAGCTGCAGCCGAGGTAGGAGCCCGGGGACTGCTCAGCACAGCCCCGTCCCAGAGGCCTGTGCTGCTCCCAGGCAGGCAGAGCAAGGAGGCCACACAAAGGGCACAGCAGGAATTGTTGCAGATTTCTGGGATCCCACTGGCTCTGGAACAAAGTAGCACTGTGCAGAAGCTTCCAATCCATAAACTACCTTAGCACAGGATATATGTCCTCATGTTATCACCTGGTCATCAAAAATCCCTTACCCATGTCTTACTTTAATTAGCAGTATCACCCGAAGAAGCATGAAACCAAAACAAAGGAGATGTAAATCTACAGGCTGTTGGGACTTCTTCAGCATCAGTGCTGTTCAGCTGAGTGACAAACTGACACAACATTTATAGCACTGTGGATACAAACAGTGTGATACTGCAAGAAATTGTTGTGATTTAGCTTTACAAGAGAAAAATTAAAGTACAGATAAATGCTGTCCTAAAACTGCACTGCTATGTGAAGTGTTAGAACTATTCAGTAAAAACAGAGGTACAGAAAAACTCTGTAATTACACAAACAATGCTCATTCAGTATGATTTTATGGGGGAGAGTTGATAATTGTACTTAAGCAGATAAGAAATATAAATGCTAATGAGTTCCACTGTATATTATGAGATGTCTTCTCTAGATAAACGTGTCAGAACACCTCCTAATCATACAGACACTTTGGCATCTACTCTAGATCACCTGTCTAATCCAAAGTACACAAATCTTCCTGACCTTCCTTTGCTAAACAAGAACAGAAAGTATTTTGCAACAAAGCAAAAGCATGAAACTCAGCATTCTTGCTCATTTTCAGTCTTCCACTCTCCATCACTGATTCTTCTCTTTCTTCCTTCCCTTTTCTCCATCTCCCTTCTATTTATAAATTCTTTTTTTCAATCTTCCCCAGGAACCACTTCAAATCAACTTCAAATCCAAGTATATTTCCTTGACCCAAAGACCTCACCTGTTCTTAGCAAAGACACTACAAGTCCCAAGTTGTTATGGTATCATAACACACATCATAAATAAATTAATTGCATCATTCCCCCTCCAACCCCCACACTTTTTATTCTAGAGTTTTTCTGTCTTTTTTTACTTCAGTACATTTCCATATGTGTTGGAGAAACTTTAACTGACTCCAGAATTAAGAGAATCCTTTGTGTCCCTGCCCCTCTTTTTTCCTCTTCAATCACAGACAAGAGACAAGAAAAATTCACAGGTTTTTGACTGCTTTGCTAACCTGAGAAGCCTGTCTTTACCACCCATTGTCTTCACACAGCAGACAGATTTTCTTCCGTGGCCATCCAATGCTGTGTCCACTCTGCGTGTTTTCAGGTTCCAGACATGGATAAACCCATTCTCAGACCTGGCAGTAGGAAGAGATGCTTTTAGTGTGAGCACTGCATGGAGGTGATCAGTCTGATGATTTTCATTTTGTTTGTTTGTTTGTTTTGTTTCCAAAACTGAAGCTGTATGCACAAGTTACACACCCATCATGCAAAAACATAAATGCTGCTGTTTTCCCCAGAAGCACTTTGTCAAAATAATACACTTCAATTAAAAAAGAAACAACCATATGACATTCAGCAGAGCCAGGAATCCTGGTGTATTTACCCAGAGAAAAGAAGGGGGATATCAGGTTCTGGGCCTCCACAGGAAAAATGCAGAGTGTGGATTGCAGCACCGGTACCTCTGAGCACAAACTGTGGATCCGGAGGTGGCAGAGCCATCGGAGCAGTGAACTGGGGGGTGAGAAGCAGACACAGATATCACAGAGGGTAAAGCAGCCTTTAAATATATTCTGAGCAGAACACTTGCTACTGCTCTTTCCTCTCTGAATTTTCTTTGTTGAATGTTCTTTCTATTTGCCAGCCAGCTGAGGGTGAAGTATTTGCTCCTAGCATGGGCTGACGGAGCAGGTGTCCAACCTGCTCTTTGCTGCATTCCTCTCTCAGCAAGGTGCTGAGCTGGCCACGCGCAGGCACCTCTCGCACTTGTAAATCCCAAATCGGTCAGCTGCTCCCCCTGTGCTCAAGGGAGATAAATACAAGAAACCTGACACCCATAATTTGAGTGGGCAAGCAATTCATCACTCTGCTTTAGCCCCCTGGCTAAGTCTCTCCCCTTCCTCTCCACAAAAATACTACTTTTGTGTTTTTTCAGAAAAGCATTGCAGTGAACATATCAACTGAAAAGAATTTCAGATCACAGAAGCACAGAATCACTATGTTGGAAGAGACCTTCAAGATCACTGAGTCCAGCCCATGCCCTCACACCTCAACTAAACCATGGCACCCAGTGCCACATCCAGTCTTTCTTAAACACATGCAGGGATGGTGACTCCACCACCTCCTTGGGCAGACCATTCCAATAGTTTATCACTCTTTCTGTAAAAAAATTTGTCCTAATATCCAAACTGTAGGTGTAGAAGAAGGGATTACAAGTGACCTTGCCCCTGATAAGTCACAGTTGTACTAATTACCAAAGAAGAACAGTCTTGTCATTAATGGGTCATAGCTATTGACTAATAAAGATATGTGTGATAAAAGGGGTGGGTTGGCTGGTCAGGGAGAGCCTTGGAGGAAGAAAGATCACCTTGAGGAGGTAAAGGAGCCCTGAGGAAGAAGGAACGATTCAGAGAGACACACGGAAGAATGAAACAAGGAAGAGACTTGCTGCTGCAAAAGATCTGCTGTGACGTCAGTCTGGGTCTGACAGAGTTAGAGCCTCTTGTTGGAACCTGCAGTCATAGTTGAGCTGGGTAAAAAACCTGTGGTAAGAGGCAGCAAGGAAGTACTTGTGGTCCTATTCCAGTAGGAAACAGCCAGCAGTCAGTCTGTCAGAGAAGCCAACAGTAGGAACTTGCTGTAGTCAGAGTCAGGGTGGCTAAGCTGTAAAGAATAAACCAGGACCATTTTCATGTTGTTAAATGAGAATCTGTGTGTTGGCTCATCTCTACCCGTAATGAGAGCTCTGCTGCAACACCTGAGACTAAAATAGGATATCTGAAGGCACCAATAAAGAAGGAGTAATCTACCTATTATCTGGGCTGCAGCACAAGGGAAAAGGAGAGCAAAGGCCACCCACCTCCTACCTACAGACTGGAGAGGTAATGAACACTCCCTTACCTGGATCTAGTGGTTTATAGGCACAAGAGTAATTTGTAATATAGTCCACCTTGAACTGGGAGTTGATGGGATAATGATCTGCCAGCTTGATCACCTTCCTGAAAGCATAATAAATGAAGATGATCAGGGAGGAAAATCCCTCTTTGATGAAGTGGGTGAAGTACTTGACCAGGAGGCTGCCATTGGTGGCCACAAGCATGAGACACTGGAAGGGTGACCAGAGGCCGATGCAGAGAACTCCAGGTAGTCAGAATCATTGCCCCTGCAACATCCAGCCTGTATTTGCCTTGGCTCAGCTTAAGACTGTGTCCTCTTGCTCTGTCAGCTGCTGCCAGGAGAAAGAGACCAACCCCACCTGAGTACAGGCACCTTTCAGGAAGTTGTAGAGAGTGATAAGGTCACCTCTGAATCTCCTTTTCTCCAGGATAAACAGGCTCAGCTCCCTCAGTCGTTCCTCACAGGGTTTGTGTTCCAAGCCCCTCACCAGCCTTGTTGCCCTTCTCTGTGTGCACTCCAGCATCTCAATGTCCTTCCTAAACTGAGGGGCCAGAACTGGACACAGCACTTGAGGTGTGGCCTCACCAGTGCCGAGTACAGGGGCAGAATGACCTCCCTGCTCCTGCTGGCCACACCTTTCCTGATCCAGGCCAGGCCCATTGGCCTTCTTGGCTACCAGGGCACTTTGCTGGCTCATGCTAAGTCTGTTGTTGACCAGTACCCCCAGGTCCCTTTCTGCCTGGGCACAGTCTGCCTGGCAGAGGACAATTCCTGATGAGCTCACAGGGACAGCCTGTGTGATCCCCACAGGCACTCACTGCTCTGGCCCCTCACCAGGTACTTCCCTTCATTAACAGCTTTGCAGGCAGCTGTGCACAAACACTGGAGAAGGATGAGGACAAATTTTCTGTTCTTGTTGCAAATGACCCTCCAGACCTGTGCTGAGACAAGGCAACCAGCAGCTAATTCAACTGGAAATATAATTTGCAGTCAATTGGAAAATGCATTACAATGTCCATTACAATAAATATTTTCACCATAAGAAGTGTTTCCTCCCTGTTCTGTGGCATTACTAGCCGCACTTGTGTATCTGCTGCTTCCTTTCTGACCTAACCTCACAAAGAAAAGGGCAGCTTCTGCCACTGCAAGTGCCACCTGCCATCACTTTTTCCCACTCATGTGTATATTACCCCAGATTAAACAAAAGGTGTTCAAAATTCAGTAAGGGATGATCAGCAGGTGTTTGCCTACTGGCTCACAGCAGAGGAACTGCACAGAATCAGAATGGAGTGCAAGACCTACACGTTCCATGGCAAAACAGCCCAACTTTTCATTGCCATCTCACCTCAGTACCAGCTTTCAAACTGTGCTTAAGGGATGCACTTGCTAATGCACCTCATTTGCAGGTCTACATTGAGTTTGTATAGATCAGTTATCACCAAGGTATCTATAGGTTTTAATTAAATGCAATTATCTTTTAGGGCTAGTGATGAAACAGGATTCTTCAGTGTAATGTGCAGTTCTCTCTCAATAGCACTGTGTAATTAGGTATGAAAATAATGAGCTCAGTGGATACCCTCTGTTTTAGGGCCCTGACTCATCGCTTTTATGAAGCTGTTGGATGATCCAGACTCAAGGCAGGCTGGAGCACATGTTCAGATGTACATGATGGGCACACTGGCCCCCATAGTGAGATGCAGCTCCCAAGTGCCCATCTGCAACACGCTCCACCTGAGTTATAAACCTGTCAGAGCAAGGACTTTGTCACCAAGTGAAACCTCTTCGGGGCACTACAGCTGAGTGCTGGTGCCCTCAAAACAACACTTTGTAGAACCTGATAAATAAAAGAGTACCTAAGAGCTTGTCAGAGGGTCCCACTTCACAGTGGAGCAATTCTGGCTCACTGCACTGAGCGAGGAAATAGAACTGAGGCAAGCCAGAGGCTACCTGGGATTACAAGGCAGGTTTTTAATAGCATTTTTCTAATTACTGACACAGAGGTTTTTGCTGACAGACAGCAAGTGTGTGCGTGGCTGTGGGAAGGGTTTTACCTGGCATGGAACAGACACTACTAATGCATGTCTTTACAAGGATGATATTTCAGAAAAATCCTCACACCAGTTACAGGAAAAAACCTACTGAAACCATACTTCTGAGCTGCAAGCTATTGAAGGCACTTTTTGCTCCTCAGAGTCTGGTTCTTTCCTTGCTTTTCTGCTAATCCTATATGTGAATCTGGAAATTTGGCTTAATATTGAATCTAATGTTTATTGAGTCCTTCTTACTTCCTATCGTGATTTGGCAGGTGAATGGCAGTGTGACAGTATTTAGTGTCTCATTTTTCTTCCAGTAGGTGCTGAACTATAAAATTTCATCTTTGCTGCCTTTTTTTATCCATGAGCTTGGACAAGTCACTTAAGATTTAATAAAAAGTTGTTAGGTACCTACAGAAAGTCCCATGAGGTTGCAAGGAGATGGAAATTTGGGGTACTGGCAGTTTAATACTTCCAAGAAAGCATCAATCTGTTCCTGTTGACATACAAGCATGCTCAAAAAAATGACACTTAGCCTACCTTCAACTCACCAGGTAGCTCAGTGTCTCTCCTTACAGGGATAATGAAGTACATTGTGGTGTACTGATTCAAACAGATAATAGTTCTACAGTGCTGTGCTAAGCAGACAGCTACAAACTTGCTAAATTTGATGATTGTAAGATGGTTAAAGCCTCTGGGGAAATTTTTCAAAAGTACCTAAGTGATTTTGAAGCCTAAGACTCATTTCCAAATGAATTTTCAATCCTACATCTCTAGGACTTTTTAAAGTTTCACCCCAGGTGCCTAAAAATGAGTTCTCTAATTAGCACAACATTTATTTTCTTGTTAACTCTATCTAGCCTCAGGGAGACCAATCTGTTCTTGTTAACTGGGGATATCTGCAACAAATTTAATTAAATGAATTTGCTTGGTATTTAGTCTGGTCTGAGAGCAAATTCTGGCTCAAGGGCTTGAACAAACAAAATGCAGCCTACAGAATAAAGTTCATTTAAAGGCATTTCTGGGCTGCACTGTATGTTTATCCCTGAGTTGTTATCCTCTTGCCTCCTGTGGAAGGAGTGAAAAAACATGAATACATGAATCATCTTGCTCATGGCAGTATTTGCTTGCAATACAGCATCACCTGTAAGAGAGGCAACACCTCACCATCAGGCTCTTTGGACTTTTTAAAAAACATGTTCCACTTATTTCTCCAGCCCTCCCTGCACTGGTAACAGCATGGTCCTTCAGGAGCTGAGCTGCACTGACATGGCACAGACAATGAGAAGGATTTTTCACAGAGTGCACTGCAAACCCTTGGGCTGCTACACAAGTGGGGAGTGGAAATCCAGCTGCTCAAATCAGAGTTTCAATTAGAGAATGGCTGAGTGCACTGCACATGAGGTACCAAAAAGGGTTTTGTCTAAGAAAATGCATCTGCTGAATGCCTGAACAATTAAATTTCCTTCAAAATTACATTATTTTAAAGAACAATCCACTATTAATATCCCTCACAAATCTTACTTTGCTTAGGTTGCAATTAGAATAATCCTCAAACCATTTGAATTTCTATGCAGTGGTATTTCAGTATCATCACTTCAGCATTTGATATAAAAAAGTTAAGCTTTTATTTAATGAGAGTACTTTAAAATATGTAAATGTCAAAAGGATTACCTTAGAAAAATCTCCCAGAGAATTAAAAACATTAACAGATTCCCACAGGAAAAATTCCAGCAGAATTCAGCAATTCTCTTGTTCCCACTCCTGTCACTTATATTTCTATCACACATTGAAGCAAAAACAAATTGCTATTAAAATATCATCCAAACACCCTCCTCCCCCTAACAAACCCCACAGTTCACTTTGAGATACCAACAGCTCAAGCAAAGACAGGAAAAAATCCTCTTCTATTTTTCTTTAGGCTTATTTAGAGTAGTAAAACCTCAGTGGTAAAAGAGCTTTTTCAGGTATAGGAGAAATAAATCTCCCTAGGCATGTCTGGCAAACTGATTTGGGACTGAAACCAGCAGGTGTGCAGACATAATTACTACTGCAAAATATCCAACACATCCAGGTGTGCTCACAAACAGATACATGAAATCCCTGTTATTTTTTGACAATTCCCACTCAACCAGGTGCCACCCTCCCAAAGGAAAAATCAGAGCAAAGAATGAGTTGAGAAAGATTTGAATAAATTGTTCTTCCCCCTTTCCAGGCTTTTTCATTCATACAAAAGCTCTTTTTTAGCCTGCAGTTCTGTGCCTACCTGCAGCCCCTGACAAACCCTGCCCTGTGTCACAGCAGCCTGTGCTCTGGTGCAAGAGTGTTTAGGAATTGGTCCTGAGCTGCAGCTGCAGAGGCAGCCAGTGCAAATAACACTGCTTGAAGTTAACGGTGCAATGCAAACAGTTCTGCTTGTTCCATTACATTTGCAATCTCCACCATTAAAATCCAGAGGGCAGCCCTTGCAGTATGAGCTTTCCAAAAGCAATGTTCCCACGTTTCCAGCCTCCAACCACTGCACACAACGAGGTTTTCAGTGCTGAAAGCACAAACCACTCTCAGCCCAAGCAATGCCCCATGCCAGGGCTCTGGGAGTGCTGTGGCCTTTCCTTGGGGCTCAACAGCCTCACCCTAAGGGTCCCTAAGCCCTCAGTTCCCCTCACTGGATTTCACTGAATTGTGCTAGAACACAGCAGCACCTCGAAATACCTGACACAGCCCTGGCTGTCACTAAATGCTGCCTGGTTCTATGGCACTTCTCAGAAGCAGAGAATGGGAATTTAGCACTACAAGAACCCATTTGATCAGTAACATTTTCATACATCAGTGAAAGAGATGCCAGACAAATCCATGTAAGTTGAACGAGCTGAAGTTCACCTCATCTGACTGCAAAAGTGAAATTTTTATAGGTTATTGACTACAAATTGTCTGAGAGCAGGTATATGGTTTGGTAAACAATGCTTCAGACATGTTGTGACAGATTTTCAAGCCCAGCTTTTCATTTTGCATGTACAAACCAAAAAATATCAGAACACACTGAAACAGGAAAGTCAGCAATACAAAGAGATGTTGTGAAACTGAAGAAACCTCTTTGCACCCGAGGTGAAAAGTAACTCAGCGATACAAAGAAATGCCTTCCTGGGTCCTGCAGCAAGGCAACACACACAAAACACTTGGAGAACAGTGAAAATCCCAAACTAAAACCCAGGCACCCTGCTTTTCCAATTCTTACCCCAGCTGCCCAAAACACAGGATATGTCTGTTGTGTGAAAAGACAGAAATGTGCACTGGCAAAAATAAAAGCAGCAGAAGCTTGATCAAGAGATGAGGGAGTGCTACACAAACAGTTGTAAAGGTCAGAGCCCCAGAAGATATGAAAATTCATTTGTCAGTCACACAACAATGCAGCTTTCAGTTTAAAACTCTCTATCTTCAGTGCCAAATTCAGATAGAAACTGTATTATACTTCTAGGGTTTCTTTAAACCAAATTTAAATAATATTTACTTCAAGTGGAAATTAGAAAACAGTAAAAATTTTTAAACAATAAATTGATGTCAAGCAGAAATGAGAATTAGTGGACATTTTTGATTTAACCAGTAAATGTACTAATAAAGCACTCTTAATCTTCAGAGGTAAGATAACAAAATGCTTTCTTTTGAATTGCTTCTTTTTCATATTACTATTTACTTATTCTGCTAAACTAGTGATTAAGCGCAGTGATGTATATTTGTGACTTCAAAACCAAATTAATTATGATAAATAACAACATTTAATTAAAAAAACCCACAACAGTGGACTGAGAACATTCATTAGTTTGTGCTTGCACTAGAAAATACCATATCCAGATAGTGTAGACAGATTTCTATCTTGCTTGCAAAACTTGCTAGTTAGCGCCACATCAATGTCAAAGGGAACGCAGTGATTTATATGACCCAGTTACAGAATCCTTCATTTGCTGATATAAAGCTGTTGCCACACAGCCAACATTACAGCTGACAAGAGTCCTTCCTCTTACAGGTTGGGAACACCAAATACTGTCAGAGCTTTCATTCTAAATAGCCACCAAATCATTTCTAATGAGTAACAACCACTGCCTGCTCAGAAAAACACTTCAAAAGTCTCTGTTTGAGAAGTGCTGAGAACCTCCATTTCCCACTGACTCCTAGGAAAGTTAGGAGTTCATCCTTTCTCAGGAGATCCCCAAAATTACCTTCTCTCTTGATATTTAGACAATGAATGATGGAGGTTTCCACATTTTAATTGTATTAGTCAATGGACAGATAGCAAACAAAACTGCTTATCAGCAACTGGTGATATGCCAAGAAATCTTAAGGGAGCAGGGAAGAAAATGACTAATAACCATCATGCACCGCAACGCATTTTTAATGATTTCAGCTCAGATAATGGCTCCTCCCAGCATTAGCACCCTTTCTGTCTGTAAGCATTCCTTACCTGAAAAAAGCTAAACCACAATATATTAAGATTTTAAGTAATGAAGTTTGCAAGAAAAATGTATATAAAGGTCAGTGTGTAACCTTCAAGAATACTGAAACCCAAGCTTGTGTCTTGAGGTTCAATTTCAAATATTTCCATCTGCAATTTTTAAAAAAGTCACTGTACAACAATTAGTTTCTATATGAAAACACAGCTTCAGCATGGGAACAAAACTAAGAATGATTATAATCATTTGAAAGACACTGAGTTAGCATATGGATCTCATTGCCACTTACACATTTTGGTCACTGGAACAAAAAGCTATTAATCAATATGTAAAAGCCATAAATTAACATAAACATTAATCATTCTAATACTCCCCCTGTGTCAGATTGATAATTTTTTTTCAGTTTTTCATTCTGACATATGTGCCTTCAGCTATCAGCTGTTTGACCTTTTTTAACACAATTAAACATTTTGGGCATTGCAAATCTTACTGAAGTAAACATTATGGAGACAGACAAATGTCATGGACACATTTATGCCAAAAATATGGGATCTGAAAACGTGACAGCCCCTGCCTCTCATGTTATTGCACTAGCTTTTAATAAGGAGCCTAAAATGCAGCATGAAATACAGCTGAAACAGATGAAATTCTAGTGTTTCATAAACAGGTTCAATTTGCAGATGAGGGAAAAGACACCCATCTGTTTTACTTTCTGAAACCATTAATTGCTTGGAAAAGTGCAATGATGTAACTACAGCCAGCCTTGTTTGGAGAAAGAAAGCATAAAAGCCCACAGGAGTTCAGCTCTACAACACACCCTGCGTAAAATTACTGGGGACACAAAAGATAATAAATGATTAATCACTTTGAAAACTTGAGGAATATGAATAAGCATTTATATACACACCAAAGAAGTTTTTTACAAAGGATTTATATAAGTCTCTCTTGACCATAACATCAGCCCTAGAATGAATTTAAGTTTGTACATGTGATAAATCATGGAAATCTAGCAGAAAATTGATGAGCCAAGGACCATCAAAAGACTGTTTTGAGTGGCCTCCAGTTCAGCCATGCATAGCAATCTGTCAGCCACGGGGCTCTGTCTGCCCATCCTCCTTAATTAGGGGTGCTGCATCTTGCAGCATCAGCCACAAATCTTTTGGTTCCAAGAGCTAATAATGTCCTCAGATAGCATGGGCTTAATTAAACCTCTTCCAGACATTTTTGCAGACATTCCGGCAATAATCTTGTTTTGTAACAAACTATTAAAAAGAATTGACAGAGAAGAAATATATCAAGTTGTTACAGCAACTGAGGTTATTTAGGCCAGAATTATATGTCTGCAATTAAGGATTCTGTAACTCTGAGCAATTAAAATATCACTTTATTTGAAAACTAATTAATTCTAAACACATATTTTTCCCATGACAAACTTTTATGATTGTTTAATTTATTCCATTCTAATTACACTTTAATTAATCTACTCTTGTATAATATTATACTGTTATTCTGGCATTTGACCAATGAAGACAATAAATTGATTGCAGTTCCTTTGTGCAAGAGCAGAAACTGTCATGCCAGTTTCAACACCACGTTTATTTATTTGTCTGTTCTATTACTTTTCCTTTCCTCCCACAGGGCATAGGAACATGAAACACAGCACAAATCAGATGACATTTTGTCTTCTATACTTTCTTCTTAGAAGTGTGAAATATAACAAGAATTTTCAGAATTAAGGAAAAGTATATGTGACATGATATTACATAATAAAATACAACCAAACGTAAATGAATTTATACTTTTAAAATATGCCTCTTATTAATGACTTATTAACTGATTTCTGATGTACAGGACTATGTCCAGAGCTGCTAGAAATGGAGTTGTTTCCATGAACATTAAGGTCTGCTTGGGATCTGGCTTGATACACTCAACAAAAAGGGAAAAAGTGACCAAATCCCATTTTCATACCAATCCTAAAATTAAATTAATTCAGTATCTTCCTAAGTTTAAAAGCCACTGCATTTAAATTTTGCATCAGGTCACCTTTGATTTAACTAAAAGTATATAAATTCTTTTGCATTAAGCTGCAATAAAATAAATATATACAAGTATTGTATTACACATTGAATTAGTTGTGTTGTATTTTATTTTGCTTTGGCCATACGTCAGGTAAAAGTGACTGTTGTTTACAGTCAAAAGTCTGCATTTTTTTTTTTAATATGAACATTCCTGAAGTTGCCAGTTCTCACTCATTTGCTGGGAGGAGACAGTGAGAAGTGACACTTTATGAAGACACAATGAAGCAATCTGCTTTTCTACTTTTAAAACTTCAGCTTGTGTTCCTGGCTGCACGCTTCCCTCTGCTTATGAAATCCGCCCGTGCTGTCACCTCACCATGGCAGAGATGCTGGGCAGAGGTGGGCAATGAAATTAAACTGCACTGCAAGCTGAACTCTGACAGTGCTTCCCAAAATATTTCTTTTACTTTAATGACACAGTTTACATTTCATAGAATTAAAAATACAAGTACAAAATACATTCACAAAATACATATTCATTAAAGGAAAAAAAAGACTGCAATGAGCTGAACGGGCTACGTACTTCATCAGCATATGGTAGGAGATGCATTTATATCAGATTTTACCTATTTCCTACTCAATGTTTATATTGTCATTTGTTTCACAACAGTTTAAAAATATACTTTAAACTGCAAATAGCAAACAAGATAAATTGAAATAAATACAGAAGAAATATTAAATAACCAATAACCAATTTCTATTTGTGGCCAGCTTGTATTTTGAAATCCAAATTTTAGATCTGATCTATGCCTGTCCAAACTACCAGATGATATTGGTGAGACTGCTCAGACAAGGGACGGTTTGTTTGCAGGGCCTGTTCATTATCCCAGTATTCCATAAAGCATTTTCTCCTTGGGAGCTTTCTGTTTCTGTATAAACTACAGCACGTCTCCGAGACCAGTGTTCTTCCTTCTCTGGAGATGGGGAAGCTGTGGCAGGGACAGTGAGTGACCTCCCAACAGTCCCTAGAACTGGGATTGGAACTCCACTCACTGACTCCAGGCACAGACTGTCCCTTCCCAGGGACACCGAGATTCACGTGCCATGTGGTATTTTAAGAAAAAGCAAGAGGACATTCTGTATCAATTCATTAGATTAAAGCTTTAAATCCTTATTCAGGTCAGAAAAAAATCTTCTCACGGTTAGAAACAAACTGCATTTCAGTAAAGATCATCACATTTGGTAGTTAACATTTTACTTTCTCCAAGAACCCCTTCAGCACTGAAAAGAAAGAAAAGACTTAGTGTGGTGTGCACCACTTTTAAATATATGACTCAAAATAGAAGATCATTAACTATTTTTATGTTATGAAATGTCCTCCAAAATTCAAGCTCAATTACTAATAGTATGTATCATTAGTATGTACATACTAATAGTATGTATCATTTGTCTACTAGGGTTCCTATTCCATACAGCCTAAGTATTTGGATAAGCCAAGTTACTGGACAGCAACTTAGTCCAAGAACTCTAGTAGGGATCACTATAACTCCACTGCAAACAGGAACAACATTTACAAAGCAAATATTATCTCAATATCAAATGAAAAAAAAATGTTTATTTTAACATTTTAGACTAAGCTTACACTTTAGACATAACTGTTCTTTCATGTCAGTTTGATCACATGAATCTACACCTGTTTTCCACAAGCGTGTAGGATGCATTAGTTAAATATGCTCATCTCCAAGCATATGAGCATTTCCTCATATGTTAAACAGTTAAACTGTTAAAATGTGAGGGATATTGATAAAAAACTGATTCCACATTTAACAGGTTGAATACTGATGATGTTTAATTCCCAGTTTCTGGTACTGTTTCCTGTGTCTGTGATGTTCTCACCAGTTAGTTTCTCTATGTTCTAACAAGTAACACTAACTACTATTTAGCAAACGGAGGGAAATTAACCCAAAGTTACAGACTGGAATTGCAGTTTACACATTTAACTTCAAGCTTCACTCCTCTCATCCGCCATAAATTACTCCTGACCAAAAATACAGTGAAAAATGCAACACTGTTTCAGCACATTAGTTTGAAACTTTGAACAATTCTGCCGTACCTGAACTTGAACTCCCAGCCTTTGAATTTGTGCTGAACAGCCCCCATTGTACCGTGCTTTTATGCTGGCAGGAACTGAAGTGTCAATCTTTCGTCAGATAATCAGATTATGTCATGTTCTGACCAAATTCATTAGGAAAACTTTTACCAACCCTATTATCTCAAACCAGAAAATCTAGATCAAAGTATAACCGATTTTACAGCACAATAAAACTGTTATAAATATTTAAACATTAATTAAATGGCTCCTTTTGTTAAAAGTAAATAAATAATTGAAAGCTACCTTTGCTTGTAAGTGCTATCGAATACAACCGCATTTATCACATTTCTAAGAAAATCAGGTTCTATATATGGTGGAGAGTGGGGAAAAAAGCACTTAAAAGTCATTTGAGAAGATGGAGGGTGGCTAGAGTTTTAAATCATTTGCCTAAAGAAAGTCACACTGAATGCTCAATTTGGTGACAAAGCACTAATCCCTGAATGTCTTTGTTAACTCCATTCACATTGGACAATTTTATCTACTTCATGCAAATGTGCTGGATGGACACTACATTCAAAAGGAGAGGAGAAATCCTCTTTAAGAAAATCCATAATACTCAGTAAATGCAATTGTATTGTAATATTTTGTTTTCTTCCTGGAATATGCATGATCTTGTCTCCTAAAAAGGTAAATAACTGTAATTAACTTCAGCAGATGTATTTTCTGCTTGTTGATCAGATATGACATCTGCATAAACCAAACACTGAATGAAAGAGTACTTACTACTTTCCCTTGTCCCAGTTTCAGCTGGATAGCAAGCATGGCATAAGAAGGAATCAAGGAATTCATATTAATATAATTAACAGCAAGGAACCAATCTTAGACTAATCCATGAGCAGAAGCAGTGACAGGACAGTCATCAACACTGATTTTGCATATTTTTCAGTACTACAATCAGATTCTCCATCTGTAACTCAAACTTTAAAAGTATGATAATTTACGGAAAGGAGATTAATTTAGCCATTTTGAGTCAAAGACTTATTTCATAGCTTCATCCCAAATCCTGTATATTGTTAGGATCCCTTTCCCCTTTGAAGACTTAGTGAATGATTGAAGCTTCTACTTTCTGAGAAACAGATAACACAAGACTAGTAATCTGACTCTAAGCCACTGGATAAAGGCAGTTTGTTTCCTCTTAGCCCATCTGTCAACACCTCTTCAGTAATTAGTCCTAATTATTACAAAGGGCTAGCCTCCCATTCGCATTATTAAATCAGAAATAGTATCATAGCCAGGTATCTTTCAACGCCTCCCAGACTGGCGACCTTCGATTTCATTGAATCTTCTATCAGTATCCGCCTTTGGAAGAGCCTCCGCAGTAATTTTAGCATCAGCTTCAAAGATGCAGATCCCACAGTGGAATTCCAGGGATGCATTCATATACACACCCACATCATGTGACAGGAGAGCAAGCAACACAATTGACCTTTGCATTGTTCTCTAAACTCCTGTGATATAAAACACACATTTCTGTTTTACACAATGGAACTGGTTTTTGCCTGCGTGCTTCGAAGTGCTCCTTTGAACTAAATGCTGATAGGAAGAATAGTGAAACCGTGTATAAAGATGAAGGTCAAATCTTTGTTAGGAAAACAATGCATCTGAGACTTTTTTTCAGACCAAGATAAATTTGCAAGGAGTAAACAGTAACTAAAAATATTCATAAATGTATTTAAGTGTGAACATTTAAAAGGCTTCTTTTGTTTATTTTTGCCATATAGCTGAAGTACTTCCCCAGAGAAGTGGAAAACAAAAGGATGATGACATCCAAATTCTCACAGAACCAAAGCTCAATTAGCTGAGGCTTTAGTCAGACTACTTTAAGCTCTTTATTTGCATTAACATTTACTTCATTGAAACAAGAGAAAAGATATTCCTAAGAACCAAACACTCAATTTCTTTTGATCAAAAGCCAAACATGTTTCCCAATTACACACCTGAGACCAGGAGTGAGGAGTTGTTCATGGTGGATTTCTCATCAACAGCAGAGTACCACCAGTTTCCACAGACACAATGAGCCGACCTGAGCTGCACTCAGTTTATGGCTCATCCAAGTATCCCTGCTAAAAGCTTGTGCCCAGAGTACAGGAGCTACACATAATATTCAAAAGTCTCCCTATGAACAAAGCCCATATTGTCTGATTAAAGCAAAGAATGTTTTTGTTAATATGCTTAATGTTATCTGAAAAAAAAAGCATACAGAAGACTTTCTACAGATATCTTTTACAAAAAACCTCCACCCAAACACATGTTAAAGAACTTTTCTGTGTCCTATATTAAAGTAAAATACTGATTTCCGATTTTTACTTTGCAGGTCCCCTCCAAATGCTACAGATGAAATAAAAGAGTGAGCTGCTATGCAAGAAGCAGTAGCCTGAAGCCCATGGGGGAGTTGGGCAGGCACAGAACTGAGTGCTTGGGGAGGATGCTCCAAACGGCAGGGATGCCATACCAGCTCTGAGTGTCACTAAAGCCCAGTGCCTGGAACAGGGACCATGACCCAAATTCTGGGTCCCTGAGCTGTGGATGTGGTTGTCCCCAAGTCCCTGTTGATTCATTGGTTCAGTTGGGCCTACCTGGAACTAGCACAAAGCCATCTCAATAGCACACAGTACTGGAGCATGAAGAAACTACTCAGATGCAGCTCCCTGCATACTTGTCCTGCAAACCTTCCTGCCAGAGCACTCATGGCACCACACAGCCTCACTGCACCTGGATAGCTTTTCTCTTCTGAGATAACCAAAACTCACTGCCAACAAAAATAAACACACAAACTTAAAATTCATTCTCCAAGTTGTACATTTTCCAAACAAATGCCATGTTAGTGACATGCACAGTAACAGGCAGGCATTTGACTATCAATGGATCAGACTTAAAAACACATTAATATTTCGGGTATCAACAATGGAGAATTAACATGCTACCATTTTTTTCTTGATTATTCTTATGAGAATTCAATGCACTAACAATAAAACTCTTTCAAAGCAGAACATAGTGTGGTACTGTATGGCAGAAAAAAATGCCCTGCAAGGTCAGATGACTGGTCCCATCTGGCCTAGTACCTGACTTCCACCAGTGCCATGCTACTTAGAGGTACTGCTTAGGGAAAAGAAGAAGCCTGGATGCTTTAGGGGTCCATTCCTCCTGCCCCCCACACCCCCCATCCACAATGATGTTACAGGGTACACAACTTCACTGTCCATTTGCAGTTCTGTTTTATCTACGAAATTATCTGACCTCTTCTGAACCTGCTGATATCCTTGCCTTTGCTACCTACCATGGCAAAAAATTCACTACCTGGAGTTCCAAAAAATGAAGGACTGCCTTCTTTTCTTCGTTTTAAACCTGATCTCCTACCTTCACTGAGTGCCCTCAAGTTCTTACATTGCAGAATTTGGAGGGCAGCAGTTTCACATCTGGCTTTCTCATCACTTTCATGATTTTGTAAATCTCAACAATAAATATCTGTCTTTCTCTAAACTGAAGAATACCAGACTTCTCAATGTCTCATATGACAGTTGCAGTTCCCCAAATTGTTTCAGTTGCCATTTTCTGGACCATCTGTAACACCAGTAAATCCATCTGGAAAAGCAGAGAACTGAACACAGTACTTCTGATATGAGGCCAATGAGCTTTTCTTAGTAGCACAGTGACATCCTTGATGAGATAAATCTTGACTCATGTCAAAAATCCCAAGTCACTTTCAAAAGAAAAGTTATTACTTTGTACAACAGAGGTAATTCCAGCTAATACACCTGGCACAGGAAGTTATCTTTGTTCTCAATAGTTTGGGATTTCTCCTGCAGAGCAAGCCAACAGAGAAAAGGCTAAGTGTAAGTGTACTGTCCAAGGAGCTACATCCGGAAGAAATAGCATAATATGTGAATAGCACTTCCTGAAACACCTAGACTTCCTGGAATTACCAGTTAAAATCCCAGAGGAATTGATAACATTCTCTGACAACCCAAGCCTAGCAGACTGCTGTCCAACACCACTGTGTGCCTTTCAGGGAAGAATTTTAAAAGTCTTATCTGCTCTACATAAATGCTTGAGAACTCTGGTCCATTTTTATACCTATATGCCCTGTAGCTTCCCTTGCTGATGTGGGCCAAAATCCCTCTTATCAATCATGCTAGGAGCTGCTTCTCTCCATTCTCAGCTACATCCATTTAAATGGTATATTCTACAGTACAACAAATCCTTCCCTATTCTAAGTTTACTTTGTATTAAGCAGAAATCTTGAAGTGGCAATGGGTTGCATTGGTTTTCATTTAATGTCATTAACTTCCATGGAAATGTTTGGCTCAAAGAGAGGCAGCAACTATAAAAGCATATGTGCATTTGTGCACAATGTAATCTCAAATGAAAACAGAAATCAGAGTCCAGCAGCAGGAACAAAAGGAAATATATCTTTGTTCCAGCTGCATGAGCCACCCAAGCACTGAGGAGAACAGTGCTGACATGTCCCTGAGACTGTGTGTGACACCACTGCAACAGAACCACAACCCTGCCTCGGCCTCACTTTGGCCACCACGTGCCCAAGTCAAACTGGCAATGAGCTGGATGGATCCCAGGGCATTTTCCTGGCAGTTTTGCTCAAGAGCAGAGAGAAAGATGAGGCCCCATGTCCCAGTGCGGTCCTCACAAGAAGAACGAGGTCTGGGCTTCACGACATGCTTAGCAAACAACTTCTGCAAAGCATATACTCATTTTTAGATACTGCAAATTAAAATGTTTTATAGGAATGCACTTCTGCAGTTTCCTCAGTTGCCTCTAAGGTTCAAAATACTTACAAACATCACTATTTACACAAAGGTAGTACACTAAACTAACACTGATTTTAAAGAGATTCCTCGCACAGTGAAGATGTTCAAACACATCGTCAATGGCTGTGGCATATTAACTCACCAACTGACTTCAGCTCTCTCAGAAGAGAAAAGTCTTCATTAGAATGTGTTTTGTATAAAACCAGGCTACAGTTTAACCTGCAAAGGCTCTGGTATGTTCCTTTCTCAAATCTGCAAGTACTAGTTTCACGGAAGAAGTCTGTGCCAAAGTATATTATACCTACTATGGCAATAAATTCTTCATGGATGAGGTTTTACACATAAATTACCTTCATTTGCAGTCTCTGAATGCTCTTCTAAATTTTATGGGATAATATGAATTATGAGCACCCATGTATTTCTTGTAGCTATATTGTGAGACATATTTTTTCTACTAGTTGCAAAACATTATGCAAGTGAGTTATACTGTACACCTCTCTCCCTCCACCCTCACTGAACAAATGTGATAACACAAACCAGTCAGTTGCTTATGAGAAGTGTTTGGTATGGTATAAAGATACGTATGTATTAGTTAGTCTAACTAGGATTAAATGCAAATCACATGATTAAACAAAAGCACTAAATATATCAGAAAGGTTTTTCCTATATAATCTTAGGTTTCTTAACCTTGGTTATTTCTTGGTTTAGTTATTGGGGACATTTATGGTTTGGCAAAATAACTGTTTTTAAATAAACTGTACATTTAAAAAGGACAATTTATATTTATTTCAAGTTACCACTGTAATTTTTACAAAACTTGGCAGGGTTTCAGTGGCTGGGCTTTAGGTATTTTGCTGGTTCTGCTGGATTTCTAAAACCCTAGAGAACTGGGAATGGAAGAGTCTGTTCACTGTTATTATAAGTCTCTAAGAAACACTGTTGGTGACCCACTGGAATCTAAATCCTAGCCATTCTTCATATATCTGTTGAAGACTGGGGGCTTTGGACTCAGTTCACACACAACATTTGCCTCAGAAGCAAGGTTCCAGGTTTCCACAGGAGCTCTAATTTCACAAATCACTAGAAACATGAACTGGCAAACAGTACCTAGACCCCAATTCTACAAACTGCTCTAACCCCACTATCTGAAACAGCTTAGTAGTTTCAATGGTGTCATAGGAACAGGTCCAGGATCAGTCATTGTTCCCAAAGGACCCATCACTGGTCAGTTGTAGTGAACAGCACCCACTCCCAGCCACCGAAGCTGAGGCCAAAGCCAGCAGGAACGGAACGTGCTGTGGGAACACTTGCCCTGCTCCCACGACAGCCGGCGAAGGATCAGGCACGAAGGCTCATAACAAGATCAGACAAAAGAGAAAACACTGAATCATGTTAAAGTAATTACCAGAAAATAAGACTTCTGCAAAATATTTGCAATCAGCTCGCTGGAGCCTTCAGGCTCAGTCTTGCACTGGGCTGCCTGTAGCAGCAGCACCCCAGGAGGCGCTCCAGGAAGAACGGGTGACTCAGGCGCAGTTCCTCCCTGGCTCCTTCCTCCGCATGCACCACAAACAACTGCAGCCTGTCCCACCGCAGCGCTGCCACCGGGAGCAGCCTGACAGCACAGACAGACAGACAGACAGACAGACGGCCCTGCTCCCCTCTGCCTGCCCTGCTGCTGGGACAGTCAGGGCACACAGACCCCACTGGCTCTTCATCCCAGTGTCTCTCCTGTCCCATCTCCCCACACCCAAAGCTGCTGTCTGAAGCGGCCATATGGGACACATTTACTTCTCACTGCTGCCCTGGGGTGCTACTAGGAACAGGAACAATCCAGCAATGGAGATAGCATCAGCATGGAAGAGAAGAGAATCCTAGTTAGGAAGAACATATGTCGTCACTAGATAATGATAACCACATTTAATGGGCACAAGCATGAAGGCATGAATTTCAGAGATTTCCCCCTTGTTTTAAAAAGTAGGGGCTTATTATAAAAATGCCCAATTACACCATCAGGCACAATACAATATTTATGATTAAAAATCACTATAATTAAATGCTAAGTGCTGATTTCAATTATTTAGCAGTGGAGCAATAAAATTAGCAAATACCTTTAAAATGTTATTTTCATAGACAAAAAGCAGAATACAAAAGTAGCTAAAAGATTACCTGTTAGGACCTTAGACATCCCATAGTAAGATTTAGGCTGCAAGGATTCTCAGATCCATTTTTCTGTGCAAGCTTACAATGAAGCTAGTACATGAGAAAAGAGTGAATTCCTGCCCTGACTGGGTTACTTACCATATCACCTTAGAACTAGACACTTAGGAAAAACAAAGGCATATATAGTGGCTAAAATTAGTGAAGATCTGAAGCAGTGAGGCAGTTCAATCCACAGGAGCCATGTCTGCACATGTCCCTCCACTGAAGGACCTAGGCTGTGTTCATTAGTGTTGGAAAACCTTGGAAGATTATATTAAAAATATATTTAAAATTGAAAAAAATAGTTCCAAAACATAATGTTTCTTGAGAAATAGCATTCAATCACTAGAAATCAAGGGCATTCCCAGTAGATAGTCTAAATAATCTACCTGTCATAGACAGCAGAAAAAAGGCTTCCACATTAAATATTATTAATTCTGTTCTGGGGCTAAGTAAGACTCCTGAATAATTGGTGATAAAAACAACCAGCAAGCAGGAGTGAAGCTGTGGCAAACCAGGTGCTGTGCTGTCCTGACCAGGGACAGGACTCTGTCAGTCAGTGATATCAGAGTGGCTGTGCCACCTTCCTTTCTTTTTGGTGTAACTGATGTTACATCAAGGAAAGAACTCCAGCACATCTCCAAATTTGCAAGACTCAAGTGCTGTCATGTGCCAGATTCACCATTACAGGGCAAAATAATGGATGGATGTGGAGCTTCTAGACTGCCTTCACTCCAGCTGTTACCTTGCAGAAGTTGGGATAGATGATACTCAAAAATTCTTCACATTTGGTATTACACTGAGCATTCTTCTGTCAAAAAAAAAAAAAAAAAAAAAGCAGCCCACTTCCATTCATGTTTCTGACAAACTTTTGCTTTTCTTGATAGATTTTCAGCTAAAGCAAATACTGAGTTAGAGATTTCCAGTTCAACCGAAATGTCCTATAAACTAAATACAGCTAATTATTCCTTGCTTCCTTACATCCTTCTTGTTTACCAAGAACAGAACTTGAAGAACACATTTTAAGGCAAGAACAATAAGCAATCCCAACCCCACAGTTCCATTTTTATTGCAAATAAAACAACCCTGAAGGTCTTCCATTAGCTTCAGAGGCTGGGAAGGAGTGGGAAGAATGATGTGTTACACTACAGTGGAGGAAGTACACACGCCAGCTGGAAAAATGGACTATAAAAAGCTTTTCTTACACAAACATGAGGAAGCAACCAACACCCTCAATTGTTGAAGTGAAAGCAGGGAGGCCTAAACACACTACTAGAAAAAAATTAAATTAAAAAAGTTCTGCAGTGTGTCACATATTCCCAATTACTCTCGGATTTGAGAGCCTGGGTCGATAAGGTCCGACTGCTACCAAGAGCAAAAGAGCACAAATGCTGTGGAGCTGGGGCAGGCTGGGGACCCTGCTCACGCTGTACCTTGGTTTTTTGGCACAGCACCGTGGACTCTCTCCCTCTCTGCAACCTACTGCAAGTTGGGTGAGGAGCCCTCTGCCCCTGCAACAAAGGATCAGAGTGCAAAACCAGGCCACAGAGCTGCACTGCAGGAAAGGTGGTGCCACCAGGGCAACACTTCTGCTCCAAGGGCCTTCCCTAACCAGCAGCACCCCCAGCTGCATCTCAGGAACACGTCCCCTCCAGTCACCACAGGAGCGTGGTTCACCCAGCTCAGAACCAGAGCAGGAATTCCAGGTACAGCTTCAGAAGGTGAAAGAGGCTCATTACAGAAAAGCAGATTTATTAGAACAAAGAGCTAAATACTGGCAGGACAGAGATGCAAATTCTAACAAGGCAGACTGAGCAAAAAGGAGGTGGACAACAGTGAAGTTGGCCACACTGACTTTAAATCCTTTGGAGAGATTCCTTCCTGGCCCTCTGCACTGGGCAACACTCATTTGGAACAGCCATCCCCAGTACAGGCTCATGCACTTCCATGCCCAAAGAAACAGTCCCATACACAGTATTCTGATCCCTGGCAGCATAAAGCCTCTGAGAGGTACAACCGAAAGAGAGCTCCCACAATGATCTACTGCCACTTCAGTGGTCTCCTATTTTTCCATTAAGGTCATTTCCCTTGTCCATGAACATATATTGACTCATGGTATTTAGCAAAGTCAGAACCCTCTAGTTACAGAGCTTGAACTTGTCAACAATTATTTAGTGAGTGTAATGGAGCTAGGTCAGAACGCAGACACCCAATCCAGTGATTCTACCAGTCCTTACAAAGCATTCCTTCCCCAGCAGCCACTGTGTGAAAGGACATTAAAGGTCGAGGTTTGGGTGTGCAATGAACCTGTAGCTTCAAACTGATTTCACTTAGAAATTTCTTATGTGGTTTGGGTATGTACCACTTGTAAATGACTACAAATCAAAACCAGAGATGCCATCACACAATATTCAAGTGGAAGCAGATAGACAACATTCTCTCCTGCCCCCAGAACACAAATTTTTTGAAAATAACAAGAAACACACTAAACACTTGGACAACACAGACCTACCAATCTGGGACAGAACTGCAGTCTTCTTCCCCTGCTGCTTACTTAGGGAAGGTGTTATCATTGCTGTGCCCAGAACACACGGACAGCAGCACAGCTTAGCACTTCAAACACCAGAGAGCCAACACAGGAGAAACCAGCCTGCTTTGTCCCTGGCATTAATGGTCAATGCCAAACAGGAATCTGGACTCTTGAACATGTTTTCTTAATTCTGCAGAAGGCACATGAAGGAGTTCTGATAGGCCATTCTCCCCCTGATCTCAAAGTGAGAATCCATGGCTTTACAGAGCTCTGCTCAGACATGGCTCTGAGGAACCTCATTCCTGCATGGCTCCTGTTCTCCCACCTTTATGTCTGTGCTCACTTTATCTCATTGTCTGGGTGTGTTTGTGGTTTGCTGCTGTTGTTTTTTTCACATTAAGTGTGTCCATGGGTCTTTCCACAGCTCACACTGTGTACACTTAAAGTCCCTGATAAATCTTGTTGGCAGCTCTATTTTTCCCACCTTCTAACACTGACTAGGACAGTTCTTCTCTTAAATAGTCTCACTGCTTTCTCACAGCAAAACTGGCACTGTGGACTGCCAACTGACTCCTAATACTTTATTTCTATTTCTGTGCACAGCATCATATAATTCTACAACGTGAATTAAGAAAAAAATAATCCTCAAATCTTAGATAATTCTCATTTTTCTAGAGGTCAAGAAGTTCCTTTTTTGATATTCAAACTCTGTCAGTGATAGAAACTTGCATTTTAACAAGAGGCAAGCAGAAATTTCTCATCAAGTGAACACGTTGTGCTCTGCTTCTGGGCACACATGACAGTGTCTTTTTCGCATCACACCTACTCTACTAAATATACAAAACACTGTGCAAGTGATAGTTTTGTCAGCCACCAGCTAATCAAATGAAAAATTATTAGGCTTAGAAAAATAATAAAAGCAGAAGCCAGCTGTGCATTTGCTGGATGAAAATCCCAGTGTCTCCCATGTTAGCTCATGTGTATTTCAATTTCTGGGAAGAAAATAATGGGAGTTTCTCCACCCTTTCTCATGTGAGCCATAAAACAGATTTATTACCTAGGATATATTCTGTGTTTTCTCCTGAGGAAAAAAGAAAGTGGTGGAACAAGTTCATTTTTTTCCCTTCTAAAACAAGGATTTTCTTTATCATAAACACAGAGCTTAATTTTGGTATCATATGGCCCTTCTATTTAATGCTCTGGTCACACTTTTTGCCTTCCTAAATCTTGAATTGTTGCATTTTCATTTCAGTGGGGAATCTACAGCTGCTCCAGCTGTTTGAGTGTGAAAAATCTGTCCTAAGAATCCTATCTGGTGTTTTAGAGCAAAATCCTTCCCTCCCCTACATCAAAGAAATTTAGCATCTACTGAAAACCTATGGAATAACTAAAACAAAGAAAAAAAGAAAAGCTAAACATTAGTCTGTTTCATTAGTCTGAAACATTAGTTTCTTTTTCAAATAGTTCTTGCTCCACTTTACCTTACACTCAGCTGTCACCCAGCGGCTCTGGGAAACTCAGGCTGCAGACCCAGAGGTTTAGGACAGGGTTGCATCTCATCTGGGAAGGTTATCCTGTACAAACAACTATTTTTTTACTGTAATGGTCACCTTATGACCTTTAAAAATAAATCATGAGAAAGAAGATTTGCTGACTAAAAGATTTTTTTTTCTCCTAAAACTCTTAATTTGCTCCCAGTATCATGTTACGGTTCTAAAGACGTGTGCTGGTAAATCCATTCACAGAAAAGGTGACTTCCTCTGCAGCTTTCGCTTTGAGATGCAGAAGAGATGATTCCTATTTCAAACACTCCTGAATCATGATATAGCCTGGATCCTCCAGTTTAGAGCTCTGGCAGCTTTCAAGCTAAGATGTCCCTTTTTCAAATGACATCCAGTAACATGGCTTTTTGAAGTAAATCTGTTGACTCTGGTATTTGTAGCCTAAATGTGTTCTGCAGTCTCCCAGGGCTAACCAGCACCTCTTGTTTCATGAGTCACTTTCCTCAGCACGGCCAACCCGACATCTCAAAGTTTCAGTTCTTTCAAATAATCCCATGATCTATGAGCGTTTACACCAAGTCATAAATGCCAGTGAGACAATTTTTGAAATGATGAGCATTAGCTGCATATAATTAAAATGTACCATAGGAAGTGCATTCATTACAGTTGTGAAATTATTTATTGCTTATGAAAATTTAAAAAAAAAATGCACTTTTAATGAGATGACTGTGCCAGCACAGAGCTCAAAAGAAGCTGGCTTGCTTAGGCAAAAAATTGTGCAGGTTTTTATTGAAGATTTGTTTAATTCTCATGGTTTTGTGATCACTTACACTGCTCCACAGAGACCAGTAATCTGGAAACTAAAACTCCAGTAGCTGAAGAGTTTTCAACCTATTACTAATTTGAAATCCTTCATTTGTACCACCAAGTATATTTTAGTGCAGTCAAACTGCATTCTAACAAAGAGCATAAATGCATCCCCACAGACATTCTGGGAGGGAAAACACTATTATTGCCATTAGACACCTTTTTCCTTTATAAAAACATACAAACACAACAAACATGTAATACTGTGTTGAGATTCCAAGTTTGTACAGAAGTATCAGCTCTACAACTCAAAAAGGGTATCCAAAAAGCAAAGTTCAATCTTTTTTTAATCAAGTTTGTCTCCATAAAGCCAGAAATAGCACTAGTATGCATCTATAATCCAGCTGCAACAAGACAATTTATTACAGAAGAGCAGTTATAGTAGCTATTTTTTCCCAATGAAGACAGTGCTTCATAGAATATCATTTTAAAAAATCAGAATCTTCAGGGTTAAATTTCCCATCTAAGCTAATTAGCAATGTCTGGTTTACAGTTACTACTGATCCAATGAAACAGTACATTGTTATGGCTGAGCTTGTAGAGAAATAGTACTCAAATTAAAAATAAGACCTATACAAACACAAAGCATAATACAGCCTGATGTACTTCGTGGTAGAGAGCCAAAAAACTGTGTCTCTTTAGAATGTAATAACATATACGGGTCAGTAATTCAGCAGTTCTTTGCAAAAAGAAACTCACAGTATTCTAAAATATTCAGAAAAGGCGTAAACGTACTTAGTCAACACATCTGCTCCTTAAATACCTTACAATTCCAACATCATAATTCCAGTGCTTAAAAATAAGTCTCCACACCAATTAACCAAAATCAGACAATCTATCTGATATTAGAAACAGGCATCTATTCCAGTGCATGCACCAACATAATTTCCATCTGCAGAATCTTTATAACTGATATCACACATCCAAGCCAGAATAAACAGAGTTAGACTTGCTGATCACAGGATATTTTTAAAACAAGAAAAAACTAGTTTACCTGTAAATCAATGGAAACATTAATAGGTTTCATTAAAAAACAAGAAGTTGCTCCAGTAGCTTTTAAAAAATCTAGTAATTTAGTTACAAATAAATTTTTAAGGATTCCTTACACTTCCTGTCACTTAGGCTGACAGGACACATTTTTAATGACATTTCCCAGTCACAGAGCCCTCTCTAAAAGCCTCACAGAAATGCTGCTAAAATTGGGGGTTTCTGGAAGGAGCTTCAGAAGGATGAGACTGTACTAAAAACTGTGGCAAAATGCTCCTCAAAACAATTCCCAGAGGAAAAAGTTACATACATATTTCCATCCCGTGTGGTCTGTATTTTCCAGAGTACACACCATGCTTGCTTTTCACCTTTTTCATTACAAAATAAAGCCGCTGAATCTGGAACCGGGATTGTTTCCTACTCTAAACTGGCATTTAAAGGAGTTGTAGAAGGCAGTTTCGCTATTTTAAACAACCAGCACTACTGAGGAGAAAAACACAGCAAAAGAAGCCCATGCCGGAGGTCGGTCCCCCGCAGTGTCCCTCGGGCGCTGCGGGACGCGCTGGGCACACCGCGGCCGCCGGGGACGGGCGCTGCCCAACGCGGGCCCGCGCTGCCGCCAGAGGGAGCCAGGGAGCGAGCCCAGACCCGGCCCATCAGAGCCAGAGCTCCGACCAGTTGATAAATACAACATTATTTTTCACATTACCATACTGTACTTAACAACAGTATGTTTTCTCTTGTAAATGCTTCCAACTGAAAGGTACTAAAGCACTTTTAGGTGTTACGGAGGACTGCCACTACTCTTTTGCAAATGGTGGGGAGAGACCCACCTGAGGCTGAGCCTTCCTTCGACAGAACCGCCTTCAGTACTCAGCCAATGCTGTTCCTGCCTTACCTCCGTCTGCTCAAGCAGTGTAGTGTCGCTTAAATACCTAAAATACCTATTTCTGTCGGTCACAAAAATACTGGAATTATTATAGGGAGTTGTAAAATTCAGTAAAGTAGAACTGTGAGCTCCATTGCCGCTGATATTGATGTCTGATGGGGTGTATCCTGACCTCAAGGCACACACACACTGTATCACCGCTGCCAGAGGAGCTCCTGCGCGGCCTGTCCAGGCAAACTGCTGCGGAGCATCAAGGAGATGCAGGCCGTAATCAAATATCACTTTTTTCTAACAGGTGCCTCACGTCAGCCACAGATACAACACCTCCCTCACCGTGCTGGCCTCTTCCCACCCCTGATGGAGCGGGGCTGTGTGAGGCTCAGCAGGGCCGTGCAAGGCTCTGAGGGGCCGTGAGCGGCTCTGAGAGGCCATGAGTGGGTATGAGGGGCCGTGCGGGGCTCTGAGGGGCCGTGCGGGGCCCCAAGTGCCTCTGAGGGGCCGTGTGGGGCTCTGCGGGGCCGTGCGGAGCTGTGAGGAGCCCTCAGGTGCCGCGCGCCGCGGGCGGCGGTGACGTTGTCTCCGTCGCGCGCCCCGCACGCGGCGGCCGAGCCTCCAGGAGCTCGTTGCCCTGGCGACGCCCCACGCGTGCGCACAGCACCGCCGCCTCCTCCGGCCCGTGAGGCGGCGCCGCGCCGGTGACAGCGCAGCCCTCTTGGCCTGATCCGACCCCACCGCCACCCCCGCGGCCGAGCGCGGGGTTCCCCCATCCTCCCTTCCCTCGCTCACCGAGAACTCTTCCGCCCGGCGGGGCGGGTGCGTGGTAGCGATTATTCGGCGATCCCCGCGGGAACCAGGCGGATACGGAGGAATGCCGAACCCCGCGCGTGACGTCACGGGCCGGCGGGAGGCGCGCACGCGCTGTCGGTCTGGTGGCCGCTGGCCCCGGCGGGCCGGGACCGAGCGCGGCTCAGCTCGGGAGGCTCGGTCAGGGGCTCCCCCAGCGCCGGCACCGGCCGGCAGCGCAGCCCTGCCCCGCTCCGAGGGTCCTGCGAGGGGCCTGGCGCCTGCCCGCTTCCTCACGCTCCGTAACCGGAAGGACCCGGCCTTCACCGGGAGCCCGAGCGTGTCACTGCCCCGTGGAGCCCGGGAAGGGCCACCCCGCGCGGTGGGGCCGGGCTGTCGCTGCCACCAGCCCGTGTGTGGCTCGGGCGATTGCCCCCAGCTGGCTGGGAAGGCGGATCAGTGGCTGTGGTTCGGGCTCTCTGCTGGCACAGCATCCATTTATCAGGTGCTCTGCCGTGCTTGCGGTTAGCGCGTTCCTGAAGTCATTTGTGTCCTCCAGGAGCCACTGTGAACTTGGATTTGTTGGGGGATAAAACCCTGTTCTTTCAGTTCAACACAGCCATACAAAGTTTGCCAGGTCCCGCAGGAGAGCTTCCTTGGAGAAAAAAAGTTGCCTCCTGAAATGGTTCCCAATGGAAGTTACTAGTTAGGTGTCACAACTGAACTGAATCAGGCAGCAGTTAAATAACCAGTGTGTACTGTTGGAACAGAACTGCTGTGGGGTTGGAATTGTACCCGGCTCCTGTAGCCATGCACCCCAGCAGGACGTTGGGAAGCGCAGTGCAGAGTGTGCAGTGGCAGCACTGCAGAGAGATGGACTCGTCCCCCTTTCACAGGCCCCTGTTACTCTCCAGCCACACTGAGACCTGCTCAAGGAAAGCAAATAAACTATCACTTGTTTGTGTCACCTGCCTAGGAGTTAAAAGCTGTATCATTTATGTAGTTTTTCAGGAAGCTGTCCTGCTCTAGTTCCAGCTAGAAAGCTTGGTAGCTCATAAAACATGCTTTTCAGTTTTCCTACCGTTTTTGCCTATGGAGCCAGAGTCTTTCAAAGTAAATTAAATCTAGTGCTGTTAAATGAGTGCTGTTCTATTCTGTTCCACTTCTATTGATGCAAACAAAGGCATGGAGACTTCTTGTGAGTTTGGGAAGGTAAATCTGGAGCTTGCTTTTCTACCCATATCAAATTTCTCATCAGTAGGAACACTGATTCCTAAATCCTTGCTCTAAAGGGCTTTAAATGGCATTTGGTGGTTATGAGAACACAGTGCACTGAGGAGGTTATGCCTCTCATTAGGAGGAATGTCCTGAGCACAGATAAGTACATTCTGTACTGTATAATGCACAAATACAGCCCCATATTTCCCAATATGTTTTGCTGAAATTATTGGAATTAAGAGATTTAGAGCAGCAGATCATTGCTATAAATTGTTATGTATAATGGAACCACATGTGCAGTATACTTCAGGTCTTTAATTTGTTAGGGGCTAAATGTTTACTAGACTATGGCACAGTTACTATTCCCTACAGTCGCCTTGAAAATGAAATACCCCTTTAACAATGCAAAGATAATGAGCTGTACTGTAAGATAAGGTGGTTACCAGAATTCAGGAATGACAGAATCCAATTAATTTAACATGAGTTAATGCAAGATCAAATTTACTACAGTTGGATGCAGTTTGTAATTGAAAGTTCCATTACAGCATGTTTTTACATGTTATCTCCTATCAGAAGAGATCTCAAAAGAGCAAATCCTCTATTTTGAACCGCAGCAATGTGTTTAAAATATCATAAATAACTCTTTCCTTACAGGTTTGCTGTGAGGAACTTCAGGTCCCAAGAGCCCAGTTGTGCACAAGGGGCTGTGCTCTTGCTCTTTCTCACAAGGGACTGAGCTTAAAGAGAAACCTAGGTTTCGTCTTTGACTGCTTTGTTGGGCAGCCCTTCCCTTGTTACTTGTTCATCCCTTTTCCTATTTTCCAGTCTTCTGAGTGATCACCCCTCTTTGTTTTTTGGGTGGGAGGGGTGAAATCAGCCCTCTAGTCAAATAAACCTTTCAACCTCCTAACTTCAAAATAAACACTTTTATTGTGGACAGTCCAAGCTCCTTAGGCAAAGCTTTAGGTCTCAAATCCAAAAGATACGCTGTGTCCTTTTAATAAATTCATAGTGGAAACTCACTATTTGCCCATTCCTGTGGTGTTATGGAGGTTTTCAATGATTCTGGTTTAGGTTTCGGGATTAGGTGAAACCAGAGTGCCTTAAACCTCTTTAGAGGTTTGGGATTAGGTCTGCATCAGGCCTAATATAGCCTTTCTGTGCAAGGCTAAATTAAATGGCAGGAGTATTTGTTGTGCACTGATTCACAGGTGTTTGGCAAAATACCAGAAAACATAAAGAAACCACTGGAAGAATCATGAAGGCAAAGCCATGGAAACATGAGTATTAGCTAAGTACTGAGGTATCACTTGCAACTGTGGGGTCTTTCAGACTGCTTTTAAGTGATTTTAAGCATGGATATAATTTTTATGTGTCTCTTTCACATGAATGCGAGTAAATTGAAGATCTGTCGTGCAAATGGATCGTGGATTTTATTTGGGTATTACATTCTGGTAATTTCTGCCTGTTTTATAGCAAATGTATATTAAAGTTTGTCAAACAGCTGATATCACTGAAACTCTATTGTTTTATTGTACACATAAATTCTACTCCTCCTCTGGAGCATGCATTGGCCTGACAGAATATGCTAGGTCACGAGGAGAAAAATGCAATAGATTTATGCCTACCATTAAAACACTGGCCTGTCTGGCCCAGGAGGCAGAGGCATTTGCCTCACTGATGACCGTGGGCTAACTGGAGGAATTAATTTCATTGTTTAGGCTGTCTACTGTGAGGCTTTTCAGCACTTTTCACTCCCTTTGTCTCTGGTAGGGCAATTTCTCCTCTATGTGCTCAGTTCTGTAGTTTGTAACACAGGCAAGGCCTGACCCCCTGGCCATCCCCTGGGGTACTGTGTGAGCTAAGCAGGTTGCATCAAGCAGAAGTGCAACTCATTGCTGCAGGATCTCTGCAAGCTGCAGCAGCTGGTTTGGCTGCATTTGTAGGGAAAAGCTGATGCCTGGCTCCGCAAAGCCCGAGCCTGGCATCAACAGAAGCCAGGGATGGGGAGGCAAAGCACAGTGCCCAGTAGTTCAGCTCCTACAGCTGCCCTAAATCAGCCCTTATCTGAGCATAACTATCTCCTCACACTAAAGTATTCCCTTCACAGATTTTGTGCCTGCCAGCCCTTTTTTTGAAAAGGATAGTTTGACTGCATTTATCTGCCCAGAAACAGATTTTAACTTCACTTGTAGACTTGCCTGTATTTAGAAAGTTAACTAGATCTCAAGAATTGCAGGGCTTCTCTGCAGGTTTCTGCCATACCAACAATGAGCTCTCTTGCTGCAAGCTTTTTTTTGCATTCCTATGTTCCAAGTGTTCTGATCAGCAGTGCATACAGCCAGGTCCTCTTTTCTCATGTCTGCTTGCAAAAGCAAAACAGAAACAGTTAAATCAAGTTTAACAAGAGTATGTCTCCTCCAATCAGATGAGCTGTAAAATAAGAGGGAGGCTAACTAAAAGGATTTAATAATCTTAGAATCTGTAGAAAACATTATTTATGGCTTAAGAGCTACACAAGTCTTGAGCTTTAAATGTAAGTTCTTTCCTTCTTTAATGGTGCATGTAAGGAAGAGCAAGAGAGAAATGTTCCAGTCAAGGACAAAATCATAAAATAATGAGCAGAAGAAGAATGAAATGAAAGTATTAGGGGCCAGGGGAGGCTGAGTGGGAGTTTGTCTTCATACATGATTGATCTAAACTTGAAAAGGAAAAAAATAAAAGACTCCTCATCTTTAAACAAGATGGTTATTTGAGCATAAATAACAGTCTCATGTCAAATATGCTGCTATTTCCAATGGAGTCTTTTCACTACAAAACCACAACATTCTCAGCCCTAATCTCCTCAGATAAAACAATACGGCTGGTGGCTGTGAATGAGCACTTTGAAACCAACCTCTGAAAACAGCAACACGTTCAGGGTGAAGAGAACTGAGGAGACAAAGAGCTGCTGTTTATAGATCTTTGCCAAGTGAGGCCCCACCTGGCTTGCTTGGGAACGTGCTGTAACACCTGAGAATTGTTTCTCTTTGGTGGAAAGTCCAGCTCAGCACAGCCAGCCCAGGGGACTGGGGCTATTGATGTATCTCTGAGTTTGGTCCTGCACCAGGCTGAGCTGTCACTGAAACCTGCAGCAGTGAAATATCAAAGTCCTCTTGCATGCTTGAGCCTTGAGGTGTGTGTGGAAGGGTATGGTGAGAACAAATAGCTGGGCTCTCTGTGACAAGGAGCTCTCCTCCTTTCCCAATTTGCAGCCACAAGGTGATGTCCCCTCCCTTGTGCTGACCCCAGCACTCATCTGAGCAGCATCAGGGCTGATGAAGGCAGGAGCAAGGTGCCAGGAAAGGAGAGGGCCTGGAAGGGAGAGCGGTCACACTGGAAGAGACCTGCCCTGAGCAGTGGCACCAAAAGGAGCAGGCCAGCTGGGACACAAAGGTTTCCATCCAGAAAATGACATCTCACCTTAAGCAGGAAGCTCATTTCCCTCCACAGTCAGTGAGGAAAAGCAGGCTATTAACACATAGGAACATCCTTTTTTTCTTATTCCACTGTTTCCTAACATCACACACTCCAACACAAGCTTTGAAATCCAGAAATGTCATCCCATGGGAAGTGGGAGAAGACTTTTGTCTCAGCACAGCCCCCCAGCTGTTCTCTGACTAGAAGGACCTTGCACTGGTGGTGGGGGACATCCTATGGCAGCAAGACTTGGAGCAGGATCAAATGAGGAAACACTGTGACATTTGCACTTTCATGTGGGTTTTAGGGGCACTGTCTATAACTCAGAAAAATTCTGATATTTTTGAGCCTCTTTCAGAAAAAGAAGGAAATGAACTGGGCATTGTTCTCCTCAAAGAGATCACTGTAAAATGGCCTTTGGACATGGTCTGGAGGCATCAGCTGCACAACCTCCCCATCAGTGCTACCCTTCCAGCAAAGCTTCTGAGGCAGGGCTCAGATGAGAGAGATGTTGACAGGATGCCAAATCCTAACCCTCTGGAACTAGACAGAAAAGAGAACCAAATGGCAAACCTGTATCTATGTCCAGCTGCAAAAGCCCAAGCTTCTGTTAAGTCTGAAAAAAACCTTTGATCCAAACATTCCCACTTTTTAGGGTTTCCAAACTCAAGTGAAAACACAGCAGTTTCACTCTAGCTTGAAACACAGCTTCATACCTTTGATTTCTGAGGAGAGATCATTTTTCCTGGGGTGAGGCACGTGGACAGCAACAGATCCCTCATGTCTGGTCCAGACAGGCCAACCAAAGGCTTAAGTGGACACACACAGAACCAGCAGCATGTGATAGGATTTAGTGCAAGGAAATCAAACTCTCTGCTCCACCTCCTGAGCTTATCCTTTAAAGACCAGTCCTGTGCTCACAGCTGGAGTTTATGTGAGTCCTGCCTTATTAATTAACTGAAGCCAGTGCCTTTTCCCCCTGAATTCCAACAGAAGCAATTAGAAAGCAGATACTTCACACATAACAGCTGGTTCATTTAACCCGCTGCTCATGCTATTGTCTCCCCTCCCCCAGTCAACTCACATCCCCCTTTTCCATGTAATGGAGAGGGACAGTAAAATCAAGTGGCAAAAGCAAGGGCAGCAGATAACCATATTCTTAATAAAATCATCTAATGTAACGCTGAAAGCAGAGAATTGTTGTTGAGGCCACAGTTCTGAGCAGGGAATCGTAACATTCACTCACCAGATGGGAAAAAGAGCCTAGGCTGTCTACAGTGTCCTCCTTATGAGGGGATCTGTATCAAAGTAGCAGCATATTTTCTTCACTGAAGGCTGTTGATGTCATTAGAGCAAGTCTCATTTTTACTTAAGACCAGAGTTAAGAGTCACATAAAATTGGCACAGGTGAAGGCACCAGGCCCCTTAAGTTGTGGAATGTGACTCTCTGGGAACTTTTTGAATGTTCATGTACCTCCAATTTATTTATGTTTGGGCAAGCCAGCACCAGAGCTTCTCCTCGTTGCTTCTCAGTATAAATACAGCCTCAATCCTGCCATTAGGCCTGTAAAAAACCCACTCTATCCATTAAATTTGCCCCACACCCAAGACAGATCCAGTTACAGCAGAGCAGTTCTGCCCCACTCTGTGTTACACACATCTCTGGGAGATGCTATGAACATAAAATTAAACTCATAGCCAAAAACATTCACCATGACACTGGAAGTGAAATCTGCTCTTGCCAAACTACCCAAAATGCACGTTCTGCCCCCAAGCAAGTACTCCAGAGGCTGGATCTGGATTTAAGGAAAGTTCAGAAGGAAACCAAGTTTACAGGAATGGAGATTAATTTTCTTCTGTGAAACACTTCTGAAGCAGTGAAGTAATTTCAGTCTATTTGAGGCAAAGGGATGATTAAGAGTCACATTTCTTTTCTTAGATGGCTAGTATTTTTTTAATATGGAATTTATGGGTAAAATACAGCTCTTGTCCCACACAGGGCATCTGCTCATAGCATACAGGAGTAATAACAAGAGTAGACAGCCAAAGTACCCAGTGCTGAGAGATTTTTCTGCTAGATGATTCTTCACTGATCCTGAAATCAGGCAGCATTAAGATGACATTTTCAGCTATAATATGGGGAAGATTTAGATCCAACCATAATCTTCCCATTTCCTTCCTCAAAGAGGTTCCTATCAGAGAGACTGCTGTTGCAGCCAGCCAGATGTTTGCCATCTTTATTACAAATTTTCATGTATCTTACAACACCTACATACTGTACAGCAGACAGATGATGCAGCTATCTAATACCTACATTATAGACATGAAGAACAAGTTAGGAGGGATTAAATTATCTGCCCAGCTTCCCACAAGACAACACAGGTGTGGCTAGAAATCAAAACTCCAAGCTTCTAATTTTTGCTGTGTTATACTAATCTTTTTGTATGCTTTGCTGGAAAAAAAAAAAAAAAAACCAAAATACCCAACACATTTCTGTAACATGTTTGTTGGTTGAAATATGGGCACTTCTAATCAAACTAAAAGATTAGCATATTTTAGAAACTGTTACAGCTGATTAGTACACTGGTCCCCCTTTTTTATCTCCTAGATCTTTCTAGAGGAAGAAAAATAAAAGGGAAGGGCATCTTTTTCTAACTGCAAAGGCTCCAGCTAATGAGAGTAGAAATCGTATTTTATTTTTTTGGCTGTTAATGGTAAACACTATTATTAAAGCTATAATAAGATCAGCAAATGTTGTATGAAATATTAGTGATGTCTGAGCACAAAGCAGAGTCCCCATTTCTTTAGTTAAAATTACAAAATGATTAACAGCCCAATTAAAAACATTTTTGTTTTTGACATGATAAATTATACTTTATCTACCTATCTGTAGATATAATTGATTATTTTATCCGTTTGCTGTTGGCTGTCATTAAAAAAGACAGATACCATGGCTTTCTGGCCTCTCTCCCACTGAGAGAAAGAACAAATCCTGCTATTAACGACAGACAGGATCATTATGAAAAAATTCCATTTGCCACTAGGCAACATAGCCGAGTTCCAGTAATTATTGTATTAGTCAAGCCGTTGAGAAGTTCCATAAAATTGAGAGAGTTTTTAAGAAGCATCCAACATTATTTGGCAACTTTTGTGATGTAACAATTAAAACCATGCTCCAGGCCCCAAAATGTGCAGGAGATTGCCAAAATCAGATAAAACCCTAGAGGGCCCCTGACTTGCAAAGGGGAAAAAAAAAATCAAACTGTTTACTTTTAGGATCAGACATTCATCAACGTTTGGCTTTTGTTTCAGCTGGTGTCAGATAATAACAGCACCACGTTTTCAGTTGGCTTCTAACAAAACTCTGCACTGTTCCATGTCAGGTCCCAGGGTGACACTGGCCTCTCCTCATGGACCTGATGCTACCAGCTTTGCTTGGCAGATCAGATACCTGGGGGCACTCAGCAGTGCCTTCTGCAGTGAATCACATCTGTAATCCACCAGTAGCATCAACAAATCACTGGGGAGAAATGCAAGTTATTCCTTCCTCTGACATCTAGGAGCTGAGCCAGGCAACACCCCAAATTATCAGGGCTGCAGGGGATAAAGCAGAAGTCTCCTGTCCATGTACCCCATTAACCTGTCAAGGAACTGATAAAAAAATCACACTCGAAAACTGCTAAGGGAAATTGCTACTGAACAAAACTTACAGCCAAGTTTATAATTTACCTACTTCTCTACTGAGTGGTGTTAAGGAATAATGATGTACAGTACCAAAAATGAAGGTACAGGATCAGACTTCTGCAATGGAAAGTGAAGTTGCAAAATGTAGGCTTGGTTTAGCTTAATGAAGACTACAGGAAGCACTTCTAGAGCACATCTGTTTGCAAAGGAGCTTCTCCCTTCCTAGAATAACATGCCTGGGTCAGAAAGTTGCAATGTTTTAAAGCAACAGTTTCCATGGCAGTCAGAGGGAGCTGGGATAGTGCTGTTGTCACCAGGAACAGCAGCAGGGCAGGGTTTAGCACCAGCACCTGCCAGTCTCCACCTGGAACATGCTGTACCAGGCAGGACAGATAAAAAGATACTCTGGAGCCTGCCATGATATGGCCTTTCATCACCCAGCTCTGGCACTGGAGATGGCTGCCAGCTGTGAGGGCCTGCTGACCTATTTAATAAAAAAGATCAAACCCACAACCCTTAGCAATAATGGCTTTTATCTGATGTAAATGGGAACGGTGGCACAGCACCACAGGCCACGGGCAGCCCTTGAACCATATGTTGGATTGCCAAGGCAAAGGCTCAGACTTGTGGAGAGAGGGTGTGTGAAAGAAAAGCTGCTCCTCTCTTGCAGCTCTGAAACTGATCTTGCTGCTCTGCAAGGCATGCCTGAGTCCTAATAAGCTCAGGAATCAGCTAATGCTGGAAGCTTCTGCCACATTTTCCAGCACATTTAACCTCTAGTTTGGGTCTGGCAATTGCTAGGGTGTGGTGAGATGTGTTGCTATAGGAGTATAAAACCCTATTAACTACTGGCTGCTTTTGGGAGACAGCATGGCCTTGTAGTTTTCTTCAGCAGAACTAAAGCACATATTTGTGGTAGTATTCAGTTCTCTTGCATTTGGAGCTGTCAGCTAGGAAGAAGCATCCTAGGTCAGCTCAAGAACTTAGGTCAGTAGCTGTCAGTGTGGAGAATGAATTCTTATTCTTGATTTCATGAATAAATTGTGCCAAATCTTCAACATATTAGTGTCAGATGAAGACCTAGCAAGTTTTTTAGATATATGTTATTTATTAGCATTTAAACTTCTATTATTAAAAGAGTTATGTTACAACATACATGCATGAGATCCATCTAAACTTAAAAAATAATTTTTAAAAAATGCATTTCTAATTTTTTTGGTTAATACCTCTAGCATACAGCTCATCAGAGCCATGAGTGAGGAAAACTCAAATCCCAGCACACAGCAAAGGGCTGTGATGAAAGAGGGAGAGTGGAGTGGATTGACAGTGCATTGTTTGTAGGTATTGCTGAGAACAAGATGAACCCACTGAACAAATTATAACTTTATATTGAAATTGTGAGGACTTTGGATCAAGGGCTACAAAGAAGGCTAAACTCCCTGATCCAGGCAGCTCTCCTCAGACCACTGCTATATTTTCTCTGTGGGCTGCAGCAACAAGCCTGAACAATTCAACCAGTTTCCACCCCAGCCTGGCTGTTCAGGCTCTAGTTTGTGGGTGTTTGCATCTCCATCCATTGTGTCAGCTGGCTGGTGCTACTTTTCAGAAGGATGCCAGATGGCTGGTACTTTAGCCTACCTGATTTCCAGATAATTGGTTTTTGTAGATACCTCTTAATTGAAATAAAAAATATATGTAAAGGACAAGTTTATCATCTGCTATCACATGCCATGGCTGTCTCTCAGTCAATCAGCATGCAGCAGACAGAGCTGCAGACTTCTCTTCTACACCACCAGTATCCAGAAGGAAAAAAATCAGAAAATCAGTCCATCTGCAAAAGTGATCAGACCCCTGTGCTTCCCGGCATCAATTCCCATTTACAGGATCCAGTGCCCTCTGCTGAGGAGAGCCAAACTAAGCATTAACGTGTCCCAGGCCCACAAAGAGGCTGTTCAGGTACAGCACTGTGGAGCAGAACAGTTGGAAGTTCACCTCCATGCCCAGCCCTTGTTCCATCTGCCATCAGTGCTTCAGGTCACTGTAAAGCCACCCAGGGAAAGAACTGGGGAACTTGCAAAGGCCACAGAGCTGTGACAAGAGGGACATGTCCCTTTCTGCAAGGGGAAATCCAGGTGGACATATGGTAGTTGTGAAAGGAGCTGGACTAGCAACCTTGGCAGGCTGGAGCTGAACAGAAATGTTGCTGCTCTGCCTTGATCTTTATTTACAATAAACTGCTGGGCTCCAGCTCAGTGTTTTATCTGGGAGCAGCCGCCGGCGCTCCCGCGCCCGTGTTCCGTCTCATTGCTGCACTGACATATTTACACCAGGCCGGGGCCCGGGCAGCTGTGAATAAGGGGCCATATATCAAGAGAGGAAAAAGGGATGCAAAGATGAATTTTATGGAATATTTTCCATTTTTCTTTGACTTGGTTGTGCATTTTGCTACGGCCCATTGGGCGCTCACTCAGCACTTGGACACTTTGCTCCATGCAGTCTCGCCTCTATTTCTAATTGTGTCTACATGCCAAGCCTAGCCCAGTACCTGAGGCAGCCTGCAGGGAAATGGAGACTGAAAAAAGAAGAAGGTGGGTAGGAGGAAAATTTCCTGCCCTTCAATGGTATATGCCATGGGAAAGAAAATCATATTGTAAAATCTCTTGAAAGTTCACCAGTCTTTTCCGAGTCCTGCAGGACACCTCTTACATTTGAGTGCCAAAGTGAGAGGAAATACTTCCACTAATTTGTGAGAGAAAATAATCAAGTCTCTTTTGCAGTTTCAAGAGATTGTATCACCTTTGATTTCTTCTCTGGGCAATGAAAAGGGTTAATTCCTCACAGTGTTGACTTAATCCTTTCCTTTTTCCCAGTGGCTGACTAATAAGTTAGATGTGTTGACTCTGTTTATAAAGACAAGCTTTGGACATAATATTAATGATATTGTGTGTGCAATAACATTAGAAAACAAACACAGAGGCACCTGGGGAGTCTGAAGGCATCTTCTGGCCTTTCTGGGCTGACAGCACAGAGTGGCCCTCCAACATTTCCATGTGGAAAAACACTATCTTGCACACGAGAGTTTACTTTGAGTGACCCTCTTGCCTTTCAAACAATGAGAAGTCAGGACTGTTACAAAGCTGACAACTTGTTTTATAAGAACAGGCCATTGCTCAGCCAGCTGAAGAGAAGGGAAAACAAGGGATTCCAGAGAAACAATGGGAAATGAAAACTGGACATTTGAATGGACAAAGTGCTGGTGTCTTTACTATGGCACTGACATCCTAACAAAGGGTATAAAAGTTATTTTCCTTATGTTTGTGCAAGGCAGAGATGGGAAGAGAGCATTGTTTGTTTATTCATTTGCCTTAGAGCTCCCTGAGCACAAAGAAGTCACTTGACAGTTGCCAGTACTTACCCAAGGCTCAGGTTCATCCCACTGGGAATTTTCTGCTCCCTTTATAGCCCATGTGAGATCCAAACCAGCACATGGAAGTGCTTAGTTCCCTCTGTTCTCTATTTAGGAGGTTTAGGGGGGGTGAGGCATAATTCCTGTTATGTCACATGGTATGGTCTGAAAGCCAGGTAGCCCTCACTGGTCACCTGGAGATACTGCTCAGCACAGGTTGTGTACAAGGCCTCACCTCAGAGATTAGTCAGGCTTTGTGCATGCAGGTGTCCCATCATGAGTGTCACAACGCAGGCAGAATAAACTACATGTCCTACTGCTCCTGAACCACAGAATTTTTCTGGTGCAGCTGTGTTTAAATGGAGCTGAATCAAGGTAATCTCACCATTGGAATAAGAGCCATCAGTTCCCAGGAAGAGATCTGCTCCACTGAGTAAAATGTCTGTCAGCAATGCTGAAGAATCTTCTCAGATAGTTCTTTGGAACTCTCTTCTCTAAATGGTTTCATTACCTGCAGTGGAGCAGCTGAAGTTGCACTGGGAAGGAGCACCTGAGGTCATCAAACTCAAGAGTTCAGCAGGAGCCTGGCAGGGATAAAAAGACAGTCACCACTTTAAACTAGGACATGGGGCTCATTTAGTGACTCACCCAAGATCACACAGATGGTGCTTATACCAAGAATTAGACCCACCAAGCTATCCAACACCTCTGGATTATTCATTGAGGATTAGAGTCCATTTAGGAGTCTGTTTTAATATAAAAATGTAGGATATGGAGCTATGATGGAATGGTAAATTAAATACTGAGAAGTCTGCCACATCTCTGTTCAAAGCAGGCTAACATTTCATGTAAGGAATTACATGCTTCAGACAGTTGCAATCATCTTCTGCAGAAATAATTTAAGCTTACTTCATCTGTTGTATTCTGATTTAAATTTTTATTGGAAATATAAATACCTATGTCGGTCACCAAACCAAATAAAACAAACATATTGAGTAGGGTCTATTATAGACTAATATGGAAACAAATAATCTGCAAGTCTGGTTTTATTTATAAGCTTATTTGAGTTTTTACTCTAGGCTCATATTAATCGGGTTTGTGGTTTCCACATCTGTACTGCTGATGCCCAGTGCAGACTGCATGCCAAGTCAGACCTGGGCATTCTCCAAGCTCTAAATGGAAAACAGATGCCTCAACTGCAGCTACCTCAAGACAAGCAGGGCAAGTAACCTACCAAGTAACCACAGCGGGTGCAGCAGGCAAAGCAAAGCTCTGGGGAGCTCTCTGAGGTGCCTGCTTGCAAGTTTCTTGCTTCTGACTTGCTCCAGGGGCAGCCAGACTGCCGCCTGCATTGTATTTGCTCTCTCTGATGATCAAGAGATACCAATTCCCTTCACAGCCTCCCTTTTCCTCAAGCTGTAGCTAGGAATTCCCAGACTGGACCAGTTAGTTCACAGTGTCAGCTAGCAATACATATTCTAGAGGAAGATGGAAGAACTCCTGCAGATGATGGTAATGCAGGATGAATTCTTTCCAGAACCCTTGATTATTTTTAATATTTATAGAAAGCATTTTGAATGTTCACAAAAGCCATAAATATATATAAAAAATGCCCATGCCCCTTGTCAAGCCAAAATGGATCCAGCTGTTCTGTGGTGCTGGTCTCTGATTGCAGAGAATCCCTGTATTAATGAAAGATGTATAAAGGGAATCCCAAACTGGAAATATGATCTCTGCTCAAGGCTGTTCAACTATTAAAGAATATTTCAGGGAAGTACATCAACACAAAGCTGATTCTCAACATGGCTGAGATCCAGTCCTGAGAACCCATCTCCATGAAGGCATCTGTACTGCTTGCAGATATTTTTCAGAACAAGTTGCTTCCAGACAAGCTTTGTTTTGTGCTGGTACATGGCCAGGGTTTTGTGCCAGTGTAGCTACATCATTACAAACCCATTCCCTAAGGCCCAAGAGAACCTCAGTGCAGTAGCAATGCCAGACCTGCTTCTTCCCTAAGCACAGGAGGGAAGCCAGTCTGAGAACTGGAGCAAAATCACATACATGACAGTAGTAAGAGAAAAAGAAGACGTTGTACTGGTGTAAACACTAAAAATTTGGCAGAAGCATTCAAATGTATACCTTGTGTACCCTCTGATGGCCATCCAGCAGCCTCTGCCACCTGTAGCAATTATCTCTTTCTACCATTTTCACCAAGGGATGCATTGCATCTTGTGCCATAAAATATGTTCTTTCAAGTCACTATAGCATCTGTGTGTTGTCCATACAGCAAAGCCAAGATTTGTTTTAGGAATTCAGAGCAGGAAAAAGAGGTTATTGGGGAGGGGATAAAAAATTAACACAGCCTCAATGTCCTAGCCACATGGAAGGGTATCACTCTGTCATCCATCATCATCCTCCCCAGAGAAATGCTTTTCCCCCAACAGGGCTGCTGCACTGGCTCCCAGGCAGAGGCAATTCTTAGGAAACTGAGATGGCAGAAGCACAGAGTCTGATAGCAGAGAGGCAGATCTGTCATCAGCACAGAAGGCTGATTCCTTGTGGCAGTGGCTGGATAAAAGAAGATGCAATTAACAATTAGCTTTGGTAAGAGAAGACAAAACCCTTAAAACACAGTTTCTGCTGCAGCAAATCAAGTCACAGACTCAGGAATTAATGGCTCAAAGTCTTGGTTCTTGCTTTCCTAGATACACTAGAAGATGAAAGAGAGAGTGAATTTCCCCTGCCGCTTCATTCTGGCTGGCTAAGAATTGGGGCTTAGCCATGGAAAAGGGCCAACCTTGCAAGAGTTACAGGAAATGAGAATAGCTTTGCAGCATTTCCAAGCAAATTCAGCACACCTTCGGATTTGTATTTTCGGCAAAAAACTCAGGCTTCTCACCCCAGAAAACAAAACTGAGGCTTTTCAGTAGATGATGCATTATTCATTTCCAGCAGAGACTAGATTCACATGATTCAGATTGTCTGGAGATGTGCAAGGAATATAATCAACTTGCATATGCATAAAAAGAGTGTTTCTGGTGCAAAGTCAGGTATCTTCCTCTCTCTAAGACATCTTGTGTGTGGATTAATTCAGACTCTCAAATGACATTAAAGAACCTTGTTCTATTATTGCACAGTCCACAGGTGCATGAGACCAAATCCAGCAGAGCCTACATGCCTAGCTCAACATCCTGTACAGCACTGGCAGCCATTCTCTCCTCCCTCCTTCCCAATCACTTTGCTTCTTTGTGCCCTACAATAATTTCCCTTCTAGTCTCTCTTTTTCTCTCCTTTGTCCATAGCACGCTACAAATTATTTGTGGTCACAATGATTAACTTCACAACTCACAACTAATTTGACCTTTTGCTTGAAAAGGGGACAATTCCTTGTTGATCCAGACAACTTATCATCCCATGAGCACAATAAAAAGGCAGAGCTGGTTATCAGCTGGGAGATGCCCATGAGTATTTTTACAGGCAGAGTGTTGGGAGGTCCCTTATCGAGTGGGGTGAGAGCTGGCATGTACTGCAGGCATGCAGGGGGAGGCAGATTGCTTTCAGCCTGCAAGGCCACACAGTATGGGAAGTGGTGGCTTGAAAGAGGAGTGGAAGAATGACAGATGGTTTGTGCCTGTGCATTTCTTTAGAGGACACCGGGTTCCCACCATGGGAACAGCGTGGACAGTAAAGGCAGTGACTGGATGTGAGGAGTGACAAAGCAAGTCAGCCACGGATGGCCCGTGGGAGGCCAGAGGAAATGCACCATTAGTCAAAGTTGGAGGAAAAATAAAATGCGATGACAACTGGGCCATTCATGTGCTTCCCCTTCAAGGACTGACCAGACCCTTCACAACTCAAAAGACTCAAGTATCAGCTTCTTTTTCTCTTCAGCCAGGCTAATGTGCACTGGCAGGGTCTGAGGAACTCCCTTGTCACTTACATTAATTCTTATCTTGTTGTACTTGGCTACACTTCACTGAAGTACAGTGAGGGAGAGTGCTTCAATCAATAATGCAGATCCAAGGGGGCACCCCCCTCTGCTGCTCCTAGGGATCAACACAATGGCTTAAAGCAAATGTTCACCCAACTTGTGAACTTGGGAAATATCAGGACTCCCAGAATTAGACATAAGACAATGAAGTGGCCTCACAAGGATGTTTAAGCCCACACATGAACAATCTCATCACTGCAGAGTACCTTTTTGCATTTTGAGAATTTGCTACTCAATGCAAAAACTGCAACACCTCAGAGTTCTCTCTCAGCAACCTCAGTGACAAAAAAGGCAGCCTTGCATTCACAACCAAATTTCATCAGATGTTCCACTTTTCCACTGTCATGGGAACCCTGAGGCACTGCTGTGAATATTGAATCTGATTCACTGCTGTGAATATTGAATCTGATGCATTTTGTCATTAAGGAAAGATGAGGCCCTTCAGAAGGTCCAGCTGTAAACCCTCACAAATGGTTGGTCTCTCATTCTTCCAGGGGAACAATACCACAGCTATGGACAGGACTTCTTTAGAATTGCTATGGCCTTTCCAGATTTGGAAAGTACAAGAGAGTTAAAGGCCGATGCAAGCAGAAAATCCCAAAATGCTCTCTTATGAACACATTGGATTCTTACCCCATCAAAAGGGACTTCACTTATTAACAGTTAAATAGAGCTACAAGTAGCTTAGTAAAAGAGAATGAGCCTCTTGCAAAAAGGCGGAACAAGAAAAATTCAAGGGTAACAAATAAATCCTTAATTAAGAAAGAGAACCAAAATCCTGACCTGAAACTCTTAGAAACTCTGGATATACATAGAATGAACAAGGACAGAAATGCAAGCAAAGTCTGAAGTGTCAAGAGAACTCTCCTTATTCTCCTGTGTTTGAAATATGTCTAAGAAATAAACTCAGTGAAAAGTAAAGAGGTAAAAATCAAAAGTTGCTGCCATGATTTAATTATATCTCGGTCTGATGTAAATTAAACGAATTTTAAAAATATCCTTTGACAATCTAAGAGCCATTTCTTAAGTCTCCAAAGAGAGACTTTAAATTACTTCCTGTCATATGGTTAATAATTTCTGCTTTCTACATTACAGGAGTCATTCACCTGGGACAGCCAAACTGAACGGTGCTATCAGTGTGCACACCCTGCTGCCTGAATTGCTGTGCTTAACAACATCTTCCCAATTATCCAGGAGTGCACTGCCAGCAGGACATTACTTGACTCCATTTCTCTAAGGAAAATGATTGCATTTCCTGATGTTTTCAGCTGTGTTTGCACAACTTGCCTTCGTGTGAAGTTGAAAATTAATGCATTTCCTCTTGATCCTTTGAGAGAGAGGGAAAAAAGGAAGATTACCAAGATTAAATAAAAATGCCAAAGCTCAATCCTTTGTCTCCATTGAACAAAGGTGTTTAAAGAAAGATTGCTGAGCTCAACCTCCTGCATAAAGCTTAAAGCTGCTTTCTAACCTGTTGCTCTGACACAGTGTGAACAGAATACTGGTTGGCTGCATTACAGTTCATTCACATATTAGAAAAAGATAAAAGTAAAACAAGCTTTCAATTTTAACTGCTTTGTTGGGAGTACACCATGGAAAAAATGCATTTGGGCCTTTTCTCACAGGGAGCCAACAAAGAAGGGAACATTTATTTATTTTCTCAATTTTTGTTTAAAATCTAAAGCCTGTCTTTTTTCACTGTTTTCTTTCCCTTGATATTTTATTATACTGGAGCTACATAATATTTTAATAGACGACTGAAAAGGTATCTATAGCTTAGATTCGTTTGAGTAATGTTACCACCTAGGTAATTCCTTGGGAAAAAGAGTCTCCTTGTGAAAGATATAAGTAGAGGGATCCTGGTCCTTGGCTTTATGCTGAAACAAGGAATAAAAGCCAGATTCCCATATTGCTTTAAAGTAAATGAAAGGAGGACAGAAAAACCCCAACAGTCTTTCTGGTGTTTGTATGATCTGGAAGAAAGCAGGGCAGGAGGTGCAGTAGGGGTACAGTTCATCTTTCATGGAGTATAAAGGCTTTCCTTAAATAAATGTATTAATATATTGGACATATGCTATTACAAACTGCTGAGACTTCTACCTGGAAAAATTTTCACCCACCCCCTCCTTGGAGATGCTGGTTCTGACAGGCTGCAACTGCCAATATCTCTACCCAGCTAACAATGCACAGCACCTTGTTCAAACAAGACTGGTCTTCATTTCACACTCCCCCCCAGGGAATATCCATTTTTGTCTTCAGACTATATCTTTATGACTGATGCAATCAGATTCTGGAAACCTGCCTTATTAGTTTATATTCCAGCTTCTTAGGGAATGATGTTAATTTTCCATTGTAGGACCAGAAGATTTTAGATCTGCTAGATCTTGTCTATAAGGAATAACAAAAAAAGTGGCACACACAGTACCATGCTAAGAAATGGACTACAGTGAACAGCATTCCTTGCACAGAAATTCTAGGGGTTCCAAAAAAAGACACTCCTCAGTCCAACAGTGCCTGAAGCAAGATATTTTACAATTGCAATATGAATAAATAAATGTGCATTTTTTTACTTATTCACCTGAGATATTCTGCCTAATTTCTTCATCAGAATTGTTTTCTTCCTAGATCTGTGGTTTACACTGTGATGGCCAAAGAGTTCCATTATATCCATTAAAGATGAGATGATTTTCTTTTGTTTCCCACAGCAAATAGGATCCCATTCATGTCCCAAACAGAATGTCAGTAGTTGGAATGATGTTTTCTTAAGGTACATATAAGATTAAAGACTGAAATCAGATGCAGTGTTGCCAAAGCCTTTGTAATATGCATGTTTTTCATGGCAAGATGATTGACAAGAATTGCAGTAAGGTGCTGAAGGGGATATTTCACCTGGCCCATCAAAATTCAATGTAGAGGATTAGAACTAAGAAGAGCTGACAATATTGACTTTGAGTACCACAACGGAAACATAATTAGCTTTTTGACATGTAGTGGACAGAAATATTCCATTTTTAAAAAAATCAGTTAGAGTAATTACTGCATATCTGTTGCATGCTGCCCTGGGAAAAAGAAAAAAAAAAAAAAAGAAAAAAGGTCTGCTCTGCTCTTTCCTCTTTTCCCAGTAAAATCCAAGTTTGGCACTAGAATAAATGCATACAAACCCAGCCTTTCTGCTGGAAGAACATCAGGAAAACTTCATGCATTAAAGTAAAAACCTCTCTTAAAAGAGAGCACACAGATCTGAAAGAATGAAAAAGTCAATGAATTTTATACAAGTTTACGTATTGCAAAACAAACTGTCTGCACTATGCTTATTAAAGGCATATTTCATTGCCTAATCATAGATGTCTATTGTACCTTTTATGTTTTGAATCATAATTGCAGCTTTTCCCCCAACTGTAATAATGAAAGACATTTTGGCATATGCTTATATTGATTCCCCTTTAACAAAGCACTTAAGACAAATACTTGCATCCCACTGAAATTAATGGCCAACCTTAACTTTGAGTACACTGAAGTCACTGGCATTTAGACAAATGGCAATTTATATGGGCACAAAATTGCCTACTTTGTTGGACAGACAAAAGCCTCTGAAGAGAAGTCTTCAAACTCTAAAATCATTAAAATACTCAGCTGCTTTGGTTAGAAACACTATGGCATCCATGGCTTTTATGTTTTTTATCAGAATAAATGTGCCAGCAAAAATATGTGTAGCTGTTGTACTGAAATATCTTTTCTAACTCCTGGTCTGGAATAATCTAAACTGTAGAAACAATTTTCAGTAGATGTAACAAAATATACACGCAGAAATGGGAACAGGCAAAACTTAATTGTACACAACACCCGGACAATAGGCTATCATTAGGTATAATATAAATAATGCACTAAATTCTATTCCAATTTTATTTTGTCTGTATGCTCATCTGTTATTCTTTTTGCTTTGGGATTAAGTGGCATATGAAAATAAGCAAAAAATAATCAAAAATTATGCTTACCTTATTACATTTTTAGGAGTTACTAGTTATCCTTATTAGTTAGAACCTGCAATGAAATATTTTAGGAAATTAAAGTAGATTAAAAATGCAGAAATAGAAATGCCTTTACGTAGAGTAAAATCAATATTTGTTCTCAGCATCAAATTCAGGGCATATACTGAGGCAATACTACGCTGTTTCAGAAGCTCACCTGACTTATTGGGAACTTCTCATCAAAATCTGTGGATTTAAAGATATAAAAGAAAATTGAAATGAATTGAAAAAATGTATCCCTTACTTTTCTCACAAAGTTTCTCAGAGTTCTAAATACATTTTGCTAGTCATTTCTCTATTAATTTTCTAATATTTTTTACCTAGCAGTATCCACAGCTACCAATTGGCTTTGTAGCATGGCATTTCTCCACTCTGTGTTCCAGTTTAAACCCCAAAGTGAACAGCTCATGTAGAATATTGTAGCTCTGTAAAATGCTCTGACTGCACTCAGGGAGTTTACTCTGGACAAGACTTCAAGAAGCATGTCAGCATGCAGGAACAATGAAAATTCCTGTTAGTCCTCATTAGCAGGAGTTAAAAGACAATATTTGAAACCATACTTACCAAGGCTACAGTTTCTCTTAAATTTAAAATTAGGCCATCCAACCTGGAAAAATCTCAGTGGTTATTCAGTTTACACACAGACATGCAAGTATCAACATTTCCTTAATAAAAAGTCTGAGTCTGTCTACTTCTTTGTTTCCTTAATACATACTTCAACGAAGAGAGACAGCATTAAGATCAAAAAATCTATCTATTGTAAGCAGAAATCATGTGTACAAAATTAAGCAAGTGCAATAACACATTTACTAGAAAAAATATTCTTTATTTAATAATTAATTCATAACACAATAAATATTAGGATCACACATATGAGGGACCCAGCAAAGCTCAGACTTGTTTGCACCACGGTGTGGTTTGACAAACAAATCCTCATCAGCTGGCATCCTAAGAAGCCTGACTAGATTTTTTTTTTTTTCACATGCAATCAGTAAGTTGCAATGTACATCAATTGTTTCAATTTACATTGGTCAGGCTTTTAAAAACAATTCTTAAGCACCATCCCTGGTGAATCCTTCAGGAAAAAAGGCACAATCACAATATTTGTCATTATTCTGTCTTGCCGTTGATTCTGACATTATTATGTAGGTGGGATTGTATCCTTTGTTTTACTTCAGGGGGCAACAGCATTTTCCACTGAATGAGGAACAGAACCAGGCTGCTGTTGAAGAGGCAGGAACAATTTCATGCAGGCCACTCAGCAATTCTAAAACCAAGACAGTTCTGTTTCTTCTGAAAACCATGACATGCCTTAGTTTCACACTCTATATGCACTGAAGACACATTTCCTTGAGATCTCTCCATTTGCTAAATAATTAATTTGAACTTTATGATGAATGAAATTAACTCATCTTTCCATTGATTTGTCTGTAGGGACAGACAACTCTGTCTGCTAGATGCATTGCTAAGGCAGAGAAGAGAAGCAGATTTGACGAGGTTAAACACCAGTGCTTTAATTTCTGGGAAACAAAAGGAACTGGAAAGAAAAACTTGTATGCATAAAGGTTAGAGTTTTGTCAGAGGTGAGCTGTTTCTCACAGCAAAATTTCTATTAGGCTGTATCTCCGTATTTTAAAATATTAAGTAAAACATTTTAAGCAACCCTAATTTACTCTGAACTCCTTTTTTGTAAATGGTTGAGGAAAATTTAGCAAGGGTTTTGGCTGCATCATACTCATAAGGCCCTTTATTAAAGGAAACAGAAACTTCTGAATGCGCAGGTATGTACCTATTTATATAGAAATAAAGTTTTCATCATTTCTTCTAAAGGCAGCTGCAAAATTCAGGCATTTTTTCAACAACACTTCCAATCCAAACATTCTTGTCAACTACAAACTTATGGATGACTTCACAGATGTAAAATGGCATCAGCAGATCTGATACGGAATGCCACCTGGAGTCCAACTGTATCACTTCTTTCTATTTTATGGACAAGAAACGTGGACCAAAAAAAAAAAAATCAGAAAAATTTGTAGAGAAAACATTTAGGACTTCTTTTGCTGTTGTTTAAGCAAAAGAATTGCTGTTGTAATTCTAAAAAAAATTTTGAAAATTTAATATTCTCATATAAATGAGAGTGTGATAAATGCTGTTAAATCCTATTTTACAAGGAAGTTTTGATCCCTTTTGTCTAATAGTTTCAGACAGGTACAATTGTCATGGTAAAAATTATTTCACACTTGGTATGAACCAACCATATTTCTGTGTTGCTGCAGCAGTGAAATACCAATCAAATTAAAACAGCAGATATAGATACATGATCATCAGACTATTCGTCAAAACTGCAACAAGTTTGGAATTAAAATAACAAATTCCACACATAAACTATGGATATAAATTAACTGCAAAAAGGATATATTTTGTTTCGCCTGAAGCTGGTCTCTTCCAATGTTTGCTATTCTGCTGTAAAGGGTGCAAACTGTGACTGGGATGGAAATTCAGTGCAGACTGGTTTGTGTTTGCCTTTGTCAGGCTATCTCCTTAACAGGGCTCTGCACAAGAAGCTTCACTCTCAGATTTGTTCCTCTCCTACCACAGATGAGCCAGCACCTCCCCCTTCTGGAGAGCACAAAAATCAGCAGGAATCTGCAGCAGGGTAATGCTTTCTTACTCGGGCCAGTACACAACAAAAAACAAAAAAAATTGCAGATGATTATTTTATATCTTTGCTCAGGGCAGGACCATTTCTCTTCTGGATCACTGCTTAATGTAGTTCCCTTCAGTAAAGTATTTTATTAAAGCCAGACGTAAGTCAGTTCAGATATAGTCTCCAGCTCATCAGTAAGAAAGTCTTAAAAACAAACCAAGAAAATATTTCAGTGTCAGCCATATTTCTGCATTCTATAAACCAGCAAATGCTGCATAAGGTGGATTATTAGAGGGTTTTACTTTACTTGTCAGCTTAATATTCACTTTTAAAGTAGTAATTTGTGAGCTGTGTCAATTTAGTTTGGATTGAGCTGAATTAAAAATTTCAGGAGTAGGCAGAGACGCCACCATAAAATTCAACTCTTTCTTTAGCACCTCTGAGATCATTCATTCTCAGTCCTCTCCAGAACACTGTGACCAGGCTGCTACTGATTAATCCACTGTGATTCTGCCAGCAGCAGTACAGCTTCAGGTGATTTTTTCTATCAAATTCCATTACATATTACATTTTAAAGGAAAAAACCCAAAGATGACTGCTTACCCTTTGTTGTGCACTCCAGGAACTTCTTTCCACTAGTGAATACAGAGTCTCAGTGTTCAATATAGGATTAGTAATGAGCAATCCAAGCATGCAGCACAAAACATCCCACCAAACTTCTATGGGATGCCCTCTCTGATTCCCAGCATCTGAGACTCTTCTGCTGGCCAACAAGGAAACCCAAATCACAACTGCTTCATTTGTAGATGGCCTAAGATATCATGGGCTTTAGCTATTTTATATTTGCATATAAAATATGCAAATTTTATATTTGCATATAGAATACTGTGATTATTCTCTAGCTCCCAAAAAGAAGAACTTAAGGCTCTTAGAGATTTGTTGCAGCAGGACTACATTGGTTTTAGAACTGTGATGGTGCAAGGAAAATTTTTCAGCTGTGAGAAAAAGCTCTCTACAGGAGAAAACCAAAGATTCCTGTAACCTAAACCATTAAAGCTGTTCCAACTTAAAGTGCCCCTTTTCTTTACAAATATGTTTTGTGCTTTTTTTCCTTCTTTCCAGGGATGGTATTTAACCTCAGCAGCCTGTGACTGTTGCATCCAGGCCAGAACGCTTTGTAATTTGCAACTTGGTAACTTCTTCAGCACAGGTGGGGTGAATGCCAACTGTCTTCATCATCTGAGCATAGGTAGCACCACACCTACCAAAAATCAACAACAACAAATGACTCACAAAGTCAAATGCTATTCACCTGAAGCAACTAAAAGGTCCTAAAATATCAAAATAATTCTGCTCTTGTCCATTTGATCAGGTAGAGGAGTTGCATTTGTTCTTATACAATGCTGTCTATTATTTCTCAGGCACTTACACAACACGTAGACGCCCAGCTTCCCAACTCTGAGGTAGGAAAGAATTGTCATAAGAGTTGAGACAGAGAGAATTAAGCAATTTATCCTAATCACAACTGAGCCTGTGGCAAAAACATATGACAAAACTGCAACCTTCAGCTTTTCTTGTACATACATGTGTGTTTCACTAACTCCAGATGGAAAAAAATGCACACATACACACAGAGGAAGAAAATCTTAATTAGAACTGTTGGAAAGAATCTGCTAAAGGAAATAATACCAGAATATTCTTCCATGAACTTAAAGTCTCTGATGCTTACACTGAACATATCAATATTATAAGTGAGGAAAAAAAAGTCTTTTATTTAAAAGAAAACATAGCAAGCAAACAAAACCCACCAAAACCCCCTAGTGCTACAATCCCATTTGCTTAATTCCCTTTCTTGTCCAGTAACATTCTTAAGACTTGATGACTTTCTTTTGAACTGCTATTCCTGGCAGGCTATGCTGTAAGAATAGCTGAAATGACCCTAAATTTAAGGATTGTTTCAAGTTCTCTATGGAATAATGTTATCTCCCTCTACAAAACACAGGAAAGGAAGCTATAGATGCCTTCTGGTGTCTCCACTTACACCTAAAAAAGCACTGTCAAGCAAAAGATCTTTGCTGACTACAGATGTTACTGGAGTGCTGGGTGGGGAGGGAAGATGAAAAATCATCCTTCAGAGAAGCTGAAGAAGTATTTGTCAAAGGAGAAGAGCAGCTTTTACAGTGAGGGTTTCACATTGAAAGCTCTGGATTTGTGAAATGCAATAGAAACCCATCCAGGAATCTGACCTGCTGAAAACCTCTTACTGTGGCTAAAGTTTTCATTTCCCTCAAGCAAGGCAGAAAAGCACTCCAGTTTCATGTGCTTCCTTTTCAATGGTTATTTTGGATAAAACTTCAAAACAATGACATCCTAAAAAATGTAGTTCTAGGATCTATACCACTGGCAATTAATGGACTACAAACACATGTTGAAAATGTGTACTGAGGGTACACTGCAATCAGTGATTTCCAAGATATTCCTCACATGATCCTTGTGGTCCTGCCTTCTTAATCCTTTCTGCTTTTCATTTACAATAGTCACTCACAACTGCAGGACTAAAACTGCAGTAAAATGGTGATCAAATTTATGAAAATGAACTGACACCACAACTGGCAATGATTTATGATGTTCTAGACTACTTTCCTTGAAGAGGAAGTTAAAAATTATAATTTTTAAATGTAAATATAGGAATCTACATTTCTGAAGATGTGAATCATCAATAAGAAAGGGAAAGGAAAAAACAAATAAGAAATAATTGTAGCACAGGAAAATCATAGCAAGACTTTTCCATTAAACCAGAGAGGACTGAGAATCACTGCTTACTCCTTCAAATGGAGGACTTCTATATCAATATTTGAGCAAAATCTTAAACAAGATGAGATCACAAAGGATAGGTTTCTTTATTGCAATTATCAGATAGCTTCAAACAAAAGTATATTCCCTCTCTCATCATCCCATAGAAATTTCTTTTTTACTATACTGTATTTAGCTTATACCCCAGCAATATAAGAATTCATGCAAACCTTGCTGAACTTCTAAGAAGCCATGGCTGTACAAATTTAAAGATGAGATTAGGAAAGAAAATGCTTGGCAGGTGTAAAGAAAGGTTTTTCTGAATAGTACAAATATATTTTTAAAGAACTTGGAAAACTGTATGGGGATTTCCTATCCTGTTCACATAATGCAGAAGAAGCTACACTGAAGAAACTAACATTAGTTAAGTTAATGCTTAATTCTGTTTTCTGCTTTAACTATATCAAATCAATGCTATACTTTCCTCAGTTGTTCTCTAACTATATCCAGTATTACAATAACTAAATCCAGTACATCTTAATGAATAACTGCAGTATTTTTGTGAAAATATGTGCAATACTCCATAAAAGTAACAAAAAGCATGCATTCTTTATAGTGTTGCCAAAACTAGGCAGCTATCTTCTATAATCTTACAATAACTTAAGAAGTAGGCTTTAGAAGCTAGAGACATTCTTTTGTACTTACTTGATTCCAAGAGCAAATCCTTGAATAACTTCGCCTGCATTTGGTCCAATGAAATGAAGGCCAAGTATTCGTTGCTCCCTCTCTCGTAAGCACACCATCTGAAAACAATACATCACAAAAAGATCTTTTCTTAGAACACTTAAAGATAAGGCATGAAGATGAATTAAATGAAACTGGAATGCCCAAAGATCCTAGTTCAGCTGTTTATTTCCAGTGTGCCAAAAACTTCTGCACTTGCTTAAGTCTTACTGACTTCAATAGCCCTTACTCTCCTTGTCCTTAAGCATTTTCCTGAATTGAAGCTTTATTGGTGTATTTCTTTCAGACTTGAGGGAGCCATTGACAACAATAATTTCTGATACTGAATACTTTGTTGCTTGCCATTTGAATGAAATCCTCAAAGTACTTTCTGTAGCCTGGTGACCAGACCAGTGCTCTTTTCCACTGAGTGGCCACCTCAGCACTTCTCCAAGCCTGTGCAGTTGTTTTCATCAGTATTTTCACAGTAGATCACTACCATTATTAAATTTATTTTCACAGGTGACCATTAACAGTTCCAGGATATTTTGTACCTTTGTGACTCAGGAAACACAGCAGCATGTTTGGTGAGATACATTTACCACAAGGGGCACATAACCTAAAAAGGAGTGCAGCCTCAGAAGCAGCCAAAGATGAAGGTTAATAAGTATCTAGGAGAGCCTGAGTCACTGCACACTTAATTTTTATTAGAGAACTTAATGAAAATGTTTTAGTTCCTATAAGGACACCATCTTTATAATTATGAAAAGGAAGTCAGTCTTTCCCTGCATCCTCCCAGCAGGCATTTAATTATCACTAATCTACTAAGTTCTGCTATTCAGTAAAAGCTTAAATTCTTTCATCAGGAATGCCAGGGACAGCAGCAATCATGATGTGGGACTTTTAATATTAAGGCATTTTAAAGGAAAAATTCTTGCAATATAGTTTGAAAGACTCAAGTTAAATGTTTGTTTATATGTTTTAAGAGTTTAGTAAGGACTATATTAAATATCATCCAACAACTACTATGCTGTTACTACTTTACCCTTAAATATTTACTCTAATTGACATAATTCAAAGGGAATACATAAAATATCATCACCTTTGTTACACTGGTACTTGGGACACTTAAGGCAAGCATTTACATAATTCAGAGATGAAAAAATACAGTCAGAAAAACTGACTGCAATTAGTGACAATGGACATTCCTTACATAACAATATAATATTGTATAATATAATTGATGAACACATTTATGCAAAAAAGACTGTTCCCTGATGATGAGGAGAAAAGGAAGAAAAAGGAAACTATGATATATTCTACCAATACTACACTTCATCTTAGCTAAGAGTCTCTACTGTAGGCAAGAGCATCAAAAACCTTTCCAACACTGAAGCAACTGGATTGCTGCAGAAGGACCTTTTCAGGTCTGGCACTTTGGACTAAATCAGGAGCAGTTTTTTCTTAAGTAGAACCTGAATAGTTACTGCAGGTTTGTAAGCCTTATGCTTAATTTCTGAAGGTATCAAACTTTTGGCAAGAGGTGTCAATATAAATATTTCATGTAACCAGTTAAGAATTTTGCTGGGAAAAGCAGAGATTGATCTGAATCTGAAATACTTTTTAAAACCTTAAAAGCAGTTCAAAGATGGTATTTATTAACAGAATGTCAGTTCTGAACAATGCCAATATCTGTAAAGAAATTTCAAGATGTGTGTCACCAAGAAAATATCCATCTTGAGATGTTTTTCTGCCAAACAGCGCTCTTTATCCCATTTTAAGTTAAAAGCAAGTTAAAAGCCCACAAAACTCACTTTCATATAGCATTGAGTTGCATCTCTTTCAGCCACTGTGAACTCTAAAGGTTTATAATATGCATGGTATACCTGGTAGGAAAAACAATAATGTTTTCTGTTAGAAAGTACTATTATGTCAAAACCTGGTATTTATTACTATAATAACTACTATTACTACATATTTATACCTTTGTACAAATATTTATTTATAACCAGTTATTTTAAAGAAATATATGGAAAGCACAGTAAGAGCTTAACACAAACCTTTCTCAGAGAATCATTAGATTAAAAACAAAACTTCCCAAATAATGCTACTCAGACTTATGCACCAAATTAAAGGAAAAAAATAGCATTTTTAAGCTTCTCCCAAAGGTTCAATGCCTTGTTTACTGAAAAAAAATCCTAAAATCTTTTCATATCTATAATATTGCACCCCTTAATAAAATCAAAACTGTAATATTTACATTCTGAATAGTAAATTCTTATTTTTTCATTAATGATTTTCCCAAGAGTAACACAACATATCTTTTCAAAAGTAACTTGTAGAAAGTAACATAGCCATTGTTCAATGATGCTGCACAATGTAATTTGCTAAAATGGCAGCTACTTTAAAGCTGTCACATCCTATCAGTCATTTTAAGCCCAACAGGCAACAGTTCCCATTGTGACCTGCTGCAACACTACTGAAGTTCTGAGCACTTCTGGAGGCACCAACTCCATAACTGTAAACACAGTATTTTGGGGACCAAAAATTTTACCTGATACAGCAGTAAAAATTCTGCCTTTCCACAGGGCAACTCTGATGCCAACTAAAAAATTAAAAATGTTTTCATACCTCAATATTGTCTGATCCGTGATGTTGCACAGCTGCTTCTTCTGACAGGCCAACACAACCATACTCCAAGGGAGTGAAGACTGTGGTAGGCACCTGCTTGGGAGGAAGCAGAAGCTGTCACTGCTGAGCCATGTGCAGCAGCTGCCTGGCAGACACTTGGCACAACTGAGAGGTGCAGCTCGGGCACACAGCTCCACTTTGGCTGCTGTTAAAGCTGCATTCCAGGTGACAAAATGCAATTCTTTAAAAGAAAAAAGCCCAAGATTGTTCTTACTGCAAAAAGCCATAACTCACATTGTCATAGTCCATCAGCTCTGCAGACTGGCCGAAAAGGCGCTGAGCCAGCAGTTTTCCTGCAGCTATTGCTGTGGGTGTTAATTCAGGACGGCCCTAAGGAGACAGCACAGAGCTTTGTTTGAACTTAAGGGAAAGCAGCATCCAAAGATTTCTCCTGGGACAATGGTCAGAGGAAAGCCAAATCTTTGGAATTCCAGCTTGGTAGCCAAGGCTCCAAAGAAAAAGCAATAACAATTTCTGTCCAAACATGCTTTAAAGTCTGAGTTTACTATCTGTCTTAATGGAGGCAAAATGTCACAAATATGTCAAATCTTTTTATCTTATCATGGCATCTCTTGAAAAGCAGCACATATTCACATGCTGACTGTTCACTTCACCCCTTCTCTCCAAAGTAAGCCATGAGGAAATTTTTCAAAGTGTCTTTTTAAAGCAAGAAGAGTCTAGATTAAAGCAACATTGCTTTTATAATATCAGACCTTTCAAAAAAAAAAGTCTGACCCATTTTTACAGAACACAGGCACAAAACCCAGCTGTTTGTATACACTATTACCAACTATTCCTCAGTTGGTCCTGGACTGGAAAAGTGGAAAGCTCTTTTGCTAGAACTTGTGACCTAAAGGGTGAGCTGGTCCTGGTCTAAGACTCTGCTGTTACACAGGGGTTTGAAAGGGATTGCTATTGGCAAATGCAAACTTCCTGCAAGTGAGAAATGGAACGACAGCAGGATATGACCAGGGTGTGCTCCACTTCAAGCCATGAGTCCTGGCTCCTTTTTATATCCAAAACAGGGCTGTAGATGTGCCAGAACCCTAATTCTGAGTGCTGGCACAGCACTGCTGGAGCATCAGAACTGCAGAGCTGGTTTTAAAGAACTTGAAAGTTTTTGAAAATTGAATTAAGGTATTTGCAAGGGAATATTTTCAAGCCCAAGAAGGAACAGTCCATATAGGTTAATAAGATTAAGCAAAATTCATAGATCTAATTTAAAAACCCCATTCATTAAGAGTTCATCCAAGACATATCATCAAAATGCTCGTCTGACATAAGAAAAGAGGACACAAATTCAGAAGGAATGATGTGGAAACATAAGAAAGCCATAACTGAGAAGCACTTTTGTGGCACAACATGAAATGCTTTATAAAATGTGTGAAGCTTTGATTTCCACACATCCTATTTAGATACAACACTTGCCACACTCCTGCAAAGTCCCACTTGGAGGCAGTCATTCAATAAGCTCTCAAAATCAGTTCTCAGCAGAAAATAAAATAAGGATTCCCCATCACACACATCCAAAGTTTTTCATTTTTTGTCATTACCTAAAGTTTTTTAGCATTTACTGGAATCCATTCCTCTTTAGCAGCTTATCTTTTTTTGTATGTTGGTAGACAGAATCTGTACATGGCGTTAGCTACCATTTTCTTCAGTACACATACTATATTAATTATCTGCATATTAACAGGCATGTAGGCTTTTATCTGTAGTAACAACCACTTAAATTGCAAAAACCAATCTGAAACATTACATCTAACCTGATAACAGAAATCACAATTCTAATTGTTAATGAAGGCTAATCTATTTTTCCTCCACAGCTCATTACAAATCACAGAGCTGCAAGTCTATCCCTTTTTCCTTCTAACATCCCTCAAGTCACAATTTTTCAAATCCAACATTTTGACTTTCAAGTCTGTAAATGTACTTTACCAGACGAAATTTGTTTTTTCTTACACACATTTGCCTGAAACATGTATGCCAATCATTTCTGGAGCAGGAAATATATGTTGTTTTGGCATTCCAGAAATGAATAGAAGATTGGAACGAGAGATAAAATTGTGAAAGCACTGCCATGCATTCCATAAAACCCAACTAATTACTAAAACATCCATGCAGATAAAGCCCAATTCCTCATAAACAATGACTTAAAGACCTTCCTTGGTAAATATTTGAAATGAACATTCACTTTGCAGTCATGTGTAGAACTACTCTGCTGATAATTATGGATACGAATTGTTCATAAGAATCCTCCAATGCATTATACATTTAACTGAGATGGTCCTAAGAGAGTTTAAAAAGCTTTGAAGTAATGTGTATTTGTTCTAACACAACTCTTTTTGGTCTCATTTCTATTCAAAGCAACATACTGTACATTCCACTTTCTCTACACATCTTTGTTGTAACACCCTTTGAAATATGACAGATGTCGAGTGGCCTGACCATAAACCTCCTTCTGAGAAAATGTCTTTATAGTGTGTGCCATGCTTTTCAACAAGAACACTACTGAAGGGAGGATTTTAACACAGAGAGTTTATATCAGCACTGAAAAAAAGAATTCACACTAAAATTCCAGCTTGATTTTCCTGATCCTGATTACAGGAAAATGCTGAAATGCAATTTCACCTGCCAGTTGAAAATAATATTTTGCCACAACTTGAATAATGTTTTTTGAGGGTACACAAACTGACTCACATCTGGAAGATTTTTTTTCCCTTTTTTTTTTCCAAATGAAATCTTGGGTAACATTAGGATTCCATTCCATACAGGGGTGCAACAAGACACCCATGCACACAGATTCCGATTTGTACCAGATGGGTAGGACTCCCAAATGAAAACAGTCATTCTGAGCAATCAGGAAACTCAGCTGCCCCCTCACTCACTCCCCTTCCAGCCAGGGCATTGAATTCCAACAAAAAAAGCAGTTCTTGCTATTTGGTAGCAATTCAGTATTTATTCAGTGTGGAATGGCAAAGGAGGGAGGAAGGCTTGGGAACTACTCACACAATTTGAGCAAAAGCACTTTATGGCAGCAAAGAAACTCTAACAGGGACAGAGCAGAGCAAGGAGAAATCCTGAGCAGGAACACCAGAGGAAAAAATAATTTTTATAAAGATTCTTAGGGATTATTGATGTTCCCTCACAGGAAACAAGATTCCCCTTGCTGTGCTCGTTTGGTAGGTCACACCCAGAAAGTACCACAACCAAGCTCTGCAGCTTTGTGGTTCTTTGCAGGATACCCTTGATTCTCATGTGTTAATTTGAGATATGCACCAACACAAAAATTTATTTCAGTGCTGGTTCCCATGCCAATGAAGTTTATTATCTAAATTAATTCTGCTTTTGAAAAAAACCAAAACACTGAACTAATTTAAGTATTCAAATAAAATAAACTTCATTGCTTAGCAAGTGGAATTCCACAGATCACGTGCTAGAGTCAGATAAAAGTGTGGCAGTATTTCTTTTTATCTCTAAACACTTGAAATGTATGAGTACTGTATGTTAATTCCCTGCATTGGGCCAATATACAGATAAAAGCTTAAGGGAATATTCTACAGAGCACTGACATAACTTTTTCATTTTTTCCCCCAGTTGTACACTGGACACAGCATACAACTGTGCTGCTGTTTTTAACACTTACACTTAGAAGTGTCTGTTGAACCACTCAGGTTCAAAAATCTGCACTAATAGAGACAAAAGAAGGAAAAGGAAATCCAAGTTTTAACAACAAAATAAAAATGACAAATAAATGAATACATGATTTTTTAGATCCAGAGAAGGAAAGAGGAGAGCATCCTGCCTCCAACTTTATATTTCTTATCTAAATCCTCAAAGGGCAAAAGACAAAAAGCATCCAAAAGGAAATGACTTGCCCAAAATAACACTGCAGATTGGCAGCAAAATAAGCATCAGATTCTAAGCCCTGCCAGCATTGCCTCTAACAACTGCTTCTTGGATGAAATTGAAAAGAAAATTTTGGAAAGCAGGAGGTAGCCAAGCCTTATACATCAGGGATAAGCAGGTGTAGGAGGTTGTTGTGAGCAGAAAGTGGACTTCAGGAAGTATCTGAGAGCAAGAAGTGACAAATACAGAGGGAATCTGCATGTGAAATGAGAAGAAAGGAGAGGAACTCTACAAAATCCCAAAGCTCTGAGTGACTGGACAGGACAACCGGACAGAGAAATTGTGTAGAGTAATGGGGAAAAATAAAAAGGAGAAATATCTGAGAAGGAAAGAGTTTTAACACAATTTAAAAGGAAATGGCATGTCCACGTGAAGATGGAGACAGACAGGAAGAAACACATGTCTACACAGAGGGAAGAGGTCAGGAGTAGTCAGCAGATTTATGAGATTTAACTGTCTCTGGCAGCTCCAGAGTCCAGTCAGAAATTTGCAGGGCTATTCCCAAGACATCATTTAATCCATTACAATATCTTCAGAAACTAAAAGCACCTGTAAGGTTTATACATTTGAGAGATCTTTAAAATATTTTAAACATAGCAGAATGAGACATTTTCTAAACTTCACTAACATTATACTACATATACTGTTTGGATATTGCTACAGTATTTGGCTTTACCAGACTTGTAAGGCAGGTGCCTGCACTATATGAAAAACTATCTTGATAGAAAGGCCTCAATTCCAGTAACAGCTGAGAGAACTCTGTATCTTGCAATGCCCAGCATTGCTCTGTATTCCACATATTGTCCAAATTTTCCAGGCACAGCAGGCAGATGATGACAACATGCTCCTGTAATTCTACAGTTCAGAATCCAGACAAACATTTTTTATGAAATCAACATATTTGAGGATGCCCAACTTACTGCAGATAACTTGAGCTCTTATGCAAAATAAAAATTGGCAGATTGAAAGTATTTAAGTGCACATTTATCATGACAAGACATTCTTGTCATATATGAGTATACATTATCAATAGCACTAGAATAAGACCACAGAATCTGGTCTTACCTCTCTATTAAATAAATTATTTTGCTTAAGTTATGATGTCCCCTTCCTAAAAAAAAACAACAAAAAAACCCACTCCCCTCATGTTTATTTAGCATAATCATTCACAAATCATGAAGAAAATCAAATGCATTTAGTACTTTCAGTAATTACTTTTTCTTACTCTAGAGGAAAGTACTTCATTAGAAGCATTTTGCATCAGGGAGCTGATAAGCTGTTTTGTGATTAATCTCAATTAACACCCAAAATACCCCAAATGCAGTCACAGAACTTGTCATGGTCATTCCCAGTAAATGTAGTTAGCTACAGAAGACTTGCTTTCACTCAGCATTCACAGGCAGTATGAAGTCATATGTCAAAAGTGATACAAACAGTATTAGAAAGATAATAGGAGTGATAAAGACATCATTATTAGCCTCTGACCAATGATGCATTCCCTGATAAACATCAGCAATAATCTCTCATGCTGAGATACTTCACAGGATCCCTGTGAAGGAAATTACTGACCCAGGTGGTTGGCATAAACACTCCAGCCCTGCCAAGTGAAAAAGTGCAAAACACTGAGATATACACTGGAGCATGACTACATCTGGGGACTAGTTATTAGTCAGGAACAAAGTTGGCTTCCTGTTATTGTAAAATAGTTTATGTAGACTCAGTACCTCTGTTATGTCTCCAACTGCATAAATGTGAGGAACAGAAGTAGCTTCACTGGCATCAACAATAATCTTTCCAGTTTCAGAGTTAGTTTTCACTCCAACTGCCTCCAGATTGAGAGTTTTGGTGTCAGGGGCTCGGCCTTAAGGGAAAAAAAAATTAAAGTAAGAGCTATTGGAAAACTTCAGCAGTGTTAATCTAAAAAGTTAGCATCTTCCACTGTGGGTCTCCAAGAACTTTGTTCTATTTGATAGTCCAAGCAGAATCATGAGAAAACTTATACTGAGAAAGCTGCAGGGGTGGAAAGCATGGCTATGACATTCTGTGGGAAAGGAGCTCGATCACTGTTGCCTTTGCTCAGACATCAGAGGGTTATCCTTTTAAATATGGAAAACCACACCCACTGGAAAAAGTACAAAAACCACATAAATTCATGTTTATTGAAGATTCTAAATTCAGTTTCCTAATATAGCACAAATATACATATAAAAACTAAGCAACTTCTACACTGAAAATTTCCAATAAACATTACCTGAGTGGTGCTTAGTGCCAACAATGTGTTGTGTATACTATTTGAATAAAAATTATTAATAATGCTGTTAAACATTCCTGAAGTCCTTCTTTCTTGTAATCTGAATACACTTATCTTAAAACACTTTTAGTATCTTTCACCTTAGATGAAAAATTTTATCAACTTTGCTCTCAAAACCTAAGTACTGATTTAGTTATCTCAAACTGTATTTGAGCTATTTCTGTAGAGTTTAGAAACATTTTAAATCTATTTAAAAACAAATGAGGCAAATCCAACCAAGCCCAGATTTTATTACAGCTTCCCATTCCAATGATATTAAATTATCTCATATTTAAAAAATATATTTTGGTAGTGTTTTCTGCATAGTTACCCCTTGATCACTGAAGTCTTAACAGCATTACACTGAGCTTTGTATAGAGTATCTAAGGAAGCAATTCCTGACCCAGAAATTGCAATCTTAAATCCTGTCCAACTTGCTTGAAAGTTAATAAGCACAGTGAAGTTACATGGTAGTCACAAAATTTTTAAGGATGACACAGAAAAAAAACCCAAACTGAATATATCCAAATGAAGGAAATTTTTTAACATTGTGTCTGTTTTAGAGGCTTTAATGAACATGGATATATCTACACATTCAAGTCTCCTTTGCGTGAGTCATGATTTGCATTCAATTTAATACAGAGCTATAGCAAAGCAAAACAAAAGAGGAAATGTGTTTTCATTATAAAAACAAGCTCTTTGATGTTAATGTAGAAAATTATTAAACAAAAGGAAAACCTGGCTTGTCAATACAGACCTAATTATATGTAAACATATGATTCAGTGCTTTATACATCTTCCATATAGCCAGGCCCTCAAACAATGTCACATCTGAATGCCTCTGTAAAGACTTCTGTGTATTAATTTCATCTGGTGAAACCAACACTTCCTCTGGGAGCACTGACTGAAGCTGTCGGCACTTGGCTATCTGTCTGTCTTCCCTTCTGTTGTCCCCATGGGATGTTGATCTGCTGTTCCTTCTCTGCCCCCTGCTCCCCAGTCCTGATGCTATCAGGCAACAAAAATAATAAACCTCCAGGACCTTATCTTGGCTCGGATGTGAAACAACTTCCTACCGTTGTATTTCTTTGGGTATTGAGAGTAAAGCCTGGGTATTCTGCAAATGGACAACTAATGGGGTTTTCTAGTTTCCTCTTTTTCCTGCCAGGCAGAGCCAAGAGAAAACTTAGCACGCAATGGCAGGCACTGAAAGAGGAAAAAAGAAAATCTCTCAATAGAGTCATTTAAAGACCTGTGGCAACAACAGCTGAGTTTATCAAACCTGCAGGATAACAGTTAACCTTTCCATTGCAGCCAATTTTAACATATGTACAGCTTGGTATTAATAGCTATGAGTTACAAAAAAATGTGCTGCTTCTCATAGTGAAGTTTCTCTCTCAATTTTACTGCCTAACTATTGCTTTTGAAGGTAAAACCAAAATTTTTAAACACTGAACTGAAGCTTTACTGGCCTTTAGCTCTATGCAGGTTCACCCCCATAAGAATTATACTTACTGATCTTGCTTCATCTCAAATTCAGTAATTGAGGCTCATGATTATACAATGTGCAGGTTGTAGTGCCAAATTCAGGGAATTCTGATGTTTCCTAATGTTCACTTACTATTATAAGATTAGTTCTCACCATTTCTCAGATGGACTTTCTTTTTATATCCATAACTCCTGATTTTTTCATATCTTCAACTTCAAGAAATCAATACTTCACAGCTTATTTCTAAGAGTCTAAATCCTACCAGGCACACAAACCCACTCTCAGCACGTGCTTTTAGTTTGAAGATGTCCTGAAACTGCCAAAGAACAGGAGTGTACAATTGTATAGGACACAAGATTAGATATAGCTTTCATTCAAAATAGCAAAATATGCCAGACACCTAGAAGAAAGGTGTAACTCAAATGTGACCCTTAAAAAGGTTACCTGCCTCCTGCACTTCTAACAGCACACCACAGTCTCATCTTTCATAGACCCATCCACTTACCACACAGCTGTGAAAACCACACAGAGCCCTGCTTTCAGTGCCAGCCCCCTTTTGCTTTTAACTTTAGAAGAAAAAGCAGCTTTTTGATCTGTTTTTGTAAAATCTAACAGCACAGCTTCCTAAGGGGCTGCCAGTCAGAGGGCTCCACTGCAGAGAGTGGTGGCTGAAGCTCACATCTCCCATTACAGACATGGCCAGGCTGGGCTGTGGTGTGGCATTTGTGTCCCATTACCTGCCCAGGGCTTCTGGTAATTATACCTGACCACAGAACAAGGGGAATGAGTATCAGACTGTGAGCCTCGGGTGCAGGACCTTCAACAGTGGAGACTGAAACAGCTAAACTCAGAATTCAGAGGCACAGCCATACTCAGGTAAGTAGCAGTGGCAAAGGAGTGACAGCATACTCTTATATCCAGTAAGATTTCCCAGGATGATAAAGGTGCAGCTGACAGCAGAATTTTTTAATGGGTCCTCCAGAGTTTCTTAAGCAAAAAAGTTAGAAATGCCAGTTTGCTTCCCAACATCTGAAAAATCCAAACTGGAGCCAAGCACACATTTTATTGTAGATGGCCACTGTGAGGATACTGCTGGGTGACAGGAGAGTTTTTCTGGAATACAGCTCAAGCCCAATAGTCTTCTCCACTTCTCTATATATTGGCACATCATAACTTTATCCAATCTGACCTCAGTCTGACCTTAATCAAAATCTTATCTGTGTTCCCAGTCTCAGTACACTCTTCATTCTGAGTGCCTGACACATTCCCCAAATTAGTTTCAATCCCACTGCCTTTTCCTCCTTCAAATGTCTCCTAAAACCCACAAGATGTTCACTAAAACACACCCAGCTGATAGTGCCAAATAAAAACCACTTCAGTGTAACTACTGTTCAGATTACAGGAAAATATTGACTAGAGTAAGATTAAGTAAGGTTAAAAAGAGTTCAGAACCTTTATCACATTGATAATAGTGTGCCCCATTTCTACAAGGATGCTTTTGAACATTGTATCCATTACTGATAAACCTCCAGCATGCCTGCCACAATTTGAAAAAAAATCTGGCCCTTAGTCAATACTGGGGCAGTAATTGGCTCTCTGGCAAGGCTGCTCACTGTACTCTCCTGTAGCACTGACACTTTTCACACAGAGGAGTCCTCTCAGCAGAAAGCTTGTGCTGCAATGAGCAAAAACCTGCCTATGCACACCTGGAGTTCACAACAAAAGCAACTCCAAGTAACATGTAATCAAATTAAAAACTTACAGCACAGGAGAGACTTCTAAAATTCTACTTTTCTTGTTCTCAATATCCTGTAAAAAGGGAAGAGTGCTGGAAACATTTTCTGAGAAGAAAGCTACAGTTCACTCTTACATTGTTTCTCCCACACAAAGCTTGCTTTAACCAAAGGTTTGGTTTCAAAGGACGGCTCTGCAGTCTCAAAAACGAGCACTCAACCACCATTCCCAAGAGAGGCAGGCCATTGGCTTCAATCTCCTCAGCATTTATGATTGAACTGAATCTGTTTTCTGCATACAGTAACTATACTGTTTTCAAGAAATTTGGAGTAATTTTTTGCCATTTGAAAAATCTCTTTCTACCATCACTGAAGTAAAGGTTAGCATCACCTATCAACTCAAAAAGCACCTTAGTGCTGAAATATTCTGAATCCAACCTTCTTCACATGTAGATTTAGAGGCATAGCCTAGCACATGAACAAATTATTTTTATAGTTGCAGGCTGGTATAATAAGTAGCATAAAATAAGTTACACTCAAAGTTTATGGGTTGGTTACACAAAGGGAAAAGCACATTAAAAATAGCCCTACTGAATAAAGTCTGACTGAATGCCCTAAAAATTAGATATTGGAAAATTCCCTAAAAGCACTGGCTGATATAATGGGAATGACAATTTTTATTAGGATTGCAGAAACCATATCTAATAAAATTTCATTAGGATTGCAGAAACCATATCTAATCAAGAGAGTAATGAATTTAAGTTAGTAAGAGAGACAGACATGGGAAGCTCAGAACGAAGCCCCAAAGCTTCAGCAAACCACAGCACATCAGCATTAAGAGATGTCTGAGATCAACCAAGGTGCTTTATTTTTCACTGAATAGTTCAAAGATTAAAAACTCAATGGCAAGATTGTGTTTGCCAAGATAAATCTAAAGCCCATTCCCTTTTCTACAGGGGCTGGCAGAGATGTGCTCATAGGAGATCACAGCAAAATTTTACCTTATGGGACTTTTCACAGAAAATCTCCTAACAAAATTTCTGTTTCCCTTGTTAATCCAAACTGGTTTGGTTGCAAGCCTTGAAGAACACTATTACAGAAAATGTTACGTATTTAACCCTTTGTCAATACCAAACAGCAAGGATTCCATTCAAAACCTCAAAATCTTACAATTTCAGAATTCTCTAGAAGCCAAAGATAGCACTAGTAAGACAAAGACATACAGAGCTGAACTGGAAAAATCAAATAAACATCAAGAACAAGCTCTTGCACTGAGATGGAATATAACAGTAAGTAGTCCCTCAGCAAGGTATGACAGGTCCATGTGTTACCTACAAAGATTTGCACTGAAACTTTTAAATTACATTAAAATGTATCAAAATGAGATTTCTTTTTTTCCCCCTCAAATATTTTGACTAGTTCAAAAATGCTGCTAGAAAAACAAAGGCAGCATTGTGCCTGCTTTTATTGGCTTATCCATACAAGCAGAAAATCACACATTCCAAAAGCAAAACAAAACAGATCAGACAAACACAATCTAATTTTCTTTTTAAAGGGTTGACATTAGGAAATAGTTTAATAAGCTACAGTACTATGTCCCACTATCAGTAACTATTTTTAACATTATTAATAAAATCCTACTAAAATTCCATAATGCACTGGCAAAAATTATGGAAATATGTACTATTATTTAGGCTACAATTAGTTAACAGCAGCAGCTGCTTTTTAACCAACTCTCCAAGCTGACTTGCTTCAATCAGTATTATAACTGGCACATCTGCAGACAGGAAATCCTCAACACCACTGAGTTTCCCAGCCTATTATCTCAGACACCTGGTGTGGGTGTGTTGATACAGAGCAAAACAATGAATCATATGGACTGCACACCAATTAAGCAGCTCTAACTGTTAATGTGTTTAATCCTTAAGGGTGGAGTGCCAATTTGAACACTAAAAAAAGGCAACACAAAATCCTCACACTATTCATTTTGCTGTTTCTAAATATGGATTGTAACTCAAATCTCTGACAAAAATTGTAACACATGTAGCTCCTCTGAACTGAAATAATGAGCAGACTCATGTTACAAATGAATTGCAACAGTCTATCATGCAACCTTATTCCATTATAATTATAATTAACAGTAAATCAAGATTTTTTCTTATTTTTCAACTTAATAGCTCTTTTTTCCATCTTAGACCAAAGTAAACAAATTGACTTGACATTTGACATGTGCGTCTCCAACTCAGTGTACTTTTCATAGAACCACAGAATGGGCTGGGTTTTTTACCAGAAAGCTTAAGAAAAATCAAATACAGCACTTAGAAACCCACTTTTTGGAAATATCTTCATCTCACCTCATGAATATTATTCTACAGTTTTCAGAATTCTTATGTGTCCAGATCGCATGAGCTATTTTTTACTCTTGGCAAGCACTAGTCTGTTTGATTGGTTCTGAGGAGAATAATCCATTATTACAGGCTGTTTCCATAATTTGTAGAGCCCAAGGCACTTCTAAGAGAGTAGTAGTTACAGTAAGGAAAAGAAAACATTTGTCACAATGCACAACCTGCTCTCTGTTTGGGGTATTAGGAAGATATAAAGCTGACTTAACCAGGGAAATGGAACAACTGGATAGTAGATTAAATCCACTGGGCAAAATATGCTGTAAATGATCTGTTTCTGATCCTGTAATGGATCTATTCTACAACCAGAGTAATTTAAATTTATGCTATAAACAAATGAAAGAGTAATGCATTCCCACTACTCTAAAATAGAAGTGCCAGATAAAAAGAATATAAAGTAGTCAAGGGGATTGCTAAAGCTGCTAGTAAAACTGATTACTTGTCTGCATCCACAGGATTTCTTGGGCTGTACGTTTAAGCCTATTTACTTTGTTTGCCAGATATCATCTGCCTGCCAAACACCACTACTACCTTTAGCCATGCATTATTGATCTAGAATTCCAGATATTCACAAAGCTTTATAAGCACAAAAGACAAAAGTCTCCTACTCTGGTGGGCTTACAGCCCATCTGAACCAATACAGAAACCAAGGACAGACTGGTAACAGCGACAAACGAGCAGCTCAGGGAGGCAACACTGAAGGAGTGTTTTCATTCCTGTGGGCTGGAGCCTTGTACATAATTTAGTGTGCTAGTCCTTGCAGGAAGCAGCATTTGTCTCAAAGGAGGAAAACCCCAGATTTGATTCCCATTTCTGGTGATTATGCTCATAGACATTTATCACAGCATTCTTCTAAAGCAATTTACTCTTAGTCGTTGTATGTCAGTTCCAAGGGGTCTGAGATATGTAAAAGTCCCTAACCAGATTTCAAAAAGCTATACAGTTTCAAGGTTCCCTGCTAGAGCTTGGGTTTTTAGAGCCAGTTACTTTTTCTCTGAATTGGATGACAGCTGCAGTAACAAACTTAAACAGCACAGTTTAGAAAAAAATCCTAGAAGAAATGGTAGCCTCTTAAACAGGATAAATATGTACTTCCAGTGAATAGCTTTATGAATCAATCAAGAGTATGCACTTAGAGAACACTACCTGCAAACCAGAGTTTGCTGGAATTCACGTTCTTACTCTAGTAAAAGTGAGAGAGACTACATGACCCATTTATTGCAGATCATGCAAAAACAGTTACCACAGACTTCTGCCATTCACAGTAACTTTAATGTGTTTTTAGACTGTAAATGAACAAGTCAGGCATGCAAGAAAATAATTAAACAACTATCAATGTTTAAGTCACTAAACATTTAATGGGGGGGCTGTTTGACCCCATGATGAAGTGACTTCACTTTCAGAATGGAAAGCATTGCAAAGAAATGTTAAGATAATCATATTTACCTACTGCCCACATCACGGTGTCGAAAGAATCGGTTTCTTCTGTGTCCAGGTCAGCATTTTTCCAAGTGACTTGCAAACTGTCGCTCTCCAATTTTTCAACTTTAGTTGGGAAACATCTCTTTAAAAATTTTGTGCCATAAGATTCCATGTGCTCGGTTACTAAGGAAGCCATTTGCTGTTGAGTAGTGAAACAAATTTGTTTTTTCTTAGGTATGTGACCTTTTCAATGTAAACCCCTCCTTCAGCTGGGTTCAGGAAACCCCAGTAAATACCTTGTGCATTTCAAACATTCTTTATCACTTAGTTACTATGCACTGCTAATACATGATAATTTAGGGAGCCACTATGACCTGCAACTCCATTCCAAGAGGCACCTACACTTAATTACTCAAATTATTTTCAAAAAATATAACAGTAAATTAATAAAAGAGTTGCTTTTAAAGCATTTGTTGTTTACATAATTCAATTTACCATTACCATAATTACAATTTTCTAGTAGTTTGATGAACATTAAATACTTTCATAAAAACAACAGGAGAAAGGTATTTTGTTTTGCCATAACACCTGGCATTTCTCTGCAATGAGTATGAATCAGTAAGGTTTCATGGAAAGTTCTAATACAAAAACAAAAAACCAAACCACTTTTGTCCTAAGAGTCTGTTTGAAATAATGCCACACCAAATTGAAGTAGTAAAATGTGGCATCAACAGGTTTATCCAAAGACATCAGTGCTCTTGACTGCAGGAACTCAGGTTGCACCTTGCCAGAGTATGTTTATTATTTAAAGGATATTATTACAAAACCACTCACATAGAACAACTCCACACAACTCCACAAGCTCTCTCAGCTTACAAAACTTTATTTTAAAGTTGATATTAACTAATATGAAGGCAACAGCAGGGTTATGTCTCTTCAGAAACATGAGAGCTCATTAATCAGTTTCCATCAGCCTCAATGTGGCTGCAGACTGAACATAATTATTTTATCTCCATTAATACTTTATCAACTTTGGTATGGCCATTGTGCTCCTCCTGCCTACAGAGGATCAAGTTCTCCTACTGTGTTTGACCAAGTGCTACACACACACTATTCCCTGCTTGCTCAGACCTCATGCTGTTACAGGTGTGGATTTCTTCAATGAGGAGTGTAAATCCCAAGAATTATTCTTATACAATGTTTTGCAAACTCATGCCATCACTTTTAAGGCAGACAAGCCACTAGTTTAAGGAATGGGAGAGGGTGACATACAACCAGGAGCTGTCACTACCATGGGTGGTGTTTGTCACTGCCACTTAAGCAACAATACTCCCACCTCAAAACTTGTGCACATATTAGAAATGTTTGAAGATGCAAACAACATTATTTCTTTAGGAGATAAAATTTAAAAATCTGTATTTTAATTTATTTGATAGATAAGGAGGTGGAAGATATTCTCTACTTGCCTGATCAAACCCACGAAGTGGGACACTTCTCATCATGACTGTAGTGTCCAATCCAATGCCTGTCAGAAAACCAGCACACTCAAGGGACACATCTGGTGACACACCAGTTAAGCAAATGTAAACAACAATTTCAATAAACACAATATATGAGTAGTATACAAGTGGGCTTTTTACTTGGAGACACCAAGCTCTCCTCACACAGAGATCTTTAGCTTGCCTTTGTACATAGAATAAAACTTGGAAGTCTTATAGTTAACATAGTTAACACTGGATTTAAGATCCTGAGAATTTATCCTCAGCTGATCCTAATTTCCATGATGCTACTGCATAGAAAACTATTATTATTCTCTTACCAACTCAACTATATCACATGAGCAGAGGCATTCAGAAAACCGAAGTTTCACAGGAAAGACAGCTATGTTAGTTATAATCATAGATCATCACACACTTTTCAAAGGATACAGCTGGCTCCAACAACCAATCTGTTACAGAAAAGGAAAAAAAGAAGAAAGCAGTGGAATGAGCTTGTGCATACTTTTGCAAAACCAGAAAAAAATATTTTCTGATGTGGGTGTCACATTTGCCAACTTCCAGTCAGCTGGGACCCCTGAGTTAGCCAGGACTGCTGGGAAATGATGGAGGGTGGCTCAGTCAGCTCTTCCATCAGCTCCCTCAGCACCCTGGGGTGGATTCTCTCCTTGGACTTGTGCATGTCCAAGGCTGCAGGAAGTTTCTAACCAAGTCCTCATGATTTATGGGGGCTTCATTCTGTTCCCTGTCCCCATCTTTCAGCTCAGGGGTTGGGCACCACAGAACAACTGCTCTTATTATTAAGGACTGAGGCAAAGAAGGCATTAAGTAACTCAGCCTTATCCTTATTACTGTGCCTCTCCTCCTCCACACTAATAAAGGATGGGTATTCTCCAGAGCCCTCCTTTTGTTGCTACTGTATTTATAGAAACATTTTTATTGCCTTTTACAGCAGTAGCCAGATTAAGTTCTAATTGGGCTTTGGCCCCTCTAATTTTCTCCCTGCACAATCCTTGTGGTCCTCTCTCTTCTCCCAGGGGCATAAATACTCCTTTTTCCCCTGAGTTCCAGCCAAAACTCTTTATTCAGCCAGGCCAATCTTCTTCCCTGACAGCTCATCTTTCAGCACATGGGGATGGTCTATCAATTAGATTATGTCTTCCTATCAAGTAGATTACAGTTCCCAATGAAGATTTTATTCATTGCTAAATTTCATTTTGATTTATAACCACCTGCTTTTTAATCACTGTATTTTTCCAGATGCCAAATATTTGGCCTTCCAGTCTTCAAACATTTGTTTATATTACAGAAAATGGGTTTAATAGATTTACTTAGACTGGTATTTACCAAATATATCCATTTTAGTTCCTAAATAAAACCCCAGCTCCCACCTCTCTCAATATTTCACACCCTTTCAATCAAGAATATAATTGCAATTGTCCGTCAACACCTGTAATTTATGAGGTGTATCAGCTCTCCAGCACAGCAGTTTCCATCTCTGTCCCCAGTTGATCCCTACACAGCAGCAGTTCCTCTCTTCCCACCCCTACCATTTGCTGGGTACAAAAGGCAGAATGCTCAGTCCCTGTTCTGCAGGTAAAAGCAGCTCCAGCCAGGCAGCCATTAACTCTCAGCTGCTGGACAGGCTGCACTTGCACTCCTCTGCTTTTTATGTCTTCTACAGACTTGTTAAAATCTCACAGTTTGGAGATTGTATCCCACACAGTATTTCCTCTGACAACAAAGTATTTTGTTAGGTTTTTGAAGGGGCTTGTGGCCTATGCCTTACCCTGAACAAATCTGCAGCATCTCCCAGTTCTAACAGCAATGCTTTTAAACTTCTGAGCAGTGCAGACATGGAGGCTGCAGCTCTGTAAGCCCCAGGGACTGCACAGTCAGTACAACACATGTTTTCTTACAAAAGGCTCCAGATAACATCTCTCTATCTTACAATAAAAACACACAACTTCTGAAGGTGTACAGAGAATAGGTTGATTAAAATCTGCTAGTCTGGGGTTTATGCTTGGCAAATAATTTAACATAATGGGAAATAATTTTTCCAGCATTAGGGCATCTGATTCATCTGTGAATGCATGATCACACCCTCATTAGCATGCAGCTCCTGGGAAGTGCTGCAAAAAGCCTCATACTGCCCATAAAGAAATATCTACTGGAGATTCACAGGGAAAAGAATAAGAATTTCTGTAATTTGGGCATATGTTTGCTCTTGTTTTTCAATAGATGGAAAATGGATGTCAGCTGGCACTTACTCATAGAATTAGCCCCACATTATTCACACTTTCTTGTACAAAACAAGGGGTTCCTGGGCATTGTCAGTGTCTAAAAGAAAAGTCAGGAAAGCAGAACCTAACCTTGTGTTCACACCTGCTCAATTTCTTACTCATTCTCAACACATTTCAAGGCATCTCTTCTAATTCACTCTGCCAAAACCCTTCATCTCAGCAGTGAGTTTCTTCCCCATGTTTGTATATCTATGGGACTTTTAAAGTTGGTTAATGGTTTACTTAAAGAAAAAAAAGAATAACTGCAGGACTGACAGTTCTATAACCTCCAGGCATGTAATTTGTAGCTGAGATATGTACATTTGGAGAGGGAGAAAAGAAAGAATAAATACAACACAGCTCAGACTAAAAACAAAAGGTGTTAAACTGAACCTTGGGAATATTTATAACAGAAACAAATCCGACAGAAACAAACCTCTAACAACTCCCTCCTTCATTTGCTAAGACACAGCCTGATAAAGCACAGAAATGCTACTGTAGCCCCTGCAGGCTTATTTTGACTAAATCTCAGGAATGCAACATATAAACACTAGACTCCCACATTACACTGTCACAACTTGCATCGGCAGCAACTGGACAAGAGCCATATTTTCACAGAAACCTCTTACAAGGACAAATCTTATATTTTGGTTTGGGATTTTGTAGGGGTTTTTTTGAGGGGGTGGGTGTTGCTGTTCTTAAAAACAATTTCCTTGCATAAATCATGCCTTCAACATGCTAGAGGTGACTGAAACACTACAAACAACAACAAATTTACTTTCTTTCTAAAACTGTACCAAAAAGCCTCATTTTCTTATTTGAAGTTTAGCTTAACACAGTGCATTTTTTATAGCAGAAAGTCACTGCCATGAATGGCAAGTATGTTTTTTGCACAAACACCAGAATTACAGCTTGAAGTCTCTTTTGTTTTTTCTAGAATTGCTCAATAGAGAGGACAAAAAGATAGCATTATCTGACTTTTAGGCTAGCAAATCTGCATTTCCTATCACAATTATCTCCATCAGGAAATTGCTCTGTAGCAGTGTTGACTTGGAATCTTACTGTGCTGTGTGTTGTAAAAAACAACTGTGGCATTTTAGTATTTCCATTAAAACCAGTGTTTTAATATTTCAGTTAAACAACAGCTTCCAAAGCAAAAGTAACTCAAATGTTTCTTCATATTTTCTTTTGTTTTCTGCCACAACTTAGGAGAAAGCAAAATTACGTTGGAGCTTCTCCCCTAATTGAGGAACATGGACTGAGCAGCCCCAGGTGAGTTCATGCTGCCCTCTTGTGACTTGTAATGGCTACAGCACAACCTAACACGGTGAAAACGTTATTTAATTTGATTTTAGGAGGGAACTTCATAACATGAGGAGGGAGAAGATCTATCAGTTATTAATGAAGTTTGGTAGTATGATATTGCTGCATTGTTGAAGCAAAATTTCAGAAGGAAAACAGAAGAAAAATTGGCATACAAAAGGCAATTTTGAACATTTTTCACCCTGCTATATAGAAAAGGTAGGAATGCCAGCATCTATTACAACCATGGTAAGGTAACTTACGTTTTTCCAGGAGATTTCTCTAACCAGAACAGATCATCACTTGTGATTCCATACTCCAGTGCACCTGCAACCTATGATCACACAGGTGAATCTACAATGCCAATCCTGTCAGCACTAAAAGCTAATAGCAATTCAGGCTGTGTTGGCTGAAGTACAGACCAAGGGGAATATATCTGGGGCTGCCAGCTTCCAACCTGAATTATTCTACAGCTCTAAGCAACACCAACAAATCAAAGCAAACTGGCTTTTTAGAAAAACATTTCCATAGACAACATCCTTTATATATAGACAATTTTTTGTGTGACACAAGTACAAAAATCTCTCATATGTTGCTTTATTTTCACATTCTTTATCTTCCTTCACTGTGTTGTGCATCTCAGCAAGGCACTGGAGTTGTCAAATGGAAAGGTAACTTACATGTGTAGGGTATTTTGGTCTTCCTCCAGTAGCAATGACGATATTATCTGCAGTAACAACAACCTACAAACAAAAATGAAAAATCAAAATCAAGCATTTGCAATCCTTTTATCTGTCTTTGGATTTCATCTATGTACAAATGAGTGAATAATGAGAAAACTGGTACTACCATCTGCTATTTATGTGACATAATAATCAGCAATGCGTTAAAAAGGGATGGAGATAAACTAATACATGCAGAATTTCTCCTACCCATTCTCTACTAGGTTTTAATATTAACTGTGCAATTGTTCTTACACTGCAAAAGATTCTGATGACTACTTGGAAGCAATAGTTATGCACAAATGACACTTTTAAAATCAATTTCTTGTCAGGATAAAACACACAGAGATGACAGCAGTAAGTTCTATCTCAGGCCTGGAGTTAAGCTACCTCAAAAGGAGACTGTTTCTAGAAAATCCGAGGCACCTACCTCCAAAACTTGACCTTCAAGCTGATATGAATCAGTAATATTAAAAAATTACCCTGAAAAAGGTGTTAAAAAGGCACTTTCAGGCCTTGTTAAATACCCAGCAATGGCCACCATTCTGTTATGTGACCCAGATGTGCATTCACACTAATTGCCTCCCACACACAATTTGGTATTACTGAGTTAATCACCCCTACAAATCACCTGAAGGAGGGAAACAGCTCAGAGCAACCTAATTCTCATCTCTCAGAACTTACATTTCTGTAAGCATCAGCATGACTGACCAAATCAAACAAAAATCTTCTGTCTCAGCATTTCCACCCGCAGAAAAAAGCAATAGCATCCAACAGGCCAGGCCAGGGACTCAGCAGGCACCAGTCAAGTTCATAAACAACTTCTCTAAGTGGAAAATGCAAATCTCACTCACTAAAACAATACTGAATACCTCAAACAATTTGCAAAAGGACAATCTCGCTCCCAAATGACCTGAAATGTTCCAAGTGAACAACACTGCAGAAATCAGCACAGCAGCTCACCTCTTTACCTGCTTTTGTTACACCACGGACTGTATGTGGATCAGAAAAACTTCCTTTTATGTTGAAATATTTCACCTTCCTGTTTAGAAGAAAACAGCATCAGCAATGTACACTTAACAAGAATAGGTATGAAATACAATCAGCTACCTTTTCTGTATTTAAGTGGTAAAAGGGGTAGCAATCAGGCATAGAGCAGTAAAAGGAAGGAATCTCACTTCATAGGACTGTTTGCAGATCTATCATAATTTGTCACTTAATTCTTCTGTCACACTTAACTCCTCTATACAGAAAAGTAACTTAACCTTGTAACAAACTTTGAGATCAGATTATTTATATCCTCAGAAAATACATTTTCTGCTACCCATAGCACTACTAGTATTATCTGTAGCATTTCTGATACCATGCTTGTTTGAGAACACACCAAAGTGCTTCAGCAGGAGTAACATGACTAATCTGTTAAATTTTCTATTATAATTTCTCTATAAAAAGAACTGCATACTGAAAAAAAAAATTGCTGCTCTAGCATAGTGTTAGCTGTGGGTTTGTATGGCATAGAAATTTTGGGGGATGAGGTCAAAAGTATCTTAAGATACCTTGACTGCTTCATATTAATGCAAAACCTCTCCAGACTAAAGAGAGATCACTACACTGCTAGAAAGCTTTTGTGCATGGTCAGTGTCAACCACTATTTCACCAAAAAGGAAAATGGGAGAGGAAGAGACCACTTACTTACATTGACAGGGGCACTTGCAGACCCCTGAAGAAAGGACTTACAGACTCAAAATATTAGCTCTAGATAGAAACTTCAAAGGCAATTCTGCAGTTCTACAAGGACAAGAGCACCTCCTTGACTGTGGGAAGAAAGACAAACTTCAAAGTCTTATTTACTTTTCTTGTAGTTGCACTCTGTGTCCCCAGTTCAAGGATTTCACATAATTCTGAACACCTTGTGCCATCACAGACCTGCCACAAAACAAGAGACAGAACATGAAGTCATCATATTACAAATTCAGGTTATGCAACACAAAGATATTGGCAAAGATATATGCTGAAAATGAGGACTGAACCACAGTATTTTTTATTGTAAAAGCAAATTATCAAGTCCAAACCAACATAATTTCTGCCCTGAGAAACCAGAAACTAATTCTGTTTTTTAACAAGTACCAGGTTAAAATTTCACATGCAAAATTCACTTCCCTAACTGTCCCATAATAAACACCAGCTGGGAAAAGGTTATTGTTATGCATTTGCAGCACACAGGAGTGGATATAAACAACAGTCTTTACCAGGTATGATGAACAGGTTGGGGTATATTCCAGCCATAGTGTTGGGCATCTTTAAGGGCACTCCCTAAAAGGGCTGCTTGATGCATAAGCTTTTTAGGAATGCAGCCAACATTCACACAAGTTCCACCAAGTCCCCATGAAGTTCCTTGGGAAAAAAACAAAGAAAGAAAAAAAAAAGTAAATTAGATTAGTGTAACAATGCAGTTGGCTCCATGGGAAGTAAAAAGTTCTGTAAAAACACAGTTTACTGTCTCCTACAGATCAGTTTATAACTTGCTTTGTGCTCATTTGTTTGATAAAAACCATCTCTGTACATTTTTCTTCTAAAATTCAAGTAATTTCAAGATTTTTCTCAGAGCTCAGAAGATTCAGTAACTAAACATTCATGTTTGCAGATCTCATTTTGTGCATTGTATACAAGGAACCTCAGCATGACACAATTAGTAATTTTTAGAAATTGTAAATATTATTTTGACAGAGGGAATATTCTCCTTATTTAAGTCCAAAGTCCAGTATAAATTATAGCATCAAGCACTGCTAACAAGCTTAATGTACAGGGGAGCAGGCACAACTGGTTCATCTTGGAGAGAACAAGCCATGGCACAAGCTGGGCTTAAAGACTTTTCTCCAAGCAAAACAGGCTTTGGACACTGGACACTGCTCTCTGGAGCAACCTGCTCACCTGAGCAGCTGAATGATATGCATGTCCAATTATTACCCTGTTATTTCTCTTCCATACCTCGTGGGGAAGGTTCAACATAATCCAGAACAGCCACTTTTTTTCCAAACTGAGCAGCTGTAAACAAAGAAGCAAAGTAAGGTATTTAGAGGAAGGAGAAATACACAAACATAAACATTTTTAGTAGCACACACAGAGATAAAATACAGGAGATGACAGCTGGTGTTTTTTTCTGTCTAACTCAAGATACCAGACCAGAGACCCAACCTGCCTACATAGTCAGCAAATTCTCTGGAAGATGCTCAATAAGCCAGACTGGGGCCTCCAGCTTCCACTGACCCTAAAAATGCAATTTGACCTCAAATGAGATGTTTAAGAACACTGTGGGTTGTTGAACATGCTACCTTGACAAACAAAGGGGGCAAGGTTCTCTACAGCAGTTAGATCTTGGATACAGTATGAAGGTATTGTTTTAAATGAGAACAGTATTTTAAAAAGTACAGTATATATGGAGGTACTCTGAATACTTTTACAACAGTGAAATTAAAGCTTACTAGTTTTTCCCATGACAAAAGAAGAAACATATTTTAAAAGGTTAAGAGGAAAGCCAAAAAAGATCACACCATCTGAGGGTGTGAATTGATTTGCAGATTAACCATATGGAGCTAAGTTAATGATTGATGTACAGGTACTGAGCGTACTATGCTTCTTATAAAGCTTTAACATTATCAGTAACACTTCCCTCAGTTTCCTTACACCCTACTGAAGTTAAACCAAAACTTCTGTTAGTTATTTACACATACAAACCTTCTTTTGCACAAGCAAGGCCTCCAGACCCTCCACCAATGACCAGAAGATCATACTCATTCTTTCCTGTGAAGAGGACGTGAAAAAAAGAAGGAATAGAAACAGATCAGGAAGATGGGAGAGGTATGTAAGAAGGACAGTATCAGAGTACAGTTATTTTTATAATTGATTATTGCTGATTTGGGTTTTCCTCACTTCACTCTAGCGCTGTGGTTTGTTCATTAAGTAATCTACTCTAGTTTTCTGAATGAAATACAGAAAATAAAGCACTTTCAAACAAAATGGGAAAATATATTAAATTTTCAGACAACGTCCCAAGAGGCTCATAATTAACGCAACTGGGATCCAGTACTGGTCTCTGTCTGGGAATTGCAGCAGCGAGTTCTACGCAATTTTTTTTTGCGGGGTCGCCTTATCGGACTCAAAGCTTTACATGCCGTGTGTGCCCTGCCGGGCGTGGGACGCGGTCAGAGGGAAGCGGCCCCGCACAGACCGGCCCCGGCACAGACCGGCTCGGAGCAAAGCAGCCCCGGCTCCCGGCGCGCTGTGAGGCGGCGGGAGCAGCCGCAGGTGAGCGATGACTCCTTCTAGGGAGGGCACAGGGCCGCTGCTGCTTTCGGAGCCATCACGGGCAGGGCGGGCACCGAGCCCACGCAGCATCCGAGCCCGGGCGGGGGGAATTGCCCTGGGATTGCCGAGCGGGCGGGGAGGGCCGCTACCCTTTGGCGGTGATCCCGCAGGAAAGGTTTGGCTGCCTCTGGGGCAGCCCCAGCCCCACTGCGGAGCCCCCACTCCGCTGCACCGTCCTGTGAACCCGGGGGTTCCTCAGCGCCCAGGGGCCGAGGGACGGGCTCCGCCGGCCGCGGCGGTGGCTGCCAGAGCCCTCATGGATGGAAGCGGCCCCCGCCCGCCCCGCCTCGGAGTAGAGCGGAGAGGCGGCCCGGTCGCCACAGCAGTCGCTCTAGTCTGTGATCTACGGGTGGTGCGAAAGGCGTGGGGGACATTCCCCGGACGCTCTGCGCGTCAGAGGGCGCGGGCAGGCGCTTCCCGCGGGGAGCGGCGAATTCGCGGTCGCTGCCGGGCCCGAGCCCCGCGGGTACCGCGTACCTGAGAGCGCTCGGAGCGTACGGCACAGCCCCGACACTGCCGGGGGACGCGCCCGCCGCCACAGCGCCGCCATGCTGTACGGCACAGGGCCCCGCGCCCGCCAGGACCCCGCGGGCTGGCCGCGCAGCGCCTGAGCGGAGGGCGGCGGGGCCCCGTGGGGAGCGCGCGGGAGCCGCCTGAGGGGAGCGCTCGGCCCGGAGCCCTCACGGCGCTGGGGGAGACGGGCACCGGCTCTGGTGAATCACACACACACCGGCACGGGATCGTTAGGGTTGGAAGGGACCTCTGGAGACCACCCAGTCCAAACCACCGTACAAATCACGGCCGCCTGGAGCAGGTGGAATGGTTTGGAATGTCTCCAGAGAGGAAAACAGCGCGACCTCGCTGGGCAAGTTGTTCGAGTGCTCTGCCACCACCAACGTGAAGTTGTTCCTCATGTTGAGGTAAAACCTCGTGTGTTTTAGTTTATGGCCATTGCTTCTCCTCCTGTCATATCATTAATGAGTTTCCCTTTCAGTCTTCTCTTCAGACTGAACAGGTCCAGCTCCCACAGTCTCTCCTCATGAGAGATGCTCCAGCCACCTCATCACCTTCGTGGCCTCTTCTGGACTCTCTTCAATAGCCCCTTGTCTTTTTGTACTGAAGAGCCCAGAACTGAATGCAACATTGCAGTTCTGGGCTCCTCAATTCAAATCAGCTAAAATTTGTGTTAAAGTTAGACATTTGGAAGGAAAAAAATATCCCACAGTTTTCTTGACTGGCTTCACCCCTGATCCTGCTCTAGAAAGGGCTCGGGAAAGGCCTTTTGGGAAAGAAAAGAATCATGATGACAGCCCAAAACCTTCACTGGTGTCCAAGACCTGTCCTTTCTCCTCTGAACCAGCCATTCCTCTGTAGCAGACACAGTGATAGGAGCTGCCACAGCCCCTCCTCAGGTGGAGGTCACTGGCTGACAGAACCCTCTGAGGAGGTTTAACAATGCACCTTCTATGAGGTGTTAGAGGCTACACTCGGTGTTGCTCCATGTTCTGTGACTATGATACGTTCAGGATTGTGAGCAGGACTCAGGTCTGAACAAAGGGGTTCCTTTGCTGGAATGCTGGAGTGGGGCCCAAGCAGTGTGGGTCACTGACCCTGATCTGCATCAGCAGCTTGCACACATGGCTGGGCTGTGCTGGGACAGATTTCTGCTTGGGACACCCACTCAGAGTGCCTCCAGTGCCTCAGCCTGCAGCAGCATCCCTATCCCTGTGCCACATGCCTGCTATTGATTAAACCAGGGCGATGTTGCTGACCTAGCCCCAATGGGAGCTCTGAGAGTTAATAATGCCTGTGATGTGTTCTGACAGCCTGAGGTAAAAGGCCTCAAAGCTGGCATTGATCAAAACAAATCAAGGGAATGAGTTTTCCTCGTTCAGAGGTGCTGGTTGGCCTTCACTGAAGCTCAGTACTCGCCCTGCCTGCTGCTGTAAGTAGGGGGTCATATGTGTTAAGTGCTACCACAGCCAAAAGCAGAGTTTGGGACGAGAGAATCACATGTGTTTTCTACAGAAAAATAAAGGGGTTTAGGCAGTCGTGGTTCAGACTTTGGAGCAGGGGCCTCGCTCACAAGGGGGCAGCATCCAACCATTTTGTTTCAGAAAACATCGATCCTCTGGTCCACAGCTGAGGAGAAATGGCAGGAAATTAAAATACTCAAATAAAGTTTTATAGAATTCACTTCACCTCCAGTGTAGACTCATTATTTTTGTTCACCCCGTTAATGTTTGAAAATACATTTAAAAAACAGGAATTATTATCACTTTAGTAAGTGCATTGATGATTTTTTCCCAGCATCATTGCTATTAAACCTCCTGCCCAAAATACAAGAAAACCAAAAGGCAAGCCCCCTGTTATCATAGAAACACTGTTACCCACTGCAACAGAAGTAGAAAGAAATGACTAGAGCATACTGAGAGGCCTTTGAATTAAAGAAACCTCGAGCATATTCAGATATAATTTTTTATGCTTTTCAAGGTGCATGCATGCAAAGTTGTTTCAGCTTTTCATGTTAACCACTATTCTGAGTTGGATCAGGCAGTGTTGAGCATATGCTCTTCACACAGATTTAGTTCAGACATGTAGGATCAAGGGTAGAATTAACTCTCCCCAGACACAAAAAAAGTTTCTGTGAGGTGTCCCTGCAGCATTATGGTGTTCTGCTAATAAGGAAAGGCCTTAAATGTGGCAAAGCAAAGTGAAACTAAATTGAATCAAATGAAAGGAAGGTGGTGTCGGTTTCTTCTGCTGTGTCTCAAGTGAAAGGATGAGAGGAAATGACCTTAAAACACTAAAGGAGGTTCAGATTAGAAAGTACAGCTGGTGCTGTGCCACGGTGTGACCATGTGATGCTGGGGCTGTATCCCACAGCTCAGGGTAAAGCACAGTGCAGCTCCACAGGCTTTCCCATCAGGACCAGCTTCAGAAGAAAGTCCAGAATCTGTGCTGTGCCATTGCACTTGTTCTTGCTCATTCTCACAGGCTTGATTGGTCCTGGAGAGTGGTAGAGACAAAGAGCAGGAGTGGGTTGTGCTGATGGTGACAGAATCAGTGAGAGCAGCAGCCCCTGGTATTTCCTTCTGTCAGCACTCAGTAGGTGTGTCTGTGCTGCACTTCAAAACTTTTCCAGGGACAGGAGAGATAATGGTTATCAAATGTGGTTTCTACTGTACCTGTGGCTCAGCTCATATGGCTTTCTACTCTTAATTTAATTATTTTGTGGTTAGCATTACGTTGATTAGATAATTAGTGATACACATTTATATATATATATAAATATTTATAAATACATCTTAATTTCTTTTAAGAAAGCAAGTATTAAGTCCTTTAGCAGCAAATACATTCTATTTATCTATTAGATAAAGCCTTGGGTTTCTGCAGTGAAAGCATATACTTCCAAAACTGAGATGAAAAAAACTTCTTCCAAGATAGTTATCAGACTTAGCATCATATTTCCACTGAATTTTGTGAGTTGTAGCTTGTCATATTTGAAGTCATAAATGAACTTATACACGAGTTGTGGTTTGGTTTATTTCCAGGGGTAGATGTTTATTCAATATACTTTAAAGAGTGTGGTATTGACAGGGTAAAGGAGACGCCCTGTATCGGAAATGTACACAAATCCATTCAACAAGAAAGGTGCTTTGTAGGTCATGAATTGATTTTGTTAGCAGGCAAACTTTCTCCTTTTGAATTTATTGTAAAGACAGCTTGCAATTCTGTATGTTGTTTCCTTTGTAGGAAATACATTTTATTACATTTATCAATGGCTTACTTAAATCCTCCCTCATGAAGATGACCAGGACCAAATACTTTTTCTACCAAACCTTTTAAAAATTTTGACTTTCCAAGCACATCTTCTTGTCTTGCCTGTTTTTCTGGCATAGTTTCCTTCATGTCTTACATTCCCAGATCAGCAGCCAGGGAGGGTGGGGACAAGAAGAGAGGTGTCAGGTAGATCCTGTCTTTGGAAGTCATCACTTTGTGTCCTTTTTAGTGGGTGGGCTGGGAAATCGATTCTCTCAGAGGCTGCATTTTGTGATGTGACCTAATGAATAATTTACAGAGTGGCAGTGAACTCTGCTGGGTCACTGGTTGAACTAAGCTGTCTTCACATCAGGTAGGACCTTTTGGTTTCTTACCATCTCTCTTTTAAAGATTATTCAAGAATTATTTTCAGAAATTTGTCTCAGAGTAGGACTAGTTCAGAATTTAATCTTTGCCTTTTTATTTGTTCCTTCCTTGCTTAACATACATCTTCTGTTCATAGTTTGTCCTTAACAAGTAATTGATTGCAAGTAAGGGAAATAAACAGCAGAAACAGATGAAGCTTCAAGTAACACAAGTTCTTGGCTTCATTCAAATGCTTCAGCACATATTGCCAAAAAATGTGAGGGTAGAAAAGAGAGAAATGTGGTAGCCTTAACTGCTTCAGAGTTTTTGTGACGAGTTATAAAGTCCTTGGAAGTTGAAAGGTTTTTTCAGTCTTCCTGATAACCTTTTTAAGAGGCACTGTAAACACAAAATAGTTGAACTGCTTGTATTATCTGTATAAATTTAGAGTACGACTTTGCTGGCCACCTTTCTTCTCTTTTAGCTGTTTCCTGTTTCAGATATTGCCAGGCAGTTTCCTGATTCAGACATGAGTGGTGCTTCCTTTCTTCAAAATTCCTCTTTTTCATGTTTCTCAGCAAGACAGACTAATTTGACTGTGGAAAACAGCAAATTCCCATAAAAGAAAATCCCTCCTGCTATTCTGAAAATGCAAGCTCAAAAGAATTTTCTTCCACTCAGTGTTTCACATGATCTGTGGGGTTTATGATAATGTGCTAGCTCTCCTGTCTCCCTTTGTTTCAGCTTTTAAAAGCCAGTCTTTGTCCAGGGTTATTAGAAGCAGGGAACGCCTTTTGTTGTTGTGCCAGGCATGGATTTAGGGGGGAAAGCTCTGGCTCCGTGCTATGCACAGCAATGGGGATGGCCCTGCCACGCTGCTCCATGTGACTGCAGTGGGAGCTCTGGCCATGAGCAAGCCTGCTCAAGTTTGTGCAGCCAGATCAGAGCTCGAGTGGTGGCTGTCAGGGTGAGTCAGCCTGAACCAGCCAGTTCTCCTCAGCTGCTGCCATTCATGTGATGTTGCTCCTGGGCTAATGAATCCTGGTTCTACACCTTCCCACAGATGTGCCCTGGGAATCCAGGACCTGATAGATATTCTGAAGTCTTTTAAGATCCTGGCCCTACATACAAAGCGTATTACACCAACACATTTGTAGCTCTCTGCGTTAATATCAGGGCAGATAATAATAATATGTATTAATATCAGGGCAGATTTTTACTGTCTAAATAAGGATAAGTCATATAGATAGTATATTAATTTATGCACTGTGGAGTTTGTAGCATTTTTAGTGCATTAGTAAAAAAACTTGCAAAAATATCCATACTTATAAAGACCATGTGTTGGGCTAACAGGTAAATTAAAGAGAGGCATGAACCAATATCTATCAGGCTACCAAAGAAACTTCTCTTGGGGAAGAAAATACCCCATAACATATTACAAGATTTCAACTTTCTATTAACTTGGAAGCAAGTTATGGATATACACAGTTTGGGTGTCTTAACCAACTTAACCTCTAGTTTTGTCTAACTTGCAGTTATTGCCATTCACCATTTTTACTTATGTAATGAAATATGTAGACAACAGCAAGGGTTACTTGCAGGCAAAGCTTTTATCACACAAGTAAACAGCTGTGGGCAGGCAGAAGCAAGTTTGCTCCTCCCATGCTTCGAGCCTGAAGAATATAATTCAGCTCCAAGTTAGAAGACTTTTAGAAGTATTGTCACGGGATATTGCTCAATCTGGGGAGTCTTGGCACTAAATTATGCTGCTAAGCAGAAGCTGGGCTGACACCACCCACAACTGGCTGTAGTTAACTGCAAGGACTTCTCCAAAGAGCAGCTGTGTACTTACACAAGGTAAAGCTGTATACTTACTCAGTGCTTAGAGTAAGTTTTGCTGTTTTAACTCTTTTCTCCACAGCCCAGCAGTAAAAAAAATTCTCTGCTAGTTTGAATTGTGGGAGGTATCAGGGATCACGCAGACACGACCAGCTTTTGACCAGACAGGAAATTACTGTCAGTGAAGCTGGACTGCAGTATTGCTTACTTCATTCTTTGTTGTGCCTGATGTCTAGATTATAAGAAAATATTTGCAGAGCTAAAGCTCTGTTATACATGGAAGGGATAGTTCAGAGTTATTCTGTAATGACATTGGGGACTGTGCTGTATTGCAGGGCTTTAGTTAGGTTTTGTTTAGAGCTACTAGAAACATTTCTATCTTCATCCACCTATTTTTTTGCCACAATTCTTTTTTCAATTAATCTGCTTAAAATTATTTGGTTTTCTCTTGTCATGCTCTCAGGTGGTCCCTAATTCTTTCAAAGACCTCCCCTATCACTTGACAAAGCCTGAAGTTCTCAGAACTTCAGCTCCTGTTTCTGCCAAACTTGGCACAAAAACATTCTTTAAGTCTTTAAAAAGTTTCTAGGCTTGAGCTTCAAACACTTGCTGACTAGGTCTGAGTTTTGCAGTGAGAATATAGGAGAGAACTATTACCCTATTGTGGTTGGGATTTTTGGTTTTCTTCTGATTTTCTTCGATGGTGCAATTTAATTGCAGCTGATCATATTGTTCCCACCTCAAAGGAAACAGTATAGACAGACAAGCTGAAAACAAGATTTCCTAGAATAAGCCTCTTCCTTTACCTTAGAGCTGTTTGTAGCAAAGTATTTTTCCAGCTAGAAGCCACAGAAATTCCAGTGTGCTATTTATAATGTATTGATTGCAGCTCCTCCTGTAGCTGCTATTAAGCCATTTGCTATCCATACCTCGCCTGCCTCCAGCAGCACTCTATATTTAACCCACATGCCTAGGTCTTGTTCCTACCAATTCTGCTCTGGCTTTAGCATGCCACATCTGAGCTGAAAAAAGAACTAAATCCCTTGGGCCAAATTCATTCCTGAAGTTGCTTGATTGAACACATTGCATTTATAGTGAGCACAGATTTGGCTCACACCTGACTTTGTCAGCATTCACTGTGCTGTAACTAAGTAACAAGAGCACGGTCGTTAGGGGACAGATGAATAGCTTTCTCTACGGTTATTAGAGCACCGAGCACCTTTAAGGAGTGCAGAATCTGTGAAAGGAGGAGTTGGGGAAAAGGACACCGCTCCTTTTAGAGTCTGTGTAACAGAACTGATAAGCTATTCCTGTGATGTGATCGAATGTGACTGAATACTGCAGGCTCTTGGACTCTTATTCTGTAAAATCCACAGGAGAGCAGCACAGGAAAAGATCGGAGGGAACAGCTTCTGCTACACTAAGAAAGGTACATATTTATATTTTCTTATTTGTCAGGCTTGACGTGATGTGTTATCTTAGATAATGACACTATTTTAAACAGTGGTGCTTTTGAAGGAAGTGGTGTTTTCCACATTCTGACTGGCACTCATTGTCAGGAAGGCAGTCCGTGGGCAGCAACAGCTTTCACAGAGAAAGAGTAGGACATATTTGTGTGTAATGCATTTGTACTGTATTGTAAATCCTCACAGCTGAAAGAAGTGAGATGAGATAACCCTGCTGAAATTGAAAATTTAATTTATGGCTATAAGTGTGCTGGAATTTGGTATTCATTTATATTGAAGAAAAAGCTGAATGCAAGTCAAGCTTCACATTCAAGTTCGGTCAAATTTGGCTGAATAGCTGCTTTTATAAGTGTTTTGCTGCAGATGTACTTTATGGAGGTTTTCATTCTCAAGAGGGAGTTCTGCTACTCCAAAAATATCTCTGAAGAAGAGACAAAAAGCGAGTACTTTTGCTCACCAGCCCTGTTGGTGCTTATAGAGTATCCTTCTGATGCCCATAATGGGTATTTTTTACTTTCTGTCTTTTACAAACTAACTCATATTTACCAATACTGTCAAGCACGTCATACTGATGAACTCTGTAAACAACCACCTTAAACAACCTTTACTTTGTCTCTGCCTTCTGCTTACACAGTCATGGGCTTCTCCAACAAAGCCCTCAGGTTCAGAACCACATACATCTGCACAGCTTTGCAGGATTGAAATAAAAAAGAAAAACTTCCTGATTTACAGCTTTAGTTTGCATTAATAGAAAAGAACTTGATCACATTAACACTGCAAGCAACTTATTTGCCATCCAAGTTTAGCAATATTTCCCAGCAGTCTGGTACCCAATTTACATCTGCCAGTCTCATACTGTTCTTTCAGCATTCCTTCAGGATTACTGGAATTAAAAGTGACTGGGAATTTTTTGAAAAAACATAATTTTGGCAGCAGTCCTTGAAAACAGACCTTAATGTGTGAGGCCATTCTAAAGCTCTCTCAGAAGGCAATTTCTAGACAGAGACCCTTTATGCCCACTCCAGGCATTTTCTGGGGGGAGCTTTCACTCAGGATTTGAAACCAATCCCTACCCTGCTCTATCTCAGGCTCCCTCTTCCCACACAGTGTTTGATTACCTGCTATGCTATGGAGAATCCCACCTTGGTGTGTTAGAGTTGTTAATTTTCATAGAAAAATGTCATCATTTCAGCAGAGATTTCCTTCCTAATCCTTCAGATCCCTCAGCAGGTGTCCTCACTACCAAGTTTCAGTCGTGCTCTCCCCCCACCTGAAGAGCAGCCTGTGGACAGCAGAAAGCTGTGCTGGGAGAGAGACAGATTTACAGTAGATTAGCTGGTAGCCTTGGAAGCAGGGCAGGAGTGTGCAGTGGGGATTTGGGGCACTAGGGATTCAGCCCTGTGATATCAGGAAGAGACTGTGAAATAGGTCTGTCCTGAGAGCTGTTAGCCAGTTTGGTCTTTGCTCTTTCAGCCCTTTCTCCCTACATCCATTTGGGGCCAAGTCATTCAATAACAGCTTGACTTTATTCCCTGGGGAGCATGAAAATCTCATCTTAGAAAACTCTTCACAGACCAGCTCCTAGTGTGCTGTCAGGGCAGAGAACTTTCTGCTTTTGTCAATCCACTGCCTCCCAGGTAGGATTTGTACAGTTCTGCTGAGCCTCCCTAACCCCTAAACACTGGTACAAATAATACAAACACATCTGGAGTGCTCCAGCAGGAATAAGGACTATCAGAAACAAACACTTCCTAGGGGTACCTGAAAGGGTCATATTCCTGAAAAGCTGTGCTTGGTATAGGCCTGGGAAATGCATTTCTTATCCTTGAAGAATCTCTCACCCCAGAGTCTGGCTTTAACCATGCAGTGTGTTCACTAGGTCAGTGTGGATTAGAATGGTACAAATTCCTGTGCACCTGCATGTTGGGTGGAGAGGAGGCCTCTCTGTGTGGCCAGTTCATTCTGAACTCTGCACTTCTTTATGGGGCACACAACCATTGTACAAACCTTCTGCTTTGGGTAATAGCACTGAACACCATCCAGAGAATGGCTACTGGGAAGGGAGTTTTAAGTGGGTAGCAATTGTCTGAATTGAAATCTGTGTGGGGAGAATGGATTTAAACACCCTTATGAAGGTTATTGGATGGGGCTCCCAAGTAGGCAGTAGGCACTTTTCTGTTCTCTTCCTTTCATTCAGAAAGAAGAAATTTGTATTTGTTTCCTTTCAACATGAGAAGAGGGAAGGAGAGGGAAGACAAAAGGCTATGGGGGCGGAAAACAATCATCAGAACTTTGCATTTGTAGAAAACAGATAAGTTTGCAGTGAAGTTAAATTATAGTAATTTGAAAAAAAACTGAGAGGAAAATCTAGATTTCAGGCAAGAAATAGTGAAAAATTATATAAAGTCTGTTCAGATTGTTTTCATGATGTCACTGGAAAATCTGAATGTCAAACTCCCAGACTAAGTTTCCATTGAAATACAAGCTATTCACATTTGGCAATATGATGATTATTTTTCACAGAACAGTTGCACTCACTTGAAAATACATAAACAATAACAAAAGAATAGAAGGTAAAAAGATTTTTTTGACCTTTAAATGTACTAAATTACAAAGCTGTTGAATTGTGTTGCCTACAGCAACAGGATACAATATGTTTGGCAGAAGTTAGCTTAGACTTTCTGACCAAAATACTCTGCCTTTCTTTCTCTGGGAAAACATCAAGAAAAACAAAATGCCACAAAAGAGAGATTGCCTCATCCAAGACAGCACAGGACTGAGAGTCAGAAACTCCAGTCCCAGCACAGCACAGATCTCCTCTGGCCTAGTGCAGAACATTGTTAAAATATGTGTAGAAATGTGCTGACTCTTCTGCATTGTTTTCACAGTGCTTCACAAACAGCTAATATATCCTTACTAGTGTACAAATCCTCTGCTTACTTCAGTGCATCAGTGTCTAAAGGCATCATTTCAGCAGAGGCTGAAAAAGGTTGAATGATATAAACTTATCAAGTGCTCCCCATTCACCAGGTTATGTGAGTTAATAAAGTCAAAATTAGATTCTAAACCCTTTAGCACCAGAATGCTAAAGTACTGTCTGGATGTGTGGAGACTGGTAATGAACTCTTCAACAACCAACCAGCACTTGGCAGTTAGATTAAATGCATGAAAAATTACAGCAAGACTGCCTGTACCATCTTTCCTCAAAGGCCTGAATTGTCAGCTGGCTGGAAGCCCTTTGGGAAAGCATTTGAAGCACTGCTTGTCTACATTTTCCCAGTTGTTCATAAACTCAAGAATAATAATGCCACATAGGCATTTGCTGTGCAGACAAAACTACTTTGCCTTTCCTCAGGTGTTATCCATACATTCATAGCAGGGGCTTCTCTGAAAAAGATTTATTCAGCTTTACAATTGAAAGTTTACACACGTAGCAGTCACTTTAACTCTTGTGGCAACACAGAGCATGATAAGACAGCTCATCCAAGGCCAGATTAGAAAACCATTGCCAAAATGAGACTCACAGCTAAGTGCCCTGGCTCAGGGTCACAAAGTTTGCTCTCATTCCAGCCCTGGAGAATAACAGGATAATGTATGTGCTGTCTTTGTACAAAAGGGGTGGGGCTTTTTGTGATAATGTTTAGGATTTAATTTTCAGTACAAAGCAAAGCAAAATCAGTTTATCCAAGCTAAAACTGTAATGAGAAGCTCTGTAATTAGGCTTAGAAGGATTCACCTTGATTAGAAAAATGTTCTATCCAGCAGTTTTCCAACTCACAAGTATTTCAATATTTGTCATCTCTTATTTTTGCATCTGTAGGAAATGACATCTTGTTAATTACTCATAATGTAGTGAAATGTAAGCTTCAGAATAGTTTAATAGTCAAATTTGATACTTCTTTAATCCACTGAGTTAATCTCACTATGGTATATGCTTTTGTTAAAACTTAGGCCATTTAAAGGTGCTTACTTTCACATGCTTTTTCCTTCTCAATAAACATCAGTTTTTAGCAAAGGGATGTTGGTTTGGAATCAGAGAAGTTGCAATCAGTAGTTTGCAACACATTTCCATACACCTTCCTCCAACAGTGCTATGAAAACTTTTGTACAGTTTTTATGAAACACTGAAAAAGATCAATCTGGTTACTTGGACTTACCTTAAAAATTGATGTTACCCGTTATTCTAATCCTTATTTTTTCATGTCAGGGAATTCGAGGAGGAATTATTTTTTAGCAGAGGTTGGAAAAATGTACCAGAAGGATTGATAAATAGCATTACTGAAATCCTTATTGTAACCTTTGGTGAAATGGCTGGAGTCAGCTGCATGAGAATAAAGAACAGGATGTATTGGTTTGGGCTCCATCACATGGGCATTTTTATGTTTTAGAAAAACTGAAGATCATATGATAGTAAGGGGATACTGAATACTAATTTAGCATCTGTTGGCATAATAGCAGATCCCTAAGTCTGAGCCAGTTTTCATGGTTTCTTTTAAAGCCACTGGAATGATTTAGGTGTTTCATCTCCACAGGCAGGTAAGTTGGGGCAGCAGATTCCCACATTTTATGTCTGCTCCTCTCTTTGAAAATGTCTTTTTAAATCTCTGTAAACTGAAGCAGAGGTACTCCCATTCAAATGCTGATTGTTTGATTATGGTGTACATCAGGGGAAAACTGCTGAGCTGCATTATCAAGTTATGATTTGGTCTTATGAAACTGCCAAAATGAGTAAGACTAGATGCATAAGAAAATAACTCAGTGCTTTAGAAAGACTCATCAGTAGTTTGACAGGTTTGGGCATGAAATTTTAATATGTTTTCTTTTAAACTGTCTTCTCAAAACCAGATGTACTGATCTGTGTTATTCATTCCTTCCCATAATGTTATCCCTCCAGTTTTCTGTTTATTCCCTTGCTGAATTTTTCATTTGCCTGCTATTTTCCACTTCAAATTCTACCTTTCAAAGAGAAGGCTCCCTTTATTACAGTGTTTCTAAAGCACAGAAGAGGTTGCAGTGCTAACCTGTGTATTTGGAACCTCAGTATAAGCATTAAATAATAAGAGTGGCTGCCTTGTAATAAGTGGTTATGGGAAACTTGACTGTATGCAACTTTTATTGCATACTTAATGAATCTCATGAATCCACATTAAAACTAAAATTGCTGTTGCATTTTCTAAAGCTGTCATAACATGACTGTCTCCTAGGTAGTGCTAGTTTTAAATTGGTTACACACTTAATTTTCATATCAAATATTTTCCAGCTAAGAATATGAAAGCAATTACCTATTTTGGTACAGATCTTTTTTCCCTCTGGGTACGTGACCATCACCATGCCTCTTGCTCTTGGCAGACTGCCTTTACAGTCTACTGCTGTCACTAAATTTATTTTCACACCTAAGAAGACAGAAATTAAGAGGGACAAACTTTGAAAAATACTTCGTGAAAATAAAACCAAAAGTGTCATTTTCTCTCTTTTTAGAAGGTACCTTCTCTGGAAAGTGGTTTTCAGGATAATTGCCTCCTGAAGGAGTTCTGCTAAGAACAACCCATACTGCCAGTTTATGAAGGTGCTGGTGTGTTATACAGAAATATTATTAATAAAAAACCCAGTAGTTGAAAAACATTCCTTGATACTTTCAAAATAAGTTAATTCCTCTAGGAATGGAAAAATCAGTAGGTTGTTTCTACCTGTGACCAACCTCTGGGGAAGGCAGGTGAGCTCTGCTCTTAAGTGTGGTAGCATTCATGTGGGATTCAAGTGCAAAGATCTGAGGCACTGGAAAAAAGTGGATCCCTCTGAGTTCTTGATTCAGTCAGTCTGAAAAAGAAGTCTCAGCATTCCTGCAGGACAGGGAGCAGGGCTGAGTTAGCCTACAGAGGCTGTCTCTCCCTGTTTAGAGAAATCTCATTAAATGGTCTCATATCAATGCTAAGCAATAAAGGAGGAAAGCTGTTCCCCCAAAAATACCCTACCTAGTTCATCCTGCTGCTCCCATCCACTCCTGCTGTCTGACAGATCTTTGAAGGGCACCCCCGAACGTGCTGGCAGGATCTGACAGTGCTGAAGCAGCAGCCTGTGGCAAGGTCTGCCCAGAGAATGCCAAAGTGTCCATTTTAACCAGAGAATTCTGTCTGGCAGTGCCTGCAGTAATTCTGAATGCCAGCACTCCTCAGTGCCACAGGAACCTGACTGGAGCTGGACTGCCACCAACTGAGTCACAGGTCTGCAGGGTCACAGCTTCCTGTGTCCAGAGGCAGGAAATCAGAGTTCTGCTGGCCCTAAGCAGTGTTTTCTGGGCTCCATCCATTCATTGGAGTTCAGAATAATTATCTCTCACCTGTGTCAGTAATCCAAATCCATCAACAACAACCATACAATCAACTAAGCCATGAAAGTCAAGTAAAGGCCAGTCAAGTGAAGCTAGAGAGATATTTAATGTTAAACTAATGATCTTTCCACAACCCCAAAGTTTTTAGTGGACAGATAATGTCAAAAATTTTCATGTAGAAAAACTAAAAAGAGCTGAAGTCCCATCTGAAAGGTGCAGGACAATTGGGCCTGGTCAGTAGAACTACTTTTGCACAGAGGGAAAGAAGAAAGAATGACGTCCAGGCCTTCATAATCCTGTTGAAGTTATGAAGCAGGCTCATATTAGCTAGGGAAAAAATACTCAGAAGGTCCAAGAAACAAGATATTAATGTGCTAATGATGCTGGCAGGCTTTGAAAGGAAACATCTCAGGTCAGACTTTGCAAGAAAAGCATTAAGGGTAACTGTTAACATTGGTGACTGCTTAAAAGCAAAAGAAATCGACTTTTAACAGCTCCAAACAAATCATACTTGCTCTGCAACTAAGATAAGAGAATGACTGAACAAAATCAGCTTTACTGTATCTTGAGCATATCTCCATGGAAACTCAGTCATCTTCTGAAGTCAAGATATGTTCTGCATGATGATTCAAAATTTAAGTAGTGGAATAGATTTTCCCCATGTGTATATGCCAAATCCCACTACAGAATGGAGGTCAGACCATCCTTAAAAATAGGATTTTTCTGGGACAATATTTGGGGAAACAATAAAGAGAAGCAAGAACAAATAGGAAGAGATTTGTAGGCATGTTGTTATCTCCTAAATGAGATAATCCCTTTGTCATTGGTCTTGGGTAACTTAGGCAAAATTTTTGAGGATGTTGTTGCTCCTGGTGGAGCTAGAACAGATTTGATGCTGGAAGCTCCTTGTGCAGTGGCATGCTTGGAGCCAGGACTGAGCAGCTGTGTGGGGGAAGGGACCAGAGCATTAAATAAAGCTACTTGTTGACTGCCTGTAAAATTGGCTTCTAAAGGAAGCGCTACAGAGCACCATCCATTACCAAGTGTCAGAGAGCCTTTTACAGCTACTTTAGACACAATCATAATTAAACTCTGTGTGTTCCTGTTCAGTACAGTTGGTTGTGGGTTATTTAGCTCAATATTTACAAAAAGCACAGTCCTCTCCTGTGCCACCTTAACCCTAGGTTGTTTTTCTCTTTTCTTCCAGATGCTGGAGATCTCTTCAGTCCCTTTGTTCAGTGTCTTCATCCTGCTTTTCATTTTGCTATTCATTGTGTTGCTCATCAGGAAAAATGCCACTGCTGCCCTTATCTGGAATGAAATAATCCGGGAGAAAGTAACCAATTTCATCATGAACCAGAGCAAAGAACAGAGGATTTTAAATTTTGTGCTGCAGAATGCAGTGCGAGGAGACCCCCATAGTGTGCTGGACACTATAGATAAATACTGCTCCCAGAAAGAGTGGGCCATGAACGTGGGTGATGAGAAAGGTAATTGCAGCAGGGGTCAGCATCTGGAGAGATCCCTCAAGACTAGCACAGTACAGGCCATCTGATTGTATTCACATGGCAAAAAGCCCAACCCACACAGCCTTGTGGTCAGCAGAGTAGTTCTGTGAACAGTTGTGCCTGCTCATGCAGATGTTTTTGTGGACAGGTCTCCAGTGACTAATCCAGAAAGTCACAGCCCCACATGTGGGTTTCTGTGTTGTGCACACTGCAAGTTTGTAAGCAGAGAGAGGCAACTTATGGGAAAAATCTAGGGTTGCATGATACCTCACTTTTTATATAGGGTGCCTTCAAGGCATAATTCATTATGTTAAATACTTTCAGATCCTTAACAGCAAGATAGCAAAATGAAAAAAAAAAACAAAATTGTTTTTAACTATATGACTTTTGTATATGCAAGCAAAATTAGAAGTTTCTGTTGAAGGGAGAAGTCCCATCCATGTCATACAATATCAGACATTGTTGCTATTTAGCAAGTAAATCATCTTGTTCTTGTCTCCTAAAGAAAAACATGGGAACAAAACCTTTTTTTCATAGCTGCAGGAAAACAGCAATCTTTTAAAAAAACTATAGTGGCAAAATGTTAATATGTTCCCTTATGAATTAGAAACAAAAGCACCTCTTGCTGGGAAATTTCTGGGGAAATTTGCTTAGTCTGGGATTAACATAGCTAATGAAAAACAACTGTAAGCATTGTGATAAAAATGCTCTTCTGACATGTCTACAGTTTTTTAAGCAGCTCCTCAGCATACCTGGCTGGGGTGCTTAGGGGAGCAGAACTGGGGGTCATGGCTGAGTAGGAATACTTAAAACTCTAAACTTCAAACATTTGGGATCAAATTCTTAATTTCACTCTGGTTTTGCTCTGATGGCCTTAGATAAAAGCCATCAAAGCTAGAGCATCTTTAGTCTCTGAGACTTCAAGAGTGACTACATGGCCCCAAGATGCCTCATCATCATATTAATAAATAGCACCCAGAAAAATATCCCTTAATGACCATTGGCTTAGCATAAAATCCCTTCCACTACTTTTTGAGTTTAGTTATCTAGTTTCTAGTCATATAAATAAGAGGAAATTTCTCACAAATAATTCCTTTCCTTCAAAAGGACTGAATATAGTCACTGTCACTTCTTTTTGGGATCATTTTATGTTATTAACAATTGACTAATATTTTCCATCCCACAAATTCATGCAGTGAAACCAAATATTTTGCAGCTTTGTAAGTAGACTTTTCCTTTAAAGATGAGTATTTGGAATAAGAAATTTTATATCAGACAACAGCATGTAACATTAGCAACAAACATGAGCACTCAAAATCCAGGAGTTATATATTTCACAAATATAGTTTCTGCAGTAAATTCTTGGGAAAAATTACTGCATTTCCCCCTTCTAACACTATAAATTAGTTGATTCAGGGAATTACATAAGTTATATTCAGGGAATATAAATTAATTCAGGGAATTCCTTATTCAGCAATGTTGTGAAACTAAGATTTCTTTAAGTTGAAAGTTTGCACTTGGAAACTTAAAATGTCCATGATTAGCTTGATCACAGGCCAGTTTTCAAAGGACACAGTATATAATTTGACATCAGTTCTTAAGTTTTGAATGTCTTGAGCAACTGAGTACATGGTTTTTTAAAGTTTCTTGTCACTAACTTGTTCTTCTGTATATGAACCAGTTTGGTTTTGTCAAAATGTAATCTTTTCCCATTTTAATCAGGTAAAATTCTGGACAAGACAGTGCAAGAGGCCAATCCATCAGTTGCCCTGGAGCTGGGAACGTACTGTGGCTACTCTGCCGTGAGGATTTCTCGGCTACTGAAGGCAGGAGCTCGTCTGCTCACTGTGGAGTTCAACCCAGAATTTGCTGCTATAGCTAAACAGATGATTGAGTTTGCTGGAGTACAAGATAAGGTAAATACCATTTGTCTGTAACCACTACAGCAAAACTGGTGAGATTTTGTTTTTGGTCTGGTTTTTTTATCTTTTACCCATGGACCTTATAAATTTAACCAGCTCCATGCTTAGTTACAGTGCCTGACCTCTCCCAGCAGGACTTCACTACCTTGCTTTCCAAAAGCCAGAATACTGGGTTTCTCAATATAAACTAAAAGGTTCAAATTGGTGTCAAGACTAACTACAAAAAACTGAACCATAGTCCAAGTTGTTACAAAAGGTCACAGGAATCAGTTGTATTACGTGCAATGGACTTCAAATGAGAAGCATTTAGCCAAATCTAGCTGGTCACAGTACCCGTATCTAAGTTTTGTGCAGTCAGAGGTGTCTTGACTCTGTATAGCTGGTTGAGATGCAGGTGTTTCCAGTCTATATCCCCCCCAGGCTGGGGGGATTCATGCCTGAGAAGGGCCTGTCTATTCAGCAGACATCTCACTTCAATGGAGCTGGAAACACTGGAGGAAATAAACCACACCAAGGGACCTTCTAATGTGTTTCTTAACTTCTTGAAGAGAACCTGAAGTACTAGTACATCTAAAACTGCATTTCCCCATCTGATTTAATCTCCTGATCAGCTATGAGTCATAAAACAGACATTTCCTTACCACTTTCTTCCTCCTCTCACAGCATATGGTGCTTGCCTCACAAAAGTCCACGTGCAGCAGCTGCTTACAGTTTAACAGTAGTAACTCCAATAAACCTGTGAGGAAGATGTAACAGCCTCTGTCCTGTCTCTTCCCTCTCCTGGCTATATAAATTTTACATATTGTAGCCTCCATCTTTTTTCTAACCTAAACTGTTCTCTGCATCTTTTGCTTCCCTTGGACTACAAGACTCAACTGAGATGTAACTAAAAAAAAAAAAAAAAAATCACTGTTTGCAACAGGAGATTTCCATGTTTCCAGTAAACACACACATTATATAACAAAAACACAGGTTCACCTTTTCTGTTGTTAATTTAAAAATCAACAAAATCCAAACCAACCAAATTCATATTTTGAAACTTAACCTAGTTGGTTTGTCAAAAATAAAAAGATATATTTGACCTAACCCTGCCAAATAATTCAACTGACACAATATTGAGCTATAAAAGCATGATCCCTGATGTCTGGCTACAATTTGAAATGAGCTGGGAGCATGTGATTTTTCTTAATGGTTCACAATTTATCACATAGATTTGTATTTCAGGTAAAACTCCTAGAAGGCCCTTCAGAGGAAATTATCCCCCAGCTGAAAAAAAAATATGAAGTGGATACTCTGGATTTTGTCTTCCTGGACCACTGGAAAGACAGATACACCCCAGACACCATCCTGCTTCAGGTCAGTTTGCACTATTCCAGTCTTAAAAGTAAAGCAGCAAATATCTTCATGTCTGTGAGGCCTCTATTCTTTATGAGGGACCTCATCTGAAGTAAAATGAAGACTGGCAGCCAAAATAGCAGCCTTACAAGGAAAGAGGATTTGAAGGACAGGACCCTAAAGTTTTGTTAAGGACAACTGCCAACACTACATAGCTCAGGACTCAGTGAGTACTGCTGAACCCTTGTTTCCAGAACATACAGGTGTGCAGTAGAAATCCTACCTGGAGGAGTGCACAGCCTGAACTTTGCACTCCCAGGAGTGTGTGCATGGTCACCAAGCAGAACACCTGACCCAAAGCCCATCCTGATCTTGGGAGCAGGTGAGACCTGGGACCTGCATATCCCAGCTCCACCTCTCTAATTTCCTCAGTACCCCTTTTTTTGCCTGGGTCTATTGATGAAATGGAGCCTCTTGATGAAATACTATTTTGGTAGCATGGAGTATGACTTGTCTTGGAGTCCTTACACTCCACCTAATTAATTGGCTGCAAAGCAATAGTTAGAAGAATTCAGACTGCTCCAGCCAGGCACTTCCTAGGGGAATGCTGTTCAACTCTATGTCCAGCCCCAAATGTGTAAAAATTATGCTTATTTCTTCCCAAGCTGCCTTGACCATTGCTGTGGGTATTACAAAATAAGTTGGCTGCAACAGCAGCAGGCAGTGGCAAAGGACATCTGGATAAGAAGGTATTTTCAGGTGTTAACTGAGATTGACAGCATCTGTACCTATGAACACAGCACATACAGATGCTCTCCTAGCTGACAGAATTTTCTACAACTGCCTGCTTTTATGGAAGTGCCATTTTCCAATTATTTTCTTCACAAATAAATCCACTTTTTTGAGCCTGCCTCTTAGATTGAGAACCTGCCAAATACTTCCTGACCCCTGCCTGAGGATTACAACTATTTTATGACCCAGCCTCCCTGGTTTTTTTTTAGTTTTAAGCCCCGTTCCCCAGAAAGCTGTTTGAAAAGGAAATTTGTTTGGGGTTATGAACAGCTAGTATTGAATTTACACAGCAGTAGCTGAAGAAAATGTTCCCTCTGTACAGTTATTTTGTACTCAGAGAATGCTTTCTTTTAAACTGCCTGTGTAAGGATGACTGAGCTCTTTCCACAGTGCATCCTTATCAGAACTTAGCCTTCCAACACAGCCAAAGCAAACAGACGGTTTAGTTCCATGGTAGTGGTCAGTCTGATGCAACTATGATACAAAGTTGCAAAAAAACTCCCGTGAAATTAAGAGGAGAAAGACAAAGAAAAGATCCTCAGATTTTTTCAGGTGTCATAAGCTTTCTAAAATGCATTCTCAGCAGGTATTGCAGTATGAATAGTGAATATGAATTTATTCAGATGAAATATGTATATATTGGAAGTGGTCCAGACAAAAAAAGCCAGACATGAAGAGCATCTGAAATCCTGATGACCAGTGGAAAATCCAGTATGTTGTCTCTTCTAAGCCTCTGTAGGCTGTGCAATAGAAACAGACTGGAGGGTATTTGACGTCTCTAAAATAACTTCTACTGTGCTGACTGGTGTTCAGTCCCCAGAGGCAAGAGCAATAAGCTCAACAGCTTCTGCAGGACACTGATCAACAGAGCTGCTCTCATAGACTGGGAGTGACCAAAAACACCCCATGTTTTGGCTACAGCTACTGCCTGTAACCACAGGATAACAACAAGCTGATTTAACTACAGACTTTGTTTTAAAACAGCTGGTAAGCCCAGATAAGCACTTCTTCTAGACAAAAAATACCAGTAAAAATTAGGTTTGTAGATTTACTAAGGATAAACATTGCACTTGAAGTGACTACTGCAAGTTAGTTATGTCTTGTGGAAATTAATCAGAGGGATCTTCATTGTGCAAAAACCTCACTTCATGCCCAGATCCCAAACAAAATGGCAGGAAGTTGTTCAAGATGAAAGGAAAACAAGCACAGAAAATCTTTCATTCTTTTAGCAGTTCTGGAATATGACTGAGTCTGGCCAAAGCAGTACATGCTACTCAGGTGACCCAAAGAGCTACTACAGCAGTTTAATGCCATATTAAAAAAGTTTTTAAACATGAGGCATGACAGCCAAAACAAAGCCACCTTACTGATCATGTAGACATAGCTGGAAACAAGCTGAGGAGCAAAGCACACACTTCCACTTGATTTGCTATTTCAGAATCAGCATCTAATGTTGTACTAATAAACAGAAAAACTTAGCAAATGACCACAAAGGATCCAAGAGTTACTCAGCTTCTCCCATGTCTCTCGGACCTTCCAGACCTGTACCACAATGGGTTTTTGGATGCAGGCACTCGAGTATACCTGGTTAACATGAAAGTACATTACATTCAAGCCAATGTCTGCTTAACAGCCATTATGAAGCCATTTCTCTTCTTTCTAGGAATGCAACTTGCTGAGGAAGGGCTCAGTTCTTCTGGCTGACAATATAATTTTCCCAGGAGCTCCAGATTTCCTTAACTATGTCCGCAAGAGCCCCCATTTCCAATGCACTAACTACCCATCTCATCTGGAATATATGCAAGTGGAAGATGCCATGGAGAAGGCTGTGTTTTTGGGATAAAGAGAGTCATTAATAATCAACTTTTGTTTCAAATGATGTAAATGCAACTGCACAGGTTAACTTGTCCATGCTCTACAGGTTTTTTTAATTACTATTTTTTTTATTTTGGAGCTTGTAATTAAACAAGCACTAGTGATCTTTTTAGGTGAGGTAGAAACCAGAATATGGAGAAAGTTGCGTCTGTGCCATCGTTCCACATTAACACAGCAAACCCAAGGTGATGCACATTGCCTTGCCTTGACCAACACATCATCAAACAACAGTCTATCATTTTGAGCTTAACTTGAACAACCACAATTTGGGTTTAGGGTGGAGAAATACACTGCAACTTCTGAAGACTTGTGTCTCCAAGCTCAACTCATTAATCATTACCAAGAGTGACAAAAAACATTCATATTGCAAGAAAAGACCACTTCATGTGCCCTGGTTTTGCTAAATTACTAGCATGCCTCTTGATGCAGTGAAGGCTCCTATTGTGAGATCAGATACTTCTTTGCACATTTACTGCAAAACTTAATCATCTCTATGTGAGAGAAAAGAGCACACACTGAAAGAAGGCAGACCCATGCAGTGATGAGAACAACAAAACAGAATTTTGAAAACACAAACAAATAAAATTGTTAATCTGCCCACGGAGAGGCAGGGAAAACTGAAGTAGTAAACAGATTAAAATAAATATAGTGACAGGTAACAAAAGGAGCAGACTCCTTCCAAAAGAACACAAAACTACATAGTATTTGACCTTGATGAAATGCTGGTTTTCCCCTCATTATATTGTACATACATAGTACGTGCTTTTAGGGGCAGGGCAAGCTGCTTATTCTGAAATGCTGGATATGTTTAAGATGCTGTATAGAAATAAAGTCCAGAGAGAATGGGTTCTAGCAGGTGGGTCCTGCATGCCCTGGTTACCCTCAGTGCTGTTACACCATGTGAATAGTGTGGGTTGTCACTGAGAAGATTCAAAGCCAATACAAAGTCTCTAACTCACCTGAACAATGCAGAAATCCAGTGGAATTTCCTAGCATGTCCTGCTGTGATTATATAAGGCAGCAACAATCACATTTCTAAATAAAAAGTAAGAAACAACAGAGCAAGGTATGACTTTCAATTTTTTCCAATGAATTCTGTACTGCACGTAAGGCTTCCAGAAGTGAAACAGACACAGAAAGATCCAACAGTTGAAAATCAGAGTGAAAATCAAGGACAACCATTCTTGTCTTTCCCAGGATGAATTCTTTCAAGCCTGTTATGAGTTTCTTCCTTGTATAGCCCACCTTACCACAGTGGTCCCTCCCCTGGCCTGTGTGCTGTAGAAAATCCACCTCCAGGACACTACTGAGGAGCAGACGATCACCAAAAGAAAACTAGAATGGGCTAAGGTGACAGAGTCAGTTTAGAAATGGAAACCATGGTGACCCAGCCAGGTTGTAAAGTGTGCATTTCACAGGGACAGGAGAAGGCAACACTTCAAGAGTTTTCTTGACAAGGTAACTATCATATCATGAAAGACACAAGATTTCCTGTACTGGGTGAGATTATGCAGAAGCAGCCTCAGGTGACTCTGTTGTACTCCAGATGACAGTGCTGTGTAGAGCCAGCACTGAGTTCTAACACCTCCATCTTGTACTGAAAGTCAGCGATTAGTTCTGTAACATTGCTCAGCAGCACGTCCTCTTGGTATTCAGCTCAACTCCAAGTCATTGGACCAAACTCCTTCAGGTGGTTGGAAGCAATTTTTGAAAAATTTGCAATGCAAAATAATCTTCAAGTACACTTACTGGCATATACAATTTTGTAGGGAAAACTGGAAAATCTGGATACATACAGTGGACCAGAAAATTTGTCTGTGTATCTAAGGCCTTGACTCCAAAGAATCCTCGCTTGTGTTTAGCCCTAAACACCTCTGAACCCAACTCCTGTCACAGCAGGGCACATCACACAGGCTGATGAGCAAACCAGTCTCAGAAGGATAAGTAAGAGTAAACAGGTAGATTCTTCTTCACTTTACAAGAGAGGATCAGAATAATGGCCAAAATTACTGTTCAAGAGACTGTCAAGATTAGGAAAGGTGGGAACCCATAGAATGGATATTTCAAAAGATGCAGTAGTGAATAATGTATTTGTAATACATATGGCAAATATAACAGCCATCTTTTAGTATAAAAAGGTATTTTACTTCGTTAGAAAGCATCTCCAACATGGCAAACAGTAAAAAAACCACAATGTATGTTCTATCAGAATATTTGCAGAATTCCATATGTACAAAAAAATTTTCCACTTCACTACATTTTTGAAATGCTCTTAATTATTGGTGGCAAGGGATGAAAAGAAAAAAGCCAGACTCAGTTTGCATGACTGACAATTAGAAAAAAGGCTTTTGGGCAGTTGAGCAAATATGATCTGGAGTCACTGACACAAATGTGGAATATCCCAGGGAAAAGAGGCACTTTTCAAAATAAAGTCACACTTTGAATTCTGGGAGAAGGAAAAGGCAGACAGTGGATCTTCTAATTTGAACATATTTTAAAAAACCTACTGGGTGTTACTGCAACATCAGCCTATTGCAGTTAAAAGACACAACCTATGCTTGCACAAACTGTGTATGGAATGGTGCATGTGGAGCATGTGTTTAAGGAGAGTGGACCACTGATAGAAAGCTCCCAAGGGGAAGAACTTCCCTAAAGCAACAAACACACATCTCTGCAAATTCTCACAGCTCATGTCAGAAATGGCTGATCTCACCAAATACTGATAATTTACACCTATTCTCCAGATGACAGTTACTGTCTAGCTTGCCTTAGTGATTCAGGCAGTGCATGAGAGTGAGGTCTGGTTTCTGCCAGAGCCTCTTTGTTAACTCAAAGGGACATGATACTGTCTTTCAAAATATTGTTCAAGAAAGGAGGAGGATTTAAGAGGTAGTCAAACATAGCACTACTGACTTTTGCATAACAGCACTCATGAAAGTGATCCTTCCATCAGAATTTACTTGTCTGAATACAGAGCAGGGTACAGGAGCCACTGCCTCCTCCCACTGGCATGAAGAAGTGAAAAGCAGCTCACTGGAGAATTCTGAGCAATGAGTCAAATTAAATGCAGTGAAGGGAACATACAGAGACCTCCACAAGAGCAACAAGAAGAGAGAAACCACTGAGATCCCAACTCTCCCACCCAAGGTGACACCAGCAGGGCAGTGATGTGTCCTTACTTGGCTGAGCAGTCCATCAGGAATCAGTTATAACGTACCTTACAAATAACAGCTATGATTGCTGTGCACACACACACATTGAACAGAGCACCAGAGTTTCAGTCTTTGCCTCTGTCTCTACAGCTCAGTTAATGAGATTATAAAGCACCTTCCTGTTTCAAAAGACCCCCCCATCAGCTTGTACCAGATCCTGCCACTGCTGTGCTTAAGAGACCTTTAAAGAAAGACACTGGGGAGGGGACCCCTGAGGACAGAATATTACCCTAAGACACTGCTGAAACCTGAAACAGATGAGGGCTGTGATATTTCTTGCCCGCTGTTACCAGATTAACCTTTCACCTGCAGGACTCACCACTTCTGTTTGCCCAACCTGTGATAAGCTGGAAATGAAGTCATTTTGACAGCTATAAAATGTCAGTTGTAAAAACAACATATTTGTTTTAGCTCAGTACCTTACCTACAGCATCTGCTATTCATTGCCATATTAGTGCATCCACAAAGGGAAAATAAGGTTCCTCACTGCAGTGGAAGAACGATGACACCGAGCTGCAGGATGCTAAGTCCAGGAGCCCACATCTTATCACAGCACTTGTGAAACTGAATCCTCCAGCTGCAAGAACAGATCCAGAGATGATTTTACAAAACACCTGGGGATGCATTTAAAACATCTGAAATAAGGAGGGAAGGTAAGCTGGAGATGACCTTCCAAGCTCTGTTTGCTAACATTTGCATGTAAATGAAACCTTACAGTGCTATGAATGGTACAATCAGGAATTCTCCTATGGCAAACTCTGTTACTGGCAATGATTCATCAACCTTTCACTCAGAAAAACTGACCTCCATTTTCTAAGACCTTGCAGAACATTCTGTGGAGATTAATTGGGTTTTGTCAGGCTTCATAAAGGCACGGTGGTGAATATGGTGTGTTTAGGTGTGCCAGTCACTGATCTCACAAACACAGATGAGACAGTCCTCAAGAGAATGAATATCTGTTGGTAACTGGCAGTTGCCTTATATGGGTGACTCTTCATTATGTGGATTTTCTTCCCTTCCACAGTACCAAATGTAAGTTATTTGGCACATCTTCAAAGTAACAATTTCTTGTGTCAACGAAACCTCATACATTACTACAATTTGGTTTTCTTACACACATTTCAGAAATGTGCAATCTTTGTAAAGTTACATAGATTTTATGACTTAGTTGAGGTTAGTAACTTTCCAAATGGAAAAGATATCAGCAAGTTCTGTGCTCACAGACATGCTGGCCCTTGAACAGTGATGCAGATGTTTTTCCCACAGAAATATGTCTGTATATTAAAAAAAACCAAAAAACTCCATGATCTACAGTCCAGGGTCATGCTACAACTCCAGCATATGGCAATGAGTAAAAAAATGTTCAGCTTTACTCATTTATAGGATATTTCAATTGCCTGTCATTACCACTGACCTTTTGCTAACACAGAGTATTGACCTGAGCTAGGGTTGAATAATCCCCTGCCACAGAAAACTGCTGCTGCAAAAGCCAAAGAATATTTGAGATACCTGATGTAACAAAAAGATAACCAATGGCACATGTATTCTTTCCAGGCATGGTTTATTGAAAACACACCAAACTGTTATCCTACATACCTGGTTTCTAACAAGCATTCTACTTGTCTGCATTATGGAAAGATCCTATCATAATAATAATACATTCTGTCACGGTAATATTTGTTCTATGAAAAGCATAATCCACCTTTTTTTCCTCTCCATACTTGTAAAATCAAACCATTCTGTTTCAGTTTATAGTACAGTGTAAATACAATGCAAAATCCCACCAGTCTAATCTACAGAGAGAATGTTGAGCAGTTATTACAGAAAACACATTGTTGATTTTTTTAAATTCTCCTACCATGAAAATTTTAAGGCACATGATAGTTACAAACACATTAGCTACTAATTACCAGTAAGCTTCTTAGTCTAGTTATTTTGTTTTTTTCTGAACAGTAAGAACCAGATTGGCAGGCCTTGTAGTATCTGCACCATCTTCCTCCTCACCTTGGACTTCAGATCATCCTACCCTGATGTCAAACTTTTAACAGAAAACAAAGGCTCATAATATCTTCCCCTTAAATGCACTAGGTTAGTTACTGTATCAGTAAATCAGAGATTTTCTCTGTCAAAGATAAGGAAACACCAGATTTTAGGGGTATCATAAAGAAATTTTGCAAAAAACTACACCTATATAAACACCTTCAAAAACTCCACCCCAACAGCACAAACCTGCTGGCTGAAAGTATTGGCACATTGTAGGTTTCACTGAGCCAGCAGCGGCTCAGCAGATGAGGCTATAACCACTCTTATGTGCCCATTTGGCTTCTGAAGCTTTGCTTGCTCAAGGGTTTGACGTGCACCTCTCTCACAGGTAGCTGAGCCCATGCTCAACCTTAAGGCAGGTAACAGAAGGTAACTCACCACCTTCAGTCTCATGAAACTGCTCTAGGAGTGAAAACTGCTTTGCCTAGCACAAGGCTTTCCTGCTAGAAAGCATTACTGAAACTGCTCCTCAGAGCTGGCGCCAACTTAGGAAACTGCTGTAACAGACATGCCACCCCTGGCTTTCTTCATGGGTCCTGACAGCAAGTCAGTTCCTAGTCCCAGGGGCATCTTGGCAACAGAGACCAGATTTGCTTTTCTGATAGAAGCACATTCAGAACCAGGTCTGAGCATGTGAGAACAGATCTGGGATAGGCAGCAGTTATGCCAGAACAGAAGACACTGAAGATTGGGACCTGTGGCTGCCCAAGCTGTTCCCTAGGGAGCATTTCAAGCTGACAACACACCTAGAGTTGTATGTATGGCTATACTGCTACTTAAATTCACAACAGAACCAAAATGTCCTACAGCCTTGCCTTTTGCTCTCCTCCTTGGATTCCACAGACACACTGACTGACCTGGGAACCATAAAGCACAACTGCTGCACACTTACTTGATGCTTCTCCAGGGGAGTTGGCACAGAGTGTTTGTTCAGTGAAAATGCCTGGGAGATATGCGAGCCAACTTCGAGGAAGAAGGTTCTATAGTAATCACGTGCTGTCAGAAGTCTCCCTCGCCCCTGTGTTATCTCAGCCCTTACTGGGCCATCAAATTTCCTCCTCCTCTTTAGCAGGAGTCTTGCAACACCATCACTTCCTTCCACAACCATCCCTCCCACTACAATTTCTGCAGGTAGAAATCTCTTCTATCCCAGCCTCTTGCAGGCAGATTCCCTCCTGTTTTCACAGTGGAGTCAACAGTAAAAGAGGAGGTCACAAACCTGAGCCCTAAAAAGCAGTGCCTGCCTTTTAGCAGGAGACTCTAGACCCTACTGCAGCATTAGTCAACACACACTGCCACTTTCCCTTCTTTACATACAGTCCCTGCTGCCAAAATACAACAATTACGGGTTCATACACCCACATTCCAGAACAGCTCAAACAGCCAGTCACACTTGAGCCAACAAGGGGAGAGGTGAGGGCAGGGGTGGGCACACATCCCACCAGTGAGCCCCTGGCCACCGACAAAAAGGACATTAAATCACTAGACCTGGTTCAAAGTACCCTGCTTTGGACCTCAGCAGGTGGGCTGATAATACAAAGTGATCGTTTCACAAACAAATCATCCCCCAATCTGTTTTCTTTCCTCATCATCCAAATAACAGTTAGTTTGTCAAGAAGAAAAACCCCCCACAGTAGTGCTGAGGATGGGTTATTGCTACATACTTGGGAATTAGTTGTCAATGTAAGGCATGGGAAGGGTAGGGGTTTGATGTGTGATTCCCAGGGGAAGCTTTGGCCCATCAACTTGGTATCCAACTTCTTGACACACCATCCTCTGATTTTCTGCAGCAATAAACCATGCTGTCAGCTCACAACTCTGCTGGCTGCTGTAACACCCCCAGGAAAACAAAGAACAGTTTGCTACGATGACCTGGGCAGCCAGTGCCATTTAACCTGATAGGGACAGTTCTGGGTGCAGTGTAAATACAAAAAAAGACTTTTGGGAGAAGTGAGATGGGGTCTGAATCTGCTTCTCCAATATCCTTAGTGTTTTTAGCCCATTAATGACACAGATGAACGTGGACTCCAACCCAGATTCTGAGTGTCCCTGTAGTGTCCCAATAAGAGCCATGGGATACCTAGGATTGGAAGTCATGACCATAATTGGCCCCAGTCACTTCATTTGCTCCCTCCTGCAGTTTTCTCTGATAACTTCTTGCTGGCTTTGAAATATCTGCACAATAACTAAACCACAAAGTCTTAGCAGAGACTCCTTTCAACAGTCAGGTCTTTATTTTAAGTGAACTTTTTCTCAGACTCCTTTGGTAAATATATGATTTGAAGTAGATCAGGGACAGACTGACAGCATGGCCCTTCTCTTACACTGTTCTAGTCAGCTACAAAGCAGGTTCCATTGCTAATTACTGAACGTTTTTAAAAAAATCCTTTCATATACAAAAAGAATACACCAAGTACATAACCAAAAGTGATATAAAACTCTTCTGTGTAGCTTGGTTAAAAGGGTCTCCGCGTATTGGCAGAACAAGTATGAAAAGAGCACCATTGATATAATATACAGTCAGACGATGTATCTGGTTTCATTGCCACACTTTATGTCTACACAGAGAGACACTGCCCCGACACAGATAGTCACAGGTGCCTCTCTTTGCTTCCCTTGATCCGCTGAGCATCTTTGGCCCAATAGGACTCTCATGCAGGTGAAATAACAAATCTTTGCTATGTTGATTTGCTCCAAGCAACTTCACCTTCCCCAGGATCCAGAAGTGACACTGCAACGTATGTGGAAGATGAGGGTCAAAAGGGAGCGTGCAAAGCAGCACACGTATCATCCAAATCACTGACAGCTTCTGGCATCAGTCTTTTTCCCTGAATCAACAAATGCTTCCCTCTCCTGCAAACTACTTTACATGGTTTTGTTAACCTATTCTCTGCACAACAATATATATATATAGATATATAGACTTTTTTATTTATTTATATATATGTATTCATGTCAAATTTTTAATATACTCAAGAAGATACAAAGCTCTTGGTACTTGCCTTTTTTTAAAGTTTTTTAAAATTTTTTTTTACAAAAAATGTAATGGTTACTATTACAGTAATATTTTGGGGGAGGTGAGATTGTTGGATACTTCCCCTTTTTAGTTACAAAAGGAACGGCAGGCACTGAAAACCGCAAATGATGTTTGCTAGACTCAAGGATGTGCTTTCCAGTCACACCGTTTTTAGGAGCTTGTTTAAAACTAAATGTGGCAATCAAAGAACAATGGCAACCAAGTAAAATCAGCAAAAGTCCTCTCAATGCTAATGCTGAGACATTTGCTTCCTATTCTCATCTGCTGCCCTCCCTTGACCAATGCCTGGAGAAAATCAGTGATCTGAAATCATTTAGTCCCCGGCATTTCCAGATACCACATTTGCAGAGTACATTTTCTTGAGGTAAACATTCCCCTACAGAAGGCAGGCCTTGGCATCCTGGAGGAGAGCTGCTGCACACAGGTGATTTTCACACCACGTGAAATATGCAATCTCAAAAGCAAAGGAACACAGAAACCATGACAATGATTTTAAAATGCCAAACCAGTTCCCTTTGTGGCATTTTTCATCAGGATCTTTAGCCCAAATCAAACATGGATCCAACACTGAAAAATTTATCAAATGTAAGTGACAGACCCATCTCAAATTTATAGTGTGTTCAAAATGAGACATCCTACAAAAAAGCTCCTATTTCCTTCAATGTCTTAACAGCTATGGCAAAAGTAGTTCATCATAATCAATGCAAAAATGATACATTTAACATGTAAAAGCTCCTTATTGCAATCTTTGAGAACATGAAAATAAAAAGCCAGCCAACTCCATTTCCCAGCACATATTTCTGAACCAGGGACACTGAAACCTTCCATAAACTGCTTTTCAATATGTAGAAATAAAAACAGACATTACAGAATTCAAAAGGCAGAAGTATTGTACACCAGATTATAATGATAATATAGCACTGTGATTGATATAGCTTACTCTAAAAGCAGATTATACAGCTTGCATCAATTTTGTCATCCACTCTCCAGTTCATTTAACTAGGCGTTTAATAGCTTTTGTTCTGCATTTTCTCCCTTCATTGAAATCCAATAAACCCACTCAACATTCCTGCACCTTCTGTGGGAATAATAAAGAAAACCTAAACATTTTTCAGAAAGCCTTCAAAAATGTTAAGAGTCACAGTTCAAAAGAAATCCCCCAAAACAAAAACCAGAACCATGAACCCCAAACCAGAAAAGTGCTATTCTCCTCATGGCTACACCTACAGTATCATTTCAAACATGCCGCAGTTCCCATCTCGCTGTGAAGCTGCCCCATGATGTGCGCTTCTCCAACTTGGCACCATCCACACGTAAGAGTCACCTAAGAACACAGCCAGCTACATGGAAGCTTGGATTCTCTTTTCTTGCTTTTCTTCTTGCAGGAGTGGGAGGGAGGGAGGGAGGGAGGGGGAGGCGGTGGCTGTCTCTGGTGGGAATGTCAGGGAGTTAAGCAGCAGAGTGTCTCGCTGTAAGGCATCGTGCTCCGGGCGATGGCACTCGGGTGGGTTCTCTCCCCACGCCCTCCTGGGACCTGCAGCCCTCCCAGTCTGAATGGCAGTGGTGACTGATGAGATCCTCTGGGTCGATTCAATGTTTGTTTCTCCCCCCTCAATTAAAAAAAATGTGGTTGGACTTTAGCCCTGCAAAATAAAGTCAGAACTGATTAATACCAGTCATTAGCATGGCCTTGGTGATCTCCATCACCTTGTTGTAGGACAGTGACTGGAAATGCCAACCTATGCCAACACATGGGCCCTTTGTTGGGCATGTCTGTGAAAAACAAGCACAAACCTAATTTTTCAAAGTCAGGACCCCACCTGTAGGGCTTCACTGCTCAGAGCAGAGTGCGGGAATGAAGCAGGCACCACAGGCACATTGATGCTACCCCGTGCCTGAGTCACCATGGCTCATCATGCAGCGCTGAGCAGCCGTGGGAGGCCAATGGTGCCAGGACCTGCTCTGTGACAGCACCTCAAAATGCTGAAAGCCTTCTCTGGGCAGGTGCTTCCAACCAGAAACAGAAACCATCTGCTAACACCTTGCATTTCTATTAGACTGAAAGGAAGGAGGGAAAAAAATATCCAGCACCACCACCCAAAAACATACAGGAGCTTTCTCTCCCACTAATGAAAGGGATTTCCATGCAGAATTATGTGGGTGAATTACAGCTCATGGTTAGGAATTTGGGCCTTTAAAGTCTCTTGCCCATTCTGATGGGAAAGTTGCTCAGTGCCTTCATGACAGTCACTGAAATTTTCCTTTAGTCATAGCCAGGGGCACAACACCTGCTGTTCCAAACACAGCATCCTCTGACGGAGTGCCAGAAGGTATCACCGGGGTGACTCGAGCAAGACAGCAGGACACAGATTAGCAGTGGCAGGAGCGAGGAAAGGCTGGTAACATTACTGAGGAACTTGGCACATGGCAAAGGCACACAACTAGAACACAACAAAAAGGCACCTTTCTTTAGTGACACACAATAAAAAAAAAAAGAAAATGGGAAGTGGGAGTTGTGGGTCACTATTTATTGTGTAACCAATATCATCTCTCCTTGCAAAGTAACTCCTGTACAGTCAGCAGCTTTCCTGCTGTAATTCGTGGGAACCTTAGGGGACATCCAAAAATAGTCAAGGATATGTTTTTTCTTAAGTCTCAGGCTAATCCTTATAATGAGCATTGAGGGAGAAAAATGGTTGGAAGCAGGAACACAATACTCAAATTCATTCCCATGGCCTAACAGCAGAAATATTTCACATTTCAGCTGACAACTAATCATTCACAATATTAATTTTCTGCCTGATTATTTGACAGGTTATTTTTAATCAAACTGTGGTGTTTTATTGCATTTCATTAAAGATACACTGAATAGTATAAACACCACTTTTTTTTTTCTTCCAAATGCACTTTCATCTATCTCTAAGTTAGCAGTTAGATTTGAAGAGATCCCACAGCTATACAGATCATGCACAAGAGAAAGTTATTCACTAGACCCAATTACCATTAAAAGGACGTACCATGCATGCAAATTAGACCCAGGAGTCAACAGGCTGGGGTTTAATGTCACGGGCATCCACCAGATTCACTGAAGCCCTGTTACTCCTGTTAATGTTTTTCCTATTTGTGTCATTCTGCAGCACAGGGTGAGGAGTTAAAGCAAAACAGAGCAGATTAATCAAACAAAACCACCAAACAAGTCAGCTTAAAGTAGCACAAGGGAAAATTAGTGGTAGAGAAAGAAACAAGATCAGCAAAGGCACAATACTGACAAAAGCATTTGCAACAGCCAAAAGGCCACACTTCCCTGGATTCCCAGCCTCCCATGAGCTTGCACACAGCTCACAAGCCACAACCCCCACAGCCACATTTCTGTTTGGCAGCACAGAGAGGAAGAGCAGCAGCTGCTCAGCTGTGCCCAGGTGAGGGCAGGGCTGTGGCCACTGTTGCTGTGCACAATAGCCTGGATTCAGGCTACCCCCAGGTGCTCAGAACCAAGAGGCAGCACAGGCTATGAGTCACACACTGTTGAGGTGAAATGTTTTTTCCTCTCTTTCTCATAAAAGCAAAGCAGCACCTCCTGAACTCTGGTTGTCCTTCACTTTGGTCATACACTGGAGTTAGGGCTGCTTGATGTGATTTTGAGGGTTGCATTGGACCACGTTAATGAATTTTGAGTAGAAAAAATAACAAGTACTTGTTAATTTTCCTATCTTATCCTATTTTCCTTAAAGAGATATTTTTTGCCAAGTTCCTATTGATCAACATTCTTATATAACTTACTGCATCCATTCCTGCTGCATCCTTGCACAACTGTACTCGAACTGTGATGAGGGAACTAGGAAGTTTATTTGACTGATACTGGCTCAAGCAGGACCATCTCTTGCCAACTGGAGGAGAGGGACACATTGTAGGACTTCAGTAATCAGCTTAAAAAAAGTCCAGGCAGATTGAAGCCACTCTCCAGGGTGTACCTTCTTGGAAAGGCAGAACACAGCAGGAAATGCCTGACTAGGCAAGTTAAAACAGACAAGTTGGTGCAGTTTTCCTAGTTTACCATCTAGGGAAGTATTTTTCTCCAAATCCCATTTTTTTATTTCCCTGTTCAACGATGGTGGGTTTGTCTTTCAGCTGACTGAAGTTTAACTGCTTCCCATCAACAGAAATCACCTGGATTTTCTGGTTTTATCAACAATGTGCAGAAGGTTATTAAGGACAGCCTTCTGCAGACTAGCAATAGTGTCTCCTACCACTGACTCTTATTTCAATGAATCCTCATTTTCCTTCTTGAAATTACTCCCCCAGGGGAAAATCCAAGCTTGTATTAAGGCCAGGAAGAACTGGTGGCCACAGCATTTTTACATTCACAGACTTTTTGCTCTGAAAAGGTACAGAAGTGCAACAGAAATTACACAGAGCCTACTGAGCCACACTTGCACACAGCCCATAATACAAAAAATCTTGTAAAGTAAGAATTATTTTCATTTAGAAAGTAGTCTAAATTTGTATTTAGAAAACACACAGACAACTGTGCATGTCTCTTCTTCGCTCTCAATCTCCCTGGCCCATGGCCATGGTCCACCATCAGGACTGTGAATGAGTGCTGCAGAAATGAGTCCTATTCACCACACTGCTGGACATGGACACACAAGATCACACCTATTTCTCATGATGAAGACAATAAAGCAGCATGACAACCTGAAGAGACTTGTCAAAACAAAGTCTGAGCACAGTTACACAGCTCAGGGCCAGGGAATGCTGCCTGGACAAGGGCAACAGAACAAACACTTCCTATCTTTACAACCTCATCCATTTACAAGAGTACAGGAGCAAGTACCTGCACTTGCTGCTGCACTGGAAAGCAACATTTTTTTTTTAATTTCTAGTTAGCCAAGTGCTAAATTACAAAATAATGCCTTTATGTGAAATAAAAGAAGGCCCTTTACACAGCCCCCTGGTGAGTGACTGCCCTGTGTTTCTGGCTGAGGACACTGGATCCTTTCTTCCCAAGGCACTAACTACCCTCAGCAGGAAGGGGAGCTCACTTTTAAAGGTTCCTTCTCGGAAGCATCTCCTGTGTTATCACTGCTCTTGTACTTGCGCTCCTTGTCTCGGTGGTCGATGGTGGAATATCCATCTGAGGAGAAAACACAACAGTCAGGCATGAAGCAAAAACAAGAGCAGAAACAGAGCTGATGCAAGCAGAATTCTTTAGCAAGGAAAACAAACCACCACAACCCAAAGATGCCGGCAGCCTGCTTCTCATGTGCTCCAGCTCTGAAATTTCATTTTTACTAGCTAAAAACAAACAGAGAAGCCTTCTTTTTATAGCACTGCCAGATGCTGGCACTCATTAGCAAGCAGCACTGTTTTCATCCCAGCCTGCTGCACTTTTTAGTGTGCCCAAGGAAAGCAGCAAGTTGTCATCTCATGCCCTGTGGCTAATGAGCTCCAAATTCAGCCCAAATCCTGCATTCCTTGCTTAGCAGTCTGATTAATTGGCTGTGTTCATTCTCTGAATGCTCTGCAGCCTGTTACCACTTTTCCTGAGCCTGACTACTAGCAGGACATGACAATAATTTGGAAGAGTCCCCGTCAGAGCACTGAGAAAAAGGGCCTGTCGAGTTGGAAGAAATCTCAATGCAATCCCTGCTGTGCTTGGGCTTTCATTGCAAAGCAGCACCTGTTGGTGCCTTTTCTCCTGACAACTATGGAACAGCATGAAAACATGATGAACACAAGGAAGAAAACTGTGAGAGAGTTCTATAAAGAAATGGCTGTAATTATTTCAGAACCTTTGCTTTGAATCATTGTCAGACAATGCAAAACTTAATTTATTTTCGTGATGCATCAAATTTCCCTCATTATCAGTGACAAATAGATCCTTGCCTGCTCTGCTTTGACAGCATTGTAATCTGGAGTAAACAACACCCAAATTTATACCTCCCTGTAGGCTTTTGTTTTCCCCTGTGTAACTGAGGGATCATTACTGTTTTCTTGTCCTGACAAACTGTGTTTTTAGAATACTACAAAAAGTTTTACATAAACTATGAAAATGCCTCTCTCTCCGTTTGTTACTTGCCTGTAACAGGCCATTAAGGAAAAGTGAGTGATGTATTTGTGGGCTTCTCGCGGCACTGTTTGCCCACATGACAACTGCACACAGAGTCAGGTTAAACTGAGAAAAGCTGAGAAAACTGAGAAACTGAGAAAAGCTGCAGTGTTCTGTGTGCCTCAAACCCAAGTGCACACAGACCAGCAACAAGCACCTGAAGCAGGATGCATTTTTGACATCAAGGGCAGTAAAAGATGATTTAACCATGCTGACCAAAAATAGCTAAGGAATTTTGGAGTTATACATGTAGTTCACAGATCATAAAGCATGATTTGCTACACAGCATTAAACTTACAATTACTTGTTGACAATCAAGATGCTTGACATTCTTAGCTATTCCTTTTGAACAAAAAAAGAAAAAAACCAGCTGCACCCAGCTACCCAGCCAGCACTCATGGGGAACGCACGACCAATAATTCTCTTTCAAATGACAGGCATGAACACTGCTAGTAGGCTATGTCCTAATCTACAGATTCATCATCTAGTTAGGACAAAATACTTCACAAAAGTATGTATTCAGTGATGCAAAAACAGAAAATTAAACTTGCAGCATCTGGGTGGTAGCTTTTTACAATCTCATGGTAACTCACAAGAATGTAATGGATCACTTTGCATTTTTGTAGTGGCATCATCATGGATGACCAACAAATACTTCCAAAAGGAATTGCCAAGACACAATGGAAACCTCTGAACTACCCCCAGAAAGCCACAGCCACTAAGTGAAGCTGATGGCAGCTGTGATAATTCCCAGGGAGCAAGGTCATTAGTAAACTATAATAATAAAAAATAAAAAACCAAATCAGATATTTAATAATATGAAAAAATTAAAACTCCCATACTTAGCCAGGACACATCAGCAAGAGGAAAATCCAATTTTTGCACTGGCAGTAATCTGACAACAAAGAACACTCAAGAACTTTGCCCTTTTCATCTGAACTCCAACACATTTTGCATTTTGTCCCATGGGCCCCTGGCCTGTACACAGACTGGCACCCACAGGTCATGTGTCCAAAATCCACACACTGTTCTATGCCTCTGTCAAGATAAGCAGCAGCAGAGATAGGAAGTTCATGATTTGATCAAATAAAATGAGAAATTGAAAGAGGCTGCATTAGAGAAGAAATACCTCGCTGCCCTGAGAACCACAGATCTACAAGGAAGTTAGAAATCTGCTTCTCCCATATTTCAGATTCATTTGAAGAGACAATCAGAAGTAACTGCTTCTGTGGCATAAAGATCTATACATATCTTGCTGCTCCAAGGTATAAGTACATTACTTTGACTTAATACAATCCCTTGTATAGACAAAAGTTACTTTGGTCAATAGAGCAATGTCCCATCCTTGGCTTGTTTATTTCTCTCTCTCAGCATCCTGCTTGTTGTCATCTCTATTGCTTCTCTATCTCCCCCTCACTCTACAGCAACATTTTTATGTCATCACAGATTACAGGACCAAATACATGCCTGCCAGTGTCAGTCCATTTGTGCCCTCACACAGCTCTCAACTTACAAAAGGTCAAACCTCTAAACCCATCAAAGAGAAGGAGGAGAAAGGAAAAGTCATGCCTGAAGATGGGCATGGAGGACAGTGGCATTTGAACTCTGTGTATCTGGTCTGAACAATTTCACTTCCCAAGTGCTCCTGTCTGAGTGCCTGCAGGTTAACTAAAGCACACACAGAGTTCTGGAGGATTTGGCACAGACTGGAGGTCACCATTCTGCTGCTTCTGCAGAGAGCTTGGGGCAGGGCCACAGGCACACAGTGACAGTGGCACTGCTGCTCTGCAGCCTGCCTGGAGTGGGGACACCTGACAGACCTGATCATCCCATGGTCACTCGTAATATGGGGTTTCTTCTGTCTCCCAGCACATCCACACCCTACCCAGGCTGTTCCACTGCCCCAGACAGCAGGGACCTGACTGCTCTAGTACTGCTGGCTGATGGGAACGGATCCTTCTGCCTCCCTCACCAATGACAGCCAAGTGATTTCCTCTGTTGAGAAGGGTAACCCCTACAGCATTAGCAAAGAAGCTGCACCAGCAATTTTCTTTTTGTGATCTTGAAGCAGAGCCCATGTGGGTTAACAGGAAAGGCCCAGGCACCAGGACAGCTTAAACACTGAGAAGAACCCACAGAGGAGGGGCAGACAGGTGGGGATGTTCTGGAACCATCAGTCCTGTATGGATGTACTCTGCAGGGGATGAACACTGGGCTGGAAGGACCAGTTCATTCCAGAGTGGAAAAAGAACAAAAACTCCAGAACATAACAGTCCACTATGAAGTTAAAATCTGAAAATATAGTCTAGAGCAGCCTTCTCATATTAATATGTCCATAAGACAAAAAACATGCAGCATTTGGAAGAGCCTGAAGAAAAGAGATGAAATGTTGTTATTCCAGTTCCCTGGAATTAAGGATAGTAAACTGGATAAATGAAGTTGTGCTATTTCAGAGGTCAGCTGAAAAGAGAATAAAGTCATAGTCATATTGGAAGTAAAAAGCACTGAAAAGCGGGAAGCAGGAAAATTTGACAGATCTCATCTTCTAAAGGTGATAAAAAGACTGGAGAACAGCATGGCCCAGAGAATCTGCCTGATGCCGTACATATGCTGTAAATTTGCATTTTGTTTTGTACTCAGGGCTGCACCAGTAACTCCTGAGAGCATAAGGCAGCAATTAATACTGAGATTATAAACAATCAGCACTGCCCATTCTGCACTACCTGCCAGCACACAGCTATTCCTGCCAGGCAATCCTCTACAAAGAGATTTTCTTCCATTGTGAGAACAAATGTTTCAGTGTTCCCTAAGGCAAAATACATATGGACAGTTGATTCATGGCAGGTGGCATCTCATTTTTCCAAGAATACAAAAGGTAATATATAATACCTGTTCTTTTACTTTCTGAACATGCTTGGCTTTTTTTTTTTTTGGCTCTAACTTGCTATTTTATTCAATCACAGTTACTAATAGCAGTGTACCAAACTGATCTGGAGGTATTCATACAGGTGCATTTAAATAGGTGCAAATTCTCAAGACACCACACAGCACCTTTATCTACCTTGGTAAAGGGAAAAAGCCCTACAAGTTTAACACTACAGAGCTTATCAGTCTCAAAGCACATCACTGACAGTCAGTGGCTCTTCTCAGTCTAGAGGAAAAGCCAGGCTCATTTAGATGCAGGTAAATGGAAAGCAGAGTCATGAATATCACACACACTAACCTATTTTTGGTTTTACCTACAAAAAAAAAAGGCAGAACAGATTTAAATACAAGCAATACATTGAAGTAAATTTTCAACTCTTTCTTTCAGAATCCTGGAGACTTCCAGATCTGTAATACGGAATGCAGCTGCCTCAGGGACCAAAGAGCAGAATGAAAGCTAGGTCAGTGTACCTCCAATATATGCATGAAGTAGTGGGGGAAATTGGTGTGACACTCTACATGTATACAAAGGAAAAAAAAAGACGATGACCAATATTTTGTGAGGTAATGTTTTGTTTTAAATGTCAGCTTTATCCATCTGAAATAATATCTCCTAGAGAAATAGCTGAACTTTCCTGTGAGTGACAGTGTGCTCTATTGGAACAGACAGAGAGTTTGATCTAGGACTGAATTTACCTGGGCCAAGTTCATCCATAGGTATCATATCACGACTCCCCGACTTCTCATTATCTAGAAAACAGAAGCATTGGAACAACTTGAGGTATATTTGCTTTTCTCAAAACCTGGTAGTTCTGAATTAGTCACAAAACCAGAGAGGTTGATAAAGTACTGAATGCAGAGATTATTGTAAAAAAAATTCTCGAACTATTCCATTGTTATCCATTCAGAAAGGGAAGTCTGAATCAAATTCTTCAGAGAGCACATGTAATCCATGTATTTTCTGCTTTGGCACTGTAATACAGGGCTTTCTCTCTCAAACAGAAACCACAGTTCTGCTTTGGACTACCTACCACAATTAACAAGCTTCTCTTTGGTCTCTCCAGAGTAAAAGAGAAGGAAAATAAGTCAGGGTGCAGCTTCTCATGGCACACCAGCCAATCCAGCATCTGCTGAGCCAACAGAAAACTAATCCACAAAGAAAAGAAGTTTCCTGTCACATCAGCAAGCTGACCCAAATCATCCTCAGTCTCCCATCATGTGCCAGGTTTGATCAAAGACAGGGAGGGTGGAAACAGGCAGGGCAGTGTGGGGCTGTTGTTTCTGCAGTAGCCTGCAGTTAAACCAGAGAAAGTGCACCAGACAAATCCTGCTCTTAGCAACCAGAGCCAGGCTCAGAGACACAGCAATCATGGTGAAATCAAAGCTGGTGCTACACTGGTGTTGGTGTGGCTGTGCCTATGAAAAAGCACAGATAGGATTAGTTGGAGCTTGAATAAACTCCTCTCCAATAAAAAAATCCTGCATGGTAGAGGAAGAGGCTGTGCCAAAATGGGCACATTTATTTAAAAAATGGAAAGACTCCAATACAGAGTAGGGGTAAGGTCAACCCCACTTGCAGGAAGATTAAACTGATAACACTGCATCCAAGTTGAGAAAACGGTATCAGCAGTGTACATTTTGTAAGGAAAGAAATTCTATCCATCTCCAGGTAATAGGGACTGATTATTTTGAGACTGTGGGGTAAAAAGCACACAGGAATAGTTCATTTTTACCCCCTTGTGCTGTAACACAGTCACAGCAAATCCAGAAAACCAGTAAAGCACTATATGACAAGCGATAAAGAGAAGAACTGACCTTGACTTTTATCCACCAGAGGCAAAGTGCTGTCATCATAGCCAGACCTGCCAGCAGTACCTTTGGAGCCCTTTGGAGCTGCAGAAACAGACTACAAGAGAAAAACCACACAGACACCAAATTGCTACTCATGGAAACTGAACAATACAAATAAATGAACCAACAGCACGGGGAGAGATTATAGAATGCACTTAAGCCCCCCTTCTGTTGATAATACGGAACTTTTAATACAGAATATATTTCATTTCTGATAATACAGAATATTTTTCATTTTCACATCAATTTGATGGAGTTTTCTCCCTGTTTTCTCAATGGCAGCACTGCTGCCCTGTGAAAGAAGCAAAAGCCTTCCACAAGAAAAGGTGAGGAGGCTGCATGTCAAGCAGAGGTGGCTGCCCTAGGCTGCTGTACAGAATGTTTCAAAGGAGACACAACTAAGACAAGACATACTAATTCTTCCACCAGTAAATCGGGGCATTTGGGCTGTACAGGAAGGCAAACTCCCCAAACCTAACAAGCTGCATTCCAAAGACCACACCAAAGCACAGCCAGACATCTATGCAGGATGGTGTTACTGAGTAGGGTACAATCCACTGTGCTCTCAACTGCAAGAACAGAAGTGAAAACGAAGATCTACAGACTGCAAGGGTGGCCTAAGTAAGGACATCTCCACTCAGGCACTTCCAGAACCTATTTAAGATCTTTACCTGAAAGTGTGACTTGTTCCACCCATCCTTCTGAAGGGCATTTCGTAGTTCTTTATAGCTCCAGATCATCTGAAGAATGTGAGATGCTGCTTTTGTTTCTCTGGGAGACTGGCTGATTTGCAAGATAAAATGACAGTTTAAGTATCAAGCAATGTCCAACTATTTGTATGTTAATACTCCACACAGCTATTATTTGAACCTATAACTAATGGGATATATGTGAAATCATTCAGTGACTTCCTAATATCTACAGGTATTTGCTGACAAAACCAGAAATTGAAATGTTATGAATTTTGCACATTTCTGTGTTTTCAGAGGTATTGCTGGACAAGCACTGTCAGGTCAGGTCAGAAGCCCTGGTGACACTTTTGTCTTGTAGCTGTCATTAACAAAGAACAGACACATTCCATTCTGCCTGGATTTAATGAGGAAAAAAAAAAACCCAAACAAAAAAAAATGTTCTCAGCTGCTTTTCAAACCTTCATCCCAATGTACACCTATTCATCACAATTCAATGAAGTTGCTCCATGGTTTAAAATACCTTACACAGTAATTTCGGTCAGCAAAAAAAAGTAAGCTGTTTTTAAATCGAAAATGAAATTTTATCTACTCCTTATTAAGTCAGTACACAGACACCTTTTATAATATAGAACAGGTGTAGATTATTGGTGGCTCTCATATTTAGTAACAATACAACCCAAGAAGGCTACTGCAGCCACCCTCCCAGAAGTCTGCAGCAAACACACCTACAATGAACTATGACAGGAACTACACGAAACAAAGTTTCCTCTACAGCAGTCAGAACAGAGTTCTTAAATGGAAGAAAATTTGTCACTTAAATCACCACCAGCAGCCCTTTGGCCAGAACAATTACCACACACCATTAACCATTTCACTTAAAAGAAACAGATTTCATCACTGACATTCCAGCAGTGGAACACAGAAAAAAGGCTTTCCAAACTAAAACCAAAGATCATGATGTCACTGCAAATGCTGCCTGCTGAGTGTATATGTGGTGCGAAGATGATTCTGACAAGGAGAGAGCACATCTTAACATGACTGAAGTGACTCATCAATTAACCTTTTTCATCAAGTACATTTAAAGGTGCTGGCTGGCTTTACTTTGTTTATATTAACTGCTGAAATTACAGCTCGGAAACATTGGGATGCTCCAATACTTTCACAAAGCAAAAGCTGCTGTTCATAGCGACATTTTCATGTTTGCAAGGAGTTCTTATGCCTTTTGCTTTCAACTGTCACTTACCTTGACTTGCTGATAGCTACCAGCTTCTGAATGCCCTGTGTCTGGATCAGAGACCTTGCATTTTCTGAGCTGTCAGTAATGATTTCATGGATGGTATTCAACACTGCAACCACAGTGTCCTCTTCCAGGTTCTTTGCAGATCTCTGCTGCCTGCTGGGCAAATTTCTTACCAGCTCACCCATGGCATAACTACCTAGATAAGGGGAAGAGATACCATTAGGCAGCCCTAATAATCAGTTCAGCTTTCCAACCTGAATGATAGAAGTCAATGGTGTTTGCTATATTGAAGAAACCCCTTATAATGCATGTGTTTTAAACCACAAGACTGGAACTTCACAGAGTATTTATCATTCATTCATTATTTCAAGGTGATTGACAGCTGATAAAGCTAAAATAAAGTCCTTCATCACAGATTCTGAAAGGTATTGAGGAGAGAAAAAAGGCATTTTTACTGAGAATTTTACAGCCAACATCTATCATATTTTGCAAAGCCTGAGGCAAAAAAGCATCCAGTAGTGGCTAATGCCAGGTATTCATGCTAATACACACACATGGTTTACTCAGCTTAGCCCTGTAATAGGCCTTCTGGGGCAAGGTGGGCAGCCATGCATTTATTAACCTTCTCCAACAAAGGTAAGAGAGCGTTTCCTCCTGGGTGCAGCTAGCCTTCTCCATGTATAGTACTTGAGAAAAAACAGGGAATCTGGACTTTATCATTCCCAGATATCCATCTGTACCATTTGCCTGGCTACACCTCTGAACTATTAAAATGAGAAGCTGACATATTAAGGTAGAATCTCACCTTGCAATTGCCATGATGGCCCTAAACATGTCACCAGAATTTCCTGGCCTGACAAAGCTAGAGTTTAAACAAATACCTTAGTTAAATACAGAAGTCATCTAAAGGAAAAAACTCATCTCAGCTGAATCTTTCAAGATTCCTGCTTATGGGCAGGTGAATGTTATTTACCACTTTGGATAGGAGCTACAGCAGCGCTGAACATCAACTTGAAGAATATTAAGTTGTTTAGTGTCCAGCTCCTACAAGTATCCACCAGGCAAAGGGATGAGAAAGGAAGGAGGAAGCAAAAAACCAAAGGTACAACTTTAGAGCTCCCTGCACTTCCCCAGGTTAGCTCAGCAAAACAAAGGCCAGACTCCCACTCTAACTGCAATACCAGGTGGGCCTAAGGAGCAACATCTATGAGCACAAGTCCCATAACAACCAGAGCTAAGGAAAAGACAAGAAACCTCTTATCCCATCCAGCCCTCTGCACATCTACTACACACACTCCTCTCCTGCAAAAAAGTATACCTAATGGTTCTCTCAAGTTAGAGATCTCCCTCAAGCCACAGCTTGTTTGAGTGGGCTGGACATACATTCTGAGCTGACAGCTCCCCACTTGACAGATACATGGATGGAAACTGCAGAGAGAACAAATCCTCAACAGAAGGGACAAAACCTCAGGTCTCAAGGGTCTCCAAGCTCCCAGGCTGGTTAGAGAAGTTCAGAAGATACCTATGAGGTCTTTATTGCGGCGATCCATGGAAAGGTTTCTCAGGGCAATGGACACAGCCCTCACAACCTTGTCTGAGTCGGACTGGAGCAGCTCCACGAGCACCGGCAGCCCCCTCTCCTTCCGCACCGTCGCACGGATGTACGTGGACCACTGACCAGGACACACAAGGGAAAAGAAACAACACCAAGTACTGTGAGTTCATACACCTGCTCTTCCCTTGCCCCTGGCATTTCCTTCAGTGCTGTAACTCATTTTTTCTCTGCAAAGACCAGTTAGGTTGTGGGTGCTGATTTATCCCATTGCCTTCAACCTTCATTCAAGTTCACCAAGAACCAAGGAAGAAAGGGTGTATAAGTTCATCCTACAGCTTCTGGGGAAAGAGAGCAGGAACAGAAGGAAGAAGCATCATCTGCCAGCATCTGTTCTGAACACACCTTGGTGTGAAAACACATCCCTCTGGATTAGGAAAAAAGAGGTCACTTGGAGGAAACACTAAAGCATCTAAAGCATCTGTTATCTTCCTCCTCCTCCAATTTCATGGTTTTATTCTGTTTCATGATTGTTTTTCAAACAAACCTGTATTATTTAAAATAAGCTGGCAGGCAGCCGTGAAACACCACCCTGCCAACCCTCAGGCTGCTATCAGTCCCACTTTGCTGAGCAGTTCTAGAAGTAATCAGGCAAATCTTTGCGAGAACTGCCTGATTAGTGCTGGGGATGCTTCACAGAGGGTATTAGGGGACACTCTGGAGTGCAGTTTCCTCAGCTAACTGTCAATCCAACAAGTTAAGTATTCAGAACACATAACTATCTAATACCAGGCTTTTCTGAATGGACAAAGCAATGCTTACATGGCTGAAGTGGTGGCACTGAGCATAGTTCTGCTATGTAAACATCACCAGCCCAGAAGATGCAAAATGTGTTCAATAAGCAAATTGAACTAATTTCCTTGACATTCCCACTTCCTTCATTTTTAAAGGAGATACAAATGTACAAAGTAACAGTGCACCTACAATGGGACATCCCCTTACTCTTTACTTACACAAAGGAAACAAAAGAAGACTGAAGACTACACTCACCGTCCAGTTGCCAGCACTGAGGTTCTGCAAAGCTCCTGCTGCAGCTTCCAGAGTGTTGAAGTTCTGACTTTCAGTGAGGATGGAGAGGTACAGTCGGACCACATCTGGCTGGTACAGTAATTCAAAGCCTGCAGGTGGGGCAAGAGGAGAACAGAAGCAAGAAAGGCAGAGAACACAATGTATAAACAAACACATACTCCTATTTAATAACCTAACAGAACAACCGAAAGCTGTGACGACACAGAAGGAAGAGCTTTTGTCATGTCCAAGACATTCTATCCACAATTGCTGGAAATGGTGGAGACACCAACACTTCAAGGTTGTCAATAAAGGCTGACAATTGTCTTAAGGTTGACAGTTCTTTCTGGAATCTGTGCTATGCTATGAACTGCCCAGAATGCAGGTGGTGACAAGGGACAATTTTTGCCTGTGACAATTACTACTTTGCATCTCTAGACTGGGCTGCAAATTCACCTTGCACTCCTGTCCTTGCTCAAATATCTCTCAATACTTTTAGAGACACAAAGAGCAGGACCAAACAGAGTGAGCTACACCATCCTGTCAGCCACACCCTGCACACACCTAGGGGACAGAAGGAAGGGGCAGGATGTCAAAGTGACCAGCACCCCCAAGTGTGAGTGGCAAGGAGGAACACTGACTCTAGTTCAGATATTCAGCACAGAAATACGCCAGCATTGTCCCACTCTGGGAGACTGTGACAGCCACATCTGTTCACTGCAGATCCCAGAGTCACTGTATCAGCTGTGCAGTTTCAGCATGACAGGAATGAGAGCTCTGCCAAGGATTTCCTTTTGTGATGCTGAGTAACTGACAGTACCATCCTGTTCTGACTTCCTCATCCATAGGATTAGTATTTATGCATCTACCCACCTTAAAAGGATCTTCGGCAAGAACGCTATCACTCGAAATTGCTGAACAATTTGTAGCAATTTTTACCTATCTTCTTTCACTAAGTGTAGCATGACACACTGCATCAATAAGGGCAGAGTACGCCAAGCATCTGCTTAAAGGACTGGCCAGACAAACCATCTCAAAGTGCTGTTCAGGTTATGTGAACAAAAAAACTTAAACCCCTAAATTGCCTTGGTGAGTGCACGAGGGCACAAGCAAGCTCTGGTCAACGTGACTCATGTGTAGTCACTGTAGCTGCTCTGGTGGCCTTTGGGATGTTTGCAGTAAGGAAGCATTAGGTAATGCAGTAAGCATTACCTAGGAGAGGATTTCTAGTAAAACATGACATCAAAGAAAGCATAAAGGTGTGAAGAAGCCTGAGCAAAGAGGCAATTTCAAGCTTGTTTTGAGCAAAATAATTTTTATTATTTGTACGCATGAAAAGAATGTTCTTCACATAACAAGATGCTGTCCTAGAATTATAGCATAATTCAAAGCAAGTTTACCACTAGTAAGACAGGAAACCTCCAAACACAAATCACTTTCTCTCTTCAGCACTTTCTTTTCAAAATCACCCATCTCTCATACACACATCACAGACTATCATATTTTAGACATCTTCGAGCAATGCTGTCCTATCCAGTGGAGATATATTTTTTCTTCCCTGTTGCTGAAGGCTTCCTGAAATAAGAGCCTTGATTTTAAATGAAAGTATTTCTCCACATCCTTCATATGGCTCTGTGGCTTTTTGAGTCAAGACCTCAGAACTCAGCCCTCTAACACTGTCTATGAACACAAGCTGTGTTAACCCTCTGGCTGTACAGCAGGTACTTATCCCACTGAAAGCAAGCAAACACCATCAGCCAAGGTTTGTTCCATTCCAAAAATCCAATCTATGCATGAGGATCCATGAGGATCCAAGTACTGGTTCATACTTTCCATGCTCAGCCTCTCGTGTGCATCCCAGCACGCCCAGGCCCTTCTCCAGTGACTGGACACTGAACCTGCTCCATGGCCGTGTCTCCTTTCAATGCCACCACTTGCTTGCTCCACATGACACCCTAGAGATACGTGCAAACACAACAGATGGCAACCCCCAAAGGCATCCTGCCAATCCATACCACTGACTTTGTTCTTCTCAAGTGTCCTCCCCTTGTACTGGGATCACTGCCCTCTATATTGAATGCTGAGGAAAAACTACCATTACTTAAGCCATGAAGCATGAACAGTTGTACAGCTTTTCTCCATTCCTTGAATAAGTCTGTGATTATCTGACTCCAATACAACCTTCATATCACCCTTTTCCCCTGCCACTTCACAAGGTGAATTGGCAACCTAAGAACTTCTCAAGAAAAAACACTGCTGATAAGCGCCTGGTGTTCCTTTCCTGAACACTAATACTTAAAAATCTCTTAGGATAGCCTACTGGAATTTTGACACTGTTATCTTTTAAGGAAGCTTTGCTGAAATGTAAATCAGATCAGCAGAAGAGATGAAGGCAGGTTCATTAGCAGACAATATTCATACAGAACATTTTCTGCTTCTGTATCTGAGCTCAGACTTGCCTGTGGTTCAACAAGATGCAATTGTTCAGCCAGTCTTCTGTTTAGAAGTACCCAGTTGTAATTTCGTCACACTTGGAAACAGCCCCACACTGTTACTCTGTCCTGTTATTTAAATGCAGTCTGTGATGTGCCCTTCCTGTCAGTCTGTACACTCCTTTTTGACTGGACACACGTCCTTCCTCAGCACCTTGCTGTGTGTGAGTGCTGAGACGCTCCAACCTCCTCCCCTCTGCTCCCCTCCTGTGGCCACAGCTGCATTCCAGTCACGCACCTCACCCGTTCTCTGTCATTACCTCTCTCCATGCATGAAAGCCTCTCCTTTTTCCTACTTACTACTGTAAGAGCATCTCAAAAATGCCTTCACCTTCTCTCTTCAATAATGCACAGCATTTTCTCTACCAACCACCAGTACCTTCCTGCTTTGGGGCATAACTCCTTAGCAGGTGGTGGATGATTCCCTCCTCACTCTACCCCCTCCCCCTTTTCAACTACATTTATGCCTCTGCCCTACTGGCACCTGTCTCAAACAGTGCCAGTGAGTGCTACACACTACCCACAGCTCTGTCCTCCCTCCTGCCTCCCCTGCTCCTCTCCCAGCACTGCAGCTCTTCTGGGTCAGCCTGGCTATGCCAGAGAAAAGCAGCAGGAGTACCAAGAATGCCCCTCACGGAGGCTGCTCATTAGCAGGGATGAAAAACTAATAACGAGAAAGTTGCTGCTGCACTGGAGGGTTTTCCCTCTCTGACAGCAAGCTGACACTTTTCATAAGCGTTATAGTGCCTTAAAAAGAAAAAAACAAGTTTTAGATTTTCTCCATCTGCCTCCTGTCCTAATGAATCCAGTTCTGCTATTTATAGGATGCAATTTGTCTGAATTATTATGAATTTCCTACCAGTGTTGCATGAAGGCCTTGTACGTTTTTCCATGAAGCGCTTCACGCACGTTCCTGGGAAGCACAGCTGGTCTCACCTCCATTAAGCACTTGCTTCTTTTCAAAACTGATTTCCTTAATTTCAAGATCATCTTAATTATTTTTTTCAGGTAATGATACTTTTATGAAAAATACAGCTAACTCCTTACACCCATTTAAAAATGGATAGAAGAAATGAGAAAAGAGGGTTATTAGTGATAGAGAATACATCAAACGATAAAAACATCCATTGTTTTTCTTTTTTCTTTAAAAAGCTGTTTTAATTATAGCCCAGATTTAGCACTGTTCTTAAAAAGATAATCTTCCTGAAATAAATGAGATTTTTCCATTGGTTATGGATTTGTGCTGAATTGCAATCTGCACTGTTTCCTCCTGGAAAAGCATGGAGATAAGTAATTTATTGCTTCTTTCACTGCAGAAAGCAAAGTAAACAAGTTCACTGTATTAGCTTTTGGCTTTCAGAGAAATGCCTTGGACAGTCATGTCACTGTGAACATCAGACCTTTTGCAGTGTGTGAGCATTCCCCCAGCTAACAACAAGAACGTGTCACAGAGGAGTATCTTCCATATTAGAGTCATCTCCAACACACTGCAGTCTCATCTTTCTGAGAAATAGGAAGATGAGCTTTTTTGTAGCAGAGTTGCTCAGAACTGGCAAATGGGACTATTTCTGTGTGAAGTTCACATTACCAGGACAGGATGTGGCAAGTAGATTATCTGCCCAGGGAACAGTGACAGCACAGACAGCAATTTGAATCCTGAATGGAAAACACCTGAGGAATTAGCTGGGGCAGATTAGCCATCTCCATCCCTTCAGCCCTCAGTCCCCGTGCTGAGAATGATGCAGCAGCTCCTGGATTATCTCCTCCACAAAACTATTTGCTTTCATCTTGGCAATGCTGATCCTGTGCCTATACTTAGCTGCATTCTGGCAATAACATGAGATACTGCACCAGGTGCCTATCTCTGATACACTCGCTTAATCCCAAATTCAGACAACTCTTTTTGGAACAAGGCTGCCAAACCTATTCCCCTTCACCACCCATTCCATTTAGGATTTATTCTGCCACCACAGGCATGGGAAATGATACATGTGGATGCTGGACAGATGAGGAATCGCCTGCTGCTGCAGCAGAAATACACTGCTTAATTTTCTATCCACACAAAACTTCTGGACTGATGCTTGAAACAACTGTCAAATTTCAAATTTCATAGGAAGCTGAAGGATGTTGACAACACTGTAGAAAAAAACCTAAGCAACTCCTAAACCGGGGGTGGGGGTGTGTCTGTGGAATCACTGAAGTGAACCTGATAGCTACTCACTCTTGCAGCGTGCAGACACAATTCCCACTCACTGCATTTGGCTTCCCGACAGAAGCTGCAGCAGCACCTGCAAGGCAGCACCTCTGGGGCTGCCACTACAGCAGGAGGCGCATTCCCGGCCCACAGCCCCCAGGGGCTGCCGGCACTGCGAGCTCCGCGCTCGCCCTGAGCCGCACCTGCAGCGCCGGCAGATGGAGCGAGAGGAGCCCGGACCGCGCCTCCTCTGCAAGGTCACCCGAAAACAGACTTTGCACAGTGGAAAAACATCTCCCTCAGCAGCCAGGAAGCTATCAGCCAAAAACAAAAGAAAAAATTAAAAAAGAGAGTAAATAGTCATGACAGTAAAAAAAAATGAACACTAAGAATCTGCACGAAAGAAAAGCTCCGCAGCCCTTGGACTCCTGCCCTCTGCTGACAGCCGGCCGGTACCTTCAGCACAGCCTGTGTAGTTCATTGTCTGCAAGGTCTAAACCAGGGCTCAGAAGTATTTGCCACAAAAATGTTTTCAGAACACTTCAGCAGCAGATCAGTCCTGCAGTTCAACTCTCCCCTTCCAGGAACCCCTCACCTCACAGTGTGGTTTTATAGAAGACTACATGAAAAGCCCCATGGAAAGCTGGGGGAGGCAGCTGGTTACTTTAGTAAAAGCAGTAATCAGATCCCTAAAAACCCAACCCATCAGCTCCCTTCCATCTGTACGCTATGCTTCAGCACCCAGTGCACAGAGCAGCTTGAATGCCAACATAAACTTGCAAGATTCTTCTAATTGAAAGGCTTAGCAGTAGTGCGAGCACAGCCAGCTCCAGCAGAGCCAAACACTTGGCATAACTGCCCGAGAATGCAGCTCGATGCAGATACATGCAGAATACTGAGTGACACACAGCACAGGCACAGCAAACTCTGCAACAAATGGAGATGAAATAATAGGTGGAAAGTTCTGAACAGTCCCTGTGGCTTTCACTTCAAGGTACAGCACAAGTCAGGACTGGTACTGAGCTTACTGCAGAGACTGAATCACAAATACAGCATCCACCAGTGAGCAGCAGCTCTGAAGACAGACAGAACAGCCTTTGAATAGTATTGAAAAGAACAACCAGAATAATGTGGGACACACGAGACTCAAATCAGGCTTGAGGGTATGTTTAAGAAGAGTTTTCTATTTAGGAAATGAACACCACACTGTGTGACCTTTCCAACTAATCTACTAAGTCATACTAAGTTCTAAAATGATGTAAACTCTTCCCAGCTTATCACATACTCCCACAATGACAGCAGCACTGGCACACTTCTCCAAAAGGGAAGCAAACAAACCCCCAGCCCAAAGGATGTAACAGGAATGTTTCCAGCACTACCAAGAGGTATGCAAAAAACCAACACAGGGAGCTAGGGTGACTGCAGGGAAGACAGAAAAGCAGAGAGGAAAGGATATATTGGAGGGCAAGGCAGGGCAAGAGAAAGAAAGGATGCCTGGGAAAGCAAACTGTCTTTTGCTATTTCTATTACTCTTTACATTTCCCAAGCTCCACAAGCTGTCATCGAAGTACCTTCTTACAGAATGACTCTTACAAGGTTGGTTACATCCCACTTCATACCAAACAATATGCAATTCAACAAAGAGGTGTCTCAACCAAACACAACCCATTCTGACCTTGTACGAGGTCTAGCACTTCTGTTTTCTGTGACCACACATTTTAGCTAATACTGTTTTCCCTTTCCAAAGGACCTGCAAGCAGCATTTCTCCCAATAGCATGTGACACACTGCCCAATACAAAGTCTTTTCCCAAACATATGCACTGAGTCTCCTGGCAACTGGAGATGTTCCATTAACAGCCTTTTCTCCTCACTAATCAGTAGCAAAGGCTCTGGAGGACCAACACTTAATAAGAATCTCACAGCTGCTGCAGATAACTGGAGCACTACTGGAGCTACTGGTTCAAAGGGGGAATGCTCTGTCCCACAGGGCTGTCACCAAAGCACAGGGAATCCCCAGCAGCCAGGCTGATGCAGGGATGGGAGAGCTGCTGAAGGTCTGCACCTACAGAGAGAGGAGACACGTGGGTGAACTGCAGCACATTTAAGCATTTCTAGGTCACCTCTGGCATGGTTTTTGTTTGCTTTTGAGAAACACCATTGTTACAAGCAACAATGTCTTGGATTGGAGTTAAGCCCTTTGGCTGCATGATTAAAATGGAGGGTTCATGTAAATAGCTTCCTTTACCCCAGTCCCAGAAGACTTGCCTCTGACCTTGGGGACTCTCAGTACAGTACATGAAATGTTAACACTTGCTCTCACACCAGCTTCTCTAATTCAAAGTTATTTTTATTTACTTCACAGTGATAACTGAATGCAGTTTCTTTTCAAGAGAACTGGACATTCGTATTATTTCAAAAGCAAATCTGTTTTGAAATGCAGTTTGTATCTAAAAATCAAACATTAAATAACATTTTCTCCCACTCTCTTGCACACAGAGCACACACTGGAGTCTCTGGGCTGTGAGCTACATACCAAATGCAAACTGTTTGGAAGGACGGGCTCCTCTCTTCCCACCACCAGCTTACCATGGTGTTTGCAAGCTCCCAGAATGCAGCCCAGGCCCTGCATCACCACTGCAACATCTCCAAGTGGGACTTGGTTCAAAATCCTGGCTCACATACGTAAGTGAGTACGAAACTAATTTGCATCAAAGGTCTGCCAGCTCTGCAGGGTTTCTCAGTGTGACACTGCCAGCCCTGCTTGGGGTGTGGAATTTCTGGCAGCTCAGGCACACCCAGGACTCTAAGCTAGGGATGAGCATGCAGAATGGCTGTGTCTAGGGGAATCTCTCTTACTGGTTGCCCCTTACTCTTGCCTCAAACACTACAGCATTTTAAGACAAAAGACTGATTATGCTTATCAGGCTGGTGATCTCACTGACAGCAGATCAATATGCCAAGGGAGCAGCAATGCTCCTAGATGTGAGCAATCCTGCATGCTCCCCTCAGGGAAGCTCCTTCCTGAAGCTTCCTGGTTGGGCTCACAGGTCTAACAGCTGATACAGAAAGGAGCTGGGCACAGTGGTGATGTGCATTGCACTGGGGACTTCTTAAACAGACAGCAATCCAGCCCATGCATACAAGATCAATACCGAGCGTGTCATTGATCATGTTATGCATCCCTGGGAGGGAAAACCTGAATTTCCAGATGCTGTCTGCTACATCACAGGGATATTGGAACAACAGTGACAAGGTCAAACATCCATGCTTATTCTTTTAGATCTCAGTGCTGCTGCTGCTCCTATTGGCCATGGGTGCTTCTGATATGTCTGCTCCTGTCTCTGCGAGGGTCCAGAATTACATGACTGACTGGTTTTCTTTCTCCTCTCTGAAAGGACCCAGATGGCAGTGCTTGGTGACTGCCCACATGCCCTGAGGGGTGTCTCCTTGCTTATGTCATCAAACAGCTCTATTTTGTCACTGCTCCTTTTTAGCCAGAGAAAGCAATTCCAAGGAATAGCACAATCCTCTTCAGAAAGGATAACACTGCCAAGCCCTCCTGGCTTATCTGGCTCCTGGTGCCTGGGTCAGTGACAGCAGTAGAAACTGTGGAGAGGCTCAGGAACTGTCAACTTAACGACCTCAGAGCTGCAAACTCCAGCCAAGAATATGTGGGGATGCCACAATAATCCAAACTCATAACATTGCCCAAGATCACTTCCTAATGTAATGAGGTGACACTACAGAATGCCTCATCTGCGTACAAGCAGGTGGAAAGTGGCCCTTTCTTCCTGAAGGGGAAAGGTTGTAAGTGGAGGAATCTCTAGGCCTGAACATGCTTATTACTCTCTGCCTGGGTAATCCACTGCTTTATGGAGCATGCTGCAAGCCTTTTCCATTTAGCTAAGCTTTCCCAAAGGAACAAAATAAATAAAATGATGGCTGGCAAAGCTAATGAGGATTGGGAACATGAGGAAAATTATCAAATGTGTTTTCTCAACTGTGCATTCACATATTCATGCCAGAACATGCATGTTTACTGGGCCTTTTCCTTGAACTGAAACAACCAATGTAGACAAAACCATTTTCCTTACGACCCTCACCTACACCTCCATAAATCACAACACAGCTTTTTGATCACAGCTGCCACGTGGTGCAGCTGAAAATACCTGAAACTCCTTTCACTGCCATTACTAGTGCAGATGCCTAACTGTCCAGCCCAACCATCAGCAGGTTTGAGCTTAGTGTATAAAATGTGTTTATTGAAGAGAGAGATACTGAGTGATTCCCTGAAGGAAAGCCCATTAAAAAAAAATTACACCACAGCTATGTCTAGTAGTAAAATACAATGTGTTGCTGTTAGTATCTTAACAAGTCCAAGAGCCTCATAACAGAAAAATGTCTTAGAACTAGAGTCATCGCTGAAAATCAACAGCACTGTTAAGGGACTTCTTCCTTTAACTTGTGGCTGCCTGAGCCTGCCATTTTCTCTCCTCTGGTCTTCAGTGTGTGTTTAACCAAGGATCATGTGTTCCAAATTGCCCTTTTTTGGCCTCCAGCCCCTGTAAAACTCAGCTTTGCAGTTCCAGATGCCAATCAGCTGCTCTTACTCCAGGAAGCTAACGAGCTTTCAGCTTCCTCCCAGCTCAGTAGAAACCTGTCTGCAGAGAAAAACTTATTGCAAAAGGAGTCATGCTTTAGTCCTTGGCTCCAGATGCCACCTAGGCATATTTATTTTATTAAAAAGATTCTGACTTTATTTAGAACTGTTGAGATATTGAACAGCTTTATAAACTTTCTGTCACAAAATGCCAGGAAATAGAGAAGCACAGCAAAGGGAAGAAACACTCCAGCAGACAGCTGCATGACAAAATAAAAAACTCTACATGGTAATGCATATTTAGCTGAAATATCCACATAGCCTTAGACATTTAGTACTGAGCTATGCAAGAAAGGTAGAAAAAACACAGAAAACGCTTTCTTACCTTGCAGCCCTCTAAATATCTTCTTTCCTGTCTTCAAGATGGTGTATGAAACATGCTGGATCAAGAGGCCAGGTATGGTCCCACCAAGTGCCCTCCCCTCCCATATGACAGCCTAGTCACAGGAGCCCAGCAGAGCAGGGGCTGTGCAGTGGAGGAGAGGCTGCAGGGCTCTGCAGGGCACAGCTCTGGACTCCAGCACCAGGGGGAAGCAGCACTCAGTGCAGCCGAGGGAAGGAGCAGCCGCAGTCCTGGAGCCAGGCTGGGCTCAGGGTGGCTGCAGCAGTGACCACAGTGCTCTCCCTGGTCACAGCAGCCACTCTCCTCCAGACCTCCACAGATGCTGTTTCCACCAGGTCTGCGGGGAGCCGAGGTGTGGGAGGACCCACAGCACCTTCTGTGCTGTTACACACTGGGGTGATGGCACTAAAACCAACCAGCAAGGCAAACCCCAATCCTCCATCACTCAGGAATTTACAGAAACAGGATTACTTTGTCAGATGTGGGACTTAGGGGGTTTCCACTGACTGTGCTTCAAAACATTCCTGCTGCTGAGGGACCTCCAGCTCAGGTTTGAAAGCCCACACGGTCCTGACAAGCGCTTGGGTGGATCAGAGCTGGAGCTGGGACAGACAAGGATCGACTGACAGCATTTCCACTCGGGCTGGCACCTGTCAGGTTCTGCCCTTCACAGCATGTCTGCGTTTTATCTTCAGTGCCAAGGGAAAAACAACGTCAAGAAAAAACCCCAAATCCTCCAGAGCTCACGCACACTGAAATACGCTTAGAAGCCAAACTGAAAGCTTTTTTCTGGGTTACTCATGCTTCACTGAGTCCTCTTATACTTCCACTGCTCATCATGATTTTTATATAAAGTCTCATAAATGGTCATAAGCCATTACACAGGTATTTGGTTATTCATATCAATTCAGCTGCTTGTTAGAGGATCGTCTGCTTAAGGCAGTGAAGGACTACAGAACTCCACAGCTTGAATTCCTCAAATAAGGCAGAATAAATTTTCTATTCTCCAGTGGATATACCCTCACAGAAACATCAAACATCTCAAAATAAATCCCAGTAAGAAGGAAATATTTGGATATAAACAGCTAATCTTTTTTGGGGGAAGCTTAGCAGAATCCAAGCTGAGCAGAGGCTACCAGGTCCAGTCTCAGCCTGCAAAAATGAAAGGTCAGTGGCTCCTAATCACTGGGACTGAAGCCTGCTTGGTTCATTAAATGCAAAGTCCTGCAATCTTGCCTTTATAAGCATTTTATAAGCAACTGACATATGGAAAGACTCCCCCACGTTAATAAATAATTTATTATACGCCAACCCAAACATTTCCTCCAATCCTGTTTGTGTCCTGAAATTGCTAATTAGTTCCTGCTCCAGCTTCCAAAGTCAGAAGTGTGTTTCAATTCCTCTCTCCATTTCATGAAAACTGCCTCATGCACCCAAAGGCAGCCCAGCGCCTCTTATCTGTCTCAATTACAGTCACTGTGCTGCTGTCAGGCAAGTATCTCCCAAGCTCCAAGAAAAAGAATTTGATGTTTTCAATGTCAAATGAATGTCAGACCAGAGTGGAAGCAGCACAAAATGTTTTCCTTAACTTATCTAATGAAAAAATAGACCTTGCAGCCCAGCTTTTTAAAGGTACCATATTTGGGTACTTATTTCTCATGGATTTCAGTGTAAGCTAGAAACATTAATGCCTCAAAGAACAGAGGTTCTGCACTCATTCTCAAAGCACTGTATCCAGGCAGGGATTACAGATGATGGGAGACAAGAGAAGATGCTGCTGCTCCTCCCTCATTTAAACTGGGACACACTGGAACATACCACATCAAAGTACTGAGTGAACAGGTACTCTTCTCCCTTTCCTGCCAACCATTCTCTGCAGCTTTCTGGAAAGCCAGGGAAGTTTCTATTAAATGTAAACCCACCTGCTGTTCAGTGCACTGCCCGAATATTGGATAATCACAGGCAGAACTGACACAAAACCAGCTCTGCCTATAGAATAACAGATTTCCTGGAAACACAGATCTTGCTGTAAAACTTAAAGCTGGACTAAAATAGGAGGTAAGACAACATGATCTGGAGAGAAGTAGCTCCCTGAAGCCTTATCTGGCTAAACACACACACCCAAAACCCACAAATAAATCTATTTGCAAATTAAAAAGCAAAAGAAGAGATTGGGGCCCTAGTGTGTAGCAATGAACGAGATACTTTGCAGCAATGAATAAAGGGAGCACAGAGACATTTTTCAAGAGGCAAAGGGGAACATTAGACAGCATCCAACTGCAGCCTGCCCCATATTCACCACCTACAGCAATATCCTGCATTCATAAAGCAGCAGAAAATCATATGAGAAATTCTACAACAAAGCCACAGCAGCCACTACCACAAAGCAACACTGACAGCTTCTTTAAAACCACTTCATCGCCTTTAAAACAGTGAAAAGATCCCAACCCAACAGCCACTTTGTCTAGGAGACTTTTAAAATTCAATGCAGCTTTCTTATGGTAATATTATGCAATTAAAAATTGAGCTTAAAATTACCCATGTAAAAGATTCTAAGCAGAAGCTGACCTTTACTGTGGAGGTTGTTCATGCCTATAGAAAACTCTGAAAAGGTCAGTATAAATGTAAATAAGGAGAGACACTTCCTCAGGAGTATAGAAATTTCCATCATATTAGGGCCTGTACCCATTTCTCCATGTAAGGCAATGTTATGAATGCCGTGATGGCTTCTCATGGGCCATATGAGTCCAGCTTGATCCAGAAATAGGTCTCCATACTTCAGTGAAACAACTGGCAGCAAATTTTCAGTGTTTTAGGGAAAGTAGGATCCAGCCACCCAGAAAACTGCCAATACAGTTTACTGTCCATGGGTTTCATCTCAGCAGTGTTCTCAGCAAACAGCGATGTTGGATTTGGATGGGACGTGCTTGTTAGAATTTAACTATGAAGCAAAACTGCCCAAATCCAAATCACCTGTGCATTTCCCAAGTCTTACATTCTGGACACTATCACTAACCTGAAATACTCTGCTGGGAGCAGCACTCATGTAATTGAATAAATGGGATTAGGTTTCATGCTCCTGACACCCCCAGTTTCTCATTCCTTGAGAAATTCTGAACACACTGCCAAGAACACAACACCTCAGTCATTCTTCCCACTTCTCTCTTCTCTCACACATCTGCAGGTTGCCTTGTGTGCTCTCTCGTTTCATTGCTCAACGTGAAAAGTAGCCCCAAAAGGGAAGCGGGAATCCTGCATCTGCAAGGAACGCAGCCTTCCAATTTCCTAAGTGTTTAAAGGTCACTGGGGACACTCCAGGTAAGGCAGATCCTTTCTCTAGACCCTCCTCTTGCCCCCTCACACTGAATGAGTCTTTGGAGATGTTTTTCTTGCTCATTATTTTTAAGCGCTCAGCAGGATAAGATGCAATTATATGCTCAATCGTGATTACAGACTTGCTGGTTGTGATTTTAGAAGTCTCAAAACAAAAGTCATTACATTAAATTTTCTTCCTGGCTTTGTAAGAGAGGGACAAGAAGAACTGACATCTCTAAATGGAGTGGGCTGGCTAGCGTGAGCAAGCTAGGAAGATACTCCTTTGTAATCAGGAAATCTCATCTCTCTTCCCAGCTGTGCCACAGAAATGCCCTTTAACTGCACAACTCACTTCAGCAGTGGTACCCTCTTTCCCTCCCCACACAAGTTCAGTCCTGCTTTTAGCTCGAGCTGGCCTGCTCAAGTGGACTGTCACAGTGTTGGTACTTACTCTTTACCGAGGCTACTGTTAAAAACCCCCACAAAGTTGCTCTAGACATCTTTGACAAAAGCAACAGGATTTTTAGTACAGAGACAGCAAGGTGTGCAAAACACGAATGAACTGGGCACAAGGCGCAAGGACTGCTCTCCACATTGCCTCCTTCCAGATCAGCCTGAACCAGGGTCTATTCCTGCACAGACAAGTAACATTTCATGCTATTACAGATTTCTAATTTTCCCTGTGATCAAGACACAGAAAATTCAGGGCTGAAACTAATGGTCTGTGAGGCCGAAATAAAAACACTCTCCTTTCTACCACATACTGATCAACATTCTCACTGATCATCTGGAAATGCCTGGGTCAGCAATCAAGCTCTCAGTGGGTTCAGAGCAACCAGCAGCTGGATTGACATTGCTTTCTAAACCATGCAGAGGTAAGGTTCCCCCTGCCTCTAGCTGACAGGTAAATTTAAGTGACTGCTTTACCATGTAAAATGCCTGCCTCTCAGTTCAAGGTCATTTTTCTTCAATCCACAGTTAGAGGTATATGGTACATTAAGTCCTGTAATTCAACTGTCATGGTGGAGAAGGGGGGGGAGCTTTTAAGCCAGTGCAGAGCACTTGGGGTTAGAGAAATAAATATGGCTTTACACAGCAGCTTTCACTTTCAAGATATCTCACAGTGGTTTACAAAGTAATGAGTCAGATAATAGGGCCGCAGCAGCTGTGCAGGTACACTCACTGGAAATTAATGCTGCAAAACCAGAAGTCTTAAGTTTTTGATCCTCTTTATTTGCTCTTCTGCAAAACATGATGGCAGCTTCAGCCCAACTAATGAGCATCAGCCGCTTCTGCAATTTAAAATGCCCAGGTTATTTGACATTCCAGTTTGTTTTAATTTCCAGATTAACTCCATTATTAAAGCTCTCCATTAACTATAATACTGTTCAAGCAAAAGTGGAAAAAAAGCATGTACCTCCCTGTCTTGGCTGCACTGGAAGGAAGGTCTCCTTGCCTGATCTCTGAACTAACTGCAAAAAGTACCACAATTTGCAATTAGTTCAGAATCACACAACTATCTGATTTTCATTCCCCTTTCTCTCCCCTATCATTAGCTGTTCTAAGCAGATCCTCAAAGACTGATTATCAAGTGTTTTGAGAATTCCATGGTTTATTGTGCTGGCACCAGTAAAGTATATATTATAAGTAAAAATATGTTTTTCTTTGAAACAAGCCATATCTTGAGGTGCAACCTGATACACTCAATTTTGTATATATGCTCCTTTCTCAGGTTCCATGGGTAAATGAACTTTCTCATTCTTCTTCTCATCTGAGTCACCTAATGCACTAGTTGTGGATTGTTCTGGAAAAATGTGCTGGTTTTATGTAGACATACTTTTCCTGGCTGACTCTGTAATCAGTTAATGAGAGTCACACAGAACAACCAGGCTGAAAGGGAACATGGGAGGTCAACTGGGCCAGCTTCCTGCTCAAGGCAGGCTAATGCCAAAATTAGACCAAGCTATTATGCTTTTGTCCAGTCAGGTCTTGAAATCCTTCAATAATATAAAGAACCCTTCAAAACCTCCTCCAATGCCCAATTATGTGGCATTAGCCTCCATTTCTTTGGGCAGAAGGCTACCAGATGGGACAGATGCTTTCAGTGAGACTCAAGTGATGTCTGTCTAGTGCTGAGTTCTGAAAGCACCGAGTCACCTCAGAAAGCCACATTCTGGCTACTCCTACAGCACAGCCTTCAGAACACTCACCCAGAGCTGTAAGTACATCCTTTGCTTCTGCTCATACTACTTCTGGAAAGGGATTTAAATCAACATTACACCATTTTTCTGCCTCAGCTCTTCTGAAACTTTCTGCAGTTCTCTTAACTTGTGAAGCAGCTTCGTCAGCACAACTTTGCTGCAGTACTTTTGATGGACACCAGAGATAACTGTAACTTCATCCAACAAGGTTTTTGTAATTGATTTTGACATGAAACTTCAATCTCTAAATTCTGACAGAAGCTGAGTTCCTCTTCCCTGAGCTTCCTGGTGATAGTGGCTGGGCAACCAGGACAACTTTCAGATTCGCACCCCTCTTCAAAGCACCATCTCATTTTTTATGCTTATGCTAAAGGGGGGGGGGAACTCGGAGATTTCATTGCTATTGTTTCTAAACTGAAACTAAGAGGCATGGCAAAAGCTGGCATGATGCAACAGTGATAGATTGGTGGATGGAGTGAGTCTTTCACTGCAGTGACTGAGCCCCAAGACTGAGGTAGCTACAGTTATGAGGGATAAGCACCTTCCCATCAACTCCTGCTTTTATTCCTGGCAGGCTTTCTTGGCACATTCTCACTTTATAAACAGTCCTGGAGCAGCATCTTTACAATGAGCTATGCTCTGTAATAACAAGCATTCTATTTTAGAGTAACAATTAGAATTACTTGTAGAATAGAAATGCTAAATGGGACATGCAAAAACATACACACAACCTAAAATGTGGGGAGGGAAGAGAATTTACCATTCTCAGCAGGGCAAACAGTGCAGGAAAAGCTGTGAAAATTAAAAACATGTGACTGGCAACTACAGCTTTCCAACATTAACTATTCTTCATGAGAAATATTAGCCAAGTGGAAATGACATGAAAATCCAATCAGTGGTTGAAGAGTTAAGTTGCTGCATTGCCAGAGAGCACACACTGCTATAACTGAAGTAAATGGAGCTGGGCAGTAAAACTTATCAAGGTTTCCAGTTATGCACTAGTTTATGTGCACACCTTTCTATACAAAGCATCATAAATAATGCAGTTGAACTTCTCAATAAAAAAAAAAAAACAATAAGTGCAAAGCAATTCACAGTATTACACACTTGCAAAATTCTCTCTGTAACTCAAATGCTTCAATCCATTCCCACAGTATCTCACCAGGGCAAACCTCTACCATCCATCTTTAACTGAAATTCTATTTTTATTTAATTTTTATATCACTGTACTGCTAGCAACAGCTGGGATACAGCATACTTCACCAGATTTTGCTGGTTTTACAAATATACCACATACACTCCATTTGCATTGGTTATTACAGCAGCAGTGAAAACACTAATTATTTTAGTGAGGGTAATTATTCTAGCTGTTATTTTAGTGAAGTGATTCTTCTAGTGAAGTCAGAGGAAATAGAAGGCTCTTCATGAACAAGTTTACTACAACCCCAGCAACTGAATGCTATTAACTTGCCTAAGGCCACTCAGAAAGTCAGTAGCAATGCTGGACTGGAAAAATCAGACTCTTCTCCTTCCAGTTGTGTCTTCAGCTGAAGCTCCAGATCACTCCATCTCCTTATTAGCTGCTGTAATTACCATGTGCTCTAGTGGAGCTCCTGCTGTTTAGTTTTTTATAAGCTACTTTATTATGCAAGTATATATAGGCTCTTCCTGTTTGAGATGCCTAAATCTCATTTTCTGTGCACTTAAGTTGGCCACAAACTCACATCAAGTTGGAAAAGGAATTTACCACCTGGGATTCCTGTCTTCTGAAGATACTGCTAGTTATTACAGTAGATCTATATTCCTGGGTGTCAGCCTCAGGCAAGAAGGAGCTGGAAGCTGACTACTGGAGTCTTTTTATAGTCCCATGAGAGCGACAGGTGAAAGGACAAAGGACCTAAAGGTGAGGAGGGAGAATCTTGCCACTGTCAGCTTTTCCCCCTCATGTGCTAAGGGAGACTAAACATTTCAGAATGCAAAAGAAGGATAAAGAAGAGGAATAGCTATTGATGTTGATTCACTATTTCCAAGATAATCAAAGTATTAGAAGTCAGTCAGCTTTTTCTCATTGAGAAGGAAAAGTCTGAAATTATTTAGAAACAAAGCAGTTGTCTTAACTCATCTTTCCTGTGACCTCTAACTGTTAAGACAGAGGTAGAAGACAAAGGAAAAATCAGTGCTACAGACAAACAAATTATAGCTGAGCCAAACAGAGATGGAAAAGAACCACCACCTTATGACTTCACAACGAGTTTCAGCTTCTATAAATACAGAGCTGAATGGAATTCTCCTATCATTACAATTGCTCTTCCTGCCTCCCTGCCCCAGCAGTTGTTTCCCACTGGTCCCTCAGCTTAAACTTCAAAGCTTCATGATCTAAACCTGAAAGACATTCACACTATGAAGCGTCCATGGCTGGGGGTGGGGAGGTGTTAGTGGCATTTAAATATCACAGCTGAAATTTCTTCTCCAGTTTGCATTGGTTCTATATCCTCCATGTAGCAGAACTATTTCAAGTTCCCAACTCAAATCTTCCTGACACAATCTCTCACCTGGGCCATTCGCAGCAGTGTCTACTCACACAAATATTGTGCTTTCCCTTACTCAGCTGCAAGAGCTTTTCTGTTCCACAGATGCCATTTCACCCCTACCAGGAATCTAGCCTGTCTTATCTGTAAACACAATTTTGCCTGGGTGTCCCTATGGACGAAGCAAGGGACTGGAAACCACAGTTCAGGGCTGCAATGTCAAGGCATTCTCTGAAGCCAGAGAGCAATGCTTTGACAAACACGGCAGCAATTACCAGGATGCAAAGCCAAAACTCTTCCTCACATTCCTGAGCCGACAGATAACACCAGAGCTGGTCCTGTAACAGTCTCAAATTCATCTCACATGATTTTGTGGAATAACTGAACTCCACACAGCAGAGCTGTGAGTCTCAGCAGCACTGCTGTACAGAGTTACTGTACAGGGTTTCAGTCATATCACTTAGTATTTCTCCCAGAAAAATATTTTTTCCTTACAGTCTCCAAAGTAAGAATACTGTAGGATAGAATTTTATTACCAAATGAAAAGAATTAGTGGCAGAGACAGAACAGTACTCCTGGACCTCCAATTCACATTCCACCTGTATCCCTCCCATATGATTTTTCAAAGCCTTCAGTTTCAACCTTAAACATACAATTTATGTTCTACATATTTAAATTTACCAGATTGATAAAGATCACAAAAAAGTTTTCACGTGTAGAGCACAGCTCAGCAGTAAATGAGCCTTAATTGGTCTTATCCTAGGGCAAGCTATCACAGCTCCAGAGCTCAGCCCCCAAGGGGACTGAGTGCCAGAGGCCAGCTCGCTCAGACCAAGGCCATGGGTCAGCCCCTAGCAAGCAGGGATATTCAGCTCTTACAGTACTTAGCCAGCTCTTATGATTTCAGCTTTGCTTGCTAGGTAGCTTTCCCTTGGCTTGAGGCTCCAGCAGACGGTAGAGAGAGAAGGAGAGGACGCTGGCTGTTCCACGTGCATGGCTTTATTGGAGGGGTTTGTGAAGGGTCTCAGCACTTCTTCTTCCGAGTTAGTAGGGGTACAGTGTGCTACTTTTATACCCTTGGCCCGCTTCCAATCCTGACCAATGGCAAAAGGTTAGAGGGACCACAAGTGACCAGTAGTAGGGTTAACAAGGTATTGCCTTACATGGCTATAGGGACGCGTTATAGGGTGGATGTCCCTGGAGTCAGGAAGCTTCTTGGCTGCTGTGTCAGCATTTCAGATTGTCCACAAGGCCCTGGCTAAACCTGATGGTTTCACTACAGGCCAGGAAGCAATTCATGCACGTGTCCACTGGCTCTGAACAAATAAGAACACTGAACATACGAATCAGAGAGGATTATGACCAAAAAAGCAGAGGATTCCAGAACAATTAGCAGTCAGCTATGGAAAGACTGTGTACACAAGAAAGGAAAAATCCACAGGTGCCTGCTCTGAATTCCTTAAAAATATAGGGAAAAAGAATGGGAATTTAAAGATACCAGATTAGAGAAAGTTTGGCAAGCGTAGGTTCCATATGGGAATTTTCCTATTCAAGGCAATAAATTCTCTCTGACTCAAAGCACTGGAAGACAGATGAGAAACCTTTCACTGCTTTGTAAATTATGAAAAACACATGGGACCAAAATGAATACTCAGCTTAGGAAAGCAACAGAAATAAGAGATACTTAATAATTCTGATCAGAATTCTTAATAATGTGTATTAAATGCTCAAAAGATATTAATACAAGAACATGTTACTTGCTCTCACAGAGGAGATCTTCCCAGTCCCTGAATTTCCAGCAGCAGGCACAGGAGGGGTGTGGATGGTGCCATTAATCAATCAGCTCTACTCACTTATTCACAATACGACAATCAAAATTAATGATGGAAGGGAGCTGGAAAGGGCAGGTGAGTGCTTGAGTCAACTTGTCAAGATTTAAAGAAAGCAAATTAAAGCAGCAGTGAAATGCGAACTGCAGCCAATCTTAATTACAAACTAAAGCCAGAGTAAAGTGAGGTTTCTCTCTCCTTCTACTACATGTTGCCTTTAGCTGAAGACAAATTGCTGGCACTTTTGTAATCTACTAAGTTAAAGTCATTACCCTGACAGTGCCAGGAAGTCTAATTTCCTGGAGCAGTAATACAAAGATTTATAAGGGAATTTAAACACTCGCCTTCTGGAATAGAAAATCTATCATCAGCATGAGGCTACATGGAAAGTGACTGAGAATTTTAGATAATGGAGAAGACGAAATCCACCTGCTGACAAGTTCATCCAAAATCTCATTCCCTGCCTACATAGGCTGCTGACCAGGGTAAGTGTACACACAAAGTTGAGCTTTCAGATAAATTCAGCTTGTCTTTGACGTCCTCACTGCAACAAAATAGACTTCTTCAATTATAAGCATTTTTAACACTAGATCAGTATTTCAGCACAACTCTCTCCTAAACTTATGTTTCCATTAAAATGGAATTAAACTTAAGTAATGAAAAAGGAAAAGAGAAATTAATAAGCAGCTTAATAACTGCTTTCAAGGAGAAAATGAGCTAGCTCATCCACCATGCTGAAATCTACCTGCACATCTCGTAATGGCTGAAGATTTTCAACTCCCTAATGAGATAACCTGAAATGAAAGCTGAACTTCAACACCCAAAGCTCCATAGAGCAGCTACTGTTCTGGCCTCAGACGTATGTGCACATAAACAACAAGCCATGAGATTTGCTTAAACCAGACAGCACAGAGATCTGGATTTAATTAGGAAGAACCTAATGCTGATTCCACATAAAAAAACTGTTCTGCTCTTCTGGACTTTCTCCTCCCATACTCCAGCACTGAGGAACAGAGGTGGACAGTCCAACACCTTCATGCAGGAGGATTAAATGCTACATCCCCTGTAACGTATTTGGGGGGCTGACACACATCAATCCTGATTCAGCTCAGAAAACCTTATCACAGAGTTTTGCCATCTGAGACAATGCCTTCCCCTGCACAGATATGATTAATCCTCATCTTCCCCCAGTGCCTGAGCCTCCTGCCGCTGTTCCTGCTCAGAAGTGAAGGACTCTGAACAAAGCACATGAGTTGTACTATGCTACGTATTTAATGCATACACAGGAGAAATCAGTGCTGTGGCAGTGCAGAGGAGGCAGCCAGCACCACTATCACTGACCTACTTTAGACTGGGGAAGGGATTTCAGTAAGACTTCCCTCCCCTCACAGAAGCAGCAATTTTTGAAAGTCCTAAATTTAGCAAGGTTCTGAGAACAGCATTCATAACTTCTTGTCAGTGCTGTTCCCTTCTCTATGCAAGCTCATATCACTTTGCCCCAAAATTTATGCTCTCTCTCTCTCTTTGACTGTCAGGAAAAAAAATATGCTCCTTTCAACAAAGAGGAAACACAAAGCTTCTCTTTCACAATCTTTCCTCGTGAGGACAGGAGTACTCTGGACACTGCCAGGGCATATACATTAATTTTTTAATATCAGATGAGACAGTTTCTGAAAGCACTGCAAGTTGTCCAGTCTGACATTATCCAGTTTACCACAGATAACAACCCTGAACTAGAAGCTTTCCCCTGCCAGAATGCCTAGCACATAAAAGTATTAAAGGCTTAGATATGGTTTCAGGGCTGCTCAAATCATGTGCTGCAGCAGAACCTGATTCCCATTAAAAAACCAGGAACCATCAGGAAGAGACTCCAGGTCATCACTCTGAAAAAGAGAACTGCCTTCCTTCATTCATTCCTCACCAGAACAAACAAATTCCAGGGGGAAAAAGTGAAATACTAGCATTTAAACTAGGTTACAACTCACAGGACCCTTTGAATTGTTCAGATACGAAGATGCTCCTAAGATGTTGTACCAGCAGGACAGATGTTCTGAAGGACTGAGAAACCTCTGCAGACACTAGCCAGTCCCCACCCACAACCGACAGAAGTTTCTGCTTTTATGGTGTTTGGCTGCAGGACAGGCAGAGATTTCTACCATTAAAGTAATTTGGAGTCAAAATGAAGTTTCCAGAATTGATAGAAAATAGGTCTGGACTAGTCTGCTGCTACTAGTCCATGGTTTTTCAGGTGATCATAAGCATATTCTCAATTAAGCTCAGTGGTCATAACTAGGAGTATCTCAAAGGGAAACCATGACGTCAAGTTCTTGAAACCACATCTTTAGACACACCAGATAAGCTCCATGGATGCTGAGTATAAGATTACAGGAAACTTAACAACAATACATCTCAATATTTGTTAACTACCACAATGTTCATTTGCTGCATTGAATGAACAAATCTTATTACTGCAGTTACATTTGCTCACAAAGATTCCAGCTGAAAACTCACTTTAATATGGCTTTAATAATACATGAAAGAGATTAATCTATAATTGTTGATTTTTGAAATAGCACTTCATCATGTCACTCAATCTGAGTGCTTTTGATCATTAAAACTTGCATGATTTTTCCATCTCGGTAACGAGATTCTGCCTCAGCTGAGAGCTGATCTCATCAGAGTCAATTATTCTCTATAGAAGAGATCTGACCAGAGTTCTTCAGGGTTTTAAAACTGCAATTTTATTTTCTTTATTTCAGTGAACAATTTAAAGTTCAAGCAACCTTGTTAGAACCTTTACTATCCAGGAATTCTCAAGCAAATGACATGCTTGGCAAGAAAATACCACCAAAAAAGTGAACAAAAATGCATCAATATCTTCGTTTTTTTACTCTTAGCACACAAGTCAATAGTTACTTTTAAAATATGCCCTTTTCCATGTCAAAGTGCTTCTTTCAAAAGGCTGTGGGATTAATCTCCTGACCTTATCTATCATGAGATACGTAATCTATTTGACTTTGATTAAAGGGGGGTATCTCAAAATTATCAAACAACCTCTTCAAGAGTGTGAGATTTCTAGCAATTGAATATGATAACAAGCTGTGTAAGCTCAGAGACAGATCCATCTCTCATCAGATCTGCACATCACTTCTGTCATTAACAGAGCCACATGAAAGCTTTTAATCTTATTTTAAAGAAAGCTATGCAAGGTACATTTCCTTGCAGAAAATCTTGATTTCCATCTTTTCCCTCTAGTGGCATCTCCATTCCAATCACATTTAGAAAGGAATGCAAATGCTGAAGTCTTTGCTATATTTTGCATTCCTTTCTTTTCCTGCATCCTAAAGGTGTCTTGCTCTGCACTGTAATCAGCTCCCAGCCTGAACTGATGGCAGCCAGTGAAGGCTGGGTGGAAGTTTCCTGCAGCTCTCTAAACAGGATGGTACTGCAGCTTCTGAGAGGCTCTTTAGCATCTTGCATTATTTCACAAGATACAGAGGATCTTGTGCAATAATGCACCAAATGAAAATCAGTGTTTAGACATGAGACTAGAAACTGCATCCACTATAAAGGGTATCTATAAATAGATTAGATTTATCTGCATCTTAGGATTAGTTTGCATATCATCAATCAGTTTCACTGTGAATCTGAGTGCAGCACTATGTATGTATAATTATTACACCATTACTGACTACCAGCACATCTCTAAGGATCTCAGACATGGCCTCTGTTGTTGCTCTCAGTTAACAGCAGGAAGCACAATAAGTGGAAGCACAAATAAGTGGACTGCACCAAGGCCACCAAAAGAGCACAATTCAGTTATCCCAAGTCTGTGGATCTCTTCACTGAGTCAGGTTGTCTCTTTACACTCCCCAAATTTCTCTGCATGATTCAGGAAGAGTTTAAAATTTTTCTTCTGAGGATACTCAGGTAGTTCTGGGTACTCAGAGCTCGTTAAGGTGAGGCTGACAGGGTGGCACAGCAGCAGTTGCCATGACAATGGCTGGATCTTTGCAGAGACATTGCACACACTTCAAATCAAAACCTATGCAAGTCTCAAAACACCATCCAATGCTCTAAGAATTCTGATAAAATCCCAAATCACCTCCTAATCTCCAATTAAAAAAAGTACCATGCATGCAAGAAGGGAACGCAGACTGCAAAAGATTCCACCTCTGCCAGAGCTAAAATACAAAAGCACAATGCAGAAGAATTTTTCTGTGAAACTCCCAGATTTTAAAAAACCACAAGTACTGCTCACTTCAGGCAGGAAGGAATACTGTGTTCAGGGAAGACTGACTATCAGCAAAGGCAAAAATGCCCAATCCCTGCTGTCACCCAATTCCAAAGAAAACTGAAGAATGACAGATACACCTGGGAAGAGAAAGAGTTAGTGCCAAGCACTCTCACAGAGTGCATTTCAGAGCTCCTCACAGTCAGGTGTGGTGCAGGAGGGCTGCAAATGGAGCTGCAGAGGAGGAGAGCCTGCACTCACCCCTCTCTGGAGTTACAATCACCTAACAACAAATCAGACAGGCTTCTACAAGTTTCCACCAATTCAGCAGTCTTAGATAAAAATTCATATCCAGTATGCAGCACTAGATAACAGCATGCAGAGATATATCCATTATCTCAATTAACTGGCTACAAAAGAAAGAGATCTGCCTGATATGCTCATGTCTTAAGCCCCTTTAAGAGCCTCCAGCTCCCAAGCTACTTGTTCTTTCCAAAAGCACAAACATTAGCATTACCTTTTGCTGCTTCAGACCGCTTAGGCAAATCAAGTGTATCAAAATTCCTGTCCAAATCTCCATTCTTCTTTCCTGTGCAAAAAAGAAGACAACAGATGGAGAAGACTGTCAGTATACTGACAGGTAAGTTACTGTCATGTGCAACTACAAGATGGGAGAAGATACAGACCCAGAATATAAATCACAGACTGCTACCCATCATTGAGTGTATCTGACTGGCAGCCCAGCTGCACAGCTGTGGTTTTAGCATGAGCAAACTTAGGGACAAACACCCATGCTGCTTTCAGGTTGATCTGCAAATATGTTTAGCACATGTTTCAGAGAGTCTTAGGAGTGTTTTAAACCATGGAAAATTGTGCCATTTCCTTTCTTGGCAAAGCTGTGCCCCTCCCTCAGAAGCACAGTGTTTACTTCTTGTTTTCAGAGACCTGAAGCTTAGCTCAAGCAAAAACTCAGCAGCAGAGCAGAAAAACAACAGCTTTGCTTTGCAGCCTCTATTCTCAATGCAACAATGAGGCAGGAAGACCTAGATTTAATATATTGTACAGACAGCAGCCAACAACTTAAACTTGAATTGCCCTTCAATCGACAAAGTGTCATTTTTGCTATTTGTAAGAAGCTAATGGAAATAATTCCATACTTTTGCTAAGAAACAGTGTCAAACTATTACATCAGCTTTAATTTATACGTTTACATAGAGCAGAACAAAACCTGCACTTTTAGTCAGTTTGAGAATTCAAGGTTATGTGAATACATGGGGAGGGAAGGGTTAGTTTCCATGCCCCCAAGGAGACATTCTGCCTTGGGTAAGCCCACATGGATGCTGTGGGACAAGCAGGAACTTTGCCATCAGAGGAATACTGGCAGCAGAGAGAGAGAGATTTGGAAGGCAGTGCAAGAATCTGCATGGCTTCTGATCACAGCAGTGTACAATTTAGCTTTCCCAAATTATTCTGAGAGGGAAAAACTCAAGTTATTTACTCCCTTTCCCTCCAGAGAAGGGAAGGCAGGTGCAATGGGATGAATTCAGACAACCTAACTGAGGCTGCCAGAAGTAGCTTCTGCACAGGGATTACCAGGCTGGTAATGGAGGTTTTACAGAAAGGGCTGGAAGCTCCACCAGTCAGGCTGCTTAAAAGCAAACAGAAAAATGGTCCTTGAAAATGTAATGGGGAGATTAGTCTGAGTCTTGTCTGCCAAGAGGTTACAAGATGGGAAAGGCCAGTCCCTGCCTTGTTACAGCAGGGAGCTGGTACATGCACAGTAAATTCAATGGGTCACTGTACCTTTCCTCTTGACAAAAGGATTAAAATACTCAGTACCACACAGAGAAGAATTAGAGCTTTTAAATACCATTATGAATATTTAGGAGTAACATTAAGAGGGAAATCCCCCCCTTCAAGGTAGTATTCCATCCTCTCCCTTTCTTTGGGAGGGGATGGACTCACACCCTTTTCTTTTGAAATACCAACACAGAATATCAGCCAACTTCCAACTGTTGTGCATAACAAAACATGCACCTAGAAGTTCTGCTGATCTGAAGTAATTTCCTTAACTGAAGTATGTAAAAGCCCATCTAAGCTGCCAAAGGTCATGCAGCCAGGTACCACAGCACTCCTTGAAAGGTATTTTTTCTAAAGGAGGGGACAGGAATTGGTGGCACTTCACAGCCTTCCATCAATTTTTTGCTCTGTGAAAGGAGCAACACATTGCTTGGGAAATCAAATACCAGAAAGAAGTGCTGTACATCACCAAAAGACTTTGCACTTCTTGATGGCAGCTGAACCCAGTTACTGGCTGCAAACCCTTGCTGACTCTTAGGGCATTGACAAGAAAAAGCAGGGCAGAGGGAATTAAAAGGAAAAAAAGCATTCAAGGAAGGAAGTCAGTGTAGGAAAGATTATTACAGACTTAAAGCAGACCCATAAATGTGACTCCATCTTATCTACAAGTAGGACAAACTGTTTTTTCACATGACCCCAAATTTCATGTCTCTGCCATTAGACAGTTTAAACCTCAGAACGTGTTCTCAGAGAGCCAGACCTTATTTTACACAACTACTCATTTCAAAAGTTCCCTCTGTAATTTAAAGATTGGTTTGGCAGTTCTATCAGCACTGCAGAACTGAGATGGCACAGTAAGAGCTCCCTTCTTCCCAGTGGCAGTGTTTAGTAAGCACTGTGTTTGTGCACAACTTGTTAAGGAGGAATCGTCCAGGAGTGCAGTGTTGGCTGCTACTTTTGAGCTGGGAATGCCAAAGCAGCTGTCTATTTACTGACCCATCTTTCATAAAGACAGCACCCTCCACCTGTGCTCTGGGCTCCTCAGTTGCTGTCTCTCCATTTCTGGGCCAGACAGCAAACACTGGCTGGTTTGAGGAGCCTCTGCTGCTTTGCATCTCAGCCCTGTAAGGAACTCCCACCTCGCAGGCCAAAGCCCGTCTGTTCAGAGAAAAGCTGCCAGCTGCTTGCCAATGGCAGCAGTACAGAACACACAACTCTGACCAAGGGGATTTCAACTCTACAAATTACTTGCTTAATCAAATGGATTGTGTTTGGAAATACCCCAAGCACCTACATTTCCAGGGCTTTGCTATAGAGACAAGGTGAGCAAGCTGCAAGAACACTCCAAACCAAATCCACCCAGAAGGCAGAGGTTTCAATCTGAGGCCCAGCAGCTATTTTTCCCATCTGATTTTCACAAATACTGGGGAGTTTCTAAAAAAGGTGACCAAGTAGCAATTCAGGAGTCTACTGAGTAAAACCTTCTCAGCCATCCCCATGCATCCCTGATAACACAAAAAATCAGCATCACTGCAAGATTCTGTAGCTCTGAACACCCTGCTCTGTCCCTCAAGCCTGTGCATTTGTTCACAACAGGGATGTGAACACACACACAACCCATGTGGCTGGGATTTGCAGGGAGCACACCACTGCCTGGATCTCCACAGTCAGGTTGTGCACCACAGGGATGCTGAAACCGCAGCACAAACTACACCTGCAGTAGGAGAGAAGTTTAAGATCTGTTTTTCGGTACATTTCAATTTCCACCCATATCCAGAGTCTCCAGGTTTTCCAGCCCGAGGTGTGTCAGAGAAAGCCAGTGCTGGATGAGAAGCATAGCTCCAAACTTTGCCAAGAGACAGTTTTGAATCTGCCTGCTGACAGGCCAGTTTTATGAGACCTGGCTGTGGGACTGGCACAGCACTCTGGTTTGGGAAAACTGCCTGACATGAGACATGCTTGGGCAAGATGCAATTTACAGTCTCTGAAATGGAGGGATTAAAATTCTTCCCCTCTTCCCCCTTGCTACTTTTCATTATGTAAGAAACAACCAAAACATGACCTTCAGCATTTTCCATCTGTCAGAAACCCTGCACAGACTCTGAAGTGTGACCCAGTGTTATTAACCACTAATGTTATTGTTGATCTTCCTCAAATGCCGTTTTGCTTTACCATATAATCAAACCATGGTGCAGCCAGACCATTTCTGCTGAAGGATTAATTGCCAAATGCTTTCTTTCTGGTTGAAATAAACATTTAAGGCAAAGTGCTTCTTCATAACAATCTCACCTTATCCTCCCTGGTGTTCAGTAATACAGCCACTGAGGTGGCCACAAAGGAGTGACAGAAACCAAGGGCTGAGCTCTGTCCTGCCAACAAGTCCGTCCTCCACAGCCTCACCACTCACAGTCCAAAAACCAGTGTTCTGCAGAGCACCATTTGTTGGGTGGAGCAATTAGATTTTTTCCCTCCCCAACATTTCTCCTTTGGTCCAATCCTCCAGAACCCATGATGTGAAGCAAGTGTCACAACCTGGAAATGCCCCTACCTTCACCCCCAAACCGGCCTCAGTGATGGAGTCTCCCAGGCACCCACAAGCCTGTCAACTTCTCAGCTAAGGGCAGCTTTAGTCTTAGACTTGTGTCTTCCAGGTGCAGTTTTACTTGCTGGGATGAAAAACTGAAGCCTATCCCCTGAGACAGGTACTGGGGTAGCTTCCTCCAGCTCCTGTGTGTGCCAATAACAGAGCTGCAGCAGCCCAGGCACAAGCCCAAGCAGAAGTACCAAGCACCCCTGAGAACACACACCCAAGCTGCTGCAGCTCACAGCTCCTTCCAGCCCCCAGAGCAGCCAGCAGAGCCCTCCATCTGACAGGGCTGGGGACACAACCCTCACCTGGGTGTTCCTGCTCTCCTGGCCTCAGCAGGCCAGTCCACAGCAATTCCCCTACCGCACTTAGACCAAAAATGAAGAAATCCTAGTATTTTCCATTTGTGGTATGGAAAGACCAAACTGCAAAAGCTCCCTCAGAGGATTTTTCCATGTCTGCTGAAATGAACAGGAGGTTGTGCTGGGGGAGCAGGAGGAGGTGGCTGAACAAGACCTTGATCTCAGCTCTTAGCCTTGCATGTGAAAGCCGAACAAAGCATGTTATGGTGATGATGAAAAGAAAGTATTGCAGACTCACCTTGATTGAACCACTCCTCTAATTACCAGAAAAGCAGCAAAAGGAAAACAAAAATTTACAGGATGAAGAAAATACAAAGGAACAGTCACAAAGAGGCAGAATTTCACAGAACAGGTTCAAAACCTGAGTAATACAAGACTACAGAAGTTTCATCAATTAAAAAACCAAACCAAGGTATTTAATGTACTCCCTGTTGTTCCTGCTAAAAAACCCCAATCTCTCTTTGCACAGCTTTTTTTTTTTCCTTTTCTTTCTCTTTTTATTACAGAATTGAGGGGACAGAAGGATGACTAGCCCTTTGCAGAGGTGTTTGAAATGCTGTGATCAATGACCATGAAATAAAATAAAATAAACAGGGAAACACTGCAAGATTAAGTGAACAAGAAAGGAGAGAACAGACTGATTTTGAAGTTCTAGACTGAGAAAATTAAAGTAGGTTCAGACCAGTATCCACATAAATTTAACAGTGAGACAAGGGAGCTTCTCTTTATGATTTAAAAGCACATTTATGAATGGATTTTAACTTTTATTTTTGAAGCACAACAGTCGTCTGAGACCCTCTATTCTTTCGATCTGCATCCTACGAGCTGTGAGCTCAGTATTATCACCAGCTGATTTCCCTCTAGGGAGCAGCACACTTTCAAAAGAGCACTGCAAAAAGGTGGAAATACCCATTAAAATGTATTGTCATTTCCTGCCAAACACAGAGAGCCAAACCCAAGCTGTCACTGAGTGCCTGCACTGCTTGCTGCAATCCACAGGCTCACCCCCAGAATCAGATGATTTTGAGACTGATTTGCCCACAAAGATGTGACCTGGTGCTTCAGCTGATGAACAGAAAGTACCTGGGAGCACAGCCCCACGAGAGGAGTCTCTAGGTGGGCCCAGGCAGACACCTGGCATGGGACACACACCTGAGAGTGCTCCTGTCACTGCCATCAAGGGGTGGAGGACAATTCTCCCTCAGCACAACACTCTCCTCCCACAGGCCACTCAGAGCTTTAATGGCTGAAGTGTTTCCATGGACTGTGCTGCTCTCAGGCAAAGCAACACCACGGACTGCAGGTGGCAGGAACAGGCTCGAGTCAGCACACATGCAAGGCTTCCAAAGGGGATCGCACTGCAGGTTCAGTCACTCCCTGTGAGAACAGGCTGGCCAGGCACGCAGAATTACTTCTTTAGTTTTCCCCCCAGTCTTTAGAAGATGCCCGTCAATTTTTTATTTTAAACAGTTTAAATGTAGTTGATGACAGACTAGTCTGCAAAAGCAAGTTCACACTGTTATGACTTCCCTAACACATATGGAAACACGTAATATTTAATAACTTGTGCAGATCAGATCAAAGAGTAATGTGCAGCATAGAGTCCATCAAGTTCAAACAACTCCATATCAGCTCTTTAGGGGCAAAACCCTTCCTTGTACCTGGGTACAAATAATAAGCCAGGATATGTGTACACATGAATGAGGAGAATGAAGCCTAGGCAGAAATGGAATTAATTACCTCTGAATTCATCTGAATAGTCATTTCTCTAAGAAAGGAAACAGAATTCAGTCTAGAATAGTAATTTCTCTAAAACAACAAAGAAAGCAGATATAATTTGAGTGTCTCCTTGTAAAGGAAACATTGAAGGGGGGTTACTGGGACTATTAATCCTCTCATAATGAAACTCATTTGCAACACTCATGCCCCAGAGGAGAGAACAGGTCTAAGAGTGACTGACAATTAAAAGCTACAAAATCGTGTTTGCAATTTAAATTACTGAAATAGCGACTGAATTGGGAGGTTGTATGTTTTGGTTGAGTGGGAGGGGAGGCTTTTAGTTTGTTTTCAAGTATGAGAGTCTGGAGGCATGGAAGATGTACAGGCAGGAGTGCCATGCACAGGGATGGGTGGATGGATCCATGCTGGCCTGGCTTCCTGAGAAGGGCGCACGTGCTACACAGCCAGGCAAGGAGACTGAGCAGAGATGTGACAGATGCAAGAATACAGCAATGCAGAGGAGAGACACAGCACATCCACCTTTTTCCAACAGCACAATGTCATCTGTCAGCATGCAGCATTCCTGTTTAAAGCCAAACAAAATTACAGTACTGTGGAAAAAAGAATCCCAAACATTCAACTGTGATGCAACATAGGAGATAAACACATGCCAGGACACTGCAAACACTCCACAAACTGCATCATCCTAAATAAGCACGATGAATGTGCTTGCAAGAACAGGACTGCACAGCAACATTACCCCCAAATTCATTTCTAGTTCTGAGTTTTTGCAACACATACCTTTAGCTTTTTTTCCACCAAAACAACCAGCATCATCTTTCTTCTTCTTCTGGGAGCCTCCTGTGCCTGTAGTCTGACCAGCATCTAGTTCTTGGTACTTATCAGCTCCAGGGACCTCTTTGTGGACATGATAGGAAAGGTTCCGCATGATGCACACACAGTTCTCCACAGACTGTGACAAAGAAATTTATGTTATATGAAATATTGCACCCTCTTACCTGCAAACCATTGTACTGTACAGAGGAGGGCTTGGGGAAATTGAAAAAAGAAGGCTACCTGTCCCAGGAAAACCATGTAGCTCTCAAGGAAGATTTAGTCAAGACCATTAAATAAAGTTCATTCTTCTTCTAAAGCCCGTTTTATTTTTCCAAAAGTAAAGCGCTTTATAAATAGTATGCATTCAAAATGAAAACTCTCTAATCAAAAATACCACTTTATCTTACATAAAGAATACAATTCACCAAAAGATCAAACACACAGCAGAAAATGATCATATAAGGATCTTATTTTAATCCAAGTCTCTCTCTCGTTCTTCCAACATTTACAATCTCCAAGGGGCCCATTTTATTAAATTTTCTCTGGGTCAGAACCTAGGCCTTGTGAGGATTTCAATGGGAACACACGTTGTCCTGTAGTAATAGCTAATCCACAGCACATCGGGTTCTGACAAGAGCAGTGCTCTGTAGGTTGCAATGGAAACCACCAGGTGGTTACAAAATCCACTTCCAAAATTACCTGATTAAGTAACAGGGCTTTGTAACCCCCTTGTTCAGGCCATCACATGGTGAGACACAGAATAAAATAACGATGCTTTACAAACCTTCTGGTGCTATAAAGAAATAGCATGCTCTTTTTTTAAACAGGTTAAAGTTATGATATTCCTCATGCATATAAATACAATTTTAAGTGTCATGGGATGAGATGATGATAAAAACAGATTAATAAAATCTGCACCAAAAAAAAAAAAGCCACAGTGAAAGTGCTGCAGGTCTGAAGACATTTCTTAAAGTCTAAGCACTTCAGTCTTCAGAGATGGTGCTGAATAAAGTCTTTAAAATGAGAACTGACTCATTTGCTGCTTTGTGCAAATGGGACTCAATTCTGATTTGGAGACAGCACTTATAAATGCCAATTAAGTAATGCAGAACAACAGCAATAATGTCACTGACAATAAAGGACCAGTCTCCTCACCTCTCCCAGCAACCAGCCCTTGCTCCCCTCATCAGCCATAGAGGGAAACACAGCAGCATCCTGCTGATACCCCATCAGCACTACCACAGATACACCAGCCATGAGAGGAGGACAATTACTCTATTTTCTGAGGCAAGCATAATCCTCTTCTAATACCAGCAAACAAAAGTTGGATCCCAGTGCAACACTTCAGCATAAACTGATGCCAACATCTACTATGTTTTGAAACTCAAATTCACCTTATTGTCCGTGTCCTTCTTGCCAACTGCAGACTGCAGAGCATGCAGGAGGGCATCCACAAGGCCATCACACTCTCTCAGTCTTCTGCGTGCTTCTGCTCCATCTGAACTTACATTCCTGACAGGAGAAAGAAAATTTAGCCCTGTAACCTTCACTGTAAAGTTCTTCACTGTAAAGTTAAAGGTGCATTGATTTATACTACAATTATTAAGAACTCATCATTTTGGATGAAAAATTAGGAGGCCAAGTAGACTGACAAACCTATTAAAGCTCAGTAAAGTGTGGGCAATACACACCTGCAACTCTCTGAGCCTGAACAAAAAGGGGAACACAATCCCAGAGGTACCTACAAACACCTCTGCTTTGCTGGCAAGCCCAGGGACTCACCTTAAACCAGGCTGGAGTCTGCAGAGCAAACAGCATGCAAACCAAAAATTTAATTTCAAAACCAGCAGTTCCCAACTGAAAGATACTTTCACCACCTTAGGAAAAACATACTAAGTCACAAGATTGCCCAGCACTATCATGGCCACAGAAAGTGAAAAAGCTGTGTGCAGCAGATTCATTACAAAGTCTGGGTCAGTCAAGTTCAGTAAGGAAAGGACGACAGTTTATATGGCTTTGAATTTCTCAAAACTCTGCACAAGAGAATGGCACAGGTAGAATAAGCAAGACAGAGTGGAAGGCTACTTGGAGTTGTTAAAGTTACACTTATCAATGACTGTAGAAACTGTCAGAGGGGATCTTTGAACTTGGCCTGAACTCATCCAGTGAGCACAAACTGATACCCCAGCCTTGCATTAAGCATCAATCTGCCATTTCCCAAAAAATAAATAAAATTCAAGTCAATTTTCCAAATGCTGCCTTCCCCCCACACCCCCCTTTTCTTTAGGGGGAAAATGAAGGGACAAAATTATTCTTAATCGTGCTCACTGACCAAAGCTGTATGGAAGCTCTTCACAAAGCCGAAACACAGTAATTCCAACAATAACACAGACAACCTTTCAACTTTCAGGTCTCTGAATCCCACAAAGCTATGTAAGGTTACCTCTCAAAAGCTCAGGACACCATCATTACCTTCTGTTATCAGGATCCTGCAGTCAGTTTTTGCTTTTAACTAGAGGGACTGCCAATCTCCAAGTAATTAACAAATCAATCATGGTCCCCTCCCATGTCTCGGTCATCTGGGCTGGCTGCTGTGTTAATTAGACAACTAAGAAAATTCACCTTTTCTCAGAGACCTCTCAAAATCTGAAGGCACTTAATTGTGAGCTGGTTGCTGTAACAGCACATTAACTTTCAATTAGGAAAACAAATGAAATGCACAGATAAACAAATTCTTTTCTCAAATCCTAACACAGCTTCACCTCTAGCAGTGGATGATAGAAGGCAGGTAAAGTGGGTATTAAAATGATTCCACAGGATAGATAGAAGAGAATCCTACTGCTGTTTTCCCATCTCCAGTTGTACTTATCCTTTTGTATCAAAAACACAAATGTGAGTTTTAATGCTATGTCTTTATGAAAATGAAATTGGAATTCAAATTCTCTGAGATACCTTTCAGGAGTTATAACAATAAATGATAGCAGCTCCACCTTCAAGCACATCTATTAATGTGGAACACTACTTGTTAAGCTTCAGGGTGACAGAAATGCACTATAAATGGTCTTATCTGGAGCTGTGTATCACATTTTTTATTCCCTCATTAAGTCTCACAGTGTTAGAATTCAAAAGCAACACTGTCAGACTAAAGGCAGAACAGCTCAACCTTCTCACCTTCCTTGCCCTATGGCCCATTCAGAAGAGATTTTTCTCTGGTTCATTTGTGCTATCACACTTGTACCACATTTGTTTTACACTTTGGTTATGAACAGCATCACAGTATTGTGTATCTTGCTTTCTTACTTCTTGATCTGTACTGGGGCTAATACCAAGGTAGACATTGATAACATTATGATTGAAAAAATAATACTGTATAAGTAACAGTATGACCTGCTGATATCCCTGTCTCTTCAACTTTAGAAGAATTTACTGGAAATTAATGCCTTCAGAAAAGATTCCCACATCTATCACACATAAATAAGCATGAAAACTCTGCAGGATCAAGTTAATAGCTAATTAATGCTTTGACTAAGTTATCCAGACATCAAACTCTGCAGATTTAATATTTTTACTAGCACATCACAAAAGGTATCCTTATAAGCATCTCATGCAGAAACATCTGCTCTATAAATACACAACTCTTGGGATTTTGTTAGTCCTCCCTCCTTGGGTAATGAGCTTCCTGCAGCCCTTGGGATTTATCTGCCTTGGAAGAACAAACCCCATTGCCTTGTCTGACCCAGTGAGAGCTCAGCTCCCACTCTTGTCCCAGCAGTCCAGGCAGATCTCAGACAAAGCCCAGGGAGATCAGCACCTGCATCATGAGAATGCTCTTCTGCTGCTCCAACACTGCAAAGGGCAGTGAGGAGCTCCCAAACCCCAAGGAAATATTTGCATTTCAGATCCATGCCACAATCTCTAAGCTCTAAACTAAGGAGGGCCCTATGAAAACAATGACAGTATGCTTTGACTAAGTTCTCATCTGAGCAGGCCATGAGAAGCTGCCAGGTTTGGTCTCCATGATCCAAAGACGCCTTCCCAAGTCCATGCAACCCAGGAAAATGCCAGGCAATGACTTAAGACTCCACCATCCACCTCCTTGACAAGCATCACGTGGCAGCCATTGGTCAAACTCATCTTTGGTCTTCAGGAGGGGCTGGAGCATAAAAACAAAAGGGATGACATGGACAGGGGAGCTAGTGCTGGCACTGGTCATGAAAAAGGACAGAAAATGCCATGGAATAATCAACCTGATAGCACACTCCACTGACAGGAGTCAGGAAAAATCTCTTCCCATTTCACATCTGCACTGGGATTGTTCTGCATCTTGTATCTGTTAAATGTGATGGAATGAAAGATGTAACCAAACCATTGTCCAAAAGAAGCTTTCAAAGCAAGGTTTCTGAACACTCTTCTTCCAAGAGTGATGGAAATCAACAAACATGACTGATTCCAGCAGTAAAGGAGGATTTGCTGTCCCTTTACACAGGGCAACACTCCACAGAAGGAATGCAGAGCCTCACCCAGGCCAGAAACTCCTGCAATGGAGATATGTAACATATGGCATCCAGACTTGGAGAAAGCAGAGAGCTTTGCTTTCCATTTAACTTTTCTACACATTAGACAAGTACTGCTATACACCAGAAGTAATTCTTCAGTGGATGGAGTGTTTCACACAAGACACCAAAGAGAAAGGCAGCTGAGACCCCAGCTGAGGTGCTGCTAACTCTGTTACTTAGGAGACAGGCTGCCATGCAAGACCTGGAATGGCCAGAAGATATTGCAATTAAACAAATGATCTCACTGACTTGCTTGCTGGAGCAAATTAATATCAAGAGCTTCTGCAGATAGAAGTCAAAGTTACTTATTGAAGTGTGAACAACTCTGCAGAGCTTTTGAGGCACTGAGGGGCCAATATCCTGTTACAAATGAAAATAAAGCTGATTGCCTATTGAGAAGGGTGGGAATGGTGAGGGGGGACTACTCAAACTATTTTTACACAAACCAGTGACAAATGAGACTGCCATTCATCCCCAGTGTTCTGCACACTTGCCCTGTCTCTTCACCCCCAGGAAGGTCTCTGCTGCTTTCCCTGACTTTCCTGCTTTTCAGTGCTTTTCCAAGAGTCTGTTAAATGACAAGTGTATTTTAAAACCAGAAGTGTCTTTCTTATGTCACAATGCAAAGGGTAATAGGAACCTTCAGTGTGCTTCCTGTAAATATACACAGTCTGAAGAACAATTCTAGAAACAAACCACAGAATTACTGCCCATATGACTCCAGGTATATAAGAAAGAAACCAACTGGATGACTGATTTTACATAAAACAGTAAAGCACAAATCTCATTCCAGATATTTTAAATCTCCAGCCTTTAGTTAGAAAAATCAATCTGGATTTTCCCTCACATTCTTGGAGTCCAGACTGTGGCCAGGAGTAGTGAAAGAGAATTTGTAAGGATGTTGCAATATATGTTCTCCCTGGGGAAAACCCCAAAACAGTAAAACAAAGAAGCACTAAGTCAAATGTTAAATAAAAGTAAATACCTATGAGCACAGAAACTCATCAGGCTAGGAATGTAGTCTGTTGCTATTAAAGACTTCAGAGAATGGGGGCAAGTGTGCTGAGCAATCTGTTCACACCTTAGATAAAGTTATCATTATCACCAAAGACCTGGCTTAATAATATGCAGTTCTGAATGCTACATTTACATCTACATCTGCAGAACTGAGCAGGCACTCACCCCCTAGGAGAGGTGAGCTGTTACTAGTGTCTGTGCCACACACCAGAATTATCTTCAAGAGAAAAGACTTAAAAGTAATTAAGTACAGGGTACTTAATTTGCACTCTTTCAATGCAATCATGTGGCAGTGCCCCCTCCATGCTCTCCCTAACAATCCAACAGAGAGTGGAGATGTGCAGAGCTTTTGGATTGTTTTCTTTTTAATGATGAAGAGAAATTTGAAAAAAAAGGCAAAGACACCTTCAGCTCTGAAAATTAATGCCAGTATTTCCAGGACTGTTTTGTCTGTCATTTGGCTGGAGAGCACCATCAGCTGCTACCCCACAGTGCTGCAGATGAAGCCAAGGCTGGAGTGCCACTGAGCAGTTACCCTCCTGCTTCAGCTCAGGTGCAAAAAGCACTTTGTTTAGAGATCTATCTGGGAATGAAGACAACAGTTTGGAGACTTTGCTTTTTCTATAAATAGGAAGTTGAACTGGAAATTTTAAGACACCCTCCTAGTAATACTTCCACCTTTCCCTGGAAGAATCACAGCTGAGAGCTGAAGCTGAGACAGTGACGAGCTCTTTCCACCCCCTTGCTAGACCCTGACCAGCACCATCACTGAGCCTTTGCTGTCCAGACACTGAGTTTTGCATACTTCAGCTGATAAAAGAGCTTCTCACAAGTCTAGTTTAAAATATATCAGTTGTTCTGTCCACCTACTCTGGCAGGCAGAACACTTGCTATACAAGCACCCTTCCACACCCCCAAACTGTTCATAATAAAGAAATTTTTATTTGGATGTCAGCCAAAGGAATGGATCAATAATAATTGTAGTAAATGAACTCTATTTCCAAGTGTATTTCTAGGCCTGCTATGTCTCAAAGGAGGAATATACAATATTTAAAAATCATTCCATCATTTCATGCAGAAATTGAATGGATTCCATACATCAGTTCACATCAAGTACCAGAAAGTTTAATTGGTATTAAAAGTTCATTGTTATAAAAACAAGAGGGAAAAAGAAAGAAGCTACCTGTGCCACAAAGATAGCCTGATCCAGGCAGCTCTGGTCAGAGGGTCCTGCACAGCACAATGCAGTTTGGCAGCAGAGAGCTCAATCAGAAATCAAGCAGAAAATATAGTAAAGCAAGCAGAAAGAAGCCAAAGTCCAAATGAAATGCAGAGAAAGCCAGAGGAGCTCTACTGATGCTGATTTAGGTAGGGAGCAGCTGGGGAGGGATTGTTCAGCCCTGGGATCCCACTGGACGCTGCTGCTCCACTGCAGCATTCACTGACCAGTTACACCCGAGAGAGAAGCAGCAGAGCAGCCCCAGCTTCTTTGCATGCAAACCCTTCCACCTGCTTAAATAAAGTGGTTGGTTTTGTTTAGTTGAGCAAATGCTTGAGAGAACACAGCAAAAAGCCACCCCTGAAAAAGGGTTTAATGAGCACAGTCTGTGCTCCAGCAGCAGTGGCACAGAGCAAGAGATCTACAGGGCCCCCTGTCACATCTCATATCCCTGTCTACTCTGCCTACAGCTCTCAGGCTGGGGCTCAAGAATACAGTTTAACAAAGGATGGACTCAACATCTGTACCTTGTTTTCTGTGGCATTCTATACCCAAAACACCTTGTAATGCCTTTTCAGTAAAATGCTGACTGGTTACCTCCTGCATGACCTACTTGGAGGGCCTTGGCTTGCTCTCCTGTAATGCAAAACGATGCAGAAATGCACTGCACGAGAATTCCACGATGCCCAGCAGCTACTCAGCTTCCAAGATATTCCGGTCTCTTCCTGGAGGAAACGCCAAGGGACTCTGCTTGCTTTAGCACACATGCTTGCTGCCATGACAAAGAACCTCAAAAATACAGAAAGGAGGTGGTACTAATGTAGCAAAGGATCAGGGCTCACAAGCCTTCCACAGCAGACTACACCCATTAGAATGCCTGCAGGGAGTTTTGCTGCAGTCCTGCTCTTCACCCCACCACAGCAAGAGACATTTTTGTAGATTCCCTTTCCTGACAGCCAAGGGAGGAGGGATCTAGGTTCATTTCTAAGTAATGACAAAAGGCAGTAAGCAAATGCACAACTTTAAATTTATACCTCAAGATATGATTGTAAAGCATTAAGATTGCATGTAACTAGGTTATGTCTCTGCTGCTAAAATCTATGCATAATTTATTTATATTACAAGCTAAACATCAGGAACTGTCAGGAGGAACCCTAACAGCTCCTTACTAGCACGAATTAAACGCTCTGCACATAATATAAGCCCCAGGACAGCCATATGCTGTGATCCTGCACAGTATCAGTAAGCTAATTAAGAAACTGCCTTTGCTCACTCCTCTCTTTTGTGTGGGTTTTTAATTTGAGTTGATTTTTTCCAGTCTGGGTTGGGCAGATAAGCTTCTCCCTTTTTGTGCTACTTGCCGCCTCCAAAGTGAAGATTCACAGGCAAATTTTGGTTCTGTTTTTATCTCTTTTCTGGAACTATTCCTTCTCTCAAAGTCCACTTCAAAAGCACCTGCTGCACACCAGAAGACTGACAGAATCATTAGCTCCAGTACCTGGAGCATCAATCTCTCACAGGCTGCACCCACTGTGAACACAACACGAGCACAGCAGCCTCAGCACTGCGGGTGAGTGGGGGACAGAGATGGCAGCATCTGCCCTCAACTCCCCTGGGTGGCACAGAGAAGCATTAACCTTTGGGAGGAGTCCTCTCCAGATGATCCTGATTAAATAACTGCTCTGCAAAGCATAGGAAAGGACTACTTCAACTAGGATAGGAGAATACACAGAGTAAGAGGGAACGCCAAACAAACGACTTTGCCATAGAACCGTTTTTGGAGTTGGAGAGAAGTGTAGCTGCTGAGGAGGGCTCTGTACTACTGCAAATTTGATGCTGATAAAGAAGACAGAAAAGTGAGTTTTCAGGTGCCAGCCTTTAGTTTCTACCTTCTCTGTTGTGCCATGCCTCAGTGAGCAAAGCTCCCCTGACACCAAGGGCAGCTCATCCAGCAGCACCGCAGCAGCGTCACCTGAGCCTCAGCTCCTGCTCTGCACTAGGCAGCACTTCCAGGTCACAGATTTGCACTTCAGCACCTTCTAACCTCAGTCAGCTGGGGATGAAGGCTGCCTCCAGTGTATGAGTGCACACAGGACAAATATTTGGTGACTGTCACCACATACTATTATCATGCCTGCAGGATCTAAAGATGAACAACTTGAAAGTAATGCATTCTGAAAGCTCTAATTCCCAGGCACTCTTCTTCAGAGAAAAGCCACACATTAATCATTAATAAGAAAGAAGGGCATAAGAACCTGGTTTTGATGACCTTACTTCTTTTTGTTCCTCAAATTCAGCACACAGAGATGGGAAGAAAAAACAGGCACACCAACATCACTGGTGCACTCAATACAGGTGTTTGTGGGGGCAAAGACAGAGACCTTTTCTGCCCAAAAAAGACCACAAGTTGCTTGACAAATCTTCTTTACCTCCACATGCCTCAGAGACACACCCACACTCCTGCTCCAAACAGTGGGTGCAGGCAGTGTCTGGGTACATACACATTATTGAACAATAAAGACATGAGGACTCACAGTGTTACCTGTGTCTGAAACACTGCAGGTGACATTTGCAGCACAAGATGTACAGGCATGTACCATAATGCTCTGTCCTCCTCAGAAAAAGGCTCAGAACATTTGCATATAAAAAGGATTTGAAATATCCCAAATATTTCTGATTTACCATCAAGCTCTTGCAGTTTCCTTTCCTCTGAAGTACCTAAGAGGAATCTGCAGATACTTTCACTAATTTCTCAACCTGGTGGAGCATATTTCTGGCTCTGAATTCCCTGAGTCTTTACACCATGTCTTCAAGCATCATGTCTCACATTTACCAAACCTATCAGGTGTTGATTCCATGGACCAAACCCTTAATTTACACCTACAGAAGTTGTTTTTTCCCAGTTGAAGTCTGTAGGATGAACCATTTCAAATCCTTGAACTACTGGTATTTACAGCAACTTCAGGGAAGGTACATACCGAGGTGCCAATCCCACATTAAAGACAGAAGATTGAAGATCAGTGAAGTCTAGATCCCCTAAGGCACTTAGCAGCCTGAACCTAACCAAAGCCAGAAGGAGACAGGGCTATTAAAAATTAGACCACAAAAAGGTTTATACCATTAATCTTGCCTGTAATTATGTCAGTGCAGTAGCGCACCAGCAAATAAATCCACACTTCTCAAGTCTCCTGGTACAGCTCCAGCCAGCAGGTTGTCCCTTCCCTTCTCAGGGGCTGACATTGGACAAGCTGCTATGTGCAATCTCCAGCTGAAGAATGTGTGTTTTTAGGGAAAGTCAGGTGGGTGCAGGTTTGTTTGTGTTCATACACCTCGGCCAGGGCTCTGAACCCTAAGGGTATTTGTGAATGCAAATTTCTGTGTACTTGGAGAACTGACAAGAAATGCTGCAACTACAGATGGTACCCCTGGAAAAAGGAGCACTTTGCATCTGTTTGCTATGCAAATTAATTCATTTAACATTTGTTGACAGCAGGTCAGTTTAGCACAGGAATCAGGCTAGAAAGTTGGCAATTTAGGAACTAAGTTCTACTCTGTCCTCTTATAAGTGAAAAAATCCAAGAGAGAATTAAAAGCAATTAGGCAGAAACTAGCAATTAAGCCCATAATGAATTTAATTTTTAAACCATTAAAATCCTTGCTGCTTCCAGAAAACTAGGAATCATGGTGGGTATCTCCACAGACAACTAACAAGATGATGTGACTGCAACAGTGCTCTGACTCACAGATGCAGCAATTTCCATGCAAAGCAGGGAAGCACCTTTGGAGAAACCAGGAGACCCAGGGAAGGTCTCTGGAGCTGCCTGGGTGTTCATGAACCACAGATCCATCTTTCCTATAAGAGCTCAATTCATACTCTTTTCCTGAAGCACCTCAATGTCTGGGTAAAAGCTCTAGGAAGGACCATGAACTTGCCTCATGAAGATGCACCAAATAATTCCACTGCTTCACCAGGAGTGCAATTTGAAGACAAATGCTTCAGGATTGCAAATCCCAGTAGGGATTTAAGTGTTTAAAGAAAAAAAAAAAAAAAAAGAGGCAGTAACTAGAAGAGACCTTCTCTACATACCTAAAAGAATAAAATACAATGTGAAGACATAAAACTTGCACTGTAAATGAAATGAAGGAACATCTGTACATAGTTAATGATTCTCCTATGGCAGGCAAATGTCTTCCTTACTTCTTTCCCAGTCCTACTGCTTCATAACCAAAAATCCACTTTGCTTTGTCTTTTACTGTTCATTTCCAGATTTCTACCATACATGTTTCTTTTATCAGCTTCAACAGGATACAAGAACACCCCTGTTTTATAAATGACACCCAGGGCAGCATCCCTCACAAGGCTAGTGACCATTTGCAGCAGTAAAGTGATTACGGATATTGCAGATGTATTCATCATACTGTGTCTACCCTTGGAAACACAGCAATGTAAGAGGAAGCATCTTTTTCCTGATCTCAGGATGGGAATGAAGACAAAATTACCATCACCTGCACTCATTTCTGAAAGCTTCAGTGGTCAAGATTATAAAAGAGCATCCAATCAATTTTATTATTAGATCATACTTTGCAAATTGGATGTGCTGCCAAGGATTCCCCCAAACATTTCTTTGAGCAGAGTTTTTGGCAAGTCAAGTGCAGAGTGAGATGGCACACAGAACCCATCAGCCATGTTCCTGATGATACCAGGATTCAAAATAACCCTACAATGGGCACAGTCACAGGAGAGGGCCTGACTTTAAATAAACAACAGTCAATATAGACCTTCACCAGTGGCCTTTTCTTCCTTGGATTCCCCCTGGCTCTCTGTGTGAGCAGTCAGCTACAGCAGCCTGGAGTGGGCACCATTGAGTGTCCCAGGTAACCCCAGAACAAATAACATGGCAAAGCAGCTTTCTTGAATGGCTTTTCTGATCATAAACTGTGAGCAGGGGTGCAAATCCTGTGGCCACACAAACCTAAATCAGTATCCAGCATCACAGTGGGAATTTTGTTACTTCAGCAAGTGGGTAAATCTGGCTACAGAAAGCCAGAAAGCCACCTCAGCTCCAGCCAAGGGCAGAGTGCATGGACCATGGCTCTTATCTTGTAAGTTAATCCCCAGCCCTGGTGCAGGTATAGATCTTTGCTCAGGGGTTGGCCCCAGTTACTGACCCTGCAGCTGAACCACCCTTCCATCCCACAGGTGCCTGCCACACCACACTGTCCTGCTGTCAATGCAGCTCTAAATCCACCCGGAGGCACTGGGCCAAGGTGAGCACATAGCTCACCCCAACTTACTCAGACCTGCACACACACCAGCACCTGAACCCCCAAAGTGAGGGGGGAGAGACACAAGTTACACAGGGGAAAATGGGTAAGACTGGAAAGGAAAGTGGGATGGTCCAGGAATTGAAGAAGAGGTAAAGCTAAATAATTGTAGTGTGGGTATTTTTAATTACTTGTTTTTAATTATTTTGAAACGAGTGTTTCCATGGCTCCACATTATCAAAGGAGAAACCTAGATTAAGAACAAAGTAAAGATGAGTAAGCAGTGTTAAAAAAATAAAAAAATAGCAAGTAATTAACTGGCAGTTCATGCTGTGAATCACTGAGTTTGGAACAAACTCACCCACATCTGTTGATAAACTTCATTAACTGAAAAAATGATACTGAAAGGAATGTCATGCTGCATGCACAGCGCCTGTGTTCTGCTTAGATACCTAAACTGCAAGGACACCTGAAACCTCACAGGCTCAGAGATTGTTCCACTTATTTTGGGAGACAACACAGCTCACACCTGAGGCTCACTTCCAAAGGAGACAAAGGGAGGCTGGCACATAATCAAGAGGCCTAACCTCCCAATTAAATATCAAACTGGTGAACAGTTTGCAGCCTGCAATAAGCTCCATTCGTGGAAAATTGAATTTCTAGGACCAGCTACTGAGTCAATGAGAGAAGCATAGGCAAAGGGGTTTTTAAACACTGATGTCTGTCAGACAGATGGCTGCAACAATTTATTCCCTGTTGGTGTTAACTATCACATCTTGTTGCTGCTTTTAAAGATGAGTTGCACAGGATTTCAACACACAACACAAAATAATTTCCAACAGTTTTAATGTTAATTACTTTTGATATGCCCATTTAGACCCCTAGATCTGGAAGTGCTCCACAAACAGTGTGTGTTATATCCCTGACATAGGAACAGGAAGCACAACCAGCTGAAAGGCAGCTCACACCCACCTGCTCCTGCACTCACTCACCTCACTGCACAGAGGGGGCAGACAGCAGGGCAGTTCTGCTCAGTTCCTGTGCAGGAGGCTGCTGTCTCCATGGCTCAGCACAGACCTGAACAGATTACCTTTTCCAGATTACCCTTCCCTGCTCTCACATCCCCATCTACCTCAGGCAGCCTCAGTCAGGCATGAGATCACCTCACCTCACATCTGATGGAAGCTTCACATTTTCCACAAGGAAGCACTAAGTCCCTCCTGACTGTGACAGCAGAGACTGGAGATGAGAGGACTGAAAGACATTTCCCTATTCAACAGCAGAGCAGCCACCATTCACTGGGAGTTGGCCTGATGCATTACAGGGTTCACCAGGACCACTTTGAAATATCAGAAGTTTAAATTCTCTAACATCTCAGTACCATGTTTCACATCCTTCTTCATAGGCTTTAAGAACACAGTGTCCAAAAGAAGTCTGAGTTTCCTGTAAACCCAGTGCCTTACTTTAAAATTAAACAAAAACCCAAAAAACCCGCAAAAGCCCAAACCCAACTGATCAACAAACCAAGAGACACCCTGGAGTACAGAAGTTTGAGTGGATCCACATACTAATAAAATTTTATGATGTGGATTAGGCTAGTCTACTAATGACCAATTTATTGTCTATACTTACTGGAGAATCTCATATTCATTGAGATAACCCTTTTATTCCCTCACCATGACTAATTTCCTCCTGCAGAACATCCCTAGAAATGAGACACTAGTAAGTAAAAACCTATGATGTCTGGAGTCTGCTTAAAGGACCTCAGCTTCCAGTGGGACTGCAAATAATTTCAGTAATGGGCCCTTCCAGAACACTTTTCATTACTTTCTTCATTTGTCAAGTTACTTGGGGGAATAGTTATTACAATTTAGAGACCACAAGCCCAAGAAACAGAAATGAACCAACTTCTGAAGATGCATTAATCAGTAGAAATCTGACAGGAATACATTTAAGAGAAAGAGAAGGTATAATGCCAAATCTTTATTACTTTTATTCGAACTAATTGACTTCATCGCAAAGCTGAAGAATCTAAACTAAATAGCATAACTGTTTTTTCTCAAAAGAAAAGCAAAATGTGCTTAGGGAACATTGATTCTTCAGGTTTTTCAGGCTGCATTAGGACTCCTCCTGACTCCAGCTTTTAGCATGAACTGTCCTGCTCTCAAGGTGCTTTCAGAATTGCAAACACAGTATGAAACCAGAAAAGGCTCCTTTGTAAGAAATTTTAGAAGGAACACTTAGAATCCTAAATAGTCAGCAGCTCAAAATCTTCACTGAAACCCCCAAGAAACGATGGGGAAAATGCAGAGCTGTGCCTTACCTCAAGCAGCCAGAGGTGTTCTTGAAGACCGTTGTCCACTCGGCGTCGCGCGGCTTGGAGTCCTCGTTGGGCTCGCTCTCCCAGCCCGAGTGCGGGATGATCACCTCGTTGGTCAGCGTCTGCAGACCGTGGTTGATGATAACCATCTTCAGGGGCTCGTAGGAGGATAAATTCCACAGGGTACCTGCAGGGGATTATTAAATAACCAGAGAATAACAACTGTATGGTAAAGAGAATCACAGGATTCACAGAGAAGCAGTTGAAGGTTAAATCAGAAAACTAAACAAGAAGGTGAAGCAACTTGATGAGATGCCAGACCAGAACCAGCTTAGGGAAAATCCCACAGTTTCTTCAACAGAGCACGAAAGCACTTTTATCAAGACATGGATAGTGTTGAACTCATCAAGCCCTACACAGAGAACATAAAAGTGATGTACTACTGGAAATTAATAGGATTTTTCTGCTGTATACAAATTGTGTTACACTTTCAAGTCTAACTATGCCTCAAAAAGTAAAAATTCATCCAGTGAAGCAAAGTATATTGAGCAAATCCAAGGAGAGATGAATTTCTGGAGGATCACTGATCTTATGCTTATCTTCTACACAAGATAATATTTCATTCAAGTCTCCTCTCTATTATTTATTTTCACATCTTCCTGTCACAAGCAATATCTGTGTTCAAATCTCCTGGTGCCACAAACATATGATTTCTTGAAGAAGCTGGAAACCAGAACTCCACTGTCTTTTCATTTTTACTTCAATTATGAGCCAAAGCAGACAGAAGTCAAACATCAAAACCGAGTAACAGAGCAACAGCTTTATAGCTGCAAAATACCCAGTGTTAGATAAGTGATACAGCCTCCCAGCAGACCTGTATCAGTGTCCTGACAGTTATTACTCATCAGAGTAGGACTGAAACAGAACGCTCACTTCAGAGAGAATTTCTGCATAGACCCAGCCTGGTACCATCTGAGAGCTGTCAGAAACAACACTTGGAGGGAGCCAGACACACGCTTTTGGTCTCCAAGAAAAAGTGTCAGTTCTAGCAGAATTTTCAGACAGCCCAAACAGAAAACCCAGATTCCCCAAAACACACAAGGAATCTTTCCCAAAGGGATCGAATACCAACCTGAGGTCCCTGTGTTACCACAACTATGGACATGTGCAGATTACAGTGCATACTGTAAATCTCCACCTAATTCTGTATACATCTAAAAAACACAACAACAGAAGTGCAACCTTTTGTTTCTGTCCCTTTCAATCTTTCCTGGAGCAGTGATGTAATCAGTTACTTCTAGAGTGAAACTACAGAGGCAAATTTTATTGCTTAAGAAGAACTAGGCAGATAAATAAGTAAAAAGTCAAGAATACCTACAAAATTTTCAAGATCTCTAATATTACAGGAGCGTATGAAATATTACCAGTGCAAAAACCTTTTGCTTGTTTTAGGACTTAGAGATTTGTGTCTGGACTTCAATACCTTCAACCACAGCATGTAAAATAAAATCACCACCTCCAAACTCTTCCTATATTCTCATTCACCAGAGGTTATTTCAAGAGACTAAATGCAACAGTGGATTCAATAGAGTTCTGACTGGACTGCAGCACCAACCTGCCCATCTAGCACCAGCTTTGATGCTGTAACCCCACCCTGACCAGGAGAACCACCTGCCCCTATGGAACAGCTCCTCTACATACACAGAATTTTTATCAAGGGGCTGGCTCTAACTTATGCAATGAACTATTTAGGGCAAACACAATTTGACTGTAAATCTCAGTGAGAGACTACCAGACAAAGGGAACTGGAGTTACACAGAACCTTTCCCCCACCCTCTTTGATGAAAACTCCCCCATCATTTTACAAGATTTCAATTTCTCATCTGCATCCCATCTCCACAATCTTTCATACAAAACAATAAACTGAAGAAGAATAAAAGACAGCCTTACTATTAAAAAAATTAGTGCAAACACTTCAAATTATTCAAAAGGTCAAAGCACTTAAATTTATAATATTCTCCTTGATGGTTGCATAAGGAAATCCAAAGGAATCCCTCTGTTGAACAGCCTTTAGCAAGGGAAAATTCACAGCACTTAAAAGAAATGTAGCAAAAGATAAACAGAGGTGAGGGAGTCCTGTGGTTCCAGACAGAGAAAAAACTTCAGGTTGAAAACTGATTTCATGGGGAAAATATTTCACAGGAAAGGATATAGAAAATAAACACACTGACAGTACACTCTTCTTGTTCAAAATTATGAAACAAAGAGCTCTAAATCCAAGCATCCTTTCTACACTAGAGAAAACAAATTCTATGGAAAAGTCACTGCTAGTGACGGCCTTTAGGTTAAGGGAACAAATTCAGATCCAATTGTAGCATGTAGCAGCACAAAAAAATAGAAGGGAAAAATTGCTGTAAATTTGACATCCATCTTTAAATATCATTCCCTGTTACTATTAGCATAACACACAAATGTTTCAACAAGCTGGAAACACTGTTTTTAAAACTCTAATCAATTCAAATGAACAGCACTCAGGAGAAATCATGTCACTAACACAGCAGCACAAGGTGCACAGGTGTCACTAACACAGCAGCACAAATCTAAATTTTCCATGCACTTTCACTACAAGCCTTGGCCTTTTTGACCACAAACTGCATGAGCTTTAGGAGTAGAAAAAGATGAAGTATTGCTCTTCAGAAGATAAACATGATGAGTAGCAATCTGTATTTTATTCATAAATACTGTGAGTAATGTACTTATGTACTTCTAGCTTCAAGCATCAGCCCTGATTTTTCAACATATGAAGCAGGGAAAATAACTACAAGCTTTTATTTAAAAAAAAAATCCAACATCACCAAGAAACTAGAAGCTCTTTAATTCCTTTTCTGTGGTCCATACCACATAGTTTACCACTTGGGAAAATAAGCACTCTGCAATATATTCCCTGAGGAATTCTTGTTGTGTGCTGGTCCAGGGGACATGTGTTTGACAGACTTGTTTGTATCAAAGTCCTGAAGATTGGAGCTGTGCTCCATTAAGTAGTCAAGTTGAGCATCTCAGTGTGATCTAGTGTGTGACAGAACACACCATGGGCAAGAACCTTCTTCAGAGCAGCCCTGGAACAGAAAATGGAAGGAGAAAGCTCCTCTGAGATGAGCAAGCTGAAGAGAGCAGGGTACTTCTCCAAAGAGGAGCCTGAGCAGCAGACAGGACATCAGCACACAGCAGTGCCCAGGGATGGGAGCTCTGAGAAGCTAATTTATCTGCAAGTTGCTATTTGAGCATTAGATCAAAATATTTCATCTGCAGAGCATTCTGAAGGTCAATCATTTTTCAATTATAACCAATTTCAAGAATCACGTCCTGCACCACTTAAAATCAGTGCAATGTCATTAAACAACAAAATTACTCCAACATTCTCACAAAGAACAAAATTATTCATTAAAGCTACCAATTTCTGATTGCTTTTCAAAGAATGTAATAGAATTTTGGTCTTGCATATCTGATGGGAACATTTCCTCCACAAAAACCTTATCATTCAAGATAAAACTTTTGTAGCTTTCCCAATCAGAGCAGATTTAATTCCTTATCAGCTTAATCCTCATTTCTCTATTTTTCTCAAGAAAATGATCCACTGAGAGTACAGCAGTACAGCTGCAAGCCTAGAAGAAATGAAGGAGGAATTTTGTATTTTGAGTATTTCTCAACACAACTCTACTCATGATTTATGGACAGTCTAACACTTAAATCAAGCTTTTCTCAGTGCAGTAGCTAGGAAACATTTTGTAACTCCACATTTCAAAAAGAAAGAGAAGTGAGATCTGTGGTATTTTATGAATGTACCTTTGAGTTTAGAAGGCAGTTTTTGCACACTTCACAGATTTCTGACCTCAAGGGACATCATTTGCAGGTATGTCAAGAACATCTGGTAAAACAATGATGGCACTAACCCAAAAAAGTTTTTTAATTTCTGCTAAAACCAGTGCTGTCTGTAAGAAAAAAAATCTACAGACTGGCTTAATCTGGCAGCAGTGGTGTACCAGTACACTCTGCCTGCTTCCAAAATTCAATGTCAGAACAGTTGTCTGACTTCTCCAAAGGTGTATCCTGGGAAGTACTCAAGGGAACACTCCCAGCACAGCCACACTCACTCGTTCAGCACTGATGCCACACATCTGAGTTCTCCCTCCATGCTGCATCCATCTCTTGGGTATTTTTAACTCATTGGTGTGGCTTTTCCCCTACTCCATTCACAGTGACCAGACCCAGCTGTGGCTGCTGCACCAGATCAAGCAAAGGAGAAGGCATGGAGCTGTCAAGGACTGACTCTCACATTAAATGCTAAGGAGGATCTCTTTTGCCTGAAAGCCCTGCCTCAAACAGGGCGTCCTACTGTGTGCACCCAGGTACCTCCTGTCCTGCAGGCAGAGTTCCACAGCCAGAGAAACAAAACTTCAAGCCTAGAACTGCTGTTGAATTCAGACAACTGAATTATTTAAACTTCTTTAAATTACTTGAATCTCTCTGGAAAGTAGGATTATTTTATTATTTGTCTTTAGCTGGGATGACCAGCTGGTGATTACTACTGAGCTTTTGAAAGGCAGCCAGTATTGAGTTAAAGAAAGATTAAACTGTAGAAAAATCAATGCGTCATACCAAACTTGAATTTGGAGCCTGTTAAAAGAAATAAACACAAATGCTGTATGCTGTTGTATTTTTTTCTTTTTCCTAATGCATTGCTGATGAAGTCCCCAGACATTTCACTCCAGACAAACTGAAAAACTTTCATGGCAAAGGTAGGCTTTGGTTTATCACAAGGGAAAAGCACCCAGATAGGAAGTCACAATTGCTGCCAGGAGAACACTGGAATTGTGACCTGAATTTCTGAGGCTGCAGAACCCAGTCCTTTTGCAGCAGCCCTGCCTGAATGCTCCCTTTGCACTTCAAGCTGGCTCTTGTTTCTGTCTGCTGACTTTTGGAGCTCACTTTACAAATGGACAATTCCACATTATCAGCCAGAGCTTTGAACACGGACTGCAAGTACAGCAGCACCAGCCACAGAGGCATTGCTGGAATATTATTCTTTTCTGTGCTGATGCTTGAATGTCTCACACTGGATCTGGTGATATCATTTTAGAAGGGGAATGAAATTATTCCTGGTAGGTGGAGATTAAATGCACATCATCTGTTACTGGACATCTGTTTAGGTTAATGCCCTTAGTATTCCTGGTGTTTTTGAGTAAGGGGAAATAAAGAGCTCTAAGGAACAAAAGCCAAGGTGGAATAGAAATACTACATTTAATTGGAAAAAACTGCTGCCAAATAAAATGCATTTGAACTCTAAAGCTAATTAAGCAACAGGAAATCAAAGCAATTGCCATTTACAGTGAAAAGGAAAAACATCCACTTTGCTTTTGCCATCTTAGAAGTGACTGATTACTACCTAGAACTATAATGATATTCCTTCAGAGTAAATTATAGACTGGCTTCTCCTTTCTTGAATCTAAGGAAATAAATTTATTGCTTCTCAGCACTCCAGAAATGAGTGTTGATTAAACTAGAACAGTAGATAAACAGATATTCTTTACTAAAAAAAAAATAAAGTCTGTCGTCGCATTAAATGAGTGCAACAAATAGAATATAAATACCACCTGCAGAGTTTCCATGTTGAGGCAGAGCACTGACAGCTCTCAAAGCACAACCAGCACGTGCTACTCAGAGGTCCTCTGACAAAACAGACAGCTCTCCTTTGCCAGCTCACTGGAAAAAGGCTGGAAAAATATCCCTGCTAGTTTCAACACTGTATATTTAGACCTAGTTTGCTAAATAGCCTGTAATGGCTGTGGGAGAACAGATGGAACACCCAGGGCCACTGTTCATCTCAGAGAATTATGATTACCAGTAAGAACTTAAAGAGAGCTACTACAATTTTTGAGGAAATTACAGAATTATGATGTTTACCTCTAATGGCTTAATCAATGTTTGCAATAGGGTCTACCTGCACAAGCCAACACTGATAAGGCAGCTAAACAGTTTCAGCCCTGGACCCATTTTCATCCTCACAAAGCTTTCAGGACAAATTCTGTTCTGGCACAGAAATTCATCGGAACTGCTCTGGTCTCCATCCAAACATCCCCCGCGGCTTCTGAGAAGAGAAAGGGAAATCCATTTCACTCCTCATGATTTATGGGAGACTGAAGAACAATATCTTTCTCCTTACTTTAAGAGCTGACATACTTTTCCACCCTTTCCCACTTAATGGCTGAACTTTGAAACTTGGCATATACTTTATTGCTCTTTTTGGATGATGCCCAAGACTAAGTTCAAATAAAAACAGGTTAAATAATGGAGCTGTAAGTGTTTGAAAACTCCCTGCAAGTGTGCACAAATTCAATAACCTGAAATTTAATTCTCCTTTTTCCAACCTTAGCAACAAACAAATCCATGTCCAGATTAGCAAAAGCAGACCCTCTGCTCCTAAAATCTGAGTTTTCCAGCCCAGAAGCTGCAACTTTTACACAGCCTCAGTCCTCAGCACCAAGCTGGAAGTGTTCCTGACCAGACTGACTGGCCCCCTAAATATAAGGGAGTGGGGACGTGGCAGCAGGATTGTTTTATAAGAGATTAACAAGGAAAGATTTAGCTCAGCCTGTCTTACCTCATAACGCACTGAGGGCACGTGCACTGCAAATTACCTGTCAATGGAGCAGCTGTAACTCATTTCAGCTCCAGTACCCCAAGCACCTGGTACTGCATGCTACACCCAGGGAGCAGCACCCACCCCTCAGCAGCCAGGGAATCCCAAGTGCACCACACACACACAGAGATGATTTCGATCCCCTCCTGACGGGCACGCGTCAGGCTCTCACCCCACAAACGTGGTGCAGCTACAGAACAGCTGCAGCCAGTGATCTAAATTCTCCTCCAGTGCTGTAATCTCCAGCAACTCTTGTCTCTGGAGCTGAAAGAATTGTTCTAAAGACTAATCCATTAAGGAAATCAGACACTGACCTGTAATTAGCTCTCTGACTTCCATGTCGTTTGTTTTTCGCAACAGCCTGATCAATGCAGGGATCCCATCACAGTTCTTTATGGCCACTTTGTTTTCGTTATCCTTCCCGTAGGAGATGTTTCTGAGAGCCCCGCAGGCCTTACGATGGACCTCAGGCTTTGGATGATCCAGCAGGCCCACCAGGATGGGGATGCCCTTGAGGTGCCTCACGTCCTTTTTGATCTTGTCGTTCTCGTAGCACAGGTGCTGCAGGTAGGCGGCGGCGTTGGACTTGACGGGGTCGATGGGGTGGCTGAGCATGGCGATGACCTCGGGCAGGTCGGGGTCCCTCCAGCGCGGGTCCTTGCGGATGCTGTCGATGGAGGGCGAGCGCTTGCCCAGGCGGTCGATGCTGGCCATGCTGCCGCGCTCCGGCTGCGCCAGCGGCGCCGCGTAACCCCCGTGCAGGTACGGGATCCTCTCCTCAACCATCTCCGTCTCGATGGGGTCATCGTAGCCCCTGAGACAAACAACGGTCCCGAGACAAAGGAAGGGAAAAAAAAAAAGGCACATTTAAACACTTAACTCTGAGTCAACATGAAGATTTCAGATTTCAGCCATGAGCAAACATTTTAATATCACAAACATCACTGGGGCAGCATATTTAGTGTTTTCAACAGTTTACTTGGAGTAATTTGAAAATTAACCATAGCTGAGCTCTCAGCAGTGATGGGACTCCAGCACAGTGTTTGTCTGGCCAGCAATGAAACGATGACAGGAACTGCAAGCCATCAAACAGATTGCTTTCATTTTGGTCACTTAGCAAAGCAATTACAACAGAGCTGGATTACATTTAGTAGGAAACACTGATCTTCATTAATGCTGCTACTTCTGCAACAAACCAAAACTCTAATTAAGGGCATTCAAGGCCTGGGCAGGGACCACAGATATATTTCAGCAAGTCTGACAAGCTCCACTACATTTCCATGTTGATGCTCAGACAAGCATACTCTAAACACTACTCTTAATCGATATTGCCATAAACCACCCTCTTATAGATGTATTTTTTCAAACCAGCAGCAGCCTTTTGCTTTACAGTTTTTTCCTGGACAGGTTTGCTACTGTCTCAGTATTGCAGTTAGCTCTGTCAAGTAAGTGGTTCTAATTGCTACAAAATGTTTCTTAAAATCTTTCATCTAAAGCACTGAGTGATGTTATTGAACCATTTCTGCTGTCAGGCTGAAGTATAGGCTATTAGAAGTCAGGAGAAAACGGAACTTGCTGTCATCCCAAAGGGACTGATAATTAAACTGAGCTCTGGGGAGAAGAGCAACCAGAGGTGGAGACTGAACTTAGTCTTGTACAATTAACGCTTTTAATGTTAAAAGTGCCTCTCCTGACTTTACGTTGCTTTAATTGCTGTTCTAAACCATAAACTGAATGAAAGGATAAAATGGGCAAGTATCCAAAACCCAGAACGAATCTGAAGAAATCCTTTTATTGATGCAGTTATTTGTATATGTATAATTCAGCAGTTGCTCTACACAGTAATTTACACTCTCTGGACAGTCGTGTTTTCTGTCACAGAACAAAGCTGTTTCCAGCACTCCAAGCAGAACAACACTGAAACAATTTATTTCTGTGAATGCACACAGGGCAGAAGGAATAACAAAACCCCTTAGCTACTCCTCAAAATTCTGTTTTTACACATGCAAATTTGTGATAACCAGCATTAAAACTGCAACAAATTCTCATTTCTCAAACCCATCCTCATGTTAAATTCTATTTCACTTCACAAAAGCAGCAGAAGATTAATTTTAATAATTGCACAGCTGTTCCTTGCTTGACTTGGTAACTCACAATTCAGAACATCTCAGTCCTGTGAGTCCACCTCAATTACACCTGCACAATTAAGCTTCTCTCTCCTCCTCATCCGTGCAAGTACACAAAGATAATTGCTGTCTTGGGATGAAGTTTGTTTGCTTTATTTCCACAAAGCCTTCCAAACAGAACCACACAGATAGGCCTGTCTTCCTCACGTTGTATCCTCTTCTCTTTGCCACACAAAGCTCCTTGGTCTCATTACATTTGTCAAAAGAAAACTTCAGAGTTAGAAGTTCAAATGCAGCACTGTCATGACCAAAGAGTACCACACAAGTCTTGTACCAACAACACTAATTGTCAGTCACTACTTATTAAATATGAGTGGAAATACCTGAAGTCAAGAATTAATCATTAAAAAGAAAAATTAAATAAGATGACAACCTTGCTTTAAAATAAGACAGCATCTCTCAACAATCAGTAGAGAAGAGGATAAAAACAAAAACCTTCAATTGCTGGAATAAGCCCTCACAGGCCAGATCCAACATTCCTCTGAGGATGAAACAGTGCTGAGAGTCAGTATTAATGCACCAGTGACATAACTCAATGATTGCACCTGGCAGCAAAGGAAAAGACCTGCACACCTGAACCCTGAAGACCCCAAATGATTATGTAGAAACTCAGATCCTGTATGAACCTAAGAGGTGTACAAGAAAGCTCAGCCAGGGCAAGTATCACACTACTTCAGATTCACATGACCAAATAATACACTGATCAAGGCTAGGGAAGGTTAAAAAAAAAACAACAGGGGAAGCAGTTTACCAAAACAGATCATCTGCAAAGGAGCAGGACAACTGCTCAGGCAGAGCAAGGCACAAGTGCCACAAGCCCCATCACCTGTCCTTTAACAGAGGGCTGGAACATCAGAATGGCAGAGCAAGAAAGTCAAAAGCAAGAATCTATCCGGGCATTAAACACACCCTGATCACCAACATATTTACACACTGGATGAGTAAAGAAATCCTCTTTCTGAGTCAGATTGGTGCATGCTAAATGGGATTTGTCACTTCCACATCACTGGAACAGCTAGGCTGGGAAGGAGAAGCCACTTGATACAGAACAGGACTAAGAAGAGCCTCAGCAGATACTGCTCTCAGGAGACCAGGAGCTCTCTCCTCTCAGGACTGAAGAGCTCTGGTGCTATGCCAGAGTTGCTGACTGCAAGCATCTTGCCTTCTGTCTGTCTGCATCAAGGCAGCCAAGTTTTCGGGATGTCATGGGTCTCACGAATCACCTGTCTCAGGGAATTGATCAAAACCCACTCTAGCACAGTTAAAAACTGGGAGAGAGCTTGTGGATTTGTCATCTTTCTTATGGCTTCAACATAGGCACATTTGAGTAAACAGGTGAAGGATTTAAACATTTAATCCTCAACAACTTCTGCAAGTGTTAACATTCATTACACTTTGCAGCCGGTGTCTGCTTTGGATAAAAGACCAGAAAGGCTCAGGATTTCAGCAGGAAACTTTGTGCCAAACACTGAAGAGGAAACGTAAAGACTTTGCAGAATGAAATTCTACTTTTGCCAGGCTCTGTTCCCTGATAGGATACACAGGGGGATTCAAACCTGGAGTGAATCCTCTGCTGAGATAAGGCTGAGTTATGGCCATATGGTTAAAACACCAAAATCCCCTTAATAGGAGACACCTAAGAACTCCAATGGATGAGCTGACTGGGGCTGCCTCCTGCCCCATCAAACTCTGCATTCATCACCTTCTGCAAGCACAATATTATCAAGCTGAATTCACACTAAGGAAGACACTCAGAAAAAACCCAAATATTTTTCATACTGACCACATTGCTTGCCTCACCCTGTTCTGCCCAGGCATGTCCATAAAACCCTGCCCCAAACTAGACAACATCCAAATGCTGCCCATATACACATGGAATGAGTGAATGTAGGCCAGAAGTGCTGACTGAAAGTTTTATTTACAATTGCAAGTCTTTTTACTGAAAAAAACACCAGAAGAAGAATGAAACTGCCATGTATGGTGTTACCAGTACTCTGTCTATACACAACAGCAGCAATAGACCCACTGGTAAAGGTATTTAATCTAAAATTTGTCTCATCTCCTGGTAACAGTAATTTGGACTGTGAAGTGACCACCAAATACAGTCTCAGTGTCTTAAATCAGGCTTCTGGCATAGATAATTTAACAGTAAAAAACTGTTCTGTTGTTGATTTAGTCAACATTAAAAATTTATATCCTGTCTAGTCTGGAACAGTAACACTGGCAATAGCTGCTCCAGAGCCCTTAGGGAAAAAAAGAGGTCCCACAAATGCTCATACAAGTGAAGAATGCAGAGGTCTACTCTGGGAAGAAATCACCACCCATGCAAGAAAAAACTGAACAGAAGTTATTTAAATCAGTAAGATGAATTATGACTTGAAATTTCTTTCAATTTCTTTCTTTGTCTGTATTAATTTCAATTTAATGATTAAAAAATATTCAAATAGTACTAGGGAAGTTTTTTGTGAATAAAAGAATTCAGTACTTCTTGCTTCCTTGCAAAAAGGACTGTATATAAAACATCCAGCACACAGTAAAATTAGATGTTTTTAAAAACTATAATAAACATTTAGTATAATAAAGAGAACCTAGCAAATGAAGGAAAATGAGGCACAAACTCAATTAAAGATATGTAAATACCTTCATAAGTAAACTTGAGTAAAATTACTTCAATACTGTACACCCCAAATGCTTTTCTCTAACCCCAATTTATTATGCAACCTGACTTACACCAAACCAGAGCATAAAGCTGAGGGGAAAAACAAGAAGTGCCAGGTGCTCTTGCACCTGGTAAGAAAGTGATGTATCTTACATGAGGAGAGACTCAGTATGAAGGAAAACAAGAAAGCCCAGCCACAAGCAATGATGAGCCAACAGAGGGAATATTTGCCTTTGTGCATTTATCTGGATTTGGAGATGTTTGTGAGGAGGCACATTTTTCCCCAATTTAAAATGAAATATAAGTAGCTTAAAATGAGGCTGGTGATGACAGAAGAAAAGCACAAATAGGTATTTATCTCTGTGATCAAATGGAGCAGGCAAGAGCTGGAAAGAACAATCTGTACTTGTAATCCCCCTGCCTAGGACCCCCTCCAGACACAGCTGGGCTGCTCAGCACACAGGGAATCAGACTCACTAGCACAGATTCCCATGAGAAACCTCCACTCAAGCCCTCTCAGAACAGGAACTGACAACAAGGACTCTTATTTTACCTTTAAACTACTCCCTAATGAAGCTGCACCAACTGGGAAGAACATGAGACAAAGGCTCAGAGAGTCACCAGTGCAGGAATTCTGCTCAGGACAGGAGGGGCCCAAGATGAAAGTCAGTGTAACACAGAACAGCATCCAACAGAGCTGTTGTTAAACCTGCTCTACACATTTTAACTTTTTGAAATCAAAAGTGACATCAATTAATCACATTCATTTAATCATTTTCACAGAAATAAAAAGTTTAAAAAACTAGAGAGGAATAATAAATTAGCAATTACCCTCATCTAGTACAAAGCACTACTTGTAGTCTTAATTTTCTTGCAGATCAGTAGCATATTTGAAATGCAGGTTTATTGAATTGTTCAAGTATTTCTTTGAAATGTCAAAAAGTAACTGCTTATGAAGAGGCCCTCATACAATCTTCTTATGTTCTCAACAGCTAAAGTTTGCTGCCACAGTCAGGCTAATTATTTGTCAAAGTCTCTTGATCACATTAAATATGGAAAAAACCTCATAACAAAAGAAATGTAGAAGAAAAATTATGAATTGGTCCTATCCAAACTGCAAGGAACAATAAATCAAAGGGATGTTTAATAAAAACACTGAATTTTAAAATGCAAATGGGTAGGTTCTAAGAATATATTTAATTATTCATTTTGCATACAGTTTGAAAAATGCTAATAAAAATTTAAAAGCGTTGATGCCTGACTTCTTTTAGCAAGAACTGTAAACTTGCTTAGTTCAGGAAGCACAAATCCAAGTCCGATAAATTGAGCAGGATTCTGGCACCCATTGGGTGCAGGTATTTCCTTCAGCCCCACAAAAACAGGGATGTGATTCCACTGCTGCAAAATCAAAGATGTCACAATGGACTTGAAGGGTGTTTTGGGAGATACACCTTGACACCTTTTCACTGGCTTTTTTTTTAAACTCTCACAAGTATAGATGACAATTTGGAAGTGTTTGATTCTAGCTTTGGAATGAACTTCCAGAACAGGGAGGGAAAACAGAGCCACAAAAGCATGAATGACATAACATCTCCAAGGAGGAGGACTCAGAGAACAAAAATCCCACCAACAACAAATCTCACCAACAACTGCTGCTGATGCAGCAAAGCCTGAGGTCAGAAATGTTAAGTCTAAAGACTGTCTATACACAGAGACAGGCAAATCCAGACTCTTTACAGCTCTGGAAACTATTCTAAATTAAAAGGAAAAGAATGAGAGCTAAATCCATATCAAAACACAAATCATGAGGATATGACTCCAAGCAGGCACATGTAAAATTTGTACCCCCTTTAGAAAACAAAGTTATTGCAAGTTTTTCAGGTCTATACAAGATGACTTTCAGCTGAGTAACAGGACTCTTTTCCCAAGCCTGGGGGTTTTTGGCTTTTTTCCCCAAATGCAAGAACAGATAGCTGTGAACCAGCAGAAACAACTAATACCAGAAAAGATGGCATAAAATAGAACATGTCTTAGAAACTGGGCTGAACCAGAAGTAATTTTTAACTGGTCACTTTAAATACAACAAGGATACTCTTTTCTCCCCTTAGCACAACCTGCTCAGACAGCTGAGGGTGTGTGGTTAGCAGCAGATCTGGGCTGAGGCTGTCATACACCTCACATGACAGCTTGGCACCCCTTCACTACAGGGATCAGCTCATCTGCAACCCCAACCAGCTGTTCAAAGCTTTTGTTTGGCAGATGTGCACACAACCAGACCTGTCAGGAGTCTCACAGATCACAAACCCCTCTTTTCACCTTGCTAGTGTGAGATGACTCTGGGACAACACAGTGCATTCACAACTCTTTTTTAGGAAGAGGGAAAAAAAGTAACTTAGCCTTCTTGAAAAAGTTCATCTTTCTCTCTAAATTCAACCTGAACTAGCAGCCCAGAATCACTGAAAGGGTCCTTGGGCCTCACCTCTCCCTCTCTTCCATACTTTTTTCCAGTCATTTATGAGCTGGTTTTCTGTCAAGTAACTCCAGAACATACCAGATCAGAGTTTGAATGTACACGAGCAAATAAGCAAAAGCTGCAGAACAGCACTGTGAAAAACAAACGAGTTTTACCTTCCTTTGTGAGGCCTTCCCCTCTCTGGCACACCTGCAGACGTCCTCCTGTTGACAGTGGAGTAATCCGGATCCAGTTCATAGCCCTCATCATCCACTCCCAGGCTGCGGTTGTCATCCTCCAGCCCGTAGGGCTCGGGCTGAAAGCGCTCGGGCTGGGAGCGGTTCAGGTCAACGCTGCTGCTGCCCACGGGCACCTGGGGCTGGGCCACGGGGCCGTACGTGTCCCTCCGGCTGGGCAGGGTGAAGCTGCCATCGTCGGGCCGGTAGGAGCCCCCGGGCACGTAGGCGTAGCGGGGCCGGTAGCCGACGCCCCGGGACAAGCTGCCGTAGCTGTCCGAGAGGTCCCCGTAGCCGTCGTGGCCGATGTAGGGGCGGTACTGGCCCTCGTGGCCCTCGGGGTAGGAGGAGTCGTTGTAGCTGTTGTAGGAGCGGCTCAGCGTGGACGAGGCCTGGGGGGGGATGAAGCGCTCGCCGTTCTTGAGGTAGCGCCTGTCGATGGAGTCCGTGTAGCTGCCCATGGGCGAGGAGCCGTCCATGGCCGGGAGCCCGTCCGGCCCCAGCGGCACCTGCCGCACCGTCCGCGTGGTCACTGTCTTCACCATCTTGGTGACCTGGCAGGAAGCACAAGGAAATAAATGTTTTAATGCTCTCCTTGCTTCATAATGTGGTGAGACGCGGGAGGTGGAGGAGGAGTGGAAGGGAGAGAGAGCACCACAGAGCAGACTCCTGTGCCGTGCCTGTAACACCAGCACAGCCATCAGCTCACCTGTTAGCTTTGGGAACGAACAGTGGAAAAATACTTTGAAAAAAGCACTCTGGGCTCTCACTACCAAATCAAAAGCACTGCAGCCATGTGACAGCACATGGAAGCAACACAAAGTCATTAGACCAGTTCCAATTCCCCCAAAATGTTTTCAGGAGACATCTGTCCTAAGAGAAGGCTTTACCATGTTGTGGAGCCACAGCCTGTCCTCCCACAGCTACAGCATAAATACCACATCACATTCTCTAGTTTAACAAAAATAGTTATGTGCTTCTGCTTGATCTGGATCAAGTTTACACCTCTGTGTAATTTGATGGAGCTCAAATCTGGCAATAATATTTAGGAAACCATGATCTCAAACAGAGAAGTTTTGGGCTTCAGGATTGTGGACAACACACCTGCTTTCTCTTTTAAGATATTCTTACATCCAGCAATCACCACACAAGCCTAACAGGTAACTGTTGTCTTTATTTTGGTGACTAACAAATTTCCAATAATGAACACACACACCACATTGCTTTTGCAATTGCAGCTACCTAAACATCCTAGACAAACTTGTTTAAAACACTGAAGAAAAAGCTGCATACAAATACAGCTTTATCTTTACTTCCATAAATCACATTTCATTTCATTTCAAAACAGAATTCGAAAAAACCGAAAATAGTAAATGTCCACAGGGCTCTTGTATTCAGGGTTCCTTCCTGAAGGGTAAGAACAAAGAGTCCTTAAAACTTTGCAAGAACCATCTGCCTTTGTGGCAAAGGTCTGGTTATCTGTTTAAGCCAGTGCTGGACAAAAGCCACTGTATTTACACACTAGCAAAGGGCCTTCTGTTTGGGTTGGTATCTGGGCTCCATCAACTTCTGTACTGCCTTCCAGAGTGACCAGCAAAAGCTCTTTTGGGAAGAATAAAAAGTCCAGCAAATGCCAGTCTATCCTTGGTAGTCCCAACCCCCCAAAAATTACTTTAACCTATATAAAGTTACCCTAATCCTAGTAAGTGCTGACTTTTCAGCCCAACCAAATTCCCAAAACAGCACATCCACAAAGATGAGAGGGAGAATCAACCTACCTGACAGCATTACACACACCAGGGGAAGAACACAAAATTGGTAAAAGGTATTTGGGGTTTCTGAGCTATTACAAACATAAATAAGCATCAGCAAATGACACTTTTCTTCATTTAAGTCTCAGAATGAAATGCTACATTCAAGGGAAATGTTAACCACAACATGCATCCCTGGATTGCTCAGTGGCTCTGAAGTCCAAATAAATATTTTGACCTACTGCCTCTGATTTAAACATTTAGATTGGCAACAGATTAGCCAAGCTACTGCAATGCAAAATAATTAGACTACATCTCTTGAAGTGGCTCCAGACGTCCTCTAGCCAGATGTTTTCACACAGAAACCTCAAACAGAATAAGATTCACCCAAACAGCATTTCTTTTCCTACACACATCTGTGAGCAAATGATACTTCAACATAATGAAGTAATGAAATCCTACAAGACTGAAAGCAGCACAAATGTCTCTCCACCAGCAGTGTAATTAACAGCAACACGATGCTGCATGCAGCACAGCCAGGTACCAACATGACCTCTGTATCTAATTTGAACCACAGCTGAAAGAATTTTCCTCATCAATACAAAGGGATTTCCTCATCAAGTAAACATCAGCAAAGATGCTATCCTTCCATGACTCTGAGTCTTTTCTCCCTTTTTCAAAGCACACTTTTAATAACTGGAAAAAAGGAAACTAGAAATTCAACATTTATTTAATGGCATACAATCCGACAGGGGTTTTTGTTTGTTACCTGTGTACAATACTTCTCCCTTCCGCTCAGTTGTCAGCGTGACCACTGTCACAGCTTTTACAAACTCAGCAGTGAGAGGACAGAAAGAGCTGGCAGAGTTTACAGTAGCTCTTTGTGAAGTGGATGCACACAAAGCAACACAGCTCAGTGTTCTACTGAAGTCAGAAACAATACTTTTATTCAAAGTGCCATATTCATAAGTGATCTTGTAAGAGCAGAAAAAGTGACATTTCTCAGGCCTGAAATACGTGAGTTCTGCAAAGCCATGACAAAACTGGGTGCAAAATGCTGGGCCTTTGTGTTCTTGAATTTGGGAACCAGTAACAGGAATAACAGGAATTAAGGTAGATGTCAGCAATTTGACAGATGAATCAGAAATGGATACTTGTGCTCGGAAAGGAACAAGGAAGGAGCTTTCGAAATGCCAAGAAGTGCCCTTGCATAACCTCACAGAGCTCCTCCTTTCAGCACCACACAGCAGATCCAGGCCCAAGCACAGCCTTTCAGACACGACTGCCACGATGCTCAGTTTGTCACCTGCCATTTTTCCTAAAGCTGCTAAGATCAGACAATAGGAAGTGCCTAACACACCTCCTGTGGCTGCAGCAACAGCACAAAAGAGGAATAAACTCTGTCCTGCAGGATCAGGTACACCTTCATCAAAGGCTTGCTCCATGTCATTGGTAAACAGGATGAGGTGACAATCACAGAATGTTACAGCCAGGAAAATTGTCTCCAAAGCTGCTACATGTACACAAAAACCACAAAGCAGAATTTCAGATCACTGAACATCACCTCCTAGACAATGTGTGACCTGCCAGTTACCCTTAGTGAGTTTTTCATCATGCTCTGGCAATCTACAGAGTATTTACAGAGATTTGGGTTTTTAGTTTAAATTGCCAACGCAGAATGCAAGGGATTAGTTTGCAATTTATATTTACTTTGCCTTATTTTCCTGCCTGTCAGACCAGCAGAGACAGCCTTTCAATGGCTGTGGCCATCAGAAAGCCACACTCAGTGTGAAGCAGCAGAGCACATGTAAAAACAAGTTTACAGCATCAGCACAGCTTCACCTCTTAGTATTTTCTGAACGCTGCACCCAGCAGCAAACACAAAGTACCAGGACAATCAAAACCACCTTGGTCAGACACATAAAAAGGTACATTTCACTCAAGCATTAAAGTAGGCATTTCTCACAGTATAAAGGCACTCAGTAATGCTAAAGGTGTTATACTGGGGCAATCAAACAGAGCCATTTTATATTTTGAGAGAGAGGGAGTATTTGTACTCATGCCTCATTTGTCAGGCAGAGGCATTGAGATAGAAGATTTATCATGTGATAAACAGATTTTGCTGCTGACAGGACAATAAAGGGAAGCTTTTTGGCAGCAATTAGCCAGCACACAGATGAAAGTCCATTTAATGAAAGGTTTCCAAACAAAAGAAGAATCCCAACCAACAAACCAAACACGTTTATTTCAGGAAATCCTGCTCAAGGGAATATTTCATTTATATTTCTTAAAAGAACACAGGCAATCTTGAGCAGCTGACAGCACAGTAATCTTCTCTCCCAACATTTTTGTGATTTCCTTAATACTGATGCATTAGCCAGAGAGAATGTAGCCATTCCAAATGGAAGCCCCAACAGACAGCCTTATCTGAGAGACACCTGATCCTTCAGATGCACCCAACCTTAAAAAAGATTTATTAGCATCAATTCCTCACTGTAGATGTGCTCTAATAAAAAAATGCAGAGTTACAAGTTACTTTGAGGGTAATTTGACTTCCTCTGTTTACTTTCCCTAAAGAAAACCCGTGTAAAAAGGTTTAGGTTTTTTCAGCCCAATGACAAATCAAAGATGCTCAATTGTTTAAATGCCCCAATCTTGAAGTACCAGAGGAAAGCTTCAGAGTATTTTCCTATGAAGAGGCTGTCTGAGTATGCTTACAATATATTTGTAATTCTTTATGCCCTGTACAGCTACAAGACAAAAAAAAAATCCAATTTACCTACTAGTTCAAGCTCTCTGCAGCCAGTATTTTGTGATACTTCAAGTCAGTGCTTTCACTGCTGCTCTCCACACGCCAAAATTGAAGTATACTTCAGGTTTACTGACCTTACCATTGTTCATCACATAAATAACAATGATTTTAGTAAATAAGTCCCTTACAGGCCCCATGGTAATGGTTTCACTAATTCTGTTTCTGGAAATACATTTGCCAATAGAACATAAAGGAAATATTTACACATTTGAAGCAGCTTCTGTATTTTTCTGTCCCTTATCCTATTTATCTAGAAGGATGGGAGAAAAAACATGGAAGTATCCAACAACTGGATTTACTGGATGCATGTGCACATGGTACAAGTAGGTGCCTCACAATGCTCAGTCCCAGAGGATTAAAGACAGTACCAAGATCTCTGTGGAACTGGGCTGGCATGGTCAGATGCAGTCATCTTATCTGTAATTCTGCCTTCCACTTTGTTTCTCAGGTTGGTTTTGTTTTGCCTCTAATTTATTTAAAATAAATTAATTGCATTATAAAAGCTGATAGGGGTAACAATCTTGTTGAAACTGTTGTAAACCAACAATCAGATGACAAGGAATGCAGGAGCATCTGAGCATCCTGACATTTCTGTGAGCTTATTTTTGAACTATGGACTGTAAAAATTTATCAGCCCATGCAGGTTGAAGCTATTACCTTTCTATTAAATGCTGTGGAAGAACTCACCCTGCAGGTTTTCAAAACAACAGCTGACATCTCTCCTCTTCAATTTCAAGCCTAGTATTTCACATTTTGAAAGGGCCCTCAACTTCAGCTAAATCCATTCTGGCTCTATTGCCTAATTCCTTTGAATTTCCTGCAAAGTTTCTAAGAACTGCCTCTGGGGGTACCTGGCACCAGCAGAACCCAGAGTTTTGGTAAGAACCACTTTCCTAGCACAGGTGTTAGGAAGTGGGAACAGCAGTTCATCACTGCTGGGAGCTGCACCTGCTGACTATTGGAAAGCTCAAAGAAAATGGATGGATCACAAATTAAACAACTTTGTATACAGATTGATTTCCCAGTTTGCTATGATAAAACATCAATTTCAATGAGTAACAGTGACCTACATATCTCAAATCTTTTGGCATTTCAAAGATAAAAATTAGAGGTGCCTGGAAAAAGAAAAAAAGCGAACATTTACACACAAACACACACATTAATTTGCTTTACTGAGTTCTCTTGAGCCACTTACAACAGGCTCTCTTTAACACCTGGCAGTGCTCCAGCCAGCAGCAAGAAATGGAAGTCTCTCCCCAAGGTGACTTTCACTGTTTTAGCTTGATGGGTATTTGGCTTCCAGAGATATTACAAAGTTGAAATGAAGTGTTATCTGCTACATCTTTTGTGCAATGAATGCTATGTAGGGACTTAGTATAACACTAAAAGAATAACAGGTAGGGGAAAATTACCCAGAGATATCTCATTTTGAAAAGGCAGATGTTCTCTATTTAAAATATGTCAAATATTAAATTCTATTACGCCTTCTTCCTGCTTCACTGCTACAGGCATTTTCAAAGATGAGGGAAAAGCAAAGCAAAACTGTCAATGCATCTAGATTAAGGTTGTTTACTTAATACACTATTGAAAAGAATAACCTCTATAAATTATGGGTTTGAAACAACAGGGGAAGGAACAGAGAATAAAGGAACAGCAGCATCCAGGAGCATTCACGTTCACAGCCTTTGCTGTGCTGCATTTCAAGATGAAGAATTTCAGAGGCATCGCTCTCCAGTAGGCTAGAAATTGGCAAAATTTAACAAAAATAAGTGATAATTTCCTTTTAAGAATCCAAAAATGGCATCAGGTCGACAAATCCCCACATAAACTATCCACCAAAGAAAGAATACATTTGAAAAAAAACATCTCTGGTCTCTTTGGCTCTTAAAAAAACACGACCTGTGTTATTTACTCTGTCACAGGAAGTATCTCATGTCCCCACTTGCTCTGCAAGACAGATATGCTGGAGATTGTGGCTGACACTGTCCAGCAGAGCCCTTAGTTATAGACACAACAAAAACAGGTTCTAAATCCTTCCCTAAAGGAGCCTGGAGCAAGCAGAGCAATGCAGAGCATAAAGGGCTATTGCTCAGAGTAAAAAGAGTAAAAACCTACCCCTCCTGAGCACAGTGTGACCATCTCAGCTTCACACTGGGGAGTCAGTCAGGAGATGTGAGGATTCCCAGCACAGGAAATGCTGCTCCTCTACAAGGACACAAGTCCCACCTGCACACTGAATGCAAGGTCAGATTCCTGTGGGGTGCTTTGGTTTGGGGGGGATTTGTTAAGTGTATTTTCAATTTCTTTAAATCTGTGAGGGAACAGGCAGAGGCACAAAACTGCAGTTTTTGGGCTCAACATCTCCTACTCCTGGCCAGCAGGATAGCCAGCATCCACATAGCTGCATCTCCCATGCCAGGGAGATTCCCTCAGCACCCTCCCCTGAGCAGCAAGGACAGAATTCTGCCACTGCACAGAGGTACCAGGAAACTTAATTCTCTCTGTAAGGCTCTCACACATAAAAGCATGAGCTATGAAAGCACCATGATGACACCTATTAGAAATGATTGTGTCAATGACAATTAACTCCAGGGAAATTAACTGATGCTACTAAACCCCAGTGACACAGGTTTCATTTTCACAGTCCCTACCAAAACAAAATGCAAGTTGAAGAACAAAGTGATGTAAAAAACTTGTAAAATCTGACCTCAGATTAGAATTTAAGAGCTGTTAAATCTATACCTTTTTATCATAGCAAGGAGAACTCAAAACAAAACCATTTCAGAGGCAACAACCCACCAAAGTCTCATCACCTCTTCTGAGAGTCAGGGCTAAGCCAGGCTGTGTTTTGACATTTCAGAATCTCTTTTCTCAACAACTGCGTTTTCAGTATTTTTTGTTGGTACTTGTAGCAATGAATTACTGGGAAACAGCTCCAGGTGGTACTTTAGCTGCAGTCAGTGGCATTATTTGAAAAAACACAAATTGAGAGTAAGACAGCTCCACATCCCACCCCCATCCTGGACACACTTCAGTACCTGCCGTGACCTGCAGCAGCACAAGAAAGCCTTGCTCTTTGAAATGGAACAGTAGCTCCAGGGTTGCTGTTTTTTCAATTTTCCTTTCCCCTAAGCAGCCACAATGCCTGCTCTGAAGCTGCCACTATGCTCTCCTGTGGGAAGATGGAAGAACAGGAGGTTCCCCCAAATACAGAGGAGAAAATCACAGCTCTGAGCCATGACAAACACACAGCCTTTATCAGTGCCACAACTATTCCAGACAAACTACTTCACTCCATGTGGTCCTGTTATCTAGGTGAGGCACGGCCTCACCTCTATTTTTACAGTCATAGCTATAATCTTATGCCCTTGCAGCCTCCTAAAACTATGCACTACTATTAGTACATATAAAAAGGTGTCCATCCCCACTGTAATTTTATCACTTCCTTTCAGCAAATAACAGTAGTTGTTGCTGCCACTAGAAAGAAAATAGCATTTCTTTCATGTAAGTCACAAACTAAATATATTAGATTATTTGAAGAGCTAATAAAAATGTGGGGGGTTTTTTGTTCATCTGTTTTTATTTTAAGACCTTAATCTCCTTCCAACAATCAGAAAATAGGCCAGTTATATTCACCTTGTAACTAACTGCAACCACTATTAAACCAGATACTCAGTTTATCATCTGTGCAGGCCTACTGACCTCAGGAAATCAACATTTATTTACTTCAACTTGAGGATCTGATGTCCTGAATAGATATCCTAGAGGACTGCAAATCTGGAGCACCAGTGAAAATAAACACTGATTTACACATTGACCTCTCTTCGACTCCTTTTAACACAGAAAGCAGCTGAACAATCCCCTCCCTTTTTAAAATCAGTCCTGTTTAGAAGTTTTTAAAACAGGAATCACCCTTCATCTTTTTAACATTTTAGTGTCACTGAAAGCACCCAAGGCAGCCATGAACACACAGCACCTGCTCAACAGAGACTGTAAAATTACCTTACACAAGAAAAAAAGATATCAGGAAAATTAGAACACTTGCAACACCCATAATCCAGCCAAACCTGAGGTACAGTCACTTGAGAGCACACCCAGCTTTCCCCATGCATTAGGAGTGAGATGCCATTCACAAGATTGTTGCAGGTTTTAAATGCTATGGTGTTATTTACATAGGCTGTTTCTTGTTCCACAGGACAAAGGCATAATCATAATATAACGTTATTATAGACTGTCTCTAATTTAAGACATATTTTCCTCAGCCAAGCCCTATCAACTCATCAATTTTTGTTTGCAGGGCAATGCTGTGAACTGCTTCAGTAGAATGAAGTGAATATTGCAAGAATAAGCAGATAAGAATAACCCCCTGAGGAGGGGTTCTGGTGTTTTTGTTTGGTTAACCTGGGTAATTTCTACTGCTCAGTTCACAGCTCCACGAGGAACAGTATCAGCACAGCTGATAGGGAGCAATCTAGACACAGAGGTGAAACTGAAAAAGCCCTGAACTCAGCTCTGCTGGCAAACACGATGCTCACAATAGGATGAGGATCACAATAGCATGATTGTCATCACTCAGGCTACTCCCTGCTATTTCCACTCCATGATTAGATGGCACTTTGCCATTTTCCTCAGTGGTTGTTAACCTCTCACCTTGGTTTCAGTTCTCCTTGTGGTTCCATCTTCAGAAGTGACAATAGACACGTGGGAAGTGGGAGTGCCTGGGTCTTCCTCCACAGTAACTGTCTCTTCCACCATTTCTTGAGGCTCTTGCATCATTGCTATTGAAGTCTGGTTACTGGGGCTTTGTTCCTATAAAGAGCAAGTGAAAAAAAATTAACTTCTCACTTCTACCATCATGGTGTAAGTACTCCACTGATTTCAGCTTCTTTGACTGAAAAAACCCCACGTTTTACCCAACAATTTGCAAGCAGAGATTCATAGAAAGGAGTATCTCCTGTCAGACAAGTTTGCTGCAACTGTGCTGGTATGACTGGGCTCAGTGCAGCAAACAGAAATCATGTGAAGCATCTATCAAGTACTTCATATTAACAGGCAACAGACTGTCTTAAATCTGCTTTAAGCTTTCTCAATGCCCAGCATAGAAGGAGTGGAATTTTTCTCTGCAAAAACATTCTTTCAGTTCTGCAGTGAACAGGCCCACTGGCTTTCAGAGCAGTTAATTTTATACACCATTGAAAGTTCCTTTGCATTTGATAAAGTACACGCAGCTGGAAACTAGAGAAGGCTATAAAACATCAACACCTACAATTAAATAGACACCTCTCTCAAACTGCCCAAGGCCATGATAATTAAACAAAAACTTCCTGGCTAAAGATTAATTCCCTGAAATGCTTCCCTTCCTACAGCCTCACTAAGTCTGAAAGGTCTAACTGGTTACAAGCTTATTTAAATTGATAACAGATAGACAACATAATAAAATCTAAACAGAAAGCAGGGAGATCAAAGGCAGGTTCTTGCAGGGATGCTGCCTAAAGAGAACACTGCTCTTGCCAGCACCAGCGCCTGAACCCTCCTTTTTCTTATGCAATTGTGTGTTCCAGCACAGAAATCAGACAAGCTCCCTTTGGAAGATGAATGTCTTTCAGAAGTTTCCCAGCAAGAGGCCAATAAAGAACCAGCTTATGCACCGAGAACTCAGACTTTTGCCCAGCATCATGAATCCTCAGCCATGTTAAATGAAACTACAAACTGCTCATTTCATTACAAGCCCTCAAGGTGTCTGGCTACAGAGGCTTTAAAGCCAAAGCAGGGCATCTGTTGGCACATCCTGTCAAACAGACACTCAAAGAATATCCTTTATTAAGGACTATACACACACAGACATATTTTTACATACATATTTTAAAAACAAAACCATAAAATCCAAGAAGAATGACACAAAGGCCAAACTGCAAATTGAACACACTGTGCCGAAAGCAAACTCTGGACAAATTCACTCCATCTCTTCACAGGACAATAAAAAGGCTTGGGATGGAACTGCTGTAACAGAGGTGCTCAGCCTAACTACACAAAGGTTTAAATATTCTCCACGTGTGAACCGCTTCATCACCAGGGAACTACAAAACCACATTTTGTATCATTTAGAAAAATTGCATTTCAACCCAGCTATAGCCTTTGTATTTCCCCTTTTACTGTGCCATATGACCTTTTGCTGCTGATGTCTCATTAAGGTCCACATTTAAGTCTTGCATGATCTATTATTTCTCTTTAAACAAGCTGAGATGCCTATGCCCAGTTTTCTTTTATTTACAGCTGTATTCTGACCTTCTGGAACTCAGACTTGAGTAAGAAAGCCACTCCCATTTTCAGGTAAGCACTAATATTAACCAAGACCATGACAATAAACCTCTGCCAATCACCTCAGTCAAAATGCAACAGACACAGCCTTCAAAGGTAAGGCACAGAAGTGATACAAGCAGGCACCACTTCCATTTCCATTGAAACCACAGAATAACTCAGCTTACAGAATCAAAGTGAATAAGGCTTCTGAAATCCTAAAGAAAATCACTCCTTCCAGTCTGCAGGACTCAAATCATTAATGGCAAATAACTTATGATACATGCTGAATTCTTCATGGTAGAGTTCAGATGGCATATCGTGCCTTCTGTGCATGGCTCCAGAAGGGGAATTGCTCCTGCAATAAATACATTATTCTCTTCACATTTTTCTTGAAGATACTGTGTTATAACTGCAACTCCCTTTCTCACACCCCACAGTGAAACTTTCCTGCAAAGAGAATAATTTACACAATACTGCAATAGAGACTCAGAACTTTTATTCATCTTCACTCAACCAAAGCTTACCAAGAATAAAGAAATCAGTTACATGCAGAGGGTTTTTGCACAACACCTTATCCCTGTAAAGATCACCACTGCTTCGAGGTGGAACTTTCTCACTCCTCTCACACCAGTATGTACACACAGAGCTCATCCACCACCTTCATCTCCAGCTGCACTTGAGGTGCTGGCATGTCTCTGTTCCCCTCTAGACTTTATAAAGGCAGCCTCTGCTTTCTGATAATAAACCTGAGGAGATGGAAGGTGGAAAGAAATATTTTGTTCTTTGAGCTTTTGCAATACTTTTTCTTTATTAAAAAAAAAAAAAAAAAAAGAGAGAGAGCCTGCCTTTGTGTTCAGACTGCCTGTGGGCAAAGGAAACCTTAAAAGCTAGGCACTTAAACATGAGCAAATTGCAAGCTGGAGCATATTGTCTTTAAATGAGCGCTGTGCTGGGTTTTATCCTCTGGCTGCTTCTAAAATGAAGATTCAGGGAGATATGGTACAGATCTGCATTCCTACAAGAGAAAACTATTGTTAGCAAGAGACTGTCCTAGGCATCAGAGAGGCTAAAAGCTTGCAAAGCTCAAGGTAGATATCTCAACACAGGTGCCCAGCCAGCATCAACTGTGTCTTTCTTGTTACTGCGCGAGCTGCTGAGGAATGCAGTGAGCCAAGGGGACAGCCAAGGGGACAGCCTGGCACCCAGCTCAGGGGACAGCCTGGCACCCAGCTCACCCCTGAACTTCCTGAACCAGGTGCTTCTTTCATCTCCAAACCCACTCCTTTCTCTACATCACTAGCCTGGAGCTGTCACAAGCGAACATTAATGTAGAAAAGATGCAAAGGTTTTGTTATCTGCTTTTAGACACCATCATTAAGGATTTTAGGTCATCACAAATTGCAGAAACTGGGACACATTACCCTTTTCAACTACTTCCTCTGCACTCAGCTTCGAAGCCATTATTTACGACGCTCTTTTTTGCTAAATACACCTCAGCATCTCAGATTGCAAACATTTGGCAGGTATGCCTAATTATCCAGAGTAAACCACAAGCTGCTGGATAGGGCTGGAACACGACACCCCTAATGAATAATGCTACCAGTAGTTCCCTGCCTGCTAGAAGAACAAAATAACATTTTCTCATTTACCTTACTAGAGGCTTCCAAAGCAAAAGCAATGAGATAACAAAACTCCACCAAATTATAGGAACAGATTCCAGTGCAGTTATTGCATGTGGTGTCAGTAGTCATGACTCTTCCTTTTACTTCTGCTTTTCTGAGACCAAATGAATCCTATCCTGTTGATTTGTGCTTGCATCTCCAGTGTGCTTTAAAAAAGCCAGGCTATTTACAACACAAAGCAACAATCAATTTACCTCCAGCCTGTAAAAGTTAAGCACAGATGAAACAGCTAAAGACCTTGTAAAATAAGCAAGAAACATAAAGTAACAGTAATTCTTGTTTTGTTAAAGAACAGTGATTTATCATTTAGGGCACATATCTCCTAGGGCTTATTTTGCATTAGACTACTATAGCTTCTGTAATCATCACCATTTCAATTCCTAGCGTTGTATTTCCATCAAAGTAGCTATTTTATATCTGTTTTAATAAAAGAATAACCTCCCCCAGGAGGATCAGACATCCTACTTCAAGACAGTAAACAAAGTTTTTTATTCTCTGCCTATGGAACAATTTTAAACAGTCTGGAAATAATATAAAATTGCAGGGGATGATTATTTCCACTAAAACAGCCTCTCTTCAAGAATACTGAAATCATGTACATCAAATCTGCATTGTCCCCAAGATCTCCTTTGTTCTAAAGATTGCAGTGCAGGCTATTCCAGCTACTCCTTACTCCAGGCTACAGTCACATACCAGATTTGAGGGTTTTTGCAAAGCACAAAGGCTGGATTCTACATCAGTGGACATACTTGTCCTCAGCCAACCCCAGCACAGACAAAGCTTGAGTGTATCAGCTTCTGTGAAACACATTACAAGTCTGGGCATAATTAATGGCATTGGACAACAATGCTAATTGAATTAAATGTGGATTCTCTGTCCTCTACTACTCTTTAAGTTACTTGTTAAAGCTTCAATCTCTGCAAAGCACGAGATTATTTCTAAGTGCAAAGCAAGAGAACACTGGCTCTGCTGGAGTCAAGCTCAGGCTGATGTTGTGCCCCAATGGTCTCCTTCCCACTCAGGTCTGCACCTCCAGCTCAATCATGTCCTCAAGCTTTTATTTGCTGAAAGCATGTGGAAAAAGACACAAAAGGCAAATCTGCAGGAACACAGCTGCTGAACAAAAAGTCTGTGTTGAGATCTGCATCAGACTGGGACATCAGAGAAGAAGGAAATCACTGATGGAATTTGTAGAACTTGGCGTACTTGGGGTAGACTTTTTCTAGTACAAGATCAACTCCAGCAGCTAAAGACTCTCAAATCTGGTTATCACAGCCTCCTGCCTTGTCAGAGCACCGTTCTTTCACCACAGCCTCAAGATCCCTGCTGTGCTCTCTGCCTTGATTTGTCCTGAGAGCTTTCTGTGCATCTCAGCAGTGCAAAAGCTTGATTGCAAGCTGAGCAGCTCAGGCCCATCACTGAGCCTGTGTCCCCTGAGGGGCAGCAGTACAGGAGACCTTCCCACTCTTTCTAGTTTGCTGTTCAAAACCAGGTGAGCCCTCATACACTCAGTGCTTGCACTACTGCAAGGCAGAGAACCTTCTGCAAGCACAAGGAAACCTGAAGTTCAGGGACTGCCACGGGCTGTTTCCCCCAGCTCAAAAAGCACAGTGAGGTCCAAGTCTTCAGCACCAAAGCACAAGGACATAGCCAGACCCACCAAAATTCTTCATGTCAGGGGAAACATTGTGCCAAAACTGGGATCAAATGATGGCACACTCAAGCAGGGTGGCTCTAGAACAACAAAAAGCACATGGACCAGCCTGTACTGAAACCCAGGCACCCATGATGCTGGAAGGGGAGTCTACAATACAGAGAATGACTTAAATATGGGAATACATAAATATGTACTTTGCTGCAGATAAACAAACCTCCATTTAGTAAACTTACTTTTGTTTTCTCATGTGAAATAAAATGTGGGGTTTATATACATAAATATATATATATTTATGTATATGCATGTATACAATGTATTCAGTGCACTTCCATGTGAACCCAAACACATCAACCTATGAGAAAGCCCAAAGCTCTGCTGGAGCTCTGACAAGCTCTCCCCTAAGGCTGGTCAGTTCAGAACAGAAGGGAAATGTTAGCCCCAAATGAAAGCAGGCTGTCCTGGCACGGGGTACCAGAATGAACTCAGCCCCACACCACAATGCACCAACTGTTTCCTGAACACTTACACACTTCCTTTGTCCTTCAGAAACACACACGACAAGCAAGGAACAAATAATGCCAAGAGCTTTTAAAGCACCAAGGTTAAAAGGAACATTTCAGCAACTGGAGAAAACCCTTCACTACAGGAACTCTGAAAAGCCACAAAGAGGAGCGGGTTTTTTGGGAAGCAGGCATGGTAATTCACCCTTTGAAGGCATAACACCTTTCAGGGAGAGCAGGAGGTTAAGGAGAAGGAATCAAAGGCCAGCCAAGGCCTGGAGCAGCAGTATCCATCCCTCAAGTACAGCAGGACACACTGGGGCTCTGTTCAGCCACGCGGTAGCTGCCCATCAACGGGCAAATCCAGCGCCTGCCCCACGGTCAACAAAGAGCCTTTTATGCTATTTTAAACAATCTGAAGTGTCTCAGTTAATGGAAGACCGGGCAATTGGCCCTCAACTATTTCTAATTGACTGGAATGATGGATGAAGCTAAAGGGAAAGCTGACCCACTGAACTTTTCCATACAAAGCTAGGAAACTGAAGGAGATTGTAAACAGTTTATTAAGAACTAGAAGTGGGAGAGGCAGAATCCCAGAGGCTTTGCTCCTCTCAACCTGCTGTTGTTTCAGACTAAGGAAAACCAAGAGCTTCAAGTCTGAGCAACAAACAAAAAATACATGGGAAGGCCTAAACAAATAGGGTATTTTTCCCATGCTCTGCTCCCCTTTCTCCAGGAGCTTTTTAGCACTGCCATGCAAGCTGGTTTTTTGAATGAGAAAGGGCAATCTGTCACTCTGACAAGGTGTCTCTCAGGGCTCTCTATTGCCTTGCCCTGCTTTTCAGATTGACTGGGTGTTAACCACGGATGTCAAGACATTACATCTCAGTCAACTTCAACTGATGGGATGATATGCACTTAAAACTTACATGTTAATCAGTGCCACTACATTAAGGTAATGCTCAGGAAACCACACATGCCCCTGGATTTTCTGAACAAAACCATCACCAGCAGCTTTGCACTGCAAAGGGCAGCAGTGCTGCAATGTGACAGAGCTGTCTGCTCACCTCAACAGCTCCTGGGAAGGAAGTCTGAGGACACACAACTTCCAGATGGGGAAACGGATGAGTAATAGGTTCAAATTCACACCATTTAACTTTAGGCAGCTTAGCAAGGTATCTAAATGCAGGATAACTTAATTCTTTCTTGTTAGTCAAAAAGAAGAGTAGGAGCCTCAGAAAACAGAACTTGCACAGACTAAATTACTTCCTCGGACATATCCAGCTCTTGCCACTGATTCCGCACAGAAATTATATCAAGTGCTTCAAGGAAGCATTAAAGCTGGAGGATGAATCCAGGCCTCAAAGCCCCAATGTAAGTACTCTGTGTAGAACCCAGAATAGGACAAGGGTATCACAAGTCATCATTCAGTCCCTTAGTCATAACCTTTTTTCTCCCAGCAGTTCAGCAAGATCAAGTAGTAAAATAGAAGCATAAGTCATTATTTGTAATATGAAAACTATACAGGACAAAAACCCAAAAAGAAAAAAACAAAAGCCAAAAAAAACCAAAAAAAAAAAAAAAAAAAAAAAACAAAACCAAAAAACAAAACACCCCCAAAACCCAAAAAAAGAACAAAAACCGAACTCCAAAAATGAAAGAGCACCTAGCACACAGAGCTCTCCTTCCCTTAACTGTAGACAGCCTGCCCAGTAGGCAACTGAGCAGGAAATGATTGTTTCTCACCAAGATTTGTACAGAGAGTTCACTGCAATTTGCCAAACTACCTCCCAAAGACAAATACAATGTAAATCTGCATGCCTAATCTTTGACCAAACCCAAAACAGATCTGACTTGTTTCCTCTCTGGAGTCTTTCAGATGAACTAACCAAGGCTAAATTAGGGAAATTTTTAGTGGGACGAGGTTACATCATGGATTATAATTTTCCACCAAGTTTTTTTCCTTCATCTCCACCTGCTGCCTCTATAGCACTGGCATTAAGGATGGTGTGGAATGACTAATTTTACATTCCTTTCTGCAAGACAAGCATTCAGATTTCATTTCTTCCAGACCCCACAGAGTTTGGATCACAAATTAAATGGATGCATGTCTTACTAGAGATCAAGTCCACAAACTTACATGCACATGGGAGTCAGAAGTACAAGCTAGGTCCTTCATCTAAAACAAAAAAAACAACTGTCAGTTTGGCAGGTGAGAGCAGGTTTCTTTCTGCAGTCTGTGTGTCCCAGACTCTACCCCAGCCACCTTCACACATCATTAGTGAGTTAAACCAAAGCCTGCCAGACACAGCCAGTTCTAGGCTAACACACACACGCCCACTTGCACGGCTACAAAACTACCTTAGAGAATTGCTTTTAACTTCAAGGCAGATCTAAACCATCTCTGCATTCTTTGAATTACGACCAAGGCTGGAGCATTATTTGAGTGTCCTAGGAGCCATATCAGATCAGTGTTAAATTTAACTCATCTCCTCACCCACCCACAATCTTGCTGGTAGAGCTGAACTACGCCACAGAAATGCTTTTTGTGGAAAAACACGCAACACAAAAAGCAAAAAAAAACCAAACAAAAAACTTTTCTAATCCTGAGGGAAACAGAACAAACAGACCAGTGATGATTGTTTAAGCCTGCATTCCAAGAAAGCTGTTCCTTAAAATAAATTATTTCTCATTCTAGGGAATACAAAGCAATTGACAATAAATCCTATCACCCATCTCACCAGGACTGTGCCTGCCAGGGTCTCCCACTATTAAGGCCCAGAGCAGCTCTGCCTGGCAGGGAGGCAGCAGGACTGTGTCAGCCCAAACAGCTCCCAGGAGATGATCCCTGGTAAATCACTCACTGCTTCTTCCCCCTGCATCCTACCCCATTCCAGCCCCCCACCAAAGCCACGGTCTGCACACAGCACAGCAGGAAGGTGGGAACACCTCTGACCCAGCCTGGCTCCTTTTGCTGGGCAACCCCAGGGAGCAGGAAAGGGACAGCAGGAAAGGAACTGAACTGTGCAGGAGGGCCCTGGATAGGTACAAATCCATTGGAACACCAAAAGACACAAGTCAACAAAGCCAAAGGCTGCTCTGACTGCTGTAAATCTTCCAAATGGAAGAGATTCCAGCACAAAGACAATTTTCCCAAGTGCAGTGCAGTTACTGTGCTATTTCAACTACCCAAGAGAGCTCACTGATGGTTTTTTGTCCAGCAGTCTGTTTATTTCACACATTTTCTGTTTATTCCCTAAGACTGACCTTATTACCCCTACTTGTACATGGCAGACCTCACACATTGGGAAGAGGGAACTGCCTGTGCTAAACTAGCAATAAACAGTATGGAAAGAAAAAAAGCAAGGAAAAAACCAAACAAAACCAAAAAACCCCACCAAAACCAAACAAAAAACCAACTCCAAAACAAAAACAACAAAAACCCAAACAAAAAAGGTGAGCACTTGGATATGAAAGTCCTGCATAAGAACATGTTCAGTTCTCATATCCACCACTGTGGAAGGATGTGGATGCACTGCACTGGGGTCAGAGCACACCCAAGAGAACAGCCAGAGAACAGCAGGATCAGAGGTCTCTCTTTCACACCTAAGGTCCAGCTGTTAACCTCAGAAGAAGGTCAAGGAGTGATCTGATTACAGGTCAAGTGCCTAAAGGTATAATGGAAAGCTGATGGAGAGCCCTTCCAAGAGAAAGGTTTAACCAGTGTCTGTGGTGAAGACTGACAAGCCACACACACATTTAATTTTAAGACAGCAAGTGTGAATTCTGCAAGTAAAGAAGAAACATATGGAAAAATTTGCTGCTGAACAGGTTGGGCCTAATTATTTTTAAGAAAAATGTTTCTATTTACTGATAAACCTGATAATGGAGACGTGCTCACCTGCATGCACACAACTCCTCACACTTGACTGCTACCACACTCTGAAGATTTTTCAGGCTGAGAATAAATTATTTAAAGCATGTGAAGGAATACTCCATCCCCCCCAGCCTGCCCTCAGTAAACTACTTTTTCATGCAATCCAGAGATTTCTGTTGGCCAGAGAAGGGGCTAATGGCGCCTGTTCATCTTTTGCCTATGGAGTTGCCTCTCCTCCCACCAGTGAGCCCCTTCTCAGCTGTCAGTAGCACTTCAAGCAAGGCCAAACTGCAAACCAGAGCACTGTGTCAACTGAGAAACCACTGCCCAGGAAGGACTGTGTGTCCCATTCCCAGCCTTTGCTGTCTGCAGCACAGCTCCAAAAACCTGACCTGCCAGCACAACTGGAACAGCTGTGGGACAGCAGGAACCAGGAACTGAAGAAGAAAAGAGAAAGGATGAGCACCCTTTATCCAGGCACTGTCACCTAAAAAATGAATGGGAAACCACTGGTTCCATTCAGTTTATAATAAGAGTGCTCAATATCGACAGCACCCATTCAGCAAGGACTGCTATTACAGCATGAATCTCAAAAAGCAAAAAGTAATTTAAGCTAAGGTGGAAGTCACTTGCCCAGAGGTAAATACCTTCACCAGCAAAGTAAAATAGCTCTCAATTTCTTAGTTAAATGTGTTTAGCTTTTTCCATTTGTCATCAGCTCTGGCTAATGTTCCACATACTTGCTGGAAATAGGCATCTTTCTATGACCACTCACTCCTCCTGGCACTGTGTATACAGTCAGCTCTTCTACATTAAAGCACTGGAATTGTAAAATCCTATCACGTTTGCCAAGTGTTCAATTATTTACATAGTACCTTTTTATTATTATTTCTCATGTGTTTTTATTTGGGACTTCACAATGGAATTCAAATATGATGAATACTGAGACATGATGCAGCCCAAGAGTCAGCTGTCTGGGCAGCAGTCTAAATCACTTTTAAGCAGGTTCTCAGAGGGCTTTTGAGATAGAGCCATTTCTCAATTAAACAGACACAGATCAAAACAAGAGATCAGGAGGAAATTAAGGACTTGCTATTAACAACCATCAGTCACAAACTAAACTCATGCTCTGAAGGCTGCACTTCTCTGCAGTTGGCAAGACAAGCTGTTTGAACCTAAGGACAGGACAGCTGCACTTCCCTCCCACTCCTTGTTATGGTTTTATGCCAGAAAACAGAATCTTTAATTTTTCCAGAGAAGCCTTGCCAAGCTGAGGCTGCAAATAGGATATGGGGTGTTAGTAAACTCCTAGGCAGCTTGCTCACAGCCTGGCCAGAACCACTCCAAGTTCCTAAATCCCTCCATGCACCCTGGCAGCAGTGACAGCTTCCCTTTCACACAAATGATGTTCCTCTGTCAGATTCCTTTTGTAAATCAGGCCTGCACAGGCCATGCCATTTTCACCTCTCCTGGCAGAGAATGCAGCACCCAGGTACCCCATCTTGACTCCTCTCCTTTATAGGCTTTCCTGTGACCCACCTCCACTACTAAAATTTTGGCAGAAATAAACCAAAGTCCTCCATAAAGCATTAGCTGTACTGGAATCATCTATACACACAGCTGTCTTTCCTGGAGTTCAAATGAAGCTGTTTTGTTTTTTTCTCCCAATTCTTTACAAGGAATCAAAGATAAACATTCATCCCACCCATCTTTTTTAACAGCAAGACAGACTCAATCACTACAAATCCAGCAGCAGCAAGTCCACCACCCACTAGGAACACCCAGCCATAAACACTGTTCCTGCCTCAGGACTCACCCTGAGCACAGCACTGGGAATATTCTCAGAAACACACACTGTCAGGGTTCATCCCACTTTGGTTTTCAGCTTGTGGGTTTATTTTTTTCCCAAGAGAAAGCCAATGTCTTCTAATTCCTTCCCAGAGTCTCCAGCAGCAAAAAACATCTCCAAAAAGGTGCTGTTGAACCCACAAGTCAGATTTGCTGACTTGGACTAACCCATCACTCAATTATATTAACAAATTGTTAACAAATAAATTCATCTGACAGAAATCCATAATATTCTACATCTCAGCTTGCTAAATCAGGAGTATTGCAGTTAGTAACAGATAAGCATATGCATGGAAGATGGTAAGTTTGGCAAACAGTTGCAAAAGCAATGCTGCAGCCTGAAGAACGCCAGAAAAAGAGGAACAGAGGAGAAAAAGCATTACAAAATGCATGAGTCTATCCAGGGAGGGCAAAACCAAACAATAAAGCACGTCAGGGAAAAGGGAGGACAGATAAAAATGAGAAGAGACTGAACCCATAAATGAGCAGAGTGTCATGTGGAAGCCAAATCAGTGGCTTTCACATGAAAAAAAAAGTGGCAGGAAAAGAGAAGGAGGGGAAAAGTATGAAAGAAATATTTCAGTTTTTAATTCCATCCTGTTAACAGTGCTTTTGTTCACCACATAAATCTTCTGGCGAGCAGTAGCTCCCTCCACACAGGGCAGTATATTAAGATTCTTTATTAAGGCTTTCCAAACACCATAATGTCATTCTTTGGCTTTTTATGTGGTTTGCCTAGACTATGTTTTTGTTGCTAAGCTCTCATTAGATGTGTATCTTGTACTGACAGGGAAGAGATTATAAAACACAAGAAACCTGAGCACAAGCCCAGTATTTGATTTGACACAAGTGAACACTCAGGCAACCGCACGATGTCCTGTGTGTGCCTTGGGGACACTTCTGGATCAGCTCAGCATGAACAGAATGAGTCTGAACTGTCCCATGGTGGTGTGCAAGTGATTAATTCAGGGAAGGACACAAAGGGGAGGAGAGCTCAGAGCCAGATGTATCACAACCTATCTCCCACATCAGGAACTCCTGTGCCAGTCCCAGCACTTCCAGCCCCCGGGCAGGACAGCTCAGAGCTCTGGCTGAGGACTGGCAAGAGAATATTGCCCCAAGCAATGAATACCAGGGAAGCACAAGAACAACACAACACAAAGATGGAGCCAAATTAATAAATCTTGCTTACAAGGGATGACAGCACATCAGGAAGAGCAAATGTACCCATCTAGTTACCCGGGTGGAAGACAGAGATATCCATCCTGAACAGCAAATTGTGTCCAACACCATGAACACTTCACGCCCCACAGGCAGAAAGCTAGTCTGATTCTACACTTAATTAAATTATCTGTGTCAACAGTGACCAAACACATCAGCATTTACAGCCTCCCACCATTTATCAGCTCACACACGCAGAAATTAAACCGACTCCTGAACAAGGAATCATCAGCAACTCTGATCACAGGAAAAAAACACAGAAAACTAATTTTTGCCAGAAGTTTAAACTAAGCACAGTTCCATTTGCAAAATTACATGAAACCAAAGTATAACCTTATCATTCACTTCACAAAAGCCACCAAGTATAACAGGCTGTTAGTACACATCTAAAATGTGTTTAGAAACCCAGAAAATAGACCAGATAATGTGCTCTATATACCCTCAGCAGCAGACATTGCAGCTATTCTTAATCCCAGTTTTGTGAATCTGGTAGACATAATTCATTGTGCTTTTGGAGCCATAATATTTTGCAAAGCACTTCAGTTTGCTGGCTTACAAACCTGCCCTGCCAGCTCACTGTGTAGAAAGATTTCTGCTGACTTCACCCATCATTCAGTTGCACTCATCAGGGATTAGTATTTTGCCCTGCTAAGGATAAAGGCTGCAAGTACCAAGCAGGAAAGGTTACCCATGTGGCTGGAAAAGACAGGTAACATTTTGATAGGTAATAAATACACAGTGAATGAGCACTTAAGGGGCACTTGACTGTTTCTTCCATGAAGTTCAAGTAGCATATTTAAATATCAAATGCTTTAGAAATTTTACTTATTATTAAAGATATAATAGACAAAATCTTTTCATCATGCATTTTATACCATAACTTCTCTAAGAGGAAGTGAAATCATCAGAGAAGCCTTTATATTCTTTACAGACTTTCATGAAAAAAATTCTTCTCTTCACAACTTCACACCTGCACATGCACCACAAGAAATAAAACAATTTTTTAATGGAGAGTATTTAATGTAATGTTAAGAATCTAAGAAACCATGAAGGTAGCAAGCGCTTCTGGTGCAGTCCTCTACCACTAAGGACACACCTCAGCACTCTGCCAGTTCTGAAGCACTGCCATATTTTGCAATGAAGGTGGTTTTCCATAGTAGGCTTCTGTCTTCACACTCAGTGGGAAGAGAAGCAAATTTCAGTACAAGTCTGTATAATTAATCTATTGGAATTTTACATTATTAAAATGGCAACTTCAGAACAAATCAGTGAGTGAGCTGCTTCAGGAACATTACCTTCACACCTGCAGCAAAAATCCCATGGCAGAAGAGAATATCAGTGAAAATAACTTCTTATAATATTATGCAGCATTTTCCAGTTTGAGCAGTCAAGCAAGTTCAAATGGTCAGCAGCAAAAACCTTTAGTAAACCATTTGGATCTTGATTCTCCTAAGAAAGTTTTACAAGAGAACTAATTAATTATCAGGAACAGGTGCAGAGATGTTGAAGTCTTCATCATCAATAACCATGGCTCCAGCAGAAACGTTCACTGTTCTTACCCTCGGAGCAGTATGAATGTGATGACAGAACAATGGATTTACTTCCAGAAGAACACGAGTTTGTGGAGGTTTGGAACTCAGGTGAGTTGCCCTGCAGGGTGTATGAACCATCCAGCCTGCCCTGCTCAGCCAGTGAGGGCCCAGAGGATGCAAACAGCTGCTGCACTGCAAGAGAGAGGCTCCACAATGCCCTGGCCACCCCAGAGCAGCTCTGTGCAGGTCTGTGCCTCAGGACCCCAGCAGCTGTCCCAGAGCTGATCACTGCACTGCGCACAGGGGTGAAGGAGCTCCGCACAAAGAGAGCTCAGCCTGCAGAGCTGATGTGTGCTGCCATCAGGGGTGTGTGACAGTGCTGGTGCCTGAGCCAGCTCCAGCATCAGCTGCAGGCTGCTCTCCCTCCCAAAGCCTGCCAGCAGCAGCCTGGGGGAGGCACTCCCCAGCCCATCAAGAAATAACAAGTGACAATTCAGGAAAGCATGTTTGCTATCCATTCATGCGTGCAAACCCAATCTTGGGCCAAACAGTGGATGTGCTAAAAGGTTTTCCCCAGAGGAAATGTGTTTATTAATTAATATCTACTGAATTAATTGGCTCCCCATATGCTCTGCTGTGCTTCTAAGACTGAAGCCCTGTTGTTGTTACTGAAAGGTGTCAGGCATGGTGACTACCCAGGAGGTTCATCAGAACACTTCAGTCAATCTGAAAAACTAATTTATGTTTTTGTATTCATCAAATTCACAGTGTATCCACCTGTGGCTGAAGACATGGAAAACACATTTAAAATCTCCAATCCATAATAATTTTTTAAAAGGCCAACACACACTCTTACTTCAGCCACAAGTGTGATACACAGCAGAAGCTGAGGAGGTGCTGAGCTGAGGCCATCACTCATCTCTTGGCCCCTCACCGGCAGTAACCTTGGCTGTTCCTTTCACACACTGTTACATCCCTTACACCAACCTGTTCTAGCAACTGCTGCCACTACTATCAAACCAACCTTTACATCCATCACATTCTCTCCCACACCCTTTCGTCAGTGCAGGAAAGGTATTTTTGGATTCTGACTACATTTGGCACAACTCTGTTCAATGACACAATTTTTCTAATGCTATCAATCTCTCAATGAGACACTATTTAACACATGTCAGTGTCAGCTGGCAGGGACCACAGCTCCTGTCATTCCTGGTACTCCAGCACTCATCCTGCACCAGCCTCTCTGTGTAAGCTCAGACTGTAGCAGTTGAAGAGGGAGAGCAGTCCTGCAATCTCCCTCTTAAGCACATGCCACCACAGGCTGTCATCCTCATCTCTGAGAGAGACAATTTACTCTCCAAGACATTCCCTCTCCACTGCAATGCCACCTCTCCTAATGCCCCTGGATGCACCCACACAGGGCAGAGGCCAGAAAACCCTTTGTCAGAGTATGGAGGACAAGCACTCATTATGGCAGCCTTCCTAGCAAATTCAGAGACCTTTGATGTTTATTTAGTCCAGGTCTCCAATTTCAGCATTCCCTCACGTATGCAACACCCACTCAGTCCAATTCAGAAACCTGAATATCAACAGCTGTAATTACCACACCCAGTGGCGAACTCGGGCTGCAGCAGCAGCATCCCTGACACAGGCAGTGCTGCTCACCCTGGCTCCCTGGCAGAAATAGCCTGAAGTTGTCTCTGCAATAGAAAAGGAGTGTCTCAGCTATATTAAAATACTGTGCTCCAAGATTTTACCACTGTACCACCACACTACAACACAGTACTTACTGCAAGCTGGGCAGGCCCAAGGACCAGGCATCTGACATCATTCCGACAGAAACTGCTCTCACAGACAGGTCTCAGGTGCAGCCATAATGCCATTATTTAATTCCACATGGCCTGTGCTCAGCCTGCAGGAGCAGAGGGGGGGGAGAGCAGTCCTACAAGCACCCTCTTGTAAACACATTTTAGCACAGGCTTGAGCTTCTTCAGCTTAGAACCTCAAGAAAATGAAGCTGAAGACAGCCTAAATGTACAACCTCAATTCTACTGCAGGAAATGGTTAAAGTATATCACAAAAGAAACATTTATCAATATAAACAGGTGTAATTGTGATCTGTTCAAAACAGCTTCCTCCAGAGGAAGATGGTCATGCTGGTAAGCAGCAGCAGAAGCTGCAGAGAAGCACAAAATCACGTTCCTAAATCAGAGGCCTTGTTAATAATTTCTTTGCAAGTACAAAATAACTAGAACAAAAATTAAAGCTACTTTCAGATAATAACATCCTCTGCAAGGCAGGCTGCAAATAGAGTCAGCAGGATCTGTGCTACCTGTCTGGCAAACATATTTTCACTTGATAATGGGCATATGACAAGCAAGACTTCTGAAGTGACCCATGTAAAACATCAGTGCACAACACTGTGCTTACAACACTGCAAATGGAAAAGGTGGGATGATTCCTCCTGTCTGGGAGAGCTGTTTCTGAAAGATTTGCAACATGCCACATGGCAACACATATAGCACTTCATCTTTCCAAGAGATGGCAAACCTCTCTTAAAGCAATGAAGTGCTCCTCTTTAATTCAGCATATCTGCCCCACCCAATGATTAAATCATTTGACAGTTAATTTAGGAGGATGTATTTCTCTTCCAAATGCTAGTAAAAGGCATACAACAGTAAAAAAAGGCAAATGTTCAGTTTCCAGCCACTCTGATACAGCATAAACCTACAGAAAGGAATTGGAGAAGCAGTAACTATGCACAGCATCACAGCAGCATAACCTCAATAAGCCCATGTGTACAGACTGTTCCTAGAGACAACTCTTTGCTCTTCAAGGATTCAGGCTTGAAGGGATCTTTTCCATGCACTTCACTTAGTTTTGGTTCACTACCCTGCATGCAGATACAGAAGACTTCGTAACACATTTACTGCCCACCTGCAAGACATTAATGATTAATTTCCAAGCATATCAACTGTACACAGCTTCGGGCTGCTGGGCTTTCCTTTTTCCTCTGTCTCTTCACTGCTTGCTTTGAAGAAAAAAGAACAAGAATATCACGCAAAATCCAGCTAGAGATATTAAAACATTGCAGTATTTTTCAGTCTCAGCAGAATAGCTGGGGAGTCAAAGATTTTAATCAAAGGATTAGGAAAAATTATTTCAAATACACAAAGTGCATGCCAGATCAAATCCTGTCTTCTGTCATACAAGGTAACTGTTATCCAGTGGACTAATTTGCAAACATAATTTTATCTATTTATTAACTAAATCAGACTAGGTGAGAAGATGTGAAGATATGATTTGTCCTGTCAGCTTCACCCTGGGAGCACGGCAACTGAGGATGGAGGAGGCACCTGTATGAGGTCCATGCTGAAGTGGGATCTGCATGCAGAGACAATTCAGTTGATGGTGAAAGATGAGATCCACAACCACTCCTGCCTGGTGCTTTGAAAAATGTCCCATTTGTTCTGTCATGTCTGCAGAGCAGCCCTGGGGAGTGGCTGAGCAGAGCCCAAAGGGCAGCCTGGCAGAAACTCCAGCTCTGAAGGCACCCAGAGGAGCTTCTTCCAGTGGGCCACGAGGAGCTGCTGCAGCTCAACTGTCCCAAGGTGAGAGCATCAGCCAGAGGGAGGGGAATTCACCTAGCAGGGTCTGGAAAAGACAGGGTCTGGGAAATGGGGAAGAAGCCACAGCTACATTTGAATATATCCCTAAATCCACATTTGGCCATCAGAGGAACAAAGACATTTGATTTAGATTTACCTCGCCTATCTGCTTCTCTGTTCTTGAAAAGGAAAGTATTACTAAGGTTCTTCACAACAGAGTTAAAGGGAACTTCCTGCAAAGATCTCCCCAGACAAGAAATGCTAGTAACTTCTTGTGAGATATAAATACAGCAAAAGCTCTCAAAAAGTTTCTGAGTCCAACTTTTACTTTCCCAGTACAGGCTGATCAGATGAGTCCTTGATGTCTTTTGTAGCTGTCCTTTACCTGGAGGCTGACTGTGGGAAAGGTACAGCCACAGCTTCTCGGTGTAACTCCTGACACAAATACTGTCCTGAAGGAAAAACAATGCTCTTTTGAAATAAAATTAAACCACTAGCGAAGCAGAGCAATTACTCTGGAGAGAAGCCACTTTTAATAATAATAAAATCCATGCAAGGACAACTGTAATATATAAAATTTAAACTTAAATATACCACACAGACCAGCACATCTATCCAAATGCATCTGTCTGTCCAAATTCACAGCTTTTTTTCTTTAACATAAAAGTTTGCAATGGGAATTCAGGAGAACATGCCAAAAACCTTTGACAATTTTATATATGGAGCACAGAAAAAAACCTGAAGTACAAAGAAAAAAATAAAACCAAGCATTTTTAGGGAATGTGCTTAAATGCCTTGTTTCCTGCCTGAAATTTGCCTTCTGATAAATGAAGTCCACTATGACAAAACTTTTTTCCATCCAGTTGCTCTTCCAGATCTTTGAGATGCTCTGGGAATGGTGAGAGGTAACAGTCTTAGCAAAATCTAGCCAGATGACCAGGGCAGTACCAAAAGGTTGAAGGGTTTAGTAAGGGAAGGGCAGATGAAAACACACCCTCCCCATGCAAAAGGAAACAGGGAAATAAAACTGCCTTGATTGATATTTCTGAAGAACAGTTCACATCTAGGGATTTACTAATAATGTTCTCCCAAGGCAGGCTTTGTGTGACAGCTGATTTTGTCTCTCTGGTAACACCTTTAAAAAAAAACCATGCCAGACAGATACACAGATCATTCACTCCAAGGACTGATCTGCACAGTCATGGTCAATGTCATAAGTCTTTCTCCCTTTGCTCTTAAAAAAAAAAAAAAAAAAAAAAAAAAGAAAAGAACGAGGGAAAAATCCCATCTGTGACATACCTTAGAGCATCAGAAACTCGGTCAGCTTTTGCAGTAATCTGATTCACCCCTCTGGCTGCCCTTGAATTTTCTCACAAGATCCAAGCCCTGCACAGACAGGATGCTGTACTGCAACAGGTAAAAGAGAAAACCTGCAGAATTGAGGTCAGGGGTCTTACAGCTCTGGTAACTGCTTTTCTTTTTCATTGGCAGAGGCAATAGGCTACACATGGTGTGTGTGAAAGAATGAAAGCTAAAGCAAACAGCTTGCAAGTCTTGTTAAATTATCTGTACCGAGTAAGAACCATGAAAAGCACACAACATAGAAAGAGATTATGAGGTACAGTGAAAAATGAAAGATCTGCAGTTTGGGGCCAGGTCACAGAGTGTGAGGTATCTGGAGTCCTACAGCTGACCAGGGGTTGCAGAAAGAATCCATGAGCATTCCAGGGTAAGCTGCTCTGCTGACAGATTACTTGGGGCTAAAAACTAGTTGAGGAAAAAGAATCAGCAGCTCAGAAAATGGCAAAAATGAAGACAGACTTCCAAGTATAGTCTAACAGTACCTGGAATATTGTGCTACAGACGTGATCTAATTAAATATCCACGTTTCATGACTTGATGATCTATTGTATCAAAGACCCTGAGAATTTTTTGACATTTGAGAAAACTAAGACAGTATTTTCAGAAGTTGCATGTGAGTCACTGATGAACTCCCTCTGAAGGAAGCAGACCATTGTGCTGTCTTTCCAGCAAAAGCCACAGTGCATTTTCTGTTTGTGGTGTTTAATCATTAAAAAGAGAGGGGAGGAAAAAATCCTTTTTGCTAGGGCACAGCTAATAGTAGAATGAACTACCTCATTCATCTAAATAAAGTCAGCTCTAAACCACGCAATAACCATTTAAGCGCCTGCTTTGTTAATTATTTCACTGTTTATCTAATTCATTATGAGCATGTACATAATAAGCTCATTCAGCATAAGCCAAGATCAGAGAGAGAAGACACCCATCCTGCCTACCCACCCTTCTGCCCACTGGGGGTCTGTCCCCTGCAGCCCTGCCCAGGTTTATGGGGTCCCCGACCCTCTTGAGAATGTTCAGTCACTCCACAGCTCAATACAGCACAGCTTTGTGAAAGCTTCCTGTCTCTTCTACCATCATTCTTCCATAGGCTTTGTGTTGATTTTGGGACGGTTACCCTTAACTTCCCAATTTATTTCAGAAAAAAAAGTCACCTTCCAGCATGAACAAGGACAATATTCCCAACAGCAGAGAACAGGTGAATTGTTTCATTATTAATCCACTTCCCTTTTCCTCACCTGTTGCTTCTGAATTATTTTGCCTACAGCTGCAACAACTGTTCCTCTGAAAATCAGGATGTCTATAAATGCACAATAGAGCTCACCTGGGAAACAAGGGCAACACACCTTCAAGAGGGCACAAGGAATTGCACCTGCACCTCCTACACGACCTCAATTATATCCTGCATCCACTCCCTTTCAGAAAGGCACGGCACTTTGTGATTCCCTTAAGAAAAAGTACATTTCACCTTTCTATGCTTCATTTCAGTTTGGCATTTATATAGCTCAGAAGATAACTACACCTTTTTCTGGTGATGTTAACATATGATTAAGTGTTCCTCAAACAGAGGCACTTTTCTTGGAGATGGTAATTGAAGTCAGCACATGGACTGGCCTGAGAGGCTGCATTAGCAGTTCAAACACTGCTCTCCTGCTTCTGAGGAGTGAGCTAATCTTCAGGTGGACTACAATAGCTGGAGCCTTGGAGAAAACCAGAAATGGCAACATGTCTGGGAGCCTTTTTCTTGGTAGACAAGCCCATCACAACATCACTCCAAGTGGCAAAACACAACTGGAGCAAATCAAAACAAAGCCCCAGCCACGCTTGAGTTCCTACTGAGGGAGTGGTGCTTTCCTCAAGTATTTCCAAACAGCAGTCAGGGTGGGTGGGTGTGGGGAGTCAAAGGCTTCAGTACAAACTGTTTATTGAAATAATTCCCTTTAATTGCCTCCCTCACAGTGCAGTTTTTAGCCATGGAATCACTTGTGGCCCTGGGAAGGGGCAAGTATGTACCATTTGTGACTGCAATTAAAGCAGAGTAATTAACCAATCCCTCCATTTCTGCAAGAAAAGCTTCTTAAGCTGATAATGAATTTAAGCATTTGAAAGTAGTGAAACTGATTTTCCATGCAGGAACTACCAAATGTTTTCTTCTTGACTGTTCGCTGAGCACCTGAAATGATGCAGATCATTACTTCAGCAGGCACCAGGGCTGTTAATCTCAAGATTTACACAGGAGGCAAAAACTTACATTGCAGTATAGCCACAGAAGTTCAACTGTACAATGTATACAAATTTTGTATGAAACAACAGGCTCTTCTGAGAAATTACAGTAATTTGGGTGTGAGAAAGCAAAAAGACTTAAATCTGCACAAATATTGTTAGGACTGCCAGGGTGAATTTACACAGCACACCAACTGCCAATTAAAAATGTTAAACAAAAGCCAACCATCTTGGTCTGTAAATTTTTTCCTCCCAGCTGCTGTGTAGGCACATTATTTAGAGCAGCTGTGTTATTAAGAAAAAGAAAAAAACTGAAGCAGCTCTTGTGCACTTACAAAATCCTGTGCAAAACTTTGACCCTGCAGTGAAGGGCTCAGCCTGTGTTTGGGCCAGCAGAACTTACTTGACTTGTGTCCCAGATTTAGCCCTGAGAGGAAAATTCATCTCCAGCAAATCTATTGAATGAATGTGGCATCATTTGAGTCAGGAGCCAAGTCTCATACAACCAAAGCACAATTAAGTATCAGGAAAGCAAAATGTTTGAAGGCAGACAAGCTTCCCAGTTGGATGTTATAAACCAGGATAAATAACCACAATGACAAGGGCCAAATTTGAATTACAACTCCATTACAGTTAAGCATTTAAGCATAACATACAGTTACAGATTCTCAGCCACTTCACTTCTCAAAACTGAGAAAAAATGTGCTCACTTCCCATTCTGCAGCTGGGTCTCTGCACTCTGAATGCTGCATCAGCAGCACTGGGTAGTGTCAAACTTTTCCCTTGCCACCCACCCCTGTGCCCCAGGAGCCATTCTGATCTTTCAAAAGCTGTTTTTCCACAACCTCATGGGATTCACTTTCTATTACGGGAAGTTCAAGCAGTCTAACCCTGGTCAACACCACAGCAGCTACCCTAAAATGAAAAGCCCAGCCTGAGCTGCCATCACTTGGTGATGCAGGACACCTTTCATCAGGAAACTCACTGAGCTATCATCTATACCTACATGTCTCAGGCACAGCTCTGCTCAATCCATGGCTGTGCAACAGCTCAAATGAAGGAACACTTTGCCTCAGCTAGGAAAAACACATCAGAAGAAAACAGAAGTCAGAGGTAGGGAAAAAAGCCAACTGGAAGCTTTTATTATCCTTTTTATTGAGTTCTATACTACTCTCCTCAATTTCTGAAATGGTTCTGGAACTCTCACAAACACATTGAATAGACAGAAGCATACAAGAGACCTTGTCCCAGGGGCACAACACAGAATTGGGTCAGGAAACTGGGAAACATTTGACTTGCTCAGGCCAACACAATAAGGCAAAAAAATGAAGTTTTGATTGGAATGTGGCCATGCTGGCTCAAAACAGTTATCTCCTACACCAATCTCAGTACTGATGCCTTGAACAACAGCAGTATCACATTCCATATTTTGAAGAGGACATGCTTGGTTTCATCCTCCACACTGCACATAAAGTGTGTCCCTTCTCCACCCAGCAGCAAAGAGGAAAAATGTTTCATAACCTTTTCCTGAGCTTAACTGAAAATCACCTGGTGCTTGTCAAGAGAAGCAAGACCAGGAGTGACAGAAGTTCATCTAAGAGCAGGCACTTGACCTTCCTGTCCTGCAATACCTGAGTTCACCCACCCAGGTACTGCCATTCCTGTGACACCATGCCCTGAGTATGCATGGGGTCCTGAGCCCCCGCTTCTCTCCATTTAGATCAATCCATTTTGAATACCACAAGTATCTTAATATAAGATGACTTCTAAAACAGTTAACCCTGCACTGCTTTTACCTATTCAAAAATTTACTGCTTCTCTGCTGCTAGAAAGAGTCAGAGACAAAAATGCTCAGATCTGCTCCTATTCACAGTCATTCTATGACATCCTTCTTAGTTCTTTTTCTAAATTTTTCTCTCCCAAAAAAGGAAAGGAGGCAACATTTATTCCCCCAAAATTGCTGAAACAAGACAGATGAACAGAGCAGTGTGAATGCCACAGAAGTGCATAAACACAGAGGTGCAGCACAAGGGTGGGACCCTGCTGGGACACAGCCTAAGAGCCATCAACACCATGCAGGGCAAACCACGTTTACACAAAGCCTGAGGATACACATCTGGATGGCATTGACAGAAGTGACCTTGATGCAAAAGCAGGGATATCACCAGCTCTCCAGTATTGCAGGAGATGTCCCAAGCAAATAAAGGCCTTGTTTCCATTTGTATTATATAAATTGAAATAATTCAACCACCTTCCAACAATATTTTGCATTTCACAATCACTACCTTCTCTACATCATGCGAAATTCAAAGCCAGCATTCATTTTAAAGGCTATGTATTTCATAGAGGAAACTGAGGCACAGACTGTCCAGAGATTACTCCCCAGTGCTTCAGTGCCCCCAGTCATCCTGAGCTTACTTGGCACACTGGTGGTCAGCAACAGCAGTTAAGTCCAAAGTCCATCAGTGTCTGACAAAGAGACTCCTGCCTCTTCCATCATCCAAAGAGAAAACTCTGGTTCTTTAACTTTTCAGGCCATTGAAAAGCCCAGCTGAAAAAGTTTAACCTTTCTGTGTGGCAGATTTTGTGAAATGTCCCACAAATGGAAGGTTGCCTCTGGAACTCATTTATCAGGAATTTCAGCAATGCTCTACACAGATGTTGCATATCACTTTAGGCTCCTACTCAAAGTCAAAATGTTGTTGAACTCAAACATGAATGATTAACTCCACTGGACTTTAAACTGCCATGAACACTGATTGTAATTCCCTCTCAGGACAATAAGAATATCCCAACATCCAACAGTGAAATGACACAATCTGTAGGCTGCACCTTGTCCTCTTCCCCTCACACTTTTTTCCCCACAATTCAGCTGAAATTCATGTGTGTTTGCTAAACTTTCCTTAGGCACTCTAGATTCTAGTCAATCTTCTTAAATTCTCAACATCAGCTACTATTTCTGCAGAGGTCCTGATCTCCTTCAGTATTTTCAACAGCATTTTCTCTCTGGTTCCTCACTGCCCACCCTGCCTTAGCATCTGACACCCAACATCCATCTCCTCCAGTATGTGCCTGAAACACTCAGACTCCCATTCAGTAACTGTGAAAAGCCTCTTCCACCATGAGCAGCAGCCATTTCTTCTTCACCTTTCACAACAACCTTCTCCAGATGTCAAATACAACAGGAGCTCTGCCTCAGAGTTTTTATTACCAATTCCCTTTCAATCAAAGGCACTGGGCCAAAATAAACCACCTCCTGCAACCTGCTGTCCATCACTGCTATTCTAAGCATACTTGGCAGTGTATCCTAGGGATTGCTCATTTTCAGGGATGTATATAGGGAACACGATGTCAAAGTGAGACTCTTGACTCCTTCAATGGCATAACAGAGAGCCTGAGAAACAGGGGTGTACAGAAACTGCCCCAATGGCATCCATCAATAGAGGCACAGACATATGTTTATCTTCTTTACAAGAAGCTTTTCAAGCTGTAAGTGTTCACGTTATTTGTAGAGCCTCAGTTTCAACTCCAAGAAGCCTAATCTAAATTTTTGCTGAAGTTGCTATATTAATAGCAGCTTCTTTCCTCCTGGGAAGTATCAACACAATCATCTCTTGAACTCTTTAATAATAAAGGAAGGCAAAAAGCAAACTACAAAGGAGAAAACAACCCAGCTTAGAGAAGTTCTTATTTTTTAGCTGACAAGCAAATGAAAACTCCATATCTACAAAGGTAGAATAAGCATTTCAGAAACATATTTCTTATTCCTACATGGTGAGAAGTCTTTTCAAAAGGATTGAAGTCCCTCAGTTCAATCTTAACATTAACATGAACTCTTCAAGTATTTTCTGCTCTTGCAGATCATTCATGTGATTTTAGAAAACCTTTTTCTCAGAAAAGTAAAAAAAGTTCTTTAGTCTCCAAACTGAAGCCAGCTCTACATACACTCATAGGTCAAATCTCTATTTCTTTATATGGACAGTAAGAAAAGTGAGGCTGTTGTAAGAGGTACAAATCCTGTAGCAATGTCCCAGTCATGTGAATGTAAGCTGGTAAACTCATTTTAGAGCACCATTCTGTAAATGTTCTTGTCTTACACCCAATTTTGACTGTCTTTTGTACATACACGCTTCTCTTACAAAGCCTCTTCAGTCCTTTCTGTGGCTCACCAGCTCACTCACTTTACAGAGGTCATTCTGGGGAAAACTGCTTTTTCTTTTCACCCTGGCTGCTGATTTCTATGGTTATTAATCAATAGATGAGGCTCACTACAGGCCATCACTCGTTGTTACTGCACAGCTCACCACAGCGCTGGTGTGTCCATCTGCTGTGCTGGTGGCACAGGATCTGCTGGCAGGCTCCAGGGCAGGCAGCCAAGGAGCTGCTGGCCTTCCAGCAGCATCATCCTTCTCCCTTAAAATGCCACATCCTTCTCCCACAAACACACAGCAACTGCTGCTCTCCAGCTGAGCCATCCAAACTGCTCCACTACCTCAGCATGAAGATGTATCTTGAGCTTTGAAACAAAACGTTTTTGCACTTGAAGGATGTCAGGGGTTACCTACAGAAACCTGCCCAAGTATTTCCCTGGGTTGTCAAACAGCCAAGCACAACAGCAGCAGTCATTCTGAGAGACTAACAGGCCAGGGACCAGCTGTCTACAGCAAAGCCATTTTCTTGGTCAAAAGAGGGGCTTTATAAGTAAGTAATTATGTAGTGATTGAATGATACCATAAACCTTCTTTGTTTTAAAGCTGATTTGATGTAGATGAAATAAATCACCGGGTAGCCCCAGTTTTACTGGGTTAATCACTTTTAAGTTTTTTCCCTAGTTTATCAGGCAACATTTTCAGATGACCTCAAGTTCTCCTGATGCCTGGTATTCCTCCCACCAGCGCAGGCAGAGGCACATCTGGAAATAATGCAACCCTATTGTTTTGCTTATAATAACAACAACCAAATAGACCTTATGGAAACAGATTTCATCTCCTATGCACAGCAAAGTGTGAACAGTGAAACAACAATCTACGGAGGTGATGAAAGGTGGAGCAAAGTGGTTTTGAACCAGTTTCCACAGGAGCAGCCCAAGCAGATGTGTGGCTGCACCCAGCAGCATGAGGGGACACAAAGCTTGTGCTGCAGCCAACAGCAAACCACTCACTAGAACACATCATCAGCTCCTGATGTGCTTGATTCCTCAATATGATAATACAAAAATAACATGGCTGCATCACAATGATATAGCAGGAAAATCATACACCTTGAATGTTTTGTCCTATTTTAGCATAAAGGATTTTCCATTAGGCAAGGACAGCCTTTCAGTAGTAGAGTAATATTTCAAGGGGAAAAAAAAACCCATCAGTTTTTCAGTTTCTGAATAGGGGAAAAAAAAAACATTTCCAGATATCCTTTTGAAAAAGGACCATTGAGACCAATTCTGTTGTCTACTTCAGAGATCTTTAAAAGACATTTTGTAATTTCAAGCCAAAGCACATCACTCTGTCATGGGGAGGGAAGAGAAAAGAAAAGGGAAAACAATTTAATTTCCCCTGCTCATCTGAACACGCATCAAGTGAGCCTTTCAACAAACTCATAAAAATGTGCAAGGCAGACAGAAAATAATTTAGGATGCATTTAGAATTTATTGACTTGGCCTGGTCATACATTTGATAACCTATCTTGCTGTTGGTATGGCAAGTGGGGATAATAAAATTAAAGCTGATCTGTGAAAACTGGCAGGCTTAGCTTTAAATGGAGCTTCAAACCATACCAAAACAAAAAAAATCTGGTCTCTCTTTGGAAAATACACTGCAACATCTCCAAATTAGCCATAATTACTGCAAAATAACTTCCTGAAGAAGAAATGGGCTATAAAACCACTCCTGGTGGCAGGCATGAGAGATTGAGCACTTCAAGACCAGTCACTGGTCCTACCATTCCACATGGCAAATGAAAGCTTCCTTACCAGGAGAAGCTGTATTTCAGAACTATTACTTGAAAGAAGCCCAGTATTTTACATTCTTGCCACATCAGTTTGACTCTTCCTTATTTAGTACTTTCTGCTTGAACAAAGTCCCAGTATTTAGTCTGGGGGTGAGGTGGAGACCTTAATTTACAGGGAAAGGTGAGGGTGGTTTAAGCCAAGAAGAGCCTGTCAAGCATTGATAGGTAAACTCCAGCTTTCTGTTATACACCAATTCATCCTTTCCTCAATCCTTCCCCATCACACAGCCAGATGTTGCCAACTTTATCAGCATGACTTCTGCAATGATGACTTTACATGGCAAGGGACTGTGCCACCACCTGCCACTGAGTACCTGCACCTCTCAGGGAAGCTCAGGGCTTGCCTGAATTATTTGTAGCTCCGGTTGTTCAAAAACAAAATCCTAAGAGCTCTCTCAAGGCTGAAGTGCAAAATATATTAAGATATGTGAGATGCCTCCATTTCTTTGTGGTTTTTTAACTATTCAAACTTACCCCATGTACCTGGGGGCATTTTTGAACCCCAGGCTGCCAACAGCACACCAACCAAGGCAGGCAAGCAGTTCCCAGCCTGGACAGAAGACAAGAGTGCAAGAAAATCCAGACACACTATTCAGTGTCCCTAACTTATGTCTGGAGTAATCATCTGATTTTGACAGTGTTTCAAGAGAAAATAACTGAAACACCCAGTGGGTTTTTATTTTAATTTACTTTTGAATACACTGGTGAGAAGGGCTGGGGAAGAAGCCTCTTGTTGCAATGCCTTACAGCTACAGAGAAAGCAAGCCAACCTTTTACAAAATAAGAAATACAGCAGAAAACAAAACCAGCCAAAAGCTCTTCAAAATGATCAAGCACAGTGCTACCTTGCAATCTACCTCTTGATTAAGCAAAAGGTTTGGGATGCTTCACAGGGTACTAAATTTCACTGAAAAAGCCACCACCTCAGCACTGAGAGGAGAACAGCAAAGCCTGCCCAGGCTCAGTCCCAACCTCAATGGCCTCTCCCCAGGATTATCTCTGCAGCCTCCCATTCAATGCTGTTTAACACACCACAGCACACATTTCAGCTGCTAATTCAGCTCTCTGGTCAAAACAGGCAACAGAAGCAAACAGATAATTTCTCCCCAGATCCTGACTTCCAACCTACAATCATTTATTTATGCACAGCAGTGTTCACAAATTCATCTCCAGCAGCCCCTGGAACACAAAGCTCAGTAACCTGATATGGTTTCCATGAGACCAGTTACAGAGATTGAAGGAAGGACCATTAAAACGAAACGAAAAAGCAATGAACTACAAGAGAGTCGATGTTTCAAAGCATGTAGCAAGTCTGTCCTACTGATCACTCTCCCAGTTCTTCAACTGAACCACAACTGAAAGCCAATTTAATAAACATCTCTCATTTCAACAGGCAGGACACCACCAGGCACCAAGAAATGTTGCAGCTCAGCAAGAAGAGAATGCAGTGATCACTGGGTGGGTATAATAGAGGGATTATTTTACAATTACAGCAACAATGAAAAAGCAATTTATACAGTAACATGCTGATATACTGGCAAGCACCTGTCCAAAGGGATTAAATGGAAGTCTGACACAGACTACAGACACAAGAATGTCTTTAGCAAAAGGTTTATGAACTTCCCTAGACAGTCATATTTCTAAGCAATGTGCCTTAAAGACAGTATCTTGCATTTAGACCCGTTTTAGGTAACAGGCACAGTGCACAAACAAGAAATAAAAGTTCACTTTGAGAATTCTTATTTATTTGAAGAGAAGTAAAAACATATATGAAAAGGCTAGGTCACTTTTAATTGCTTCAGAGAGCATACCTCACTGGCCCCCAGAATACCTTCATTTCTTGGGCTTAAACTGGCCAAGGAACCTCAGAGGTGGCACTGGTAGCTCTTGGGGAGCTCCTGCTGCAGCAGTGACTTTGACAGAATATTTCAGAAGCCCTCAGCAGGAGTAACAGGGAAGCAGCCACAAGAGAGGAAGTTATCCAGGAACACTGTGGGGATGGCCTGAATGGTTCACAGCATCTCATGCCCCTGAAGCAAACCCCTGGTACTCTCTGGAAAAAAGCTGTTTAACAAAACCAACTTGCAAGGATAACCTGCAGGTAGAGCAGGCTCCCTTCCAGAGCAGGGAACATCCAACCGAGAGGGAAAAAAACCCCACGCTGCAGAAGAGAAATTCGGGTAGTTCAAAGGGAGGGCAGATGAACATTTTTACAAACCACAGAGCTTTTAGCTCTGGTTGATTTATTAAATGGGTCGTCCTCTTTTTCCTATCACTTCAGGCAACAGCTGAATTATTCAATGAGCTCCAGTTGACTATGTTGTTTCTAAAACACTTGGGCTATCTCTGGGGAAGGAAGACAAGAGGCGAGGGGGTATAAAAACATGTTTAAAAGTTAAAGAATTTAACAGAAGTGGGTCCTATTCATTTAGAAAAGTCTCAGAAGCAGAGGGGAAATCAAGCACATCTGCAGGTCTCCTGGCTAAGGAAACTTGTAGCACATGGAGAAGTGGAGATGTGCAGCTCAGCTGCAGCCTTGTTCCCACACCAGCTCAAGGCTGCTGCCCCTTCTGCTCCCACAAGCAGGATTCAAGGCTCCAGCCTCAGTGACACCCACCATGGCTTTGGAAACAAACACATACTTTACTCTTCCCTAACAGAACTGTCAGAAGAATTTCTCCTGCAATCCAGTTGAGAGAAAAGCAGTTTTCAGACAATCTTTCAGAGTTTAATAACTGCAGTTGTTGTTTTTTTTGCCAGCCCAAAGCAGAGTGACTTGAACTGGACAGGGAGAATGAAGCCAACCTCTCAGTGAGGCAAATACCAAACCATCAGACTAACAAAGCAACATTCCTCTGAACACACCATTTCTCACGCATCACCAGCTCCAGGACTTAACTTCATAGTGGCCTTTAATTAATGAAAACACTGTGTGATGATGGTCATGTGAACAGAGGTTAGTTTTCAGATGTTTTTCAGATTTCAGCAGTAGCAGAAGTGATTGGTCATGAAGTAGCAGATGAGCTCTTGCAAAATTACTTATGATCCAGCAAAGAAGAGATATTTGCTGCAGAGAAGGTCAGCTTGCTAGAAGAAAGCCTGTTGACAGCAGAGAATCCTGCTGTTATTTGTGCTTGCTTAGTAATTGGAGATGGATGCAGGAAAACACAGGGATCCATCAGCCAAGACAAAATCAAATCAGGAAATACATAAAAAATTAATATAATCAAAAAAAGCAAAGGACCTGACAGCAAATCACTGAAGCCAAAAACAGACAAAGCTCTTTACTACTCTAAAAAAAAAAATAAATTAAAACCCCCAAACCTGTAGATAATTTACTCACATGACTGATTTTGCTACTGCTCCCAAACACTTGCAAATCACATATGTATATTTTAAAATAAAATTAATTATTTATGGCTTTTTAAAACATTATAAGAAATTTACAGGCACATAATCTATAAGGACACCACCAGAGCATTCTGACCTGAGTAAATCAGAGGATTCCACATGCCAACTGATGCTCAAAAACAAATTCTAAAACCAGAATACAGCATTGACAGCTGGTACAAACTTCAGAAATGTAAAAATGGTAAAAGTCAGCAAAACAATGTCAGAGCAGATAATCAGAGGCCCAGACCTGGGTCCTATACATCTGCCAACCTTACCAGTTTTGTGGGCCAAGTATCAGTACTGAATATTGAATTCTTTCTCTTCACCCTCAGGTGAGTGGCAGAAATAACAGGATATACTCACTGGATTTATCCTGAAGAATTCCCATTTCTTTCAAATGATGTCTTGGACCAAAACATTCCATCCCAACTGCTGCATTGTCCTGGGTACCTCACTAACTCCTACATGGCTTTGATAACAGAATAGCCAAGATCCTTTTCCAGTGATCTCTTAATATTTCTTCCTGTGTCTTACTAAAATTTCTTCCCAGCTCCTTCTTTGGTTGCCATTTAACTTTTGTACAGATGAAGTCTGTCCAATCCAGCAACTCCAGGTTCTCATTACTGCAGCAATGGCACTGATGCAGGAATTTAAAATATGTGGGTTTAGTTGGTGCATACTCATTGGGATAACTGTGAATGCAGGCTAAGAATTACTCACTGCACTGATTTCAAAAGGATACTTTAACAGCTTTTTGTAAAAAAGGAAGTTTGAGCTCCTGAATCACCTATGTAAAACAATCAAATCTGCCTATTTTTTTTAAACTAAGAACACAGTCCTTTTGTTGTATTCCAGTAAAGCTGCTTCATTGTAACCAGGCATATTGCACAATGCCAATTTTCAGCCTCTAGTGTCACAGGGAAATTCTCACTCGAGTAACTTCCATTCAGTCCCAGCCAAGAGCATTACAATTGGTGCAAAGCTGACATGCTCTACCCAGACAACAGCACCCAACCAATCCATTTCAAACAATCAATAAAATTTACTATACAGACTCTAAACTCAATATTGAGGGCAAATCTTTGAAGTAATCTAGAATATCATCCTGGGAGAAAACTACTCAGTAAACTTCATTTTAGTTTTTATTTTGTGTTTGCTTTGTGGTTTTGGTTTTTTTTTTTAATACGCAAACAAGATTATGACAGAAATTATGCAATAGACAGAAAAAGGGCTTATCTAAAGTAAATAAAGCCTCCTGTTTGCAACCAGCTGACAGCATTTGGTATTTCTCTCTGCTTCCCTTTGTCTCTTTAAAGACCAACTTTCAAAAACAGTTACAAATCAACTTTCAGAAGAGATTTTCAGGTAAGTAATGACTCCCTTCTCAGTGTGGCCATTCTCGTGGCACCACTGAGCAGGAAAATTGATAGGACATGGTACAAATTTGACAGTGAGCAGTTCAGACACTGAATGCTGCTTGAACTTGCACAAACTATTTTTATCTTCACTTTTTGGAATGCTATGTACATGAAGAGCAATGCAAGCTTCAGATGCACCCATCAGTAAGTTCAATGCAACTCAGGAAGATTTATAGAGTTTCTATTCAAATAACTCTGATTTCCTCAGACTTTCAGAAACCTTGAGACAGCCCCCCCCCCCCCAAGATGTCTTGCATTAATCAAATGATGCAGCACCAGCAAATAAGGAGCTGCTAGGGGGGTTTTAGTGACAAAGAGCATGGGGGCAGGATGTTCAGGATGAGTGACCTTGCGTCCAAACCTTCTCTACAGACCAATCCTCTCAGTTAGACACAGGCAGTCACATATTCTCCCAACAGCCATGAGAGGAAGAGCACTGAGGGCAGTGCCCTGGGGAGAATGTGCCTCACATCAGCCTGGGAACAGAGCAAGCTGCCTGTGAGAGCTCCCTGACAATCAAGGCACAACTGTCAGGATGGGCTGGCAGGGTGAACCTGAGCACCTGCAGTTTCTACAGCAGTCACAGTTCTGCCTGCTCAACCCCTCAGATAACCAAGGACTCCAGGCTACACCTGACTGTACAAACAACCATGTCCATGGGGACTCTGACATACACATACTACCAAATAAACTAGAAACATGGAAAGGACAGAGGTACCGTGGTATTCAAATGGACCTTTCAAACTGGAAACACAACCAGAAGAAGTCAGGACAGTAACCCAACATGGTCTCCAACAAGCTGCTTTAAACAGGAACATCATTTTATCTACAAATTCCTCCTGTTTGTTTTTTTTACTGTCCAGCACAAACAGGTCAGACGAGCCACATACATGCAAAAACTCCTACTGGCTGTACTTTGTGGGCAGTGCAGAGTACATATGTCTCACTTGCCATGTCTCTTACCACCTACTGAACCCACAGGGATCAGCATCTGGACTCCTCACTGCTGCTGGCAGCACAGACACAGCAAAAGGTCCAATCTTAGCCCTGCAGCCACAGGTGCTCCTGGCACGGTGCCTGCTCTCATCTCAGCCTACACAGAGCACGTATTATTTACTTTGTCAAAATGTTCAGAGGCATTTAACCTGCCCAAGGACTGTCCACTTGTCTGCCCACACAGGAGAGGAATGAAATTAGTCATCATAAAGAAAGAAAAAAACCTCCTACAGCTCCCTTTCCTCTCTGCTCTGTGAGGAACATGCCCAGCTGAAGTGATACCAGCAGAGGGAAATACCCTGAGCCTTCAGCAGTAACACAAAGGGGAGCAAACAGGGGGCAACTCTCCAGGGTCCAGATACCTGAATGGGGCAAGACATGATGGGGTGTCCCAACATGCCTTTCCTCTATGTTATCTGAGAAATTTGGATTCAAATCATCTGACTTAGTACTTTATCATTTCAGATTTTGCACACAGAAGTCTTGAAAATCCCATCATCCACTGGAAAGAGTAATTTTTGGTTGACTTATGTGTAACTTCAGAGAATAACTGTTTACTGATATTCTCACACAGGTAGTCAACAACACAGAATGCCACATTAGTTCCCCACAGCCAAGCTAACAGACTTTTCAGTAAAAAACACACAGGAGCAGGGTTCCCCAGGAAAAGAGCCACTCTGGAACCCTTCTCCAGCCTGATGATGGGTCCCCAAAGCTTGCCCTAACTCTCAGCAGCAAGATGAACTTTACCCTTGAGAATGTGTGGGCTTTTTGACTAATTTTTGATGTTTAATAAAAACAAGGCATACAAGATAGAAGGTGGAGAGAGGGAGGACAAAGCAAACAGTCCAGAATCTTTTTTTAGATTTTTTTTTTTCTGTAGAAAAATAAACAAACCCAGGGAGCGTTATGGCATAGGAGGTTCTAACTGTTCTCTGTAGACTTTCCAAGCACAAGAAAAGAAAAACAAAGACATTAATCCAGGCAGTAACAATGCCAATAACCACATTCCAAAATCCATGGTGCAGTTGAGGTGCCTCACTGTTGCAGTACCATCACAGTACATCATGGCAGGCAAGAAATGTGGAATTGGAATTCTCCAAACCTACCAGAATAGAAATCTCACATCAATTCCAGGAAAGATCAGGGAAAAACAAGCCTTAACCTTTCTCCATTCAATTAGCACCTGTCACATTTAAAGGATGACAAAAATACTCTGTTCTTTCCCTTAAAATCTGGAAATTTAACTGGGAGTATTTCCTCAGCACTGATCTTCCTGCACCTGGCTTACTGGTCTGCTGTCATTCCAAATGCCTCTGGAAACATCAGCAGGATCCAGATACCCCAATTAAAAGCTGGTATGAGCTCAACTGCTGAACAACCAAGTGTTAGTCCTCCAACTACTGACCAACAACTCTGCACAGCTGCCCCTCCAGCACTGCATCCTGTGACTGGCAATAGTTGATTTGGGAAGTTTGCAAGAGTTTAATATAAGTGTATCACTTTCCTAACAAAAACAGTCAAGTTTTTCTAGGCATAGTTCAATTCAGCTCTGTACTCATAAAAGCCCTTAAAACCTGTCTCCAGGGCTCTCCTAGCACTCCAACTATCTTTATTTAGATAAATGTCGATCCTAGAAACTTAATTGTTGTCCTTCTGATAGAACTGTCTCCTGTCTTCAACTCCCACAGTCAGAGCTACTGAAGCAGACACTGCCATTAACTGAAGCCTCTTCTTCAATGAAATCCACAGCATAAAAAATGCAGAAATAGGTCACTTGGAAGAGGGGGTCACAGCCAGACAGAATTTGCAAGCAACACGTGGAGCATGTATGGCAAAATGATGGTACAAAAGGACATTTAGCCTTCCCTCCAGAGCTCTGCACATCACTGCTCTGACTCACAGGTCATGTGGCTCACACAAAATGCCTGCTTAGGGAAGAGCACCAAGCTGAACTTTGGAAGAAGCAGGCAGAAGAAAGAAGTCAACTCCTACATACTTAGCAATGGAGTTAGCACAGACTGTGCACCCACTACAGCAGAAAAGGCCCATTCCATTTACCTGCTGTTACTAAATTCAAAACCAATTTATTTACATGAGATTTTGTTAAACAAACAACATTCAATTGGAAGTCATAAGTAGCTTACTTGAAAAGACAACAGGCAGCATTGAACTACATCATCTGCCAGAAGCTTTTACAACCTTTCTTTTTTGAGCTGGTCACTTGAACAGAGGAGTTCTGGAAACAAACAAAATACCATCAAAATCAGTATTCTGGTTCCTCTTTCTGGCACGAAATCAACTTTCACCCTGCTAAAACAGCTGAGTGGTTTCACCAGCATCACCTGAGCTTAGATCCTTATGATGTTTTAATTTATTTGTTCTCCAATGGGCTATCCTTTCAATTTTTCAGCATCTTGGCATGCTTGGTGATTGTTTAAAAATATTTATCAGGAGATATGCCAGCCTGGAAGCAGAAAAATCGTGTGGGATCTCTTCAGTGTAAATAAATACCTGACAGGATGGTGCAGGGAGGATGGAGACAGTGGTGTCCAGGGTAAGGACAAGAGGCTTTGGGCACACACTCAAACACAGAAGGGTCTGTCTCAACACCAGACACTGAGGTTGACTGAGCACTGGCAGAGATTGCCCTGGGTGCCTGCAGAGAGCTGGCCCTTGGAGACATCCAAAAGCCACCTGCAAGTGGCCCTTCCTGAGCAGGGGGTTGGACCAGATGAGCTCCAGAGGTCCTTTCCAACCTCAGCCACTTGGTGATTCTCTTGCTCCAAAATATATCCTACTGTTTCTGAAATTATAAATCTGCATTCCAGTTCCTCTCCAGACAATCCCCACCTAAAGCAAGCCAGTAGGGAAAAACAAACCTCAAAGCCTTTCTGAATTGCCTCCCCCACATTCAAATCTGCAGTGGCCATAAACTCATGCATAGTAATGATCAGCTTTACTTGGGGCTAAATAAACAGACTTCACTCAGCACTGCTTTCTAACTGTGGCACAGAAGACTGTGGCTCATCAGACAGGCAAATAGATATAAAAATTAGTCTGGAACTTTGGAAGAGTTTGTCTTATCTACCCCATCCAAAACACACCTGTCCAAATTATTAATAGGCCATAATCTTAAGTGATACAAAATAAAATTAGAAATATCTCTTCCACACAGTTTAAAGCATCTTGCTGTATTTTCAGTCATGGTCTGCAAGGTACACATCTCAAAATGCCACAAGCACCAATATTCTCCCTCAGATAACCCTGAAGTTACATCCCCTGGTTTCCTCAGCACAGGGTGCAGTATCCAGGAACTGTGACCTGCTTACCTTTAGCTCAGTAACAAAGCGCTGACAATCCCACCAGAATTCATTCCCTTAAGGGAAGGATCAACATTTCAAAGTTTTCTCTAGGAGATGTGCTAAAGCCTGCCCAGTCTGTCTCATCTTCCCACTGCCAGCTGGATTGGATGGCCTGGCAAAGCTGTCTCTGCTCACCTTCAGCCTTCCATGATGCTGCTAAAGGGATTGCTTCAACAAGTCAAAGCATACAAACATACCCTTCACAACCTCCCTTTTAAAAACCTCTTTAAGATCCAGCTCTTCATCAGTCATCATTGTAAAACCTCTCCACTCTGCCTATGTGACCTGACTTATTTAAAAAACAGGTTCCTGAGGTTCCTGTCTGGCAAATCAACCCCCTTAAATCAGGCAGTTTTATCACATGGTCCCTACCAGGGGTAAGAGAGAGGCATGTTCTCATTGATGTTCTTCATACCTGCAATATATTCCTAATACTCTAACAGGTATCTGCTTTCTGTCACACTCTGTGCTTGTTTAACCTTTACATCATTGTTGTCTGGAATTAATTCCATGTAATCTCTGACAGACTGTCTCCATGGTACTGACACATCTCCCCACATTATTATATGCTGACATTCACAGCCACTTCATGAGACAAATGGTCCTCACTTAGATGCTAAATCAGCAGCCATAGTATGCTCTAATGTGCTTCTCACTAAATTGATCCTTGCTATTGCCAGCCACAAAAATGCAACTGATACATTGCACACAATCTTCATTCATCACATTTCAATTAAACTTCAATAAGGCTGACTTCAAGAGCACCACCATCATCACCAGATGGCTGAAAGTTCAACTCAGCACCAGCAAACACAACTTGCTGTGCCATCAACACTCTCCATTTAACAGCTCCTGCTCCTGTTTGGTAGCAACTCACTGTCCCCTAAAGGAGGAAACCCCAAAGACAACCCAGAGCTTGGATCTAGTCTGACAGTTTGCAGCATTTAGGGCACCTACAAGGCCTTGTGGAGTGTAAAGATGTCACAGAATGCAAGAAACAGCAGAGCCTCCAGCCTCCCTGCTATGAAGTGTTTACATATGCGTGTGGATGCTTTGTAGTTCTGGAAAACTTTTAAGGAAGCTCAAATTTTCAAAAGTATATTACAAGTAAGGTATTGAGTAGCTCCCAAACCTTTCTGACAGCTGACATGTTCTGCATTTAGAAAATTCAGTGAGCTAAAGAAAGAAATATTTAGCTATTTGAATTAGTGTATTGTCCCTCCAAAAGGAGGAGTATTGGGCTATAGAGATTTATCTTCTTTACATCTTATGTTACTTCAACAGCCAGCTAAAAATAGAAAAATGGTAATTATTTAGCACATCTTTAAAGCAACAATTTCCCTCCCAATTAATTTCCAGTTCCTCAGTTTAATTATGTACTCAAATTTTCTTGACGCACACACTGCAAGAAGCTGAATGTGTTTCCTGTAAATTTAATCACCTTCAGAAATAATGACCCTAAAAGAACTTTCTAAGCAAAGAATAAGAAGTCCATTCCACTAAATCTGCCTGGGTGGGAAGAAGGCAGAAACTGATGTCACCAGACAGTAAACTCTGGAGCCTGAACCCAAGTAACAAGCTGCTTTCACTTGCCCTCGGGGTAAATGACCCCAATATAATAACAAGTAGTTCCGGCCCAAGTAAGAATGAAACTCATCATCTCTTCCCCCAAAACCCAGGGGTCATCATTACTGCTCACAGCATCAGCCACTGTGGAGCCCAGCTCAGGAGCCTTAATGTCTAGAGAAGCTGCAGACAGACCAGACCTTTTTCTGTCAAATTTAGAGACAAAACTTCTGTAAACTCCTCTAGTATCTGATTGGAGACTCGGAGAGAGAAGTGGGAAGCAGAAATCAAGCACTGCCTTGCTGGTACCAGAGCAAAGTACCACCAGGGCAGAGCAGAGCAACACACACTGCTGCACTCCCAGCAGGCACAAACCACCCAGACCTTTCTCTACCCAGAGCCAGCAGAAGGTTACTTCCAACAGCTCCTATTATTTTCTTTTCAGCATTTCTCTATTCTTCTACCCTGTGGCCTTATCCTAGAAGGGGCAGTGTTCCAAAAGCCAAGGAACAAAGCAGGCGAGGCACTTGATCTCAGAGGAGGGCACAGAGCTCCCCTGCCTCGCTGGGGGACACACAGGTGCCTGTGCAGAGACCCCCCTGCCACAGAACACTCCTCACCCAGCTGCGACAGGATTCCTTCAACCTGCACCTGAAACCTGCCTTCATAGCTAATCCAATCCTCTGGTGTGCACCTGCATGCCTTTCGTCTCATTTTGGAGGCATGAGAGGGGGCAGGAGATTCTTTGCAGATGAGAGATTACTTCAGCATTGTACAATCAGAAAATGAGGAAAAAAGCCCTCACTACTCAAAGCTCTGTCATTTGAGCACAACAAAGGGGAACTTTTAGAACAAAGCATTTCTGAAATCAAATATCTGCTAGAAGCTTACAGATTTTAAACCTGTCTAAATTACTAACTAGGTCTAAGTGGAAATGCACTATCAGACAATAGAAAGAAGGCAGGGTTAGCATAAAGTGAAATGATCTTATAAAATATTTAAGCAAACCATGTGACCATTGATAATATGCACTTTGAACAATAAGCTGTGCACATAAACAATGTGGGGCTTTGGGGTTTTTGCTCCAAACCTCTAGCATAGGGGCATCTGTGGGTAAGGAAGAAAAGGAAGTTTAAGAAAGAAAACACAAGCAATATATACAGGGACATATTCCAGATTTGCATGGTAGAGTCCCTGTAAAGTATATTTGTAATACTATGCACATTCTAGCTTAGGAACAGACACATGTACACACCAAGAGGTTCTGGAACCTTTAGGTTTTTGAGGAAAGAACACAAGAGGAAGGATTCTGCTGAGGACAAAGCTCTCATACTTACCCCCAGTCAGCAACTTCAGCAAGCTGCTTCTGTGCTGAGGCTGGTCAAACCCAAACAAATCCATGGTTGAATTATTAATAAAGCCCCCACCCCAGCTAAGGCAGGCAGGGAGCTGTACAAGAGTATAAACACATTAAATTACAGTATTTTGAACTCACCTGCTTAAAAATCAAGTTTTTTTTTCAAAAATTAGAATACCAGAAGGAGACCAGGTAACAGGACTAAATTTCATTTCTCTTCTGAATCACACATTCCATCTGAGCACAGCACCTATTCCTGAACTACCCATGGTCAAAGCCTGGGTAGGCTCCCTTCCTGCTCCAAAACCCAGAGAAACTCCAGGAAAATTAAGCTAGCAGTAATAATTTCTCCTAAGAAATACCCAATTAGAGATGATAATTATTTGCATGCCTTGCTTTACAATAAACAGACTGACATCAGGCAAAAGCAAGTTTTACAGGACCTTACACAGCACACCAGCATTAAAATTCACTTGCTTAGCAACCAGAGAGGAGGGGAAGGCTTGCATCCAGGAAATATTCCAGGTACAGTGTCACAGACTAAAATTTGGGGGAAAAGTGTGATGGAAGTTATAGGCTGTAGCTATGGGTTCATGAAACTCATGTCAGCCTGGAGATGGGCCATGAACTGCACCCTCAGCTCCAGCATCACTTGGAGCACTGCACTGTCTGGACACCATGGCTGATCTACCTCTCAATTCAGGGAGCTCTGTCTCCTTTTATTTGGGGGATTCAACTCTTACCAGGAACATACATACATACCATACAACTGGCTCCTGTTAATTTGTGTCAAGTGAGGAATTCTACACAGGAGCAATGCTAAGGCTTTCTAGGAAGGTAACTCACAACAGCTTACTTCAGCCTTGGTAAGTAGTAAAAATACAAAACTATTTCCTAAGTTAAAACACAGCAGATCCTATTTATGCTCAGAGGAAAACAAAAACAATTAAGAATGTATCATATCATGCCCTTTGTCCTTCTTAGACTACCTTTATTACCACTGATCAATTTTTCTGGAAAAGGTGAACAGTGGGTTCAAATCCAAACCCTTGAAAAGACTTTAATTAATGTCTTCAAGCTGAGAGTGACCCTTTGTAAACAAACATTCTTTTACAGATGTACTAAGTTTGATCATCACCATGACCACCACCAAACACTGCATGGTTTCCATGAAGGAGCTGATGTTATGCAAAACTCCAGAAGATAATGAAGACTCCCTTTACACAGCTACTACACATTGTGTGCCAGCAAAACACTGTACCAGCTTAAAAAGCTGAGAAGACAAAGAGGATGAATAACAATACATAGAATGTAACTAGAAACAAATTATACTCTGGAAATTTATATTTTTAAGGCATTTAGACCTGTAACACACTTATCCATAAGCTGGAGTAGCAGTCAATTCTACACCCCAATGAAACCTTCAGTGTTCCACTGTACCTGCAGTTGTCCTCATCTGCACATCTACAGGTTAAGAACAAATTAAATCACAAGGTGATATTCTGTAGCACAAGGTTTCCACTGCATTTGTGGCTACTGTGTGCACTTAGGCTCTCTGCAAAATTTTTCTTTTAACTGCTGCCTATTGGATACAAAGCAGAGACGAAAGCTGTAGAAAGTTCTGTACATTCTGGGATGATCCCAATAGTGGTCAATCATACATCTTATTTAAAAAATGCAATCAATACTGGAGACATAAAATATTAACTAAACACTTAGGGCAGATATCTCTACTCCTCACAACTACTACAGGATGGAGCTGCATGGTTCCCCCACTCTTGCTGGGTTTATAACTAACTGCATCTGAATTAAACCCAGAAGACTTATGAAAAATTGATCTTACACCAGAACAGCTTTTTGCTTGAGCCCCCCCCCCTGCCCCCAGTAAAGTTGAAATACCTATGCATCCCAGTGTGTATTATTTACAACAATAAAATAATTACTTTCCTGTTACTGAAGTTGCACAGGACACCCCTGTCAACGAGGCAAGGGTCTAAAACTGTCACAAAAGATAAAAAGAGCAGAGCAAGATTATTACACTGAAATCCCAGGAGGTGACCAACATCTTACTTAGGGGAAGATTCATTCAAATTTCATCAATCTATTGAATGACTAAGGTAGGCAGAAAGGATGCTGGTATCAAAGGGAAATTAATGCTGACCTGAATTTGAAAGACAGCAATCGCCCACACAGAGAGTGAGACTCACAACGCCTCTGTGCAGCCCGGATCCGTCAGAGAGGGCTGCATTCTGGGACATGTCAATTAAAATTAAGAATGAAATAACTCTGTGCAACGGTGCTGAATGGCATTTTCTCTCAAGAGACCACAAGTTCCTACTGAGATTTCGGCTGTGCAATCAGATTTCCATTCTTAACTCTTTCACTTCCAATGGAATTGATCTGTTCATGACATGCTTCCTTCAATTCTCAGCTAAATCCAAAGATATAATTTTACAGAGTCTTGGACCTACCTGTAGCCAAAATCTGGACTATGCTTCTCCAGAGTTAATGAGACACCAGTGCTGCAGAACACCAGCTCTAAATATCTTTGGGCACTATCAGAACTGAGTTGAGAAATTGAGGAACAAGATAAAAAACTGAGAAGCAGCAGTGTAACCTCAGGCTGAAGTGCAGTGCTCAACCAGGCAACAATTCTGAGAAACCGGACCTCAAGAGTTGCCAGGGCCAATATTTGAGTTTAATCTGTCCAGTGGAGAAGTCAGCCCTCACCACCTCACACTACCTGCCCCACACCCCGTGTCCCAGAGCTGCCTCCCAGCAGGGTGAGCAGCCCCTGCTCAGCTGGGACGGGATCAGGAGCCCACGGGATGCTCTGGCAGCCAGGGCTGCACTCCCACCACCACTGTGGGAAATACAGCACAACCCCACACAGAGGGCATCTATTTACGGTATCTCATGAAATGATCAACAAAGCCATCTTGGCATTTTACCTCAGGAGAACATGGGAGCTTCATTTTAAGAGGGAAGTACCTTTCACGAATTTTTGCAATTCAAAAATCCACAGGAAATATGAGAAAAAAATTAGTTTAAGTGTTGTGTATTAACACTTAAAAGGCATTTTTCAAAAATGTTTATCTGTAATTTACAATCAGAAGAAAACCAATTTCCCTTGTCCCTTTAAAGGAAAATGATGAATTTTTAGAAGACTAAAACAAAACACTTACGGGAATTTTAAGTACAGGAAGGAGGGATAAGAGCATGGGGGAAGAACCCAACAGACTTCGTAAATATTTTTGCAATTTCAGTTGCCAAAACAGTATCCACATTATGTACCTCAGCCAAGTTTCTCTGAACAAAAAAATCCAAAGAGCAACAATTCATGAAATCCACCCACACATTTGCAGTGTCTTTATGCACGCATACACAGCACTTCAGCTGCTGTGGACATGACTCTTCCTTTACTATCTCGATTTACATGGCAGATGCTGATTTTCCCAGTGTCTCTTTTTCTGGAAGGGCTCTGGAATTCAGCCAAGCTATGCATGGGTGTTACACATTATCTGCTATGCCTCTTGGTGGAGGCAGCAAAGGAAGAAAATTAAATTTTATCTGAGTGCTGTAAAGTTTGCGCTGGCACTGTTAAGCTGAAATTTTGAAGTGTCAGCTTTGTGGGAAAAAGAAAAATAAAACTGATCCCATGTAAATGAAACAAAGATGATTTTGACTGGAGTCTCAAAGACCAAGACGAAGAAAAACTTACTGGATTAATAGTGTGCCACACTAGATTTAGAGAAACTGCAGGCAGACACTTCAGTTCCTATTTACACATCAAAACCAGCAGTTAGGTTTTCCAAATTATTCAGCAGATTGACACAGCACCTTTTAATTGATCTCTAATCATATCTGCAGCTGGTGTATACTAGCTTAAAGGTTTGAAAGTCTGTCCCTCAATCCTGGTTACCTCTATAGCAATAGTTCTCTCTAAAGATTTGGCCCTTAAAGACGTGGCAGGGAAAAATACATTTTCTGATCCAACATATTAAGAAGGGTCACAACTTTTTCAGCAATGATGTGAACAATGTTCTCTCTCTCCCTTTGTCATACAGCTGCTTAAGATACTCATTTCTGTAGGTTAAATTATAAAAGCTGCAACTGTAAATATGGAGGTCCATCACCAGTACATAAAAAATTAATTAGTGCTTCTTTGCACTCCTTGCAGTGCAAGAAGGGTGGGTGCAGTGTCACTTTCTGTTTGCTTCATATTTCCCGAACATTATCCAAGTAAGTCTTTTTTCCCATCTCCTACATCTAAAATGACTGATGGCTGCTGGTTTTGATGTAATTACAAATGGCTCTCCCCTCCAGAAACAACCTGCTAAAACAAATATTTTACCTTAGAAGCAAAGTACTACCCTTAAAAATTGCCAACAGTGTTCACTAATACATAGCCCTGGTACTACTGTGCCACTAACTGGTGTCGTGGCTGTCACTGACATATGAAAAGCTGAATAGGAAAGAAAAAAGAAATGGGATGTGATAAGACTGCATCATAAAATATAACATAAATGTGTCACCATGACCAAGATGCATTCTAACCTCAGGTAATGAAATAACATGCCTTGATCGAAAGAATTACCCTGAGATGAAATTGCTAAGGACAGACATGATGTGTTCCTCATCTAGCACACATGTACTCACATTTACATATGCTAATGTGAAGAATACATTTTTTAAAAACTCTTGTAAACATACTATAGTCAGAAATACAGACCATTCCAGTTGGTCTAAGAGGAGAATGAAGAACTGGAAAATATAAGAAGATTATTAAAGCACATGGGTGAAAAAAAATATTACTGAAAAACAGAGACAGGAGCTGCTGCATCAGGCTCTGACACTCAGTGCTGGGACACAATCACGCTGCAGAAGTGAATTAACACCATAACCAGCACACTACAAAACGCTACCAAATATTTAAAAAATATCTTCTGACTTGCCTGGCAGTACTATAAGGCAAGGACAGGTTTTCTGAAGATTCACTGAAATTTCATCCAGAAAACAGCGTGGTTAACTTCACCCAACCACAAGCATCAGGAGGCACCCCTGCCCCTGTCCCCCTTCCTGGGGAGGAAACCAGAACTTTGCTTCCGTCCTGTTTGCAAATCAGCCAGTGGGTTCATGTGGAGCAGCAGATAAAGGATGCAAAGCCCTGATCATAGCACTGGGAGCTTCAAGGCACGTGTAAACCAAGGCACCACACACACCTCCAATTCCTTCCTTCACATGATGTAGGAATGGACATTTTGGATGGCACAGTAAGGCAAGAAGGTCACACCAAGAAGGCGCCTGGAAGTAAAGGATGCCCATGAGAGAACATCAACTTGACCTGATGCAGAACCAGAGCAGTTGCTCAACAGAATCTATACCAATATGAGACACTGGTGCTATAAAAGAACTTCCAGATACCATTTCGATATAAAGAATTAGTCTGGTTTATCAGTGATTAAGAAGGATTCAGGAAGGTGCTGATGGAGAAATCTAGCCACCCACATAATTTGCTCTGTAAATAAGTAATTTTGTCCACTCAAAACAAATGTTTCACATTACTGCAATGCAGTACTGTGTGAAGCCCCATATGTAATCTTTCATACCAGTTTCTTTATCAATACTTTCTCCAGAGCTACCTGGAATTAACAAACTTTCAAAGGCCTATATTGAACTCCTTAAACAAGTGACTTATCTTATTCAAATCTGGAGCTCTCATCTCTGCATAACTCAAATAGAGACACAGATTTGTGTCTTTGTTAAAGTATCACACACCCAACCAGCCAAGGCCCACTCAGTGCCATGCCCAGGAGACAAAAGGGTCTTTATGCCCTTAACAGCAAATTCACCTGAGAATCATATCAAAAGACAGGGATGCAAATACCTTCATATGCAAAACTTACTAAAATAATTTCCAGAAGTTTACAATTCAAAGAGCAGAATAATCCTGGTCGCACACAGGACCTGTGTTTGTATCTCAGGGCTCTAGCAACCATAAACAAATTGTGCTTCATCTCTTTCATCAGCTCCTTAATCAATTACAAGCTTGTACTCTAAAAGGACTTCTGAACATTCCAGATGATTCTTCTGATCCATCTTACACTACACACATCCAGAGTAATGCTACCTAAATTAAATCATCTTCTCATCTCCATGTATGTATTTTTATACCCATACCACATATATATAAACACACACAAAAATACAGTCTCCAAAGTACAAAAATATACCCCTGACTCTGGTTTCATTACAGACTTTCAGGAACATCTCTCTGAACATTACAATAGTCTTGCTGAGAAAGTTTTAATGAAAATAAAAGTTCAGAACTGCACCAAGTGATTTAGCTTGTAGTGGCAGAAAATCCAAAGCTCAAAAATACTTCAAGTTTAGTTAAAACACTTTCTTTTTTGAACACTGAGGAGTTGTGATGCTAAGGATAGATGTGTGGGATTGGACAAAAGGGAAAACTCTGGTATTTCAATCTCCTGCTGTAAGCAGGCGTGGACCTGACTCATCAGAGGCAGAGAACACCACTGGAAGTTACGGATTTTCACATTTCTGCAGTACAGAGGGAGCACTGAGTTCATGGAGTTTTCACCCCTTAATACAACAGAAAGGATTCTGCCCACCCATTTGTGGGTGGAAGACTCTTAGACACAAAAGCTGATGCTGCCCTAAGAAAGCAAGTGTTGCTCATCTGGCTCCTCTCAGGTATAGTCACAGTTGCTCATTCTTAGGCATAAAGGCAAATTTAAAAAGGTCCCGAAGCCTGGCTGCAACTTAATGAGAGACAGAAGACACAAAGGACACAGTGACATTTAAAACTATCAATGTTTGAGTTTCAGCTTTCCTTTTATCCAAGAATTTGAAATACACTTTCTCTACTCTCAGGATTTATTTCAGGGACTCCATTACTCCTCAAACCTCCACTGGAAAAACAAAACCAAAGAAAACCTACTAGCAAAATCCTTTGTTTCACTTCTCACACGCTACTGAAACAACAGTGATTTTAAAAACACCCGAAGAATACAATCTTGTTATTGCTCCAGTCTGTCCTTGGGAAGATCTGAGCAAACCAAATGCATACAGAGCTCCCAGGCCAAGGCACACGAGGTTTGTACTGCACTGTCACCCTGCTTCAGCAACAGAGGCATCACATGAGCTCCTGCCCACACACTCCTGTTCATGCCCTGCCCTTTTCCTTCTCCCAATAACTTCACACACAGCCACTTCTCCTCCCTGTTTCAGGCCCAGGAGGAAGGTACAACGCTTCCAAGGGGCTCAAACAGCCTGGCTCAGGAAGCCATTCCTCTTTTCATGGAGCTTTAGGGTTGGCTTCAGTTTTTCAGCTGCATCAGTTCAGTGGTTCTGTCCCCAGAATGGTCACAAACATGAGTGCATTACCTTGTTGCACACTTTGGGAAACCAACAACCAGCAGCAGCAAAGAACAGGATTTTCTGAACCCCAGACAGAGCTGAACCTCCCATCTCACACCACAATATCCACAAATACTTCCACAAAGGAGAACAAGCAGTGGTGCAGTCCAAAGCAGGAGCTTTTTAGAAGTTTCTCTGTATTACAGCTACTGAATTTTGGTAGCACAGAGGAAATAATTTAGAGCAATTGAGGAACAGAGGTAGGAACAGGTAAAGACATACTAAGGATATGCTAAATGCTTTTATTCAGTGAAATGCCTTGTTATTTTAACACGCAAATGCAAGGACAGAACTTCACCAGTGGCCTTAATCCTACTCCCACTGAATCAAACCTTAATTTAGTGGCAGAAATTAACTCCTGGGAAAAAGTGTTTGCAATTCAATGTTTGTGAGCAGCCTTGTTATAAACATCCAGTCCATCCAGTTTCAAATGTGATTGTTTAACATGCTTTTTTCTCCATTTTATCTTCCTTACTCAGTATTTCTACATTTGGAAAAACCTTGAGTGCCCACATTTGTTTAAAAAAAAAAAACAACAAAAAACAAATAAACACACTACAGCAACCAAAACCACCAAAACATCTTTTTATGGTTTTATTTTTTAGTAACTGCAATGTAACTTAAGCAAAACTTGCAGCCAGCCTGATGCTCCATGTAGAACAGCTCCAGACCTTGGGGACAGGTGGTTAAGCAGTACAGCCCTGGGAAGGGCAATTGCTGGAATGTTTTGCTTGGTATGTCCATTGCTGGTACAAAGCTGTGCACTCACACAAAATGGACAATACAGGCCCTCTTATAAAGGAACACCGTTCCTATTGGGGAGTTTTCAGAAACTGAACACTTCCATTTCCACATCTCACACAAGTGTCCTGCAGCTCCAAGGCTTCCTTGTTATGCTGAAGGACTCAGCTGTGCAAGCTCCCCCACAAGAGGCAAAGGCACATGCTCACATCTGAGCTGATGCTCCACACCTGAATTGGGCAGTAACTGCCCAAAGAGTTCAAAACTCCACCATCCTGTAGAGAATTACTGTCTCTGTGCAGAGCTCACACAAGTGTGTGCCTCCATTCAGTTGCTCCTGTAATTAGTTTGACATCTCAGTGAGTCCCAAACCCATTCCCTGTGCCCAGCTCTGCCTACAGGGCTCACACCTGCTGCCAAAGGGAATGCTTCGGGGAGCAAGGAGGACTCAATACTGGAGACTGCTACATCTCTTCAGGGCAGTAAAGCATATTAGACCTGTTTCAGGCCTGTCATATATCAGAACCCATAAGTGAATCCCTACAGAGAACCATGCCAAACCTCACACTCCCTTCTTATTTGGTTTTTGTAATATGACCTGACCAATTGCTGGGAAAATGATGATTCTATTGCATGCTGCACCTCCATGAACATATCTTCCACAAGCTTTCCATCACTGGTACAGACTCACAGCAGGGATGGCACTAATGCATTAACTGCTTTTTCATCTTGCCAGATCTACAATTTCATAGTCTCTCACATCAGTATTATCCTCTAGTGAAATGCTTCAGGAACAAAGTGCTGAGGAAGGCCAGCTCTACTGAGGTCAGTGCCTGAATCTGGAATGTTAATAAAGTATTTTCCTAAGCAAGAATAACAGAGAACTGAAGAACTTTTGGCAAAAGTCACTTTAAGTGACTCCTTTCCCCTTCACAACTTCATGGCCCTGTGGCAAGCCGGCACTTTAGGTTTCAGATCCAGATCAAAGCTGTATGTGATACTGCATGAACATATATTTTAACAGTTCCAGACTTCAAGATCCTTCTCAGTTTCATAAACTCTTTACTTACTTCCAAGGCCAATGCAGATACTCAGCACAAACTTCAACAGCCTTCATCCCTCATGAGCAGGAAGGGGAATGGCCAAGGGATGACTCAGGAATGTGACACCCACCCCCTACCATCATGGCCACATTTCTGGTTTTCAGCATTTGGTTCCTCTACCAGTGCTCTCAGGTACAATGCTCCTTTTGTGGCCCAGAACTTCAGGAAGCATGACTATTCCCAGCAAAAGCATGATTAGAAGTTATTCTTCCTTCTTTTTAATTACTATTTCACAGCTGTCCTTATCTGAACACAACAGGCCCTCAATTAATGTGGCAGAAGTCCATTGCAGTCTCTCTCCTATCTTTATCTGGATGGATTGTACAGACTTGTCATCTACCTCAAAGTCATTTATTCATTTGGTTTAGTTTTACTTAATTGTGATCATTACAGCTAAAGAATTACTTTCTACAGGCCCTGTAACTGCACAGTAAATTTTTCTGATAACTCGCGGCTTAAAACTACCACCTTTCATTAAGCAAAGCATTCTCTAATAAACTGCTGTGCTACCAGACTGAACAGTTATTCTGTGAAAAGACCTCAGAATGAATCCAGAACCATTACTCCAACAGAAGAGATAAAATACCACATCTCTGTCTAATCCTCAGCTATGACAGACAGTGTGAAAATTAAAACCATGACATTTTTTGTTTTGATATGGAAGAAGAATTTACAAGCTAACTGAAAAGCATGACCTGAAGTGATTAACTACAACCTCCCACTCTCACTCAAGCTTTTCTGCCTATCAACACTGAAAACCCAGAAGACACAAACACAGCTGTACTGCATGGGTCAAAAGACATGAAATACACCTTTTTTCTTACTGTTAGCATTCTGCTCCTTACCTCCAGCTTTTTCCTTCATGTATTAAAAAAACCCAGACAAAACCAAAATCCCTTGGAGCTGCTAACTAGATCTATCTATCTAAAACTCAACAATCCATTGCACATAATTTGACAGGTACAGTAGCTGTGGGTCAGGCAATATGAACAGCACCACAGACAAATCAAATCCCTTCCTAAGACGCCCACAGGAAGCATGACACACAAACAAGTACCCAAACAAACCAGCATTCAGCCACCTCCAGCAGGCAGGACTGTGATTCCAGGGAATCCAACAGACAAAGAAATGCTCACTGGAGGACCCAGCTGAAAGGGCCACTTTCCCCTCAAGGGAATCAGCATCCTATTTGCATCATGAAATGATTCAGCCTTCTGTTACTGAGATGGGTGGGTGAAACAGGGTATTAAACCAAGCCAGAGAAACTCTAACAACCTCAGTGCAATGAGCCTAAACAAATTCAGGGATGTATTATCCGTGATGTATTATTGTGGCATTCTCCTATTCTACAGTACTCTGTTTTAAATTACAAAGGCAGACGAGAAAAAAGAGGATTAAGAAAAAGACACAACCTCATCCTAGTTGGAGAAGCAGCTCTACCCTGCCACCACCTGAATTTATCAGGTTTCCTGAGGTTTACAAGGTAGGAGAAGAAGGTTATCCACGAAAAGCACCTATGAATTACAGGAGTCTATATGATCTCTATTTATTTAAATCTAGTCCGCAACAGCTTTGCCCTGGAATACCCAATGACAGTTCAAAGTAAAGAATAATATTTGAAATATTTTTGCACCAAGTTGTAAGTCCATAGCCAAGAAGAACTTTATGTTTAAGATAACATTTAGAGTGAAAAATCACCGTTATTTCTCTGGTATGTCCAACAACAAAATCAAAGAGAAAGCCAAGGAACACAGTATGGGAAAAGCAAACATTGAACAAAAGCACAATAGCAAAGCTTTCTCTTTTAAAAGCACTATTTCTAGCTGTTCATGTCAAAGAGCTCCCTAGATTTATTGAGCAGGACGAGAAGGTCAAAGAACACAATGGCTTGCTTTTTTGGGTGTTTCACCAGTTAACACAACAGAGACAAAAGCAGATTCTCTCTCGAATGCTGTGCTAGAAAGAGCAGCTCAGCTTTTGCTCTTAGTTCCCAGCTAAAATCGCAAACACAAGTAAACAACCCCTTCCAGCGCTGACAGCTTTCTCCACGCCAGCAGGACCCGCACACGCGGCCGCAGAGCCCGAGGGGAAGGACACAAGTTTCGCACTAACCTGTTTGAGTTCCGCAGGCATTTATGCGAGGCGCAGGTCCCGCTGTCCCCGGCACCGAACACCTCCGGCTGCCCGCAGCCCCTGCGCGGACCCAGCCCGCTGCTCCGACAGCCTCCGCAGCCTCCTCCCCCGGCGGAGCTCGCTCCTTTTGTACCCGGACCGGCACCCTCCGCAGCCTCCCTACGGACTGAGCCCATCCAGGGAAAAGCCCCGCTCCGCCGGCAGCACCGGCACCGCCGCGGCTCCGGCAGGGGACGCGTCCGCGTCGCTCTCACATGGCCGAGCCGCCGCTGCCCCGGCGCCGGGAGGCTCCGGCAGGGGGGCGGCACTGACGGGCAGCCGCAGCCGGAGCGGCCACGCCCGGCGCGCCGGGGGAGCGGGGAGAGGGGCAGGGCCGGGCAGCGGGAGAGCCCCGGGAGCAGCCCCGGCCGTGCCCGGCGCCGCCGCGCGGTCCCTCCGGCTGCCACCGACCGCGCGCCCGGAGCCCCGGGGGTTCCCCGGCCCGCCCCCCCGGATCTCTCCTGATGGATTACAGAGACAAAGAGGGAAGCCGCCTGTTCCCGGCGCGTCTCAGAGCTGTAACCTGCCGGCTCCGGCGGCACAGAGCCCTTCCCACAGCGCCTGCCCGGAGAGCGCAGCTGCCTCCGGAATTACAGGGCGCTCTGCAAGAAAGCACAAGAAAGGAAACCTTCTCGCTTGCTTACTTTTTGCGCTTCACTTCGAGATTAATGGCATCCCTAATGCACCAACACCAGAGAATTATGATCTTCCATCACCGTCTCCTCCCTTTCGCATCTCACACAGGTGCGGTGAGGCTTAGAGCTTAAAAGTACAACTGGCCTCATTTTTTAAAGCCATTCACCTGCCCACAAACCTGTCCCACATTCATTAACTGATTGCCTGGATAAATTACTCATTACCAAAATGAATGCCAGGTGTGCTATGCCTTGCATCCACCACATTCTGTAACAAAAATTGGAACTTCCCAGCATGGTTCACGGTTCTCACATCCATCTCTTCCTAGTAAATTGGAAGTACCTAATTTTTAACATCCATTCTTTGAACAAGGCTGTGAACCTCTATGAAATACCTGGGAAGAAGAAGAGCCTTCCCATACTTCTTATTCTAGGATCTGATCCTTCTTTCTGCTTTATCCACAAAACTACATGAAATGATGTATTAAATATTTTAAGACCTCAAGTCTTGAAAGCAAGAGCTGTAGGTTGGTAGGTGTAAACCAACCTTAACTAAGCATGAAGCATTTTTCCATCTGGAGCCACAACAGGGCAAGAGGAGATGCTCAGCCAGCCCTGAACCAGAGCCCTGCCCTTCCATGGAAGCTGTTGGCCAGATCTGGGAGGGATTGAGGTCCCTAGTGCTGAAAATCCAGCCCTGCTTGCAGACACCAGCCAAGGGGCAGTCAGTGGTGGTTCTCCCTTTTCCTACGAGGTTCCGGCAAACCAAAGCAATAAGTAAATCCGACACTGTAACAGCTGGTGGCTGAACAATGGTAATTAAGGACTGAAAGATACTGGCATCAAATTAGAGACTATCCCTGGAAAACAGGCATAGTCAGAGCCAAGGAGACCAGCTATACACCAGGAAGAAAGGTACAATTGAATTGTCTTTAATTATCAGAATAGGCACCTTGGCATGAAAGGTTCTTTTCATCCCAGTTTCAGGTTCCATGAAAATTTTAAAACATCCTTTCAGTGTCCCCATAACTAACAGTTAATTTGTATCAATCTTAGCAGAGGACCATTAAAAAGTGGCATCTCCTATACAGGCATTTAAGAGTGGAAGAAATGTTTCAAACCTATTTAATCCTAATTTCAACCTTCCTACTACTGCCAATGTCAGCATTCCAGATGTACTTTAAGGGCAGAGAACAGGGCAGAGCTACTTTACCCAGCTCTTCCTAGTTTGTTTAGAAATAAATGCTGTAAAGTTTGACAAGGGCAATGGTAGATGTTGCACAAGGTTTAGCTGAAGTGATTTGCTTCAATGGAGGGAAAAGATGTATTCTATCTACAGGGGAATAATTCAGAGGCAACTGTAGTGGCCATTAATAAAACACGTAAAGGCCAAAGCAAAAGGAATGAGGTTTGTATGAGTCTCCTGTACTTTTGTACAGTGCTCTCCCACCCCTTCTCCTTGTCCAACTTTTCTTCAGTTAACAAACTAAAATAGCTCCACTTTTGTTGAGGCCATGCTGGCACAGAACAGCACCATTCAATTTAGCCATGCACATGGCCATGTGCCAGACCTTTATACCCTGTCAAAGAAAAACCAGTGTAAAGCCTATATCCATAGGGCACTGAAGGAGCTACTCCTGCATGCAAAGCAACGAAACTGAAAACCTTCTGGATGGACTTGCCAATTCTCACTCACATAAGAAGTCTCTCATGTTGTAAACCCACATGTATTTCTGAAAGCCACACAAGATTAGTGCTGCTGAATTTTGAAGTCCCACCTGCTGGAGTCAGGTTGTTATTTAAAACCATACTTTTCCTCTAAAATATAAAATAGATGCTTGTAAGCCTTCTGGTTGTAAAGTAAATTTTGAAAATGTTTTGACTCAAAGCTAAAAGAGTTTTTTAAGGGAAATTACATCTCAAGTTCTCTTAGCCTCTTGTAATATTTTACTAGATCATACAGTTCTGAATGCTGAGATTTGGCAATGTGAAGTCAAAGAACTAATTACCTAAAAAAGAGTTATGGATTAGATCCCTAAGGTTATACTGAACTTCCAGATTCTGGCAACAAACACTCTATCCATTAGTACCAGACTGCTGACTACATCACAACCTTCCCCTCTTTTTTTAAAATGAACCTTAAATTCTTAATCTGTCACTTTTTTTTCCCAGCTGCAAAAGTAGGGTGAAAACCTTCTTTCCTCTTGCTGAGAAATTAAAAATTTATAAATAGGAAAGGATTTAATTCTTTGGAAGACGGAATAGTATAGTATCTCAGCCAGGCTCTCTTTTCTTATTTTCTCCCATTACCCTTAAAAAATTCCCCATCACTAGTGCTGCTCTATAGATTGATCTGCTCTCAGAGGCAGTAAAAAGGAAATGGTTTACAGCTCTGCCTGGGATCATAACATATGGCTTCAGTGATATGTAACTTCCATAAAGCCAACAGAGCAAGAAGGCACAAGATGAATCAAGAATCCCAGCTAACCATAGAGGCAAAAGCAGCACCATCACCCATGGCAATTCTCCGAATTAGAGAGCCTGTATTCATACAGGGGCTGCCATGCCAAGGGTATTTTATTGTCCTTCTGTGAATTTCATGCAGCAAATAAACAAGGTAAGTGGGAGAGCTAAAGCACAGCACACTGGGATGTGTCAGAGTCCCCTACAGTTGTGATTTTAATCCACACAAATGTAAACAGAACATTCTATCTCCGAGATACATTTTGAAATCTTTTCCTGTTAGTATTATCATCATTTTTAAATGTATTTGAAAAGTTACAGGAGCCCTTTCAAAGCATCTGTACTTGCTCCAAAATGGTTACATGACTGTAGTAGGACACATCCACCCAGGTATTTCTAACATTGCCATGAACATGGTTTTGACAATCTTCTTGCTCCCATACTACAAGTTTGGAAATGGAGACAAAGCCAGGTTGCCTCAGTAGGGAGCTGTTGTATTAATGGAGGATAATTTTAGGTGCCTTCTTTACTTAAGAAGCCAGTATTAAAAAGAGGTCTAAAGGATCACAAGGCTGAGGAACAATGCAGTAAAGCAGATACTTTCTACAGGCTGACACCACCAGGCATTTCAGTAAGTTCAGGGGATTTTTAACTTGTATACCAACACAGCTTCCATCTTGCTACATCTAGTATCAGTCAACTCCATTTCATCTAAGTTGTCATATGACAGGATGAGAACAAGGACAGTCTGGTGACAGCACTGCTTACATTAGAAACAAAGGACAGAGGAAGGTACATGTCACTGCATATAGGTCACATCTGAATGAATGACCTATGTTTCCTCCCAGCAGCTTCATTTAGGTAAGAATCAACTACATTTTAAAGGCATAAAAAAATCTACTCTGGTTTATGAAAAAAAAAAATAATTACCATGACATTTATAACAGAACAACAACAGCAAGGAAAACAGATCAAGTTAAGGTTGGAACTATGACCATAATTTCATGCTGTAGTTATTGAAAAGGAAAACAACGACTAAATGCAGGAAAGAAAGACGCAGCATTAACCATTTTTCATTTCTTAGTTTTTGTTTTGGTTTGTGGATTTTCCAGATGATTTGTGCTGTATTTCATGTTGCATATTACAAACTCTTGCTCAGAAGGTACCAGCTTAAGGCATCATTCTCTCATCCAGAAGGCAAAAATGTGGTTTGCCATGACGTACTGGACTAATAACTGTCTGCACAATCTACCCATTTTCATAGTAATTACTGTCCTCTTCAAACCAAAACCTGAAGCTGTTTTGCAGTCCCTTCTGAAGAGAGAATTAAGGTCTCTGTGTATGAAATTTATTCCAAGCAGGTTTCTTGTATTTTAAATAGTTGCATATGAAAATAAGACTGCAAAAAGGAAGAAAAGCTAATCGGATGGGTTAGAAACACAGACACTAAAGTTCTTTGCAATCTTTAACTACAGTATTCTAAAAATGCCCTGTGCCAGCATTTTAGATTAAGTCCTAAAAATGAACTCTGATGCTATTCCACAGCATTTCCCAATCACCACAATTACGGATAAAAAAATATTCTCTCCAGCTAGTAATTTAGTAGCTTAAAAAAAGAAGCAGTTGTTGAGGTTTTGTTTGGTTTTTGTTTGGTTGGTTTGTGTTTTTTTTTGTTTTTTTTTTTTTTTATAATACCTAAATAAATAGTAAACTGTGACATACATTTAAATCAAAGGCTTTAATTACAGTTGGCACACAGCCTCAGGCTGCCCATGGCCATCTTTGGCCATTCTGTTTTCAGTCACACTGATGACTTCAGTGAATCACTCCACATTTGTGACAAAGCAAGCAGGAACATAATTTGAACCATTAACAAGATGGCCTAAACTAGCAAAAGACTCAGTAATTTTTCAATGTCATCATAACCCACCATCCATTTTGGGCTCTTTCAGCATTAGTTCACAAGAGCTTACAGACACTGCAGACACCTGAAAGGGAACTGTAGAAAATTTTTGAGTTTAAGAGCGAGGTTGAACCCTGCAGGTCCAAAGCCCAAAAGGCTCAGGGGAAGAGGAAATTGCCAGATTGGCTGCTTGGTGGTTTTAAAGTTTCTGCAGCCACATGTGTCTGTGTGAGGGAAGAGGCTCACAAAGGCTGACCAGCTCCTGGGCAACGCCTTGCAGGGATGAAACTGCCTCGCTGCACCCCTACGGATCAAGGCCTGTATTAGGAACAAAATCTTTTCATTAAATTGGGAGATACAGTACAAAAAGATTTTCTAATGGTTTAAAATCTTTCTTCCTGAAGAACCCAACTAAACTAATACAGTCATATGCTTGGGAACTAAAATGTAGGACAACTAAAAATCTTAAAAAGTCAGGACAGTTAATCATGTTTTGCTACCTGAACTCAGAAACAAACAAGCAGCAGGACATGAAAAATAAATCACAACTTTAATGTAAGATGATTCATGTTAATTATCAAGAAGCAAATATGGTAAATGGGACTAGAAAGTTGTTTTTTTAAAAAAACCTTGTTAAACCTGATACTGCTCTTTAATGTTTACATTTTAATGTTCCTATTTAAGACTTTTTTAATAATTAATTGCTGTTATACTTGCTGATGTTGTAACACTCAGAGACATCATGCAAAGAAAAGCCTAGATGCCTGTTTACATAATGAGAATGCACTGCAATCAAAATTTAATTTTAATGTATTTCTCTTATATGTACGCCTAAAAGAAAACATAGTTCTATTAGTAAAGCAATGTAAAATCATGGAGTATTACTATGGAACAGTGAATTTTTCATTTAATTTAAGTATTTTTAATTAAAACCTGGCACAGCTCCAGGCCAGAAAGGCTAACAGTTGTGAAAAGTCATTCTTTCACAAGTCTTGTCAAACAAAGTAAGAAAATCCTTGCTTTTCAATTGCTTCCAAAACCTCATTCAATAAAAATTTACACTAAACAAAAGGACTTGGAACCATGAAGGCAAATGAAACTGCAAAAATATTTGAGATGCTTAGAGCAAACACGGCCATTGCCTTGCACTATTACCATCATTGCTGTGAAGCAGCTGCTGTCCTGCAGACAAACATTAGATGGCACTTTGGAATTCAGCAGTTCCCACAGAGAGTTGCACAGCACATATTTAACAGATGAAGTGTGAGTTGTGAATGTGAGGTACTTTTGATGACAGAGAGAAAAATGACATTTCTGCAAAGGTGTGATTTTTGGAGCTGGAAGTATATTTTCAACCTGCACATGTAAAGCTATAAAATGGTATATAATTAAGTTTTGAAAAAAACCCCAAATCTTACAAAGAATAAAGTCATTTTTCCTGCAGACAGAGGGTCAGTTTCTGGGTCCCTTTTTATTTTTTATTGAATCATTTGGAATCTACTTTTTAAACTAGACTTGCTGACAAAGTTTTATACAAATACTTCTCAGATAACACATCAGATTTTGAGTGGATTCAGCTGCATGCCAGCAGCTCTGAGCCCCAAATAACTCTCCTAAGTGGGGTTTAAGTAGTTTGCTTATCAAATAAATCCCTTCTGGAAAGAATTGCACAGCTTCTGATTCAGCTGGTCAAAGCTTCTTAACTGTTGCTGAAACTGATACTATTATTCCCATTCCCTTGTATCTGTGTTTTTATCATCTAAGGCCTTAAATGAAGACTGAAGAATAATCACAAGGGTAGGACAATTCAAGAAACAGATGAACAAGCAAATGTTAATTCTTGCTGGAATACCACTTGAGTCCATTTTCAGAGTCTCTCATATGATATATACCAAGATGCCTGTTGCACAAACTTTTATTTTTTTACTTTTTTTCTGGGCTTCTGCTAGGAAATTCCTCCTGCAACACATGAAGCAGGTTGAAGGATTTCCTTTGGAATTTGGGTCATCCCAGCAGAAAGGCAAACAATAGGAGCTCCTCAGTGGTGCCACATGCCACACTGTCACTCTGAAGTCTCTATATGACACCTGCAGTGACTCCAGGAGAGCTCCTGCTCTGGCAGCAGCACTGCCCCAGGCCAGCTGCAGGGTTTGGGCTGAGGAGCACCTGCTCCTGCTTCGGCTTCCACCATTGCTATCAGTCAAAGGTCCTGGGTCTCACTCTAAACCAGGAGCTGATGCTTTCACAGACATGGGACAACATCCATAGAAAAGATGTTCAAAGTTCCAGCCTGCAAGCTAAATGCAATTACTATCATGTCCAGCACAGGAGAAGCCAGGGACAGGGACATATGGGAACACATCTCCCTGCAAAGGAGCTGAGTAATGGCTCCTGGTGCAGTTCCCAACTGCTGGGATCCCTAGGTAGTGTAAGTACCTCTCAGCTCGCACTGAATTCTGATCTAAGAACTCATTCTCCCATGGGAATCATATTCCCAAATCTCCCTCCTCCTTCTCCCCAGAGCCTTTGAATAGTTGCACATATGCAGAATCTGAAACCTGAGCCAGGTCACTCCCAGAAGCTCAGTAACTCACACTGAGTGTGCAGGCTCAGGCTGAGGGCAGTGAGTGCTCCTGTCACTGCCAGGGACCAGCACAGCCAAATCACAGAGTGAGGGGAGCTGGGCAGGGCCAGCAGCAGCCACAGATGGGGTGTGAGGTGACTGACACCAAACCATGTTGTACCCCAAAGCAGAATGTGCATTTTTATGGGTTCCACTGGCTCTATAAAGGAATAAGGATTATCCTTTCAAGTTCTTTCAACATTTTGCTTTCTATCACTACTGGCAGAAGAACATGCATGGGTTAACTACCCGTGAGTTTTTTCCTTGGTATTTGGCAATGTAGCAGGAAATAGTACTGTAACACCAGGGAGCTGTCATGAACTGACAGCATTGTTGTCTGTACCTGACCTTACCTGTAAGGCAAAAAAAAGGAATTTTCCATGCTGTCAGTCCCTTAATGTGAGCACAAATATGTTATATAACACAGGAGGCCAAGAGGCACTACAAACTCAAACTAATTACATGAAACTTTACACACAAAGGTGGAACTGCATTCTGTATGAGATGCACAAGAGAGAAAAAAGGCAAGGTGAAGATTCAGTGAAGCTCAGAACCCATTTTTGCCTCTTTTCTAGATATGTTTAAACATACATACAATATTAAAGCAACCATTATATACAATATTAACGCACCCATGCTCTTACTATCAAAGCACTGGAAACAGTCTCTATATATTCTAGCAGTCTGTACTATGTCAGTGTAGAGCAGAGAATCTTAAATAAAAGTAATGAAATACAGACAGAAGTGCTATTGTAGCCTAGGCTGACTCAGAAAGGTTAACTTGACGGTATTTTCTTAGAAAAGCAATTTGACCTAATCTTGTATTTTTTTTTAATTCTCACCATGTGTTCTGGTGTGCTTTAGAGTTCACCTTTTATTTGAAAGTAACCCTCAGTTCACTAAATGTCAAAACTTCTGTTTTGGCAGAAGTCACAGGTACCTCAGATTAAAAAAATGACTGAAGAATATGGGTACTTAATTATGGCTTAAAAATACCTGCCTGAAAAAGAAAAAAAAGCCAAATGTGGGTGTTTGTTTTCAAGCAGGTGTTATTTCTCTGGAACATAAGCTGATATATAAATGATCCAAACTGCAACTATGAAAATATTCTGTATTTTTTTTCCATAAGCTAATTTTCCTTGAACAGCTATAATAATATTTGCAAAATGAAGGAAAAAATAATTTTATTAATTTGGCTCACTTTTTTATATAAGAACATCCCAACAAACCCACCAAGAGGAACGTAAAAGAATCACAGTTATAGTCAAATGCATTAACTTTTTAATTATTGGATGATTCTGTGAGTGTGAAGAGTTCTCAGATCAACCCATGTTACTTCTCACAGGCACATCAGAGTCAATATATCTGACAAATAAAACCCTGTACCAGCAGCATGTAAAAGGCTGACTTCTGTTATTTGTACCGTGTGAGATTTGGCAATTCCCACAGCTTTCCTACCTGTAAGAAGGAGGATAATGCCTTTTTCTGACTTAGAAGACCCCTCTCAAATCCCTGTAGGGCACTACAGAAGTCCAAGTATTGTTCCAGTGCTTTTGCTGGCAACAGGGGTTTATTGAATACTGTACTTTATTTTGGTTATGCAACATTAACAGGAATGGAAGTTGTCACCACATACTGATGGGAAACAATCTTTGAATGCAAACCTTGTTCAGCTCCCCAGATGATCAGATTTGACAGAGCTTCTCTGAAACATATGGAGCCACACCAGTTTAAACCAAGGCAGGATATAATCTTGTGTTTAATAAGTATCACATGTCTAATGTTTTAATAAAAGTGTATATACATACATAGATATATAAAAGAGTATTCTTTATTAGTAGTAAGTTCTGTTTTGTGGTGGTAATACTGCATCTCTCTGTCAGCCTGTCACAGCCCATACCCCACATGAGCACATATGTATCTCCTTCCTGCCCAACTTCAGTTCCCACTGTGAAGAGCAGCAGAAGGCTGATTTGGAAGCCAGGTAGGTTAAACTATACTTCATACATGAAGAACAGTAAGATTTCTCAGGCTTGTAAAAAACATTATCAACTAGACACTTGAGCATGTAGAAGACATGTGATGGGGGCTACTCACCAGTGACTTATTGGACTGTGCTTGTCCTGGAAACCTGATCAAAAGGCAAAGACTGCCAAGACTTCCATGGCCTGAAATACTGTAGTAACCAATGAACATGATTTACCTCTAAAGTCAGAGAAGCAAACACAAATACACATTAACAGACCACTCTCCTGTCTTTAGTACAACCAGAGTTTCCCTTCCAAAACCCAACAGCAGTGATCAGCCACGTGGCTCCCACCACTCAAGGCCAGAGACAGTCAAGAACAACATTAAAACCTGCAGAGAGTTTTAGGAGATTTTATTACTGTGATAAAAGATCTGTGGCCAAAGTTTCATTAAATGTTACATTTTCCAGACTAATGCCAAGGTTTCCACTGTGTAACTAATGACCTTTTGTCCAGAGGGTTCTTAGTCTGAAAGAGCACTTTATCTGACCCTTCAGAATCTGCAGTAACACATGTACAAAGCTGCTATCTTCCCAAAGTTCTCCAGTTGAAACACCCTAATTCATGTCACTGGCTGCACACTCAGCAACAAACTCTAATTGCAGCTACAGTGGAAGCCTGGGGAAGCTGCACAGAGCAGAAGTGACATTTACCCATCATTCAGGCATATTAAGCACAAAAAGCACTTTTGTCCCCATTCACCAGGGCCTGTGTGGGTTAAAGGGGACTTGTCCCTATGGCAGGAGCTGCTCACAGCCTCCTGCAGGAACACAGATGGGTACAAACCTCTGCAGAGCCTGGAGGTTTGGCAGGCACTGCCAAACTGCTCACCTTGGCCCCTACCTGAGTAAAAGACTCTCACTAACATTAACAGGAGACATTTCAACAACACTTAGGACCTCTCATTGTGGGGACAGTGCTTCCCAGAAACCCCTACTCTGAGAAAGCTTCCTCTTAAAGAATAATCTCAGCTATTTCTAACTAATATCTGAACAAACCATTCATGATTTGTTTAGATTGTTCAAGTAATCAACCTCTCTCATGAAAAGGTAATTTTTAAGTTTAAGGTAATTTTTATTAAAAAAAATATCCACACTTATCACAAAATCAAGAAGCCTATGCACGCACTTTTTGGCAATTACAGCACATCCCTGACCTCATCTGCAGATCTGGTATTTCTCTTTAAGAAGAAAAGACAAGACACAATGGCAGAGACACTCACAGAAAAAGTCAGCAAGTGCACCAGAGTTCATACGTTCCATTCCAGTATTTGAAATTCACACTGAACAGGCAGAACTCACCAGCAATTGGCCAACTGGGCTGTCTAGGACAAGGAATTATTGTTATGGAACGAGTTTAAAGCTGCTATTTAAAAAAAAAATTAAAATGAAAATAAGAGTTCCAGGATTCATTAATTAGAATCAATATTTTCATAAGACCTTGATTTTGTCTTTTGAGAACTTCAGAACAGTGTAACACTCCTGGCACACTGCCCACATATATAGTACTTTTCCATGTCTAAAATTAAAAGGGAAAAAAAAGGACTTAATTTTCCATTCTAAGAAGGGAGTAAGTGTGGGATTGTATATTGAACAAGAAGTTGTGAGAGAGATTCTATTTACAAAGCCCTGACTATACACACTTCCCTAACAAATCCCTTTGGCAGATTCCACTTTGACAAACAAACAACATGGAAAACTGATGCCTGGTTGTGAAGATCATGAAAGATTATTTGTCACTCTCATAAAATGGAGCTAACCCTCCTTTCTTTTGTCCAAATCATACACAGAATAACTAGATTATGTATAATCACCACCAAAAGCTGCTACTTGAGTTACTTTGCAATATTCCTTATACCAAGCAGTTGACTGGGGTGATCTGCAGCACTCAGCCAGTGCTCACTGAACAGCCTCAGAGAGGTGGATTTCACTGCAGGGTGTGAGCAATCCCCACAGACAGCAGAGCACAGACAGCCTTTTGCTTTGTGTACTCTGCACAATGAAATGCAACACAGAACACCAGAGATGAAAATATTATATACTCTGCATAAGACTGAAGATACAGCTTTCATCCTTCAGTTAAACACTTTTTAATTCCAGTAAGTCAGGGAGGAATTTGGCCTTTGGTATACTTTATGAAAATTCACACAACTAACCTTACATTGATTCTTAATTGTGCATATTTAGCTATTTAACCATTTATTTCATACACAAGGAACTCTAAAAACCTCAGTGCTAATTATCATTTAATTAAAGCTCCCCTCACCCAGTGGCAGGGAGCTGAGCCTATGCAGATTCAGCCTGGGGTCACTTAAAAGGGCTGTTTCTCCATAAGAGTCATGTAGACCCCAGTAACTTAAAACTCTTTTATTAAGTTTTCTTGGAAGTGGTTAGACCTTAATCTATTACACTGCAGAAAACTCATGCTTCATCAGTTTTGTGGATAAGGAATTTCATTCTGAAGCTATTAATCAGGCACTTTGCTCAAAGTCATTCAGAAAAAGTGAAGATGAACTTGTCCTTTTCCTATAAAAAATATGTAAGCACATCTCCCCTCTCCCAGCCCAGCTGCTCATCAGAGGATAACCATCTACAGCTCCTACCACACATGGTCAGACTTTTACCCTGACCAGTTCAGGCTGCTCCTTTCACATGAAATCCCAAATTCAGGCATCTTCATGTAAAAAACATGGCAGCTGTTACTAGAAAAGCAGTGCTGTCATAATATAAGGTAAAATCTGCCTCAATACAAGTATAATTGTAAAACAGTCTGGTATAACTGGGAAACAACTTCTGGAATCCCCATAGCCCAGAGCTTGCTTCTGAATTGAACAATGTTTTCTTAGGAAACAGACCTTCACAAATGGTACTATTGCTTCTGCATGACTTACCTTGTGTGTCAGAGGGGTTTGAGAGCTGAAGTAATTCAGAGACGTAAGTAGTTTGTCATTGCACATTCAAACAGTTAAAGAATGTGTATCAAGCAAAACAATATTTGGAAATCTAAAGCTACCCACAAAGCCAGTTTGCATCATTAAAATAGTCTATCAATTCACTGCACATGAGAAACAAATTATGAAGTCCTCCCTACACAAACAATACGGCTTTGCAGGAGGGAAATCCCTGCTTTTCATGCTGCTCCCTCTATTCAAAGTCCAGCTATTTCTAATGGAAATTTTGTTTGCTATGGAGATTATGATTCAGCCTTCTTTTACAATCACCAGCACATCACCAGACTTACAGCAAGTGCATAGATTAGAGGAGGGTGTGAAGATCCCTTCTTAGGGCTTTTACCCAAGTATGCACATACTTTTAAAAGTATCCCATGAGCTAGGAGCAAGAGCAGCTTCCAAGGCAAGGCTCCAAAGGCTCCCAGCTGATGACAGCCCCGAGCTGGGGTGCAGTGTGGGTGCTTCAGACACAGCACACACTAATGAAATGCTGACAACACACCATGCACTGACTGTCTGGGATGGACACTGTGCTAGGGTGGGCTCCAGGGACAGTGAAAGGAGCAGGCTTTACCTGCAGTACGAGCTGCTGCCAGGCGGTTGCCAGGGGCTGACCATTGCCAATGTTGCAGATGCTCATGCGGTCTGCGGGCTGATTGGCACGCTCGAGTTGCAGGGAGACATTGCGCCGCTCCTCCTCAAGTGCGCGGGTGAGCCGCTCGAAACGAGCTTCTTGCTCTTTAACAGATGCCAAAATGCTGGCAGCAGACCTGATATCATAGTCATCCATGACTGCTTTCAAATGCTTCCTGCCTGTTAACTGACCAGGGCAAATGGAAAGGGTTAGGTAAAGGGTGGGGAGGGCACGGGTCAGAGGTTAAAGATAAAAATGCATATCGTTAGTCACCTTGCTAAAATACCGATCACTCTAAGCAGCAAACTGCAGTGCTCTTTGAAAAGCATCCATCTTTCCATCCATTGATTTGATTTTAAATTAAAAGCAATTAATCTAAGACTTCCCTGTTCAAAAAAGAAAAAAAATATGCTCACCTTTGAGAAAATTTGTATTTAATTCCTTTGATCGTTTTGCTAAAACTGCTCTGACAAGGGTTTTCATCCCTCTTGCAGAGCTAATTTCACTGTGCAAATAATAATGTACTTAAAAGAAATACATTAAAAAAGATATGGTTGTAGAGGGAAAGAGGAACATTCTCACTACAGACACCAGGAATTTCTGTCTTTAACAGCATAAGTGAGAAGTTTAACATTATTAAGGACAGAAACTTCATGGTAGAAGAACACAGTTGTGTCTATTTTTTCCACACCTCCCCAAACTTAACAGACAGTAGCTGAAATTAGCTTTCATACTTAAATTATAGCAGCACACTGTAACATGGAAAACATTTTTAAATACAGAAAACATTTTTAACTGCAATTGCAGTTGAAATGCTTGATGATTTCCGTCAATGAAACAGTCCTTCATGCTAATAATGCAAATGAAAAAGCAAACATCTTCCATGGAAAACACACAGGACTGCTTGTCTTTCAATGCAGAAAAAGAACTCAGAAATCAACTAGGTGGGTTAGAACTTCTGCCTTATGTCTTCCCTAGCAGGGTAATGAAACAACCCCATTTAAAATCCTATCTTCACCTGTATGGTACATGCAGTAAAACTCCCCATTGATTCCACATATCTGTGACCTGAACACCACTTAAAATATTTTACTACAAGTATGAAATCAGCAATATAATATAAACATAAATTATGGCCTCAACAGAATCCTTCAAAGTTAAACAAGTAACCCCTCTACTACTAAACGACTTAAAGCACCTCTGAGACAAGCAGAGGCAGAACTGTCTCAGGCTCCTGTACTTCAAGAACTGTTCATGTTCTGTGCTGAACTTAAGTCCTGAGAAATTGTCCCTCGATTTGCTGCCAAAGATTCTTTGTTTTCCATCTATCAACAAGGATTTCCATGAGCACAGATAGTTCCCTGCTCCCTGATGCTTTGCAATTCATCATTCAGTGCCTTTAGATGATGCACACTCTTGACTGATCCATTTTCCATGACTGTTACATTTATCAGGAGTCTCTCCTGTGCAGATTCCTTGGTAGCTCATAATAATGTGGTCATAATACTGTTACGTCCCAAAGAGGAGTATTAGTAGTGATTAAGCTGCATGTTTTTACAGTTTGTTGGGGACTCCTAAGCAGGCTGAAGTCTCCTTGCTTTTGTCAAATATGGCTGAAATCACCCAACAGGCCAAAAAAACACTGGGGCAGGAGTGACAGACCCAAATCCAATGGATTTCATGAGGAATAACCTGCCAGTGGCTCTGTGTTCATTGTTAACCCTTAGAGAGTTGCTGTTGAAAGGAATCAGAGTAATATAAAATCATGTTAGGAACAGCGTAAGGATTATCATGTATTAATCTCATAATGTTTACTTATAACCATGGCTTGAGCCTTTCATGTTTGCAGACCAGTAGGCAGAAATGAGTTTTGTCATTCATGCATTGATTTAACTTCTATTGAAATTCTGAAAGAAAATCAAAAACCACCAAAGGGTTTTCCAGATGTCACAGACTAGTCAAACACAGACCAAACTGCCAACTTCTGAGACTTTCCAATAGATTATTAAAAGTCTATAAAACCTTCAGAGTACATTGGTTTCTGCAAAGGAGAATCAAAACCCTCTAAAAGGATAGTATGATTCATGGGAAGTCACAGGAAGACTCACCTGCTCTATCTCAGCAGGATTTAGCCCTGGCACAGCTAGACATGAACACAGCCAGACTTTCTGGACCTCAGCTGGCTTGTGTGCAGCCAAGTTCCACATTTCTGCTTTTTTGCTTCCCTGCTTTTGCACAGATGGAGACAGCTCTGTTTGCTGTCACTACTCCCAGGAGTTCCAGGCCTGCTCACAGACTCCTTGGAGTGTGAAAGAGTGGGACTGCAAAGACCTGGACACAAGTCAGATTTTGGAAGAAATATCCCTGGGGTGGCATTTCCAGCCATACATTCCTAAAGACAAGCCCTGGGTTAGTGATCATCACTGCCCTCATGCTAGAGCAGACAAACAGCCTGGCTGCCACAGACCAAATACACCTCACAGGGGATATTCCAGGCCCAAGAAGAGTCTGGATCAGTCAGGATTCACAAATGCAGACAGGCTCCTTCCAGGTGCTGCAGAGCAGGAATTCAGCTCATCACACAGGCCCAGTTTTCAGGAACTGTCTGCAGCTAAAACTGCTCTTTCTCACATGCAATCAACACAAAAGTCATCTTTTGGGGTCCCACAGGCTGGGTATGTCTGTGGACTGATTTCAAAAAGTAAATCCAGTAGGGGAAAGAAGATGACAAGATGGTATCAACAGTAACTAAATTTAAAACAGGTTTCTTGTAGGACATATAATGTAAGTTTCTGTTCTGAGGAAAAGCATTAGCAACAACGCAAGAAAAATCAAGAAGTCCTTCTTCAGAAGGAGTTACAGCTTTAATAACAAAAATCAAGTTGATGACTGAGCTGGTATATAACTTTCAAGTCACATTTTGATAATGTGACAAAGATCCTGTTTAGAAAATCCTTAATGAGATATAAGCCCTTGATGCCACACATGAGAAAACCTAGAAAATTTGGGTTCTATAAATGGTACAAATCTTTAGAGAGATCTCCCTGCAGGAAGTACAGTGTTAACCTCATTATAACCATAAATACTATGCTTCTTTTCTATTTGCAAAGAAAAACACAGGCAGAAAATAAACTGTATAAATTTTCAGATACACAATTAGTGACCACAAAAATCCTAATTGCTATGCAGAAACAGCGGTAGGACCAATAACTGCCTTTTAAGTATTGTTGCACAAAGATGGACTTCCGCATTTCAAATGTTTTATTATCAGATAAGTATTTGCTTGCTGTTGATTGCACCCCTAATTACTAACCCAGGGTTTCAACAATTTACATTATCAGCAGTCTAGACTGGAGGAGAAAAATAAAAGTACTGACTCATGAGTCAGTTACTCAGGTCGCCACTTGCAATTTGCTACCATTTGTAAATAAATTAAAGTGCATTGAAAAGGGTATCAATAAATGAAAATATTAGACCCAGAGCAGCCAGGTAAAAATTATTCCTTAGGCTGCACTTCTAAACACAGCAAACAGTTGCCTACAGAGTATCAAAGGCTACGCTGACAGCAGCAAATCTCTCTGTCCTGCCTACGTGACTCTAAATACATTAGTGCTGCACTGGAGTTAGAGCAAAGAGATGTTTATTCTGACTGTTCCACTAATGCATCAGAGGAGATGTTTATTCTGACTGTTCCACTAATGCATCAGAGGAGGTGTTTATTCTGACTGTTCCACTAATGCATCAGAGGAGCTGTTTGTTCTGACTGCTCCACTAATGCATCAGAGGAGGTGTTTGTTCTGACTGTTCCACTAATGCATCAAAAGGCCCCTTCTGAGTCAATACAACCTCAGTGCTCACCCAGGATGAAAATCACCCCAGTGCAAAGGGCCAAAACAGGGGTCCTGCTCATTGCTAATACCCCAGCTCAGACCCAAGTCTGAGGCTCTTGGAAACACTGCCAAGACTCCAAGGGTCACCTGGCGCACCACAAAAAACGTGAGTCAACTCTTCATGCTAATTTTGCTATTATAGGATGGAACTGACAGTCAAGAGCTTTTGAAGAGCCCTTCAGATTAAGAGGGGTCAAGTTCTGTGACATTTGGGCACCTGAATCCTAACAGTCATGGGGAACCTCAAATCCCCTGCACTTCAAAGTGTGTTCCTAAGGAGATGGGGTCTGTGAGTGAGCTGCCTTTGGAGAGCGCAGTGTCCTCTGCCAGTGGCACAGCACAGCTCAGGCTGCTCCCAGCTGCAGGGGAAGGGGCTCACAGGGATCCCTCTCATCTGGATGCTGAACTCAGCTGCCCCACTACTGCTCTATCCAAGACCAGTCCAAGTCTGTCAGTCCTGCTGGCAGGAGACGTTTCCATGAGCATCAGGAAGCTCGTTCACAGAGCTGCTCAGCTGTAGGAGCAAACACGAAGGCCTGTGAGTGTGCATAGAAACAGCAGCTTTGTGCTTCTCCAGGGAAGAAAGCCAGCAGAATAAAAGCAAAAATGGGGCTTAAACAATCCATGGAACTGAAACATAACACATGCTAATGACATTCTCAGCCTCAAGTGCCACGAGAGATGAGTAGCATAACATGAGTGTTGCCCCCCATGCGACACCAGAAAGCATGCAGAGAAAACTGAGCCATACACACCTAGAGAGGTGCTGAAGTCTGAGGGTTAGAGCTGCTGGGACATCACCCACTAAGAACAGAACAGGACAGACAAAGCAGGAGAGCAGCCTCAAGAAGAATCAGCTACAAGAGAGAGGAAAGAGAGACAGAGTTAGTTAATAAGGTATTACAGCCCCTTCTATACACAGTCAGTGCCCAGGTTCTTCTCACTGTGTTGTAGAAATTATTTATTGCACTGTTTTCCTCCTAACTTGTAGTAAAAGAAATAATGTTCAGAGAAGCCAATCCTGAGACTCCTAAAGGAAAAAAAAAAAAGACCCTGATTAATCAAATTTGTTATCAGTGATCAATACTTGCATGTTCCTGTGAGATTTACAGTTAATGTCCAAAATCAGGGAAAACTCTAGACTGCAAGGAGGATGATGGAATGTTGCAAAGCTGGATGTTGTAACCAGGCAATTTAAATCACAGAGACCTAACAGGATGGTCTCAGAAATGAGAGCTGTTATTTGGGCACACAACTTTAGGCCCCTGTGAGATATGCAAGCCCCAAATGGCTCAAGATCATTTCACAGATCCCTGTTAGAGAGGGGACATTCATTTCTAAAATAAGAACACCGCACAATAGCTTGTTCTCCCTGTCTGTATGTGCACCTACCTGATCCTGTATGAAACCAAAGTAAAAGAAGCTTTTGGGATATCAGGTCATCTGTGTAGCTCAGTAAATCCCTGATGTATTTAGTCTTACAACATCTACCACTGAAACTTCTCTGGGTCAGCAGCTGCCAGTTTAGTCCCTGTTTTTGCTGGAGAATGAACAGCACCCATTTGGTAAGAAATGGTTCTGTGAGGCAGCACTGCCAGTCTTAAGCTACCACATCAAAAATGCTGCAACCACGTGGCACAAAATGCAGAGCCAGTACAAATTCATTCTGCTGGTTCAAATGCTTTAGAACATTTTCAGAGAGGAATGTTGCCCTGGCAGATTTTTTTGCTTGACCAGGTATAGTCTGCCTTCCTGAAGCCAGCATAAACAAAATTTCTTGTGTTTCAGCCAAATTACCAGAAATATGATCCTTTCTTTGCATGGATCCAACCTCAAAGGGCACAGAACCATCATGCCAGAAATCTCATTTTTTCTTAAACTAACAGTAGAAAATTCTGTGCCCAAAACTGTAAAAAAAGTTGTAAGAAAACTGTGCATAGATATGCCCAAAGATGAAAGTCAGGGGGCAAAGTGAGAGAAAGGCTAATTCTCAAGTAAATGACCAGAGAGAGTAAATTAAACATAACTGAGTTTCTGGAGATAAAAGAATAACACTTTGGACACACATATATATAAAATACATGTAACACATTCCAAATAAACTGCTTCTCAGATCTTATGCTGAAATCTATCTTGAGCCTGGGTCCCCTCATGCTGTGGTTGACTGAGTTCTAATTTGACCCTTACGTGACAACCTCCACCAATGAATAGCAATGAGGAGCTCACAAAGAAAGCCATTTCAATATAGTTCTCTGGTAGCCACAGACAGACACGCTGTGCTGGTGTCAAAAGAAACAACAAAAAAGCTGCTCAGGGTTTTTGTGTTCCTTTGGACAGAGGCAGTCTGTGAAACAACTGTTTAAACCAGGGAATGAACGAGGGCAGTGGAAATGGTAACAGAACTCCTTGGGAAGGAACTCTGCATCTTAAGGACATTGCAATGAATGCTGCAGCTCCCCACTTCCATTACTGCAGAAAAAAACATCAATGTGAAATATTTGAGCTTTTACATTAGTAAGAAATTTCATCTGATCATCCAGCAGGGGCAATTCTGTATAAATAAATACATAAATCCTGCAAATAAATTTGCAGATTATCATACTATGAACGGGGTTAAGCAACACCAACAAAAGCATCCAAACATATGCTTGTAAAGGCAATACACTTCCAAGATTTAACTCACTACAGAACTGGCTCTGGTCAATAGCACCACAGGATCTCCAATCTTACCAAAATGGTTCCAAGTTCATTTAAAAAGGAATAATTTAATTAGTGTTTTAATTAAAAGCACTGAAATCACACTGTAGTACCTCAGAAAAGATACAGTTCTCAGAAAAAAAAAAATTCTTATATCTAAGTAAATCTCTATATATTAATCACTAGATGCTTAAATGACACCAGTCTTCTTTCTACAGCTTCCCTTTGATAAAGATTCCTCACTTCAGCACTTTGCTACTAGGGTTTTCAAGGTTTTCATTCCAAAATTTCGTGCAGTGTTTTCAGGGCTTGCTGATACAGTGTGTCTACATAGATTTAATTACACTCTTTCCCCAGTAAGGTAAATTTCAACTGCTATATTCTTCTAAATGGAAAAGAAAAAAAATTATGGAAATACAGAACATCTTCTCACAACTGCATATATATAATAGCATGAATAATTCAGTTTAATGCTCTAAAATTGAAACTGAAATATTTTTACAAGGGTAATTTTTAAAGTAAATGCTTTAGCCTATGGTTACTTTTACCCAATGTAAAAAAAAAAAATTCTTTCTAAAATTTGTCATCTATAGACCAAAAGAGCAAAGAACATCTTTCTGAAGCAGAGCTCTTGCTCTCTGGGACCTAAGGACTTGCCTACACTAAATAAGCTGAACTCCTCCATCCTAGCACTCATTATCCCACATTTCTTCAGAGATCAGTGTTTGTGTTAATTAAGCATAAAGCAGCACAGCAAAATGGCAGCATATTACTTCACACCTACAAAGTGTCCACACTAAGGTTTAATGGGGTATGTGATAGTCTATAAATTCACACTGTGCACTGTAAATTCTCTGTGTAAACAAACACTCCCCAAATATTTCCAAATGAGTGTCCAGGGGGAATAGTTTTTGTAATAATCTTACAAATACTGAAAGACTTAACAAGGCAGAGATGGTCTCTCTTGAAAAAAATCAGAGTATTTTAATTACTTCAGCAATTCTATTTGTTTAACACTACACCTCATAATAATCAGGTCCATGTTACCATATTGCCAAAAACTTTTTATATTTCCTTTTGTAGCTTTTGTTTTTCTATAGAAATAAAATGCAACTTGAAAATCAAAGCCAGAATGAACAAGATCATACTTTGCAATCTCTTTTGGAATATGAATAGCAAATTTGCTGCATCTCAAGGCTCTGACACCTTTCCTTCTGCCTTGGAACTTGCCAGACATGATTGCTACCAGGCTGATTAGTTCATGGGGCGATCACTTTACCAGCCCAGAACACGTGTCCTTGCATACTAAAGCTGCTGCGTGCCATCGATTTTGCAAAGGTCTTCCCCACTGAAATCAATAAGCAGCTCTGCTTAAAAATGGATTGCACTTTGTGGTCCCTTTCTGAGTTGTGGATATCCAGGCTTCCAAGTATTCTCACAGCTGCCTTTAGCAGCAGCTCCATGTCCCCCACTTGCTCTGAGCCCAGCCGGGTCCTATCCCACATCAGCAGAACCTGCAGCCACTGATCACTCTGAGCAGAAACAACAGACAACCTATTTCACAACTATTTCACTGCAGTAATGTCTTCCCAGCAGCAAAGGAAAACCCCTCCAACAGCCTGTGTGACTGTTAAATAGAATCAGGCCTTCAATTAACCATGGAGGCTGTCACATTTTCAACAGAAATTACTTCCTTACTCTAGAGCCTCCCTTGCAAGCAGAGCCACCCAAAATCAATACATCTTTTCTCAGAACAGGCTGTTTCAATGAGAAAGAGAAAAGGATAAAAATCAAAAGCAGCACAGTTCCTAACTTCAGTCTGTCCTTCCTTCCCATGTATTTTAAAGCTGGGCTTCATTAATATCCAATCCAATCTGGCTGCAAATAAGCCAAAAACATAAAGACACTGTTAGAGCCTCATGCAGTTATTTCCACAGAACAATTACAAGATTTCACTTAACAATATACAAGAATCCTTATTTTTCTTGTCTCTCAGGTGTTTAGAGTTTTGGCAAAAGGGCTTCCATTTTAAGAGAAAGGCTACTGCCAGGAATCTGACTGAAACTGGCTCTGTGTGGGGAACCACAGCAGAGCACAGCCCCTGTACTTAGGAGCATTAAATCAAAATACAGGAACAGGAGTCAGTGGGGCCAGCAGCAGCTCCCAAAGCCAGGCCAGTTTGTCACAGGTGAAACAGAGGAACTGAAACATTACAGCGAGGCTGGAACATCCTGCAGAAGCTCAGAATAACTCTTTCATAAAAGATACTATTGTGCTACCATCAAGCAGATAAATAACAAAAAGGCAAGCAACAAAGCTGAGGTCAGCCCTGCAGTCAGGCAGCCCAACAGCTCCACCCATTCCAAATGCCCCCAAAGGCATCAGGCAGTGTGTTTGGGCAGCATATCCAACCCAAGAGCCATTGGGTAGAAAATTGTCCTTTCATTACACATTTTGAGAGGAAAAAAATCCAACAGTGGCCCCACAGAACAGTGAGTGTTTAAGCTCAGCAACAGATGTGTCAAATGACTTATCCCAACCACGAGGAGTTAATTGATGCTATAAATAGCACTCTGCAGACAAAAAAAAAATCCACTTAATTCTAGTATCCAAAGAATACAGTCTAGCGCTGCTTATCAGTAAAACTATTTTCCTTTAAAGAAGTGGGCTTGGATGTCTTACATGTAGATTAACACAGAGAGATAATTTGATTTCAGGCTATTGAGAGATTTCCTTCCTTTTATGTTTCAGAAGAACAGGGCTGCATGCAGCTAAATGAGATTCATAGATTACAGTAGAAGAAAGGCCAATAAAACTGCACAGCTACATTCCTGGGTAATAACAAATGCTTTTTAATTCTAGGGCTCCAGTCTCAGGATTTATGAGGGCATTTCCAATTACTACTTTTAAGATTAATGCAAAATAAGTGCATCAAATAGAAACAGTTTCTTTAACCCATCTGAATCAAATATTTAGTATCTCCCAAAGCATTTTATACAATAAATAAACTGGCACTGCTAGGAAAAAAATTCACAGGTCCAAAGTGTTCAGAATGAGCCTCTTCCCTGTGGTTTTCACCTGCTTTCAGGAGGAAAACAACCAAAACCAAAACCCTTCAGCTGTTTTCCAGAACATGGGTCTTGTTTACCTCTCACAGCCGCATCTAGAGGATTGTGTGGCTGCTCTATTGCTCCACCAAGGAACTGAAAACATCAGCACAGACAGGAAAGAACATAATGGCAGTGTTCGTGTATAATTCTTGAAGCCAGTAAATCAAAATAATTTCATTAGCTCTTACCAACCAATCTTCCTGAATTACTCTCCCATATTTCAACCTCTCTCATTAAAAACAATCAGATTTCCACCTTATGTTGCTTTAAACCAGGAACAGTATCAATGAAGAGATTAAAGCAATACAAAGACAGAAAAAAACAGAATAAAGCCCACTGGCTTTAATTCTCTCTAGTAACATCTGTGTCATTCTAAATCCAGGATTTTTTTTCACCAAGCTAGTTTTGGAAGCCTGAGGCACGAACTACATCTACTCTGTTTAGACCAAAACTGTTGATCTGCTTTCTGCAATGGCATGTGCAGAGCACACTCTTCACTGTTTCAGGATCTGTAAATTTAAAATGCAATCCAAGTTCATTTTACCCTTGCAAGTTTAGGATGCAATCCAAGTTTGTGCTGATTAACACCACAGCTTTTTAGTATTACAAGGCAAACATGCATTTGAGAACTAATAAATAATTTCTGAGCAAAATAAAAGTATTTAACTCATCTGCTGTCTTGAATAATCATTCCGTTCATGCATAAACATAAATACATGAAAAACAGATACATTTTAATGAAAGTCTTGGAGAAAGTAATCATTCCATATGATGGATTTTAGCATGTAACCTCTGTCAACAGAACAGTCTTTGTTACACACTGCAAAAAGGTGCTGCCTGGTTGAGGAGCAGAAGCATTGCCACAACTGCCAGTTCAACTCCCTGTTACCAGGTGCAAGGTGTTGCTGAATTTTCAAGGCACAAACCCTTATCCCAGAGAAGCATTTCCTATTCTATTAGCCAAGTATCTTGGCTTCTGTGGGGTTAAACTGATAGCCAAAGCAGCCCTCAGAGAATCCTACTGAGGACATGCCTGTTTCATATCCCTGGGTGTACCAAGATGCCACAGTAACCCCATTGATTAGTCCAGATTCCAGAGCTCTTTACTCATTCAGATCTTCCCTCGCACACAACACAAACGCCGTGCTGGGCTCACACTGCCAGTGCTACTGCCATACTCTGAGCAAAACTGGAAGCATCAGTTTCCAAGGCTAAGATTTCTATCTTTATTACAAGAGGTTTTGATTCACTGGTTTGTGGCTCTATCAAAAATGGAAGCACTTGGGCTGCCAGGGAGCACTGGGACATGGTGTCCAGGCTGCCCTGCAGGTGCTGAGAGCCTGGCACGGGTCACCACAGCCTTGGGCTGGCACACCAACTCCATCCCAGACCTCCAGGGATCCCCTCTGGGCTGCCAACACCAACTCCATCCCAGACCTCCAGGGATCCCCCTTTTCCACATCCCCCCTTCCCTGCAGGGGAAACCTGTTCTGAATCTGACGTGCTCATACAGCTCCATTTCGACTGGTCAACTACCACATCTAAATCACATCTGCTGAGGCTGACCCTGACCAGAAAATCAGCAGGAATTGGGAAAAATATTGGATTTAGGGGGTCAGTACCAATTGTCTTCTGGAAAAGTCATTTTCCTCCTGATAGCTATAGTTAGACTCTGATCTCACCCCTTCCAAGCCTATCCTACATTTTTATCTTTGACTAAATCTTAATGCTTTTTGTAGTTTACATCCCCCACCAAGAGTATTTCCTATTTCCAGGAACAAACTTATCACTAGTGCCTAATTACAGTTATTTGGAAGCAGAAATATTTCTTCTAAATCACTGAAGATCTGCTTCAAGAAACTACTTTCTATTCAAACATACTTTTTTAATAACCATCCTGCTGATAACTGCTGAGTGGGAAAAATAACAATTTTGCTTTAACTTTCTAACCACTTTAAATGTTTCAAGCAAATTCCCTCTATTATATTAAAATTAAAATCCTGCACTATATAAACAGGAATACATTTCAGCTATAATAAACACTTCTAACTCATTTCATTAAAACTATGAAAGTAACAGAGGTAAGTCCCAAACAATTCAGAGAGTAAATACAATGTAAACTCTGCTGAGAATCTTTCCTACAAACAGCTTTGAAACTTTAAATGAGCTATTTATTTTCAATAAAACTTTTTGGTTTGACATATATGTTTAATCTAAAAACAATCAAATGAAAATGGAAAAAAACTTTATAAAAGTCAGTAACATGATATGTGATATTCAGAGGATTATTTTCAAGGAATGCTTGGCTAAAACTGTAATCCACCTACACTGAGAAAAATAAAGCAGTACACAGAAGGGAGCAATATTTCAGGAAAACAAACAAGAGTACTTTAATATTTAATCCCATTATTCACTTTCAAGTCCCCAGATTTAAAACAGACACAGCAAAGTATTGAGGTGAATTCAGAGCAGCTGAAAATGCTTATGGTCATTCTCTAAGAGAGCAGAGGACTGGCTTTGGATTGCAGATAAGATATAGCTGGCAGGGAGGGCATGGAGAAAAGAAAAGACATCCAGAATCTCACCCTTACTGCCCACAGGAAGAAGTCCCACAGCTCAGAGACATCCCCTGCTCTGTAAGAAGGAAGCTAAATGAGTATTTCCATGGTAATAGGAAAAGGGAGAGATGGCTCAGAGAAGGCAAAAAGAGAAACTGTGACCCTGTTTTCCTCAGCTGCAGCTGTATTCTACCCCTTACACTGCCTCTGCTCTGGACACAAGGAATGATGGGTCCTGTCCTGGCTGCAGTTTTCAGGGATATCATGGGGGTATTCCCTTCTTTCTGCTCCTCAGCCATTCTACCACTCTGTTACACAAATTTTAGCTGGCCTTCAATAGCATGCAAATGAAGGAATTTCTGAGGTGTAAAGACAATTTAATAAAAGGATAGTGATTTAAGAACACACATACTGAAATAGTAACAAGACACTCAAGAGACTCAGCTGCAGAAACACAGTACCTTTTATAACCTTTCTTTCTTGTAGTGGCTTTTAAGATGGAAATTCTCCCTTGGTTCGATAATAACTCTGTAAGAGAAACAAAGAAAATAACGAAGATTTTTATTCCATCTGGGGGAAATAGGAAGAGGGGATTATTTTTTAATAACTGATAACATTTACATAATACTGTGAAAGTCTTTTATTTGTATCTCTCCTTGGTCCCCCTTCCTGAGTCATGCTGGTTTACAAAAAAGCATTAGATCTGGCATCTCTTCCACCATCACCTGAAATCCCAAGAAAATCCCACAGACTGGAGTATTGAAAGTAAACTTCATTAAAAGATCCTCCTGATTTCTGTCCCAGTGCCACTCATATGTGCATAAATCACACATTCCTAAACTTAAAATTTAATCAAATATATATTTAATTCCCCATTCATTCCTAGATTTAGAAGCAAAAAATGTTTGCCTCATAAGCACACACCAGAGCATTTTCAGTCATCCAGATCTAAATGCCATCTAGTGGTTCTAAAAATGTCAACTGTGGTTCCACAGATACACCTCATCCTGTCTGACATTATTTCTCCTAACAGCAGAGAACAGGAGAAATTAGGACAGAAAATTCACCAGAAAGAACTTGATGTTTTTCAAAATCTTTTTTTTTTCTTCTTTAGAGCTTCATGCAGCATTCCCATTAAGCATTGTTATCCTAGCAATTTCCCAAAGTTAGCCTGCAGGATCCTTTGTCTTGGCTTCCCCCTCTCCTACTCTCTTTCTGAGAACAAGAACATTCCAAGTAGTTGATTCCTGCAGATCAGCCTTGCTGGGTTTCCCTCAGGTGAAGTTTACCCAAAAAGGAGACATGCCACTGCCCTTCCACCAACACATGGCTCCATCCCCTTCTCACTGTTCCTCCTTTGCCTGGATGGCACAAGGCAGCCAAATAAACACCTGAGTGGTAAGTAAATAAAGCACTTCAATCCTGCAGACTCACTGTAACCACAGAGGTGCTAAAAGAAAATTCAACATCTCTAATGTAAGAAGAGAGCTTCTTTGAAGCCTAATTTCTTCTAGCTTTTGCCTCATAAGAATATGACTTATGTCCTCTAAGTAAACTAATTTTATTTATTTTATTAAGCCAGAAAGAAATAATTTTACATTTAGTGTCACATGGAACAGACAAATACGACTGGAAAAAATACTTCCCTTGATTTTTCTTTCCTCCTTTTTTGCCTGTATTTTTATTGTTGATTCAGAGTCAAGAAGACAAGCTGCCTAAGGCCTGGGATGTCCTGGGTAAGACCTAGTCCTACTATAGCATTCATGTACAGCTGTGGGATTGTTGAGTCTTTTTTTATCTAATAACCTGGGAATAAAGTGCATCTGCCTACTTCATAATGTCCCAAACTATATATATAAAATATCAGCACTCTAATATATACCCACAGTATTACTGGTGGCCTTCTAGTGATTATCTCACCTGTTTAGCCTGAAATTTAGTGTTGATTACCAAGAAAAACCTCCTTGCCTTTTTAGCACAAATCTAGTGTTTCATTTTACTCTTTGAGCAGGGTATTTGTCCAGCAGTGGCAGTCCTTGATGTGCTGTGTGGGTTAAAGCAAACACCTGGATCAGACAATGCAGTGCTCACAGGGGCTCAGTCCAGCTGCCAGCAGGAAGCCAAGGGCTGGTTTGTATGGCTGCTGCCAGCTCAGAGCTTCAGCCCAAACCCCGGGCAGCCTGCAGCTTGCTGAGGCTCATGGCCATCCTGCAAAGTCCCCCTTTCATCCCTTGGTTGCTGCCCATTTGTTAACACAACCTGTGGTGCAGCGGAGAGGGGGAAAACCCACCAGCTTGGATGCTATTACATTTAATAAAACACCTGGGTTTCATTACAAAAATGCTGCTTCACTCCAGTGATATACTTTTATTGCTAATTTTAATCAAGTATCTTACAGCTCTCAAATGGGAAAGGTGGAGAAAAACCTGTAATGCCTTTTCAGATTGCTTGCTATCTCTCACTTGTAACTAATTACCCCAGTTGCACTGTGAAAGACTGAGTGGTTTTATGTTTACTAGCCAACAAATGACTAAGAAAAAAGAAGACATCAGACAATTACTCTCTAGCTATAGTAACTAATTAAGATAAATATTTTCAGAAGAAAGAACTTAACAGAACATCAAGGCACTGACACTGCAAAAATGTCTGGGAAAGTAAAGCATCTATCAGCAAAGCATTTCTTGCCAGTCAGCAAGTTCCACAATTGCATCCCCACCACACTTCATTCTTGTCCTACTCCAGTGAACATAATGAGTTATTAAAGCTTTTCTAACATGGTGACAATGTGAGCAGCTTATTGGACTACAGGAAGACTTAGGGACAAATTTTCATTCTGCACCATTGCAAATGTGTGCACTGGCAACAGATGAGTACTTTTACACAAACAGCATGATGGGAAGTACAGCAGCAACGTGTTCCACCATTCCTTTCTCTTAATGTCTTATTTTATATCATCAGCTATGCCTGGTCTTTGCTGGCAGTCCATTCCTCACACCTTCTCGGTCACTTGTCAAAAGGCTTCTGAGCATCCACCCAAGCTCTTGAAAACATTTGCTTTCAGTCAGCAGGAGGAGCAGCCTTCAGCCAGGTACAGCCTGAGCAATTCCACTGGAATGCCTGGGCTTGGCTCTCCCTGTGCCAGTCTGAGTGCCAGTGACACAGAGCCAGTGTGACACAAACCAGGGCTGGAACACGTTCTGGGGCACAGAGCAGATCCCTCATCTCTGCACAGAAACTGGTCACATTAACACTGCCTGGTGTGGGGCAAGCAAGCAATGTAGCCCAAAATAAATGAGACAAAACCACAGTGTGGATGGACAAGCAGACTGCTTTTCAATTCAGCTGCAATACTACTATAAGTACACATTGCAAAATCTTGCCCAGGGTATGAATGGAAAGTCTTTATCTTTGGTTCTCTCTGGCATTTCTGGCATTAAAACAACTAATAAGGAATTTGGATTATGTAATTTATTTGGTAGCAGTAAAAATACCTGCAGACTCATGGCTCCAGCCCTCTCTGCACACCTACAACCTCAAAGCAGCCTCAAGGAACAAATGTTTCTGTCACTTACAGCAGCAGACCGCAGTCAGCACAACTTCACTTGCCAACAGCTACCCCAATGGAAAAGAGACCAGTGGAAAAGAGCTCACTCCCAGATTAATTTGTCTGTCCATGTTTTGTTTTATTGATTGCAAGAAGCTGATACCCTCCAATTATATGTTTTCCTTGGCAAGAGCTCTTGTGACAGATAAATCACCAGAAGTTTGGGCAGAGCTGAATAGAGCTCTCTGAAGTGTATTTTGTATCTGCTGTGATTTACTTAACTAAGAGACAAAGAAGTGAAAAGAAAGAATTTTCTTCCTTCGCCTTACATCTTCATTTGCTGAACTGCTATTTTATTTCACAAAGAAATGTAGGATATTCTGACTGACAGCACAGTTCTGCTTTTATGTAAGGTATCAGATGGCAAACATGAGGTAGCTACATTATACAACTCAGTGTGTGGGTATATGCTTTGTCACAACTTGCATCAAAACATATGAAACAGTCATGGGAAGTGAGGTTTCTCCTCTAAAAGATGTGATACAAACATAATGAACAGCAGCCACCCTGCACACTCATTACAAAGCTTTCCATCAAAAGAGGTGGACTTCAAGCTGTTTGATATTTTAATATTTATACTCAATTATCTCCAGAAATTTATTTAAAACAGCACTATTTTTGTGTTACTTAGGAGCTCTGAGTTCCCTTAGAAACTCCTACTCATTCTTAATTATAGTGTAAATCAGCATGTTAACATCAAGCGAGCAACCACTAACTAAAGCAGCTGATACAAATGCAGACAAAGTTCAGACAGAAGTAGTGGCAAAATGCCCAGAAAGTTCCAAACCCCTCTGAACAGCTCAGTCAATGTGGAGAGATACACAGACCTTTCAAAAGAGATGCGCTGGGTAATAGTAGTTACTGCCAATAAATTTTATATAAATATTACAGAAGTAGTAAAGAGCCCATGCATCAGTACACAGACATGTCACAGATAAGAACTGTGGCTTTTTAAAATGTCAGGACTGAAAATGTATGACAGCCTATAAAATGTCACACAAGTCATTACATGCTACCAGTGAAGTAAATAATTTATTACAGAAACAATGGCTGAACTAACTCTGCCAAACCAGGTGCACCTATTTCCTCTACTGTGTTGCTCTGTTGATAAAGACATGACATATTAAAAGAAAATGTATGAAATACAGAACTACAAAAGCCAAAGTACAGTGATTCACTTTGCTGTGCTGTGATACAAGCAAAATTAAAACTAATCCTTTCTTCTGAAGGAAATGTCACAGACTTCTGTGCATTTGGTAAATTAATATTTATAAGAAGCCCAGACAGTTTAGTGTTTTTAATACAGGACTAAGATTTGCTCCTGAACATCAAACAGAGAAGTTGCACTCTAACAGCAGTTTCTTGATTGCAACAAACCTCAATGACAGTATTTCCAAGTCATGTTTTCCATCATTCCGATTAGCAACTGTGTACAACTGGGACATCTGCAAAATCCACCAAGTAGCCATAAATTATACATTCCTAACTCTTTAAAGTTAACACATAATAACCTTCTTATCAAGAGCCTGCTGACAGCTGCTAGTACTATGTTCCTAATAATTCTCATTACAAACAGACATCCAGGAATGGAAAAACAAGGTACACTCTGGTGCAGATACATATATAATAAGTGAGACTTTACCAACAGCATTGTTTCAAGAACTTACATAGCAATAAAACTATAATAACTGAACACCTTTTATTTAAAAATGTAATTTAAAATTTTACAGCCTAAGATGCATAAGAATTCAGCATACCAAATTAAATTAAAATGCAGCAGTTGATCACTTTTATGAAAATTTTTAAAGGAATTTTGTTATATCACATGCTAATGTAATAATATGGAGTTTCATTTAATTTAGATGATGAATTATCTAATTTTGTTTTCTAGTATACTAAGGGTACATAAATTGAACTTGATAGCATTCATGGGGTAACCAAAGTCACCTTTTATGTATTACAGAAAGAGGATAAATTTATTTATTTAAATGGGAGGCAAAGGTGATCTTCCAAAATTCTATAATGAAATTTAATCTTGGAAAAAGAAGGATAAAAAAAATCAACCCTGGTTTTAGTAATAATATATTAGTGCCAACAAAGTTCACAACAACTGTGGGAAACTGGTTGCAGATGTTTGTATTCTCCAGGGTAGAAATTCCTCTCTCAAGCAAGCCAGACCCAGTCCTGTAACCATAAGGTTAAGAGAGCAGATTTTCCAAAGCAAGCTGGAATTTTTAGAAGAATCTTTGCTCACATTTTTAATTCAAAAAGGAAAGCTGCAATTTGCAATCAATATCCTACTGCAGCCATGGAGCACAGATGAGCTGTGCAGCACAGCAGAGCCACGTCCCAGTTCCGTGGGGGTGACAATGACCAGCAGCACCATCAGATGCTCCGTGCTGCTCTGACAGTGCCCTGGTGTGTCCATGATGCTGCACTCACTGCCCGTGGCCAACAGCTTCTGCCCTGGCAATTACACTGGCAAAGGCTCAACTTGAACAAAAGCAGCTACCACATAGTTTGTCAAGCTAAGAAATTTCTTACCAAAAACATGTACTTGAAAAATGTCCAGTTCTTCCTGTACCCAAACGGAAGAAGAAAATCAGCCTGAGTGAAAGCTTAACTAACAATATTTTGTGAATAAAATTATAGGGTAGCCTAACTTAAGAACTGTTTTCCTGATAATTTGAATTGCTGCAGATAAATCTGAATTCTCTTAATAGTGTAAGCTGACCACTAGAATGACCACATGCAGTCACTGCTAGACCAGCACCCAATTCTGTAACTGACATAAGACCTTCTACCACAGAAAAATTACTGTCACATGCTAATAAGGGTAAAAGAAAGGAACAAAAAGTACAGGTAAGACTGGAGAAATGACACTTGACAGGGAGAATGACAATTTGCTGGTTGTCAAGAGCAGTGAGTGACAAATCTCTGGAATCTCAGAAGTAATCCTTAACACCTAAGTGATGCCTTCCTCTTGTCCTTAAAAAAGACAATTGAATGAGGCCTCAGTCACATCTCTTACAGCACTTCCTCACATGAAGCAGGATTTAATTTTTTTTTTAAAACAAGAACTTAGAAAAGTAGCTTGAAAAATGGGGAGTTCTGTAATAAACCTGCAGAATCCATAGCACTTTCTTGGGTGGTAGGAGCTGCACACATCTTCCAGAAAACTGGCAAGGTGGATGTGTGTGTATGCAGGTAAGCTTAATGAACACTCCCAAAGTAACAAAATACATATAAACAGTTAGGAAACCAAATGGTAAGTAGTAAGATCATTTCAGATGGGCTGGCATTCTTTAAACTTTATGTTTCACAGAAGCACTGATTTAACTAATGAGGTTTTAGCAGCAGGAATTGCAAGAATGGAAAATCTGTACCTGCATGACAGCAAAAGAGCACAGCAGCACAGCATGTCTTAGACAACAATTATGTATATTCCATTTAATTGCATAACAAAGTTTCCATTTGTCTTTGTTTAAAAATAATTTAATGAGTTCTGTTTATTAATGATGAACTAAAGGTACAAGTTCACATAAGAGAAAAAGTAAGGCCTCTTACTCAGTCATGCCAATGGAAGAGTGTGACATTAGCACAGATTAGGATCACTAATACAAATTGCTTCAATACAGCAAAGGGAAAATTAAAGGTGAATTACTGTAGTAATCTAAACAGAAAAACAATTGCCAAGGAAAGATATAAATAGCATCCAAAACTGCTGCTCTAAGAATGCAAAACAGATGGGTAGGGAGAATATCTAGGGATAGATGAAATCAATCATTTGCAGTTGATATAGATGAGAGCTTAGTAACCTTTCCTGGCCAATTGGGAATTCTCACAAAAAGCAGGGATAGCTTAATGAAGAAGGAAATATGAAAAATATTTCTATTCCAAGTCCCAGAACTCTTACAAGCTTGATGCTTCATTCTAATGCATTCAGGCTACTGGGCAGTCATTGCATTCAGGCTATTTAAAGATGCACCAACATATTCAAGCATTAAGCTACAGGTCTCTCAATTCCCAGGACAAACAAGAGCAGCTAAAGCATGCACTAAGTTTCCAGAAGTGTGTGTTCCACACTTGCATATAAATTCTGTATCTATAATCTTACATTAACTGAAGCATGGTAAACATATACATTTATTAACAGAGTTTGTTTCCTAGTGTTTTCAGGGCATATGTTTAACAATCGTAGAATTGTAACAGTTTTTTGGGTTTAATCTGGTCTTTAAACACTAAGAGAGTTCAGCCTCTTCTTTTAAGATGATTAAAACATGAAAGCAGCAGGAATTTGGTTATCCAGGCACTTCTGAAGCAAAATTATTTGCTTTGCCACACTGCTTCCTTTTTTATGGTGACTGCTCTCATCTCTTTCATGTATTACTGTAGCTCTTCTGATAGAGAAAATTTATTACAAATCTACTGTAAAGAAGTTGAATCAATTATTTAGACCTATATTAAAAAAATAAACCTCTTGTTTTGTATTTATCTTTAAGGACAATTAAGGGGGATTACATGAAAACATATTCCTACAATTCTAACATCTTGCTAATTTCAAGTAACTTCTTGTTGTTTTTCTAAGAAATACTGGGAGGATGTGCTACAGAAAACCTAACCAAGAAAGAGTGTTGGGATTCTGAGACAGACAAGCCAGTACTTAAAATAGGAAGAAAAAAAAAAAAAAAGAAGGTGGGGGAGTAAACTCAGATCACTAGAAATTTGGCAATTACAATAAACTGCCCAATCTATTTCAGTGACAGCTTCATCTCAGAGTCCCAAATTCTGCATTTTTCTCCCAGTGGAGACACAAACAAGAGAGCAAAGGCTTTTGAAAGGCCAAATTAAGCAGTGTAGTACTGAGGAGGAGAGCACATGTTAGAAAGCCTGGCAGTGAAACACGCTGACACCAAATACATTTGTGGGCAGGAAGAACACAGAAACACTGGCAAGGAAAGGCACTCAGGAGAGCCACATTTACACTGTGAACAGAACAGCAGTGCCACGTGTGAGCTGGCACTGGCAGCGGGTGCCAAGGTGTGACCCTGGAGAACTGTCCAGCTCTGTCCAGAGCGCCTCAGTCGCTGTGTTTATCCCTCTCACTGGATGGGCTTTAAGTGGCTGTGGTGGTGCTTGCCAGGACTAAAATCTGAAGTAGCAAAGTAGCAAACTAATTCATATTAAATGATAATTCTGATATGTGATTCAGTGACTGCAGAGAACTGTCTCTGTGGCTAGACAGAGGAAAACAAGAAGGAAAAAAACACATGCCAGCAAACAAACAAGGAAAATAAGGTGAACAGAGAAGAAAGCACACACTGAGTCTGTCCTACGGAGCCACTGCTGGTCAGGAAAGGGAACAGGTAATTATTAGAAGAGAAATAAACAGGAAAACAATTCATATACATTTGCTCCATGCTACAGTTCCTGCTCTTCATGTTGATAGCAGGATTAATACACATTCCTGGTAAGGACAGTAAGCGTGGAACAGCATTGCTTTGAAAATTTATGTATTTATCAGTATAGATTTGACACACTTGTTGAATCTGTTTTTCAGCACCATATAACCCTCCCCTTTTGCTCATAAAAACCACAGAAATGAGAACAATTGAGGTCACAGAAGTAGCAGTGGCATAGCTTTTGGAGGTGTGGATGCACAGTGCCACACTGGGATCTCTTGGGCCCAGATGTAGTTGAGATCTCACAACCTGCAGAACCTTTCAGCTGAGCACTCTGCTCACTGCAGCTCAGGCTCAGGGAGTGGAGCAGCAGAACAGGGACTAACACAACATGAGAAACCACAAAGCAGTGAAAAGCTGACAGATCTAATTTTAGTTTTGCCAGCATGGACAGCGTCCTCGCAACAAGCACCGCATGCGATAAAACTGATGAACAGGACCGGCCGCCAAATGCACAGAAGCAGAAGCTCCATCACACAAGTCTTATGTGCATCTTAAATATTTATAATGTGCAGTTTTAAGAGACAGAATTTGGCTGCACATCTGTTCTTTCAAGCCAAAGGGCTGCTGTTGGATGGGGGCAGCCAAGCTACTGCAGGTCCTGCAGTCCCGACACTCACGTGGGGCTGGGCCGGCTCCAGCACCTCAGGGCTGGGGCACACCACCAAGGTTCAGCTGCCAAACTTCTCCCCTCTCATTTCATTATTCCTCTTGAATGATTCAGAGATGTCTCTCGTTTCTGTGGCACCAAAAATGCAGCTAAGGATTGATGATGCCAAAAACACTGGCCTCAAAAAACCCTCAGCTTGACTTGTTAATAGAGAGGGGAAATATATTTCATACAACTACCTTGGAAACGAGCAAGATATTTTGATTTTAAATCACAACAGTGTCACAGGCATTAGGTGCTTCTCAGATCTCAAAACATACAGAAATGAAACAGATCCTATGAATACAGTATCAGATATAATGATACCATATCAGACTTGCAAAACTGCACAAAAAAATACACTTGTCTGAGACTTGCTAGAAAAATTGCAATGAACTAACAAGTAATGATATACTTTATATTAAAAAAATGTAATCACCCTGAGTAGTCTGAAGAAAAAAGCTTCTATATACTAAGCTGCTCATATAATGCTAATCATTCTCCATGATAATATAAAATAAGCTGCTATTTCCTCTAGGCCTCATCCAAGTCCTACTGTTCTTCTCCCTGAGAAAGGGAGATGGACTTTTCCATGTGTCCAGAGGCCATCCAGACACTAAAAGAGAGCATGAAGCAAATAGAACATCCACGGAAACCCTGTTATTAACCTACTTTTATTAACAATATCAGAGTTTTAATAACATAAAGGGAATTCCACGGTTTTAAATAATATTTTTTCATCCACCAAAGTGCCCATAAATTTTTGTAAATTTTGGTAAAGCCATTAGCATATATTTTCCAAGAGCTGGTATATGCATAACCTTATTATTAAAAACTCTAGCAGGCTCTCTGACTGTTAACCACACTCAGTCCTACATGAAGGCAACAGGAAATTAGATTGTGGAAGAACTACGTAATTTCACTCTAGATGTTAATTAAAAGAAATCACTAAAGCCAGAGAAGTTTAAATCAATGAGAGAATAAAAGTCCACATTTAGGTGAGATCTAAATCCAAGGCTAAGGCCACAATAAATCTTAACATGACTCGGCCCTGTTCACTGATGCTGAGACCTACAAACTGCAGCCTCTTTGCTGCTGAAAGTCACAATTCACCATTCTTTTAATTAAAAGTTGTTTAGGAATATGACTGAGCTTTCATTAGATCTTGGAGATGCACAGTTTTGAAGGGCATATTTTAATTGCATGTGTGTCAATCATAAACCCATTCAATTGTCATGGAAACACACAATCATGAGGAGTCAAATTATTAACTTGGCAGCTGAAACAAAAGTTTTATTGTTACAATTGACTGAAACTCTCTCGTTTGCATATATTAAGCTGAACAGAATTACAGTAATGGCCATGCTGCTGGACACAGTGCTCTGTCAAGACTTTAAACAGACTTAGTGCTTAAATTCTTTCTAGAAAACATGCATTATTCTGATTGTATTTAAGCTAGAGATATCAGGAGAATGCTTGGTCCTTAATATCTGTAATGACATAATCATGCAAAAGGAAATTATTTAGACTGACTGACTGTGAGCTCAGTTTCAGGAGCTGGCTGTTGAAACGAGTAGATATAATTAATGATACTAATTTACATGCATATGTAACCTGGATACAACAGAGACACCACAGAGAACTCTAGCATTTCTTTTTACATCTTCATTTCTCAGCTGCACCCAACTCCACACTTGTGAAACACTAAGAGGAATGTGAAGAATGTGCAGCAACATTTAGATGTGTCTAAAGGGTGGCATTTGCCCCTCTCCCAAGTGCTAAGGAAAGGAGAAAGAAAACTGGCCCCCAAATGCCAACGGTGGCCTATATCCCTGGGAAACAAAACTCACCAGCCCAGATTCCTGATGGCAGACTGCAGGAGCCACTGGGCACAGCTGAAAGAAAAGCCACAGCTGAACAGAAAAAAATGAAACCAATTTCAGGTGTGTAGAAATACTTTAAGTTTTAGAGAAAAATATCCCCAAGCGAATATTTATTCATGTTCTATTTCCATTTCATAAAAGACTTAGGAATTACATCACAATAGCTAACCTGGGTGCAGTGTTCATCTTGAAGAGTATCTCGTACCTAGTTACCTAGTCATAGCCCTGAAATTTCATTCCCTTGCCATAACTCAAAGTTCTTATGTTTATTGTAACATTGCATAACCTTCACATTACTCCTTCTCAATGCTGAACTGCTCTTCTGATTCCAATCAGAAAGGTCTGAAAAAAATCAGATCACTTAAAAAATCCTCTTTATCCAGAAACACATGAACAAAGCTAAAAATGTCATTCTACACACTGTGCTTTCAATTCAGATTATTATATCAATTTATTCAAAATCACTCACCATCAGTGCTCTTGGACTTAAACTTCTCCACCCCTTACTAACACACAAACTGCCCAGGACAACAGGTACTAGTGAAGATTCTTGTTACACAGAGAACTAGTCCCCCTTATACATCAAATTCATAAATAAATGCATGGGCTGTGTCAGAATTTCCTTTGAAGAACAAAGCTATGACAGCTAACATGTTCTTTGAAATAATGAGAAAGGAATGGATGCAGCACTGCACCCTGCACTCACACTGTTATCCCCTACTGGAGCTGGGAAATCTGGCCACGAGTGCTACTGCCCTGAAGCCATGGTTTGGGGGGTGTGAAATTTCATGCCACAATATCTAAAAATATGTAGAAGTTGGATCAAGTTCAACATCAGCACAAGTCTACTGAAGTGTAAGACTGGCCTTAAATATTTCGGCTATCCCAGCACTGCAGACTCCTACCCCTAACAGTGCCAAAGAAAAGCACAGAGATGAACTTACAGTAATGCTTTGCAGGATAAAGTTACACCCAGAAGGGATGGGGGCTGCCATCCTGGGTAAGGAATCCAGATGCTCTGCTGCAGCAGGAACAGGGACAGCACAGCCTGAGCAGCACAGAATGCACAGGAAGAGCTCTCTGAATTCCTTGCAACCCAGTGCAATACAGTGGTTTGCTCTTGATCTCTGAACCTGGAATCTTTCAGTCAAGAGAGCTATTTCTCCTACATTTTACTATGATGTAAGCTAAAACAACTTTTTACTTTTGTTTTTTACAAGCTAAGACACTCATATTTACAATGTTCTGCACCTCTGCTGGATCTCCTAAAGCTCTGTTTTGTCTGCAACCAACTTCTGATAATTTGTTCTGGGTGGTCTTCAGGACATGAAGTAAACTGGTGCACTGCACCTGTTTTTTCAACACATGTAATGATTTACATCTATCTTTGGTATTGTTCAAGAGATAGTGAACCAAAAAGCTAAAAACTGTGTCTGAGAACTTTTGTTCCATTTCTGCTTGTCATTTAAAACTTTGCTTACTATTTATTCTGACTGTTTAAAATTTCAGTACTTGAAAAATTTCATGCAACAGTCCTCACAAAATCTGGTTTGATAGACAGTACTTTGAAGATAAAACCCAGACAGATATTTTTTAACCACTAGAATTGTCTAGTAGTGAATTTCTGCTGCTACAGAAAGAAGCAACAAACGCCTGAAGCAGAATTTCACTGGTTTGGATTGTTTACTAGAGAGATTTAATTGACACACCAGCAGGTTATTTTGCTGATCTCCCTGCCTGTACTCTGGTTCTGCTCACAGATGAATCAATGATGTTGAAATCTTGTTACCTGCCTCTGTGGCTTCAAAACATCTGACTGTGCAAATTACTATTTTTATCCCTTTTCATTTGATAGGCTAGCTGTGTTATGCCCAAAAATGTCATAAGGAGATATTATCTCCTCTTTTAGCAATTCAGTACACCTTATAATTAAGAAATATTTATTAATATCCTTGTATCTGTCAAAACATTAACTCCACATAACACAAATGAAATTACATCTCCCTGGAACCTTGCTAAGATAAAGTAGGATCAAGATTAAAAACTCTTGCAGCTGATCTTAAGGCTTCTTTTTATGGTGGTCACTCTTCACTGTGAGGGCAAACTGCCACAAGGAATGTTACCTCTAAGAGCAAGTAACCTACCTGAATGGCTGGAAAATGCCGGGGTTTTGGGGATTGTTTTGTTTTTGGGCTAGTGTCTGAATTTGCTCCAGCTCTGGAGTTAGCCAGAGGTGTCTGGTAGCAGCAGGTCAGGGGTGGAGACATCGCCTGCCCTGGCTAACACGTGCCCTCTCCTGGCTAAGCCAAGCAACATTCTGTCTCACTCTGAACCTCCTGTGGGATAAAATGCTTTTCAGTGCTCCAAATGGTGAATTCTGATAAATACACAGAACCAGTACCTTTGGCATGAGTCAGGATGTAATGCAAAGGCAGAACAACCTGTGTTGGGACTAACCAGGAAGGAGTGTCTTTGAGGTTTCTAAGATTTCTTTGAAGATTAAAGCAAAGACTTTAGCAGAGATACAAGCAAAGATTTCTAAAGAACTCTAAAACTGAAAGTGCAAAGGAAATGGTAAAATATGAAACACACCTTTCAAGTGAAGCAGGAAAAAATTATTTATTTCCCTACTGGTTTAACTGCTTTGCAATATTTTAAGACTATACTTTCTTCCTTCAGGTGCAGGAACTCCAAAGACATGACTTCTACCTACCACAGTTCCTTAACACACCTCACACAACCTCGAGCATACTGCAGTCCTTCTTACTTCCCTTCTCCTGCATCCCTTCCGCACTGTCCCAAGGACACTGGCCATGTTTGCACATTTCCCCATACGGAATTACAGCAAGTAAACATCAATGGGAAAGGCATCCCCTCCTGCAGAGGGACGTGTTGCTGTGACATGAGCAGAACTGGTTCCTGGCAGGCACTGGACAGTGCTCACTCAGCTCACGGTCAGTGCCACTGGCAACAACAGGAATGCTTCACGGGGAGCATCTCAAGTGTTGCTGCTTTTTCCAACCAGCACAATTCCTGTTTTGTGCCTGGTCTCTCCTCCCTTTACTTTCCACAGAGAACCAGAACTAACTCAACAACATTTCAGTTGAAGATTTCTTGCTCCAGACTGTTCTCTGGTTCTGTACCACCCATCCATTTACCCAAATCACTGGGGGGATTACAATCCTTTCCCCAGCTTATTTTCTCTAAGGAAAAATGAAAATGACAGAATGTTTCTTGCCTTATCTGTTCCTCATTGATGCAGAGCTCTATGGCTAAAATGCTCATCAGTATCAAAAGCCTGGGCATGACTGAACTTTGAAAAAGCTAAACACCAACTAGTTTGATTTATAGACCCAGGAGACCAAGTCAATTACAAAAGAGTAAAGTAAAATTAATTTTCCATTCAGAGCTGTCTCTAAAATGTGCCGCCTAGCCTGAAAAATATAAAAATTAGTATTAAGTAGATTGCATAATTGCTTCTGCTGGGCAAAATGGCTTCAAATTTCACCTTCATAGTTGTCACATACCCAGAACATACCAGAAGATGCATCCAGGCAAGGCAAAATCTAAGAATTTTTCCCCCTTATGTCACTCCACTGAGTTCTGTGGACTTGGACAAGCACTGAATATAGAACATCTCAAGCTGTACCAGCCTGATGGTATCTCTGTAACTGGACTGAGTCTCGGGCATCTGTTTGGGAAGCACAGCATAAGGCAAGTTCATCAGTTCAAACATCACAGAGATGGTGCAGATGCACTTCAGAGCAGATATTGCAGACTTTATTTTCCATTTGAGAACTCTGCATCTTTTAGGTAATGCACATACATAAATACAGAACATTACCATAACAGCTTAAGAGATGCAATCTGGGATATTTTAAGCTTCATAAGAGTTTGCAGTTTTATGACAGCATTAAAAAGCTCTTTGATTCAGCTGCAGGTTAACACACAGTGCCCCATTTTCATTTCTGTGCTAGCTGATGTTAAGTTCATGTGGCACATGCAGCAGACGGAAGCAGCCAGGGATGAGTAACCCCTGGCAGGCACGGGCAGGGCTGCACGCCTGGCAAGGCTCCAGCAGTGGAGCTGCTGGGGAAGGAGTGGCTGTCACTCCTGCCACAGGGATCCGGCCCTCAGCCACTCACACAGGTCCCCACATCACAAACAACAAATTCACTTCCAGAAATAAATTGTCTCGTAAATCCTTGTCATTCAATATTGTAATTGTGTTTCTGTGGCTTAGATTGTGGTAACTGGGAATGAGGCAAGCAGGAAGTGAAGGTTAATTGTGAAAGGTTAAACTTTCTTTTATACCGAAATCATTTTGTTATGAATAAGGGACCTAGAAAAGAAGGACAGCTATTGATGAGCCAGTGACAGAATAAAAACTTCATCAATTGCTGAGGTTATTTAGTGTGTCAGTACTGAAAAATTTGAAAGCTTCTAATTTTGTTCTTCACAAAAGAAGCTCCCTGCTGTTAACAACTTCACAATGAATTTTCAGCATTCAACTTCAAATCAGAATCAGTACTAGAGCTTAATACTTCTCTCTTATGTACTAAATCAAACACAAAGCTCAAATTCTGGGCAAAAAGCATTACCAGCTCTTTACACTTTAGGCAATTTCTTTGTATAGATAATAAATTAATCTACATATCTCAATCCAGCAACTGAAGTCAGATTACAGAAATATCTTAAATATTAGTTTACATACTCAATGGAGTTCTGCTCCAAACAGCACTTAGATCAATCTAAATAAAGTATCCAGTACACAGATACTATTTTAAGTGCCTTTTGCTTCTGTTTTAGTAGGTGTAATGAGAACAGTGGGCACAAAGATATTTAAACAGAAAAAAGTACAGCTTGGTTTCTGCACTGACACCGAATGCAATCAATCTGCTAACACCTGACACCCGGTAAGCTCACAGTATCCATAAAAAGTATTACTATGTGTATGTGTTAGAAACATCCATATTCTTGGCTCCTTTCTCTCCTGTAAAGCAGGAGAGTGGAATTGCTCTCCTGAGACTCATAAACAGCTTTTGATTTCATCCAGGAAAACTTTCATCTTTCTCTTTGCAACAAAAAAAGTTTTTCCACCTCAACTTCTTTGCAGCTTCAATAAAGCAGTATGATCCATGGCTTTGTGGATAGAGCAGCAGGTTCACATCACTAGACACAAAATGCCACAACTCCACAGCAAAAACGATTTTCTGAGAGCTGTTTACAGCTTGTAAGACAGAAGAAATTAAGATACATTTATATTAAACAAGTGTAGCCTTCCCTTCTTTCTTATGGGTTCTATAAAACATACTTTATTTCCCTTCATATATCCTACCCTTATGTATAATGGCAGTTTCATAAGCCCTGACTCAAAGAGAATAACTTCTGCTGGCCAAAGAAATCAGCCCTGCCTATGGTCTGGGAGATTTGCCAAGGAAAAACAAGCTCCATGGTAAAGGTCATTAGGAATGAGAGAGATTCTTTAGGCTGTGCTGAGTACAGAGACTAAGCCACTTCTTTTGGTAGGAAGTGTGCAGGTAGGGGATGAGCAAACAGTAGCTCCAGACTCTCCCATTTCTGCTTTTCTAAGTATAATCAAGGAGCCATCCATTTTGACCTGCTTTCCTTTTGGTTTTGATGTCATGCACTACAAACCCTAGCATTATGCTTACTAGGACAAATCTATTGTCCTGTGCTAGAAATCCTCTCTAATAGTATGGGGGATGCTGGCAGTAAGGGCAGTAAGTCAGCTGGCTGCTGCTATCATCAATCACGCATGAAGGCTCTGCTTTTCTGCAGCCTGAATTCTTTATCTAACTGATTAGTCATACAGGCCAACTGTATGGCAGTGTTGCTTCCCATCTCCCATCACAGAACTGCTCCATTTGGAATATTAAAATCCAGCTGATGAGGTCAGTGTTGCATGACACAGAGGAAAGGGAGGAAGCACAGCAGCAGAGGACAGAGGAAGAGATACAATCCCCTTATCCCTATAGATCTTCATGCCAAAAGGAAGTGAGTGAAAGCTTGAAAATCAATTCAAAAGTAAATAAAGCACAATAGGCCAGCAAGGCAAGCACCAGAAAGCTATTTTAAGGTTCAGAATGAATTAAATGTGCAAAGAAATTAAGCATAGCAAGGAAACAATCATACTGCAGAATTAGCATTTCTTCTCCTGTTTTTTAGACAACTAAGACATTTCAGAAGAGTATCAGTAACATAATTAAGTTGCATTTGCTTTTTGCTGTGCTCAGGGAGGTTTTCTATTTCAACAGCCCTCATAAGAAAAAGAAATGGACCCCTTAAATAACATTCCCTTGTTATTTTCTCTTTCACATTCTGTACAGTTCCCCATAGAGACCTTATGTCAAAGGTGGCCTCTTTTGACTTCGTAGGAAAGTAACTACTCAGCTATTTCTCCCATCCAAGAAAAAGAAAAACACCTTGCTCAAGAATCCCATTTCTGGATTGTAATCTATTTCACTTTTCTCCAACACCCCTACACATGCCCAAATGCCTGCTTGCCAGGAAAGCATTAATTCAGAGATTTGACAAAGAGCTATCAATATTTTAGCCCCAAATCACTCTTCTTTCTGCTTCTTTGACCTACACAAATCTACTTTATATGCTCATGCAGTTTCTCTTGCATTTTTCTTTTTCTGCTGGAAGTCACACTTGGTTACAAAAACCTTTGCACGTTACTAATTCCAATTGTATCACAGCCAACAACTTAATCTAGAAGGATAAGCATTTACCATAATGATCTCCACACTATATAGCACACAGGCACTAAAATAAGATGCTTTAAACATAAATGTCTACCTTTGGATGAATGTCTTCCATCTTACAGTTATGCCAAGCAAAATTTTTTTGATTTAGAAAATTATCTAAAATGCTAAGTTACCAACCCAGAGGTGTCTTTTTGTTTCCTGTTTTTTCCAGCACCACTCTCCTGCTTTAGAGCTTTCATATACTCTGGAGGTCTGTGTCACTGGTCCATGAAGAGCAGCACCCTAAGTGACTCTCACACAGACTTTGTCTCCAGTGCAGCATAGAGAGAGACAGATATTATACACTATACCAAGGGTCGCTTCTGCTCTTTAAAATATTCCATTCTCACCATACCTGCTGGTTTCAATATTCAGAAGTTAAAGCACTGCTGAGCAGGCACCCAGTGGGATTTCAGAGCAGAATGTAAAGACGAATTACTTGGAAAAAATAATCCTGCAATGATAGAGTCCTGCAGTTAGAAAATGCTCCAGTTGCAAAGCCCTCTCCCACCAAATGCTGGGGATATGAAACAAGAAAAAACAGATGTGCCTGCCCTGCCATGCTCATCAGATAAACCTACAAAATACACCTTCACAGAGCTGCCTGCAGTATGTGCCACATAAATAAAAACTAATCTAAGTACAATCACAATGCAAGACAAATAAAATAAGCACATTGTGTATGTGGATATTCTCTAGCAGATTGCTCTGCTGTCCTCTATCAGACATTGATACATATAAAAACAATTCCAAAACAGAAAGAGGAATATTTTGTATTTTATATTCTTTATAACAGAAGCTGGCTTTTTAAAATTTAGTATGCATCCACAAAGACTTAACCACAGCTGGATTCTTCTCTAGTGAGTTTCTTGGGAAAGGACTGACTTAATTTTCCTCATTTGTACTGCGCCAAGCACAGTATGGTCTTAGTCCCAGTTGGGGCCTGCAGGCACTGTTACAACCCAGTCACCAAACAAGCAGGGTGATGTGCTCAATGCAAAATTCCTCAGTTTTAGTGGGAAGCTTGAAAGATGTGAGGATAAAGCACCAGACCAGTGGTAAACATGCCTCGATTGTACTTTTAAAATAGCTGCTTACTCCTGGTTTTTATTGCTTACTCCTCCATTCTGTCTCTTGCCTCTGTTACTACCTCTACCTGGGGAGATAGTTTACATTTATTATTTGTTCCAAGAGATGCTTAGCTTTCCCTAAGAACAGCATTTAAGGAGAACTATGTACAGCAGTGGGACAAAGGGTGATTTTAACCCTTTCTCTTTTTTTTTTTTTTTTGCCAGCATTCCTGAATAAATAGGCTGAAACATTTATTTTTCAGCCATTAATGACAGTATAAGTGTCAGACATAACTCAAAAAAGTTCTAGTAGAGCTCTCTGCAGCTTAAATGTTAAATTTATTCATATTTGATTCCACCCTCAGAAAGCCAGTTCTCTTCTGTCTTTCATTGTTTATATTAGATATAGTGAATCATGGAAATAAAGTGACATGAAACCACATTCACACTAAAGAAACCATCCCACATCTTTTCAGATTCTCTTTTCTGCTATTTCTGTACTATGCCTCCTATTGAGTCTGTGAGATTGATTACCCAAGCAAGGGCTAAGCATTTATTCTTGACGCCAGTTATTTAGCTGCTCACATTCTCAGCTTAGCAGGCCAATTTAGAGGAAACAGATGCATTATCCATCAGTTCCACAATCTGAATGAGCATATACAGGACTGTCTGTCTGACCTGTGCCTTACAAACAACAAAGTGACAGTAATGCTAAGCAAAGATAATGATGTGAAAGTACCATTAGGTGCCTTTGCTGTGTGTGTGTGAGCTGTGGTACCCTACAAGAGATGGCTCTCCCTGCATGGAACAGGGCAAGGGCAGTCAAATGCCTGACTTGAGCATCTCTGACACTTTGAATGCAGGGCAGCACATCCTCCTAAAACTGAACTGATGTATTTAAGGTATTATTAACATATCCTATAGGAGTGGACACACTCTATAGCCTGGTCAATATGTAATGGGAAGAACCCCAACTTACACCCACAGGAACGATCCTACCAACTATTACTGTTACATTCCAACACTGAACATATTTAAGCCAGCATTGTATACCAGCCACAGAGAGTGTGAGGGCTCAGTATGTGAAGATGGGGGTTTTCTTACTGTTAGCTCCAGCTAAAAGGGTTATACTTTATGGTTTATGACTGAGGGAAACCAAACAAAGCTTCAAACCACTCACGTATGCCCATCTCACAAGGATGTCATAAAAGGTTTAAAGACACTGCTTTAAAGAAGGTTTGGACCAGATGACCTCCAGAAGTCCCTTCCAACATATATTATTCAGAGATTTTAAGACAAAACACATTCTGGTCTCTAAAGCCTTCAAAAAAGACCCACAACACCTTGAGGCTTTATTCATCTGAATTTTCAGGAGGTCAAATGCTGACAGAAATTGGGCATTAGCAATTCCTTTGAAGTCAATGGAAATTACAGCCCCTCACCCCTTCAGTAGGTTTTGGTTTAGAGATTTTAGTGTGACTACCATCATGAAGACAGGGTTTGATGTAAAAACTCTGGTACAACTTCTTTGCCTGTCTCCCTCCCACCCCAGCATACATCCCACATCAGACATCCTTTCTTCACCCTACTCATCTGCTTGCAAACACTTCCTTTTACAACTACCCAGTGGAATCAGAGCACGGGAACAGGAGAGGCACTCTTAAAGGCTGACTCCATGCTCTTAGCCACCTACAAACCCAAGTTATTAATCATGGGATAATCTCAAAGCTATGAATCTTCATGGAAAGGAGCTGGTACACTCTACTAATTACAGCTTTAACAGGAGGCTGGGAACATTTTCACTCAGAACTAGCACAAATACTGATCTCTAAATGCAGCAGACAGAAAGAGCTCCCCCTGCTTTCCAATATACAGCATGTGCTGTTCTGAAGCTTTATTTCAAAGCCAGATATGTAAAGGCAAAATGAGATTAACAAGCAGTTTCAGCACTGTGAATTCCATACCCAGGCCGCATAAAGTCCAAGCTGATCATTCCAAATTAACTTACCTTTCTGCCAGAGTGACAGTGAACACAACACATCATGCTGGAAGAGTCCTTCCTGTACTTTTAATTGACAGGCCAAAATATAATTAAATGAAATCTGTTTACAAGCCTCAAAGTATTTTTGAAGTACTGTTGCAATTACAGCACTCGACACATTCTAGTTTCATTTCCACTGCCACCCTTTCATCACATTTCTGCATGGAAATTCCATCCAGAATGAATCCTGCTCCTCACTGGACACAGCACAATCCCCTCATGGCTACTGCTGCCTGTAGCAACAAGGGATGGAGATCAAGACCAACAGAGAGATGGGAGATGACTACTCAAAATAATTCCAGCATTAAGAAGCAACAAAGGATCCTCTCTCTCTCTCTCTTTGGACTCACTAGGACCTACATCACTGAGACAAAGGATATGTTGCCAACTTCTCAGACAAACTGCAAAGATGCTGCTGCTGTGAAAACTCCACAGGCTGTCATTTAGGGTTTGCTAATTTGCTCAGAACAGCAATTCATGTGAAAGTGTGAGCAGACATGCGTTTTAGGAGAAGCTGAGAATTTTTAAAAGGTTCCCTCTTATTTCTTTGAAAACCTTTGTTCTTTACTTGTTACAGAACACCGAAAAGAACAACTTCATTCATTACTTGTAATTGTCCTGTTGTGACAGAAGAAATAAAATTTGAAAATAAATCAAGAATTTCCATTTTGCTGCTGCTTCTGTCAGTATTCCAGGCTAAATGGAAAAAATACCATCTAGTTCCTTGCAGCTCAATTCTTCTGAATCACAGAGGAGCAAGAGATTTTGTGTCACATGATGCAAACTTTTATCAGTGGCACTGTTACTGACTGCCTTCATAGCTTCATTTTTATTTCTATACCTTAAGTTCTCTTATTTATAAAATGAGAGCACCAGCTTTATAGGTCCAGCTCAACTGTGTAAAAGTTTGCTCTGGTTTCTATTGAGGCTAATTATTTTTCAAAATACAGTACTTAATATTGTCCTGAAAGAAAGAACAATAAATAAGCCATGAACAGTAATAAAGCTCTGTGTATGCATCAAACCCCAAATGTAATTGGCTCCTGAGTGTGCAAAAAATCAAAGTATTCTGACCATCCTGTGAAATAGTAATGTGCATAGAATCCCAGAATCTGCTGACTTGGAAGGGACACAACAGGATCAGCAGGTTTGATTTACTGATTTAATAATAATGCAACCAATGGACAAACAAAATGTTTCTGTTTGTGTTGTTTCCAGGAAAGGCAACACAGGAAGTAATTGCCAATGATCTCATTAGTCATGTTTAGCTACAGTCCTCCAGATATAGCTCTAAACAATCTTCAGGGAGAGTAAATAACCATTTTCTTTGATCATTGTGTATCAGTGAGGGAAAATCCTGTACATCTAAAGCAAGTTCTAGAACAGGTTTTCAAAGCCCATTTTTTGTATAAATAAAGATAATGCCAAAAACCCCCAAACCTAAAATCTATTGTAAAACAACACCATATGGATCTGGGAAAAATGTCAAGTGCTTTCTTTTTATTTTCAATGCATAATTAGTGCTATGCAGAACTTCCTCTGCAGCTGGGATACACTGTGCCATCTCTGAAGAGATAATCATGGGAACTGAGGTTTTATTAAGTCTGTTTATGAAGTATTGTAATGAAACAAGAAAATTTAAAGGTCAATTGTTGAACTTTACTCTTAACCCTGATGTAAAATAAAGATGTTTGCTCTTGCTGTTGATTTCACTTTCTAGTGCATGAAAGGTGAAGGCAGAATATGTATTGGTCTTGTTATGATTTGGCTGTAGGTCTTGATGATGAGGTGTAACACTGGGTTACTGAGCTCTGTATCAATCCATTCTCCCTCAATGGGATGGATGGGAACTGTTCTATCAGCACCTCACTGCACAGCATCCCCTGAATGCTTCACTATTTCACAACTTTCTGTCAGCCCTAGAGTGACTGCAGGCTTTCAGGGAATTCTTCAATCCTCCCAAACACAATCACTTCCATTTCTACTTGCCTATTTCAGTCCTACACAATGAGGGGGATTTATAGTCTATGACCTCCTGATCAGCAGATAAAGCACCATGGTCCATGAAGAGGGTTTTGTTATACCATAATACCAATTATTATTATGGTAATCATTTCCAGCATTAACAGTGTTAGTTATTCCATAACACCTATGCTTGAGTGTACGTTAGCTACAGAATTTTGTCTGATTTGTTTTTTTCCAGTTTTATCATTTCCTACTAAAATTGGGTTTTCTTTTGGACATTCATAAAGTTGGGATGTTGTAGGACAAGTGGAACAGCAGTACAACAAATGGAGGTAAAATTCATTTTTAAATTACCCCAGAGGAAACTGAGTAAGCCCAACAGAGATCCCATGAGATCTGAATGATCAGTAGACTCAGTCAAGAAGATCAGTTCTACAACCTGTGGGAGAGATCAATTAATCAGGAAAATGTGTGGCATTTCTAAGCCAAGGCATTCCTGTGAGAGCCCTTTCAACCATTTGCCTCTAGACTGCAGAATCATGAAACTCATGAGGAATGAAAGTAAGGACACCTACAGAGTCTGCACATGACAACAGGAAGAAGCAGCCAATTAGCATATTGGTGCAGTGATCTAAATTACAGTTAAGTCTGCAGAGCCTAGAAAGGATGCTCCATCATGTCACTAATGACTTATGGGGATAGGAAGAAGGCAGCTTGGTAAAACTCCTGAGAGGCAAGAGCTGGGATGTACTGAGATGATAAAAAAACACAAGAGAAATTGCACCCACATCTTACTTCAAAACCCTGCTTCTCAGCAGAAGAGACTCCATTTGCCCCTCTTTTCTCTCTCCTCAGCACTTCTGAAGCTGTCCTACAGCTTTGTAATCCCTTGGGAGCCCTGTGTTACACAGCTCCCTCTACCATCCCTAAGGCAGATGGTATTCCCTTCACACACTCATCAAAACCATGTCAGCAGGGAAAGGCTTCTGAGGGACAAGCAGCACTTTCCAGCTTTTCTTGGAGCTAACAACCAACTGTGCAGCAAGAATATACTCCTTTCATTAAGAGAAAAACTCTGGTGCTGATCTGACCAGGTTTTTATTTGTTCCTCGGTGTATCATTATTGCTGGACACAGGCAATTATTTCAAACAGGCATAAAAACAATTATGTGCTTGCTATGCAAGTCCCAGAAACATCTATTGCTATCAATTTTTTTTTTGCATGTCAGCTTTTACTGTAACAAGACCTTGAGTTAGAGGAAGGGAAAAAAGAGAAAAAAATCAATAAGGATCACTGAAAGTGTACTACAGGCACATGAAGTACCAGATTTCACTGGCAGCAGTGTCACCAATCAAACATAAGATCACCACCTATTAAATCCAACCTGTAGTCAACACAATGGTCACTGCTCTGCTTACACTTAATTCTATGAAATCATTCATTTTCATGTGTGAGCTTCAGAATAATTATTTGACCCAAAACACAGTGAAGGTGTCTGTGCACACAGGCAGGACTCTACAATCAGTAGCAGTGAATCACCAGGTACTTGAAAAGAGAAAACTATGGCCAAAAGTGAAAAATTAAAACCATAGATTTGTAGGAATTATTCTTGCTAAACCCACTCCATTTTTCAGTAGATCTGTTTCAACTCCCCCTAAGTTCTAGATCTTCAATTCAAAATATCACTGTGGAACCCCTACAACTCTCCAGGGATGATCCCTTCACTGTATGAAACACTGCACCATCACTAACTGCAACCAACCTATTCATGCAAACACTAATACAGGCAATTCCCAGATGCAAAAATCTCTCTCATCCATCACATTCTAACTCTGAGGCACCAGGACAACATGAAGAATTACAATTACATTTCTAGGGTACAATCAGTGACAATGAGAGCATTGGTATATTATTCCAATATATTATGCCTGCAAGTATGATTCTGCAGTTGTGAGGGCAAGGCAGACAACTGATGTATGTGTAAGAGTGAAGAACTCAACTACAGGTTGATGAGAGTCATAAAAAAGCAGAGACTTGTGTTTCCATTTTTAGTAAGACATTGGCAGGAAATTCTAATCTAAAGCTTTGAACTTTATCTCCTTCAAATTTTTTCCTCCCTTAAAACCCAGGCTTACATTTACCACTGAGATACCAATGAAGAGCAGCTCTAGACACAGAGCCAGGTAAGGATCCCCTGCATTCTCTCTGCACTCACATCAGTGTTTTCTGCAGGGCAGCCTCTGCCTGCCCTCAAGCCACCTGGAAGCCACAGAACCATAACTATGCAAGGCTCTGTGCCACACTGAACTTGTCTGCAAACATTCCAGGCAGGAAGCAGTGTCACCCAGCTGGCTTTGCCACAAACCAACACAAGAGCTGGAGGAAGGCAGAGCAGCAAGCGCTGTGCTTCTAATGTTACAGATTATCACCATGCACAAAACAAGCTACAAATAAAAGCCATGTTAATTTTGACTCCCATGCTTGTTTCAGTAGAACATCAGTATCTGAATAATTCCAAGCTCTACTGGAAAAGCAGGAAAATCACAAGCCATTGTGACAAGTAGAACAAAGCAGAGGCTTGGCCCTCCAGAGAAATTCTGAATATGAATGTTCCAAGGGATTCTGCATGGATGTAAGGGCTTAACACATGGAGAGCCCTTCTCAAAAATTATGTCCAAAATGGCATGGAGGAAAAGTTTAAAAGTTAAAACCTAATGTGGAGAAAGATAACTTCAGTGAATTATAATGTTCTTAAACTTCTAAGATTATTTTCATTCCAGAGGATGAAAATACGAACAACTTGTGATCTACATAAAGCAAGAATGTAGATACTGTCTTGTTAAGTGATTGCAGCAAAGTTAATACTTCAGGCAGCATTATGTGATCTGGAGATGAAGCAAAGATACAGGTTTCCACTACTGATACCAGCATCAGTCTATGCAAAACTGACACTGATAGGATCAGGAAGACAAGTGAATTAGAGATTTTTCCACCCATGCAAAAGGCTCAGGGTTACTGGCAGAGCAGCTCTGTGAGGATTATTCACAGAATTTGTCTGTCTCTTGTTTCAACACTCTAAGTTTAAAATCAACCTGGGACTTTTTATGCACTACTACATAAAATAGAGAGAGAAAGAGAATGACACTGGAAAGATTAAGTATGCATTTTTTAATTGAGGAAGTGGCTGTTGCTGTTAGTGTAGTAACAGAGGTGCATCATACATCCCTGTCCATTCATCTACTTTCTAACTACAGTATTCAACCACTTAAAGAGGAGATAAGTACAATTTTTTTGGTATTCAAATGAGTATATGACTGAGTGAAATAATTCTTATGTCTCTATATGAGTAAGAGCTGCAAATTTACCCTGGACTAGGAAAGCAGCTCTTCATTCTAGAAATAGCTGCTTCTAAATGCAAGTGAGGGATAAGGTAATAATCAGCAATTCATAGGAAATCCAAGCTACGTACAGCCAGTGAACCTACAGCAGACTTTGAAACAGTACCTATATCAAGCCTAATGTCACAAACAAATCCCAGCATAGATAATTATATAGCAACAATGTCATACACTCTAAGCTAGTCAACCCCCATGACTGCCAGTGGGCACTGAACTTTAATCTTCAGCATCAAAGCACCAGCACTGGTTCAACAGACTTAAATGAGCAATTCTTTTAGCTGGAACTACTAACAGCCTCTTCTTTGATAGTCAGATCAGCCAACTGAGAAATCACACAACAGGCTTCACCAGCATGTTACACCTCCAGTAGTTCCAACTGGAAGGAGCCTCCTTTTTTCCTGCCCTGAGCTACAGAGCAGTCCTGCTGTTTAACAGCTTCTGTGTTTCTCCCAAAGCTGCTTGCACTTCAGCTGTAAATCAATGACTGCTCTGCATACTTTGTATATTACAGGGACTTTTTTTTTAAAAGAAGATAAAAGTAAAAACTTTCAGGAATTGATTCAGTACTTCAGTCAATTCCTGACAATAAAATATTGATTTGCTCAATTAATTCTTACTATGAAATTACTAGGTTCCTGCAATGCTAGTAATGTAATGCACCAGCAGCGCTCTGGTAAATTCTACACCACCCATTGGTTAGAAAGCAAAAGTAAGGTTTTAAACATATCTGCATTTTCTATGGTGATTGAATTTTAATTAATTTAATTAAATAAATAATTAAATTATTTTTTACAGTCATCATTAAAGGTTGGATTTTTATAAACCAAGATTTCTCACATCATAGGTCACAGTAAATTATAGGATAAGCACCTTAAGTGATTAGGGATGCATGCAAATATTCATACTATTTTAAAAGATATTGGTGCAATTCATTAGACTAGAATAATTTGAATTCCTTTAAAATTTAGTGCTTAAGGTACTTAAGATTTTGAGATGGGAATTTGTCTGTGTAACTGACTATTTTAACCTGTATGCACACATTATACACAATACAGACACTACACAGAACAGTCCAGTGAGACAATCTTACACAATAGTACATTTTACTAAATGATCAGACAATTGAGTATTTACCTAAGACCAAAATTAGGATATAAATCTTTAAAACTTTTGCAGGATTACTCATTTTAAATCAAATACTGCAGTCAGAAATCAACAGAGGTGACTATCAAAAAATGTATTTTTACAATTACCATTTATCAAAAATCTCACGGGTCACTAGGATTTGCATTCATTTGTTCACCTCCCACATTACATGCATAATTCTATCTTAGGAACTGCAACAAAGCAACAACAAAAAATTGAGAAGTACAGAGGTAATCCAAATCCTTACAGGGATAATGGCTGCTCACTTTAGGAGTTGCCTGCCAGTGGTGATGTCCTAAGAGGTTAAATCTGTGTACCTGGCTGCAGAATTGGTAGGAGTTCCCTAAAACTGTGGTAACTATTGAGCAGAAATAGAGGGCGTTGAACAAAGAAGTCATCAATGCAGCTCAGCACTTTGCAGCAGAGCTCCTACACCACCAGATCGACACCTCATCCATCCACAGACAGCAGGGAACATCTCGGCCTTGGGTAAATAAAGACTGCCCAAGAGGGAAGTCTGGAGCAAGGGATTTTCCTGAAATAGGGATTTTTCTTCACAACAGTGAGTGGACTGATTGTGCTAAAAATGTAACACCAATTTACTTATTATGAACATGTCTTTAAGTCCATCTCTAAAGAAGTCTGCAGTATCAACCTCAAGAACTTTTATTCTGTTATACTATCTTCAATACAGTTTCCTCCTGTTCTTAGAATACCTAGTGTTATCCAACAGGACCACAACAGCTGCATATACACCATTCTCTGAAAATTATGAGCTCCAGAATAAATTATTCAGTAACAGAATTAGCTATTTCAGCCTAAATAGGACACTAATCTTAATTGAATAAAATCTGTGTAAAGAATAATTGTACACTGTCCCAAGTGGCTGGAAAGCACTCCATCCCAGGCACTCAGCTTCAGCTAGTGGCCACTAAATCCTCCACTGCTACCAGAGAATTTGTCAGACATTTACAATGCAGGATCCATAAAGCATCTAAAGATTAAAATACACAGGTTCTGGAATTCACTAAAATGCCCAAGACAAGGGTGCATCCTGTACTGTATGTGAATGAAAACTGGAGTACCAATAAACATCAGCAGCTTGAAAAATTTCATGGTACCTTTCAATCCCTAAATGCCCAGCTCATATTTTATATCCTGCCTTTCCAGTGATGGTGCTGCTTTACAGAGTATTTTCTCTCCTCATCTGACTGCTGCCTGACTAGAAGCCATTAACAGCTACTATACACCACTGTGGCCTCCTTGCAATAGGTTTGCACTAAAGCTTTTGCTTCTGCAGATGAAATTCACCAATTGCCACACGCCAGGATGGCTGAAAAACTACACAGAAAGCCTCAACAACCCCACCATAAGGACCATACAGGACTCAGACCTCTGGTGGACTTTGGCTGAAGGACAAAATACCCAAAGCCACACCCACCCATGATAAAACCAACACTACATTTTTAGTGACGTCGCCTGGTGTCAGTACAGCCAGTGTAACAACTGGACCACAGCTGCAGGGAACAAAGAATCACCAAGTGCTGCAGGCAAGGTCAAGAACTGGTAGCAGCCTTTACAAATTAGAGGACATGCTAATTCTGCTCTGAACAGCTCTTTACACATGTTAAAAACCTGTACCTAATAGATGCCATAGATTGTTAGCAGTAGGTCTTTCAGCTGTGCATTTGTTTCAGACGCAGCACAGCAGAAAGAAAAGATCATTTGGAAAAACAGTTTGAGCACGGGGCTCCCACAGCATCCTGTCCAGCAGCATCTCACCCTGCAGCACTGTGCACAGAGACCAGAACCCACATCCAACCACAAGAGGAACAAAAGAATGCAGGAGCTTTCTGAGGCAAAGGCTGGTTTGGAAAATCTGCACATTCATTTTTCATTACATCATCACTACATATGTACATAAATAGTATATATATATGATTCTGTGCACCTGCTGGAATCAAACAAAAAAATTTAATAAACATCTCCAAGTGCAATGAACAGCAGAGTATCACAGGCCTTATACCAAACTTATTTAGCAATTACATTTAGAAATTGATGAAAAAACCTCAGCAGTGCCACAGCTCAGTAGCTATAGCAACCTACTCAGCTTCTCAGAAGAATCAAATAAGATAACCTGCCCTGAAACAGATGCAAAATAGCTGTCACTGCACATGTGTGGTTTCAGAGACAGAACACAACCATAAAAATTATTTTTTTTCAAATCACAATGCTCCCTTTGACAGAAATCAAAAAGCTACCCTACAGGCAGTGGGTGAGAATTGAGTTTAATTCCTTTACTCTCAGTGTTTTAAAAGCTAAATCATTTATCTCAAAGCTTAATTGTGCCTTTTAACAAATTAGACTTCACTGGAAATCATTATCTGTCTCCCCCCTTCTTGTTACAATTCAAAGGCAGCATCTGTTAAAGAGCAAAAATGAACCATTTTCCCCTCATTACACAAAGAGCAAAAAGTCATCCCAAGTTCACATTACTTTAGAAGGTAATTTCTGTTCATCAGAACAATTTGGTATGTGTTCACTCCTTCGCATCCAGTTTTGCAGGCTAATTTCCTCAAATATTTAGACTTAATTTGGTTTGTAACCATTAACTACCGTTACAGAAAACACAAGTTTCTCTAAGTTAGCATTCCATGCCAGTACTGTTAAAAATATTCTCTGGGTTGTATTTATTATATTGTAGGATTATATATTCCTCATAAAGCATTACAGCAAGAAAACCAAAACCCAGCAGTTCCCAGAGCTCCTGTCTGAACTACTGCCCACAGTGCCCCAATCAGGGCATATTTTGAATTAGAAGCTCAACCTGACCATAGGATGGAGTATAGTGCCAAGCTTGACACGGCTAATAGGAGGAGAGGCCTAGGTTAAGGTCTGCTAAGGAGAATGGAAGGGGCAGTGGGGTTCAGACTGAGATTGCTAGAAGTAAGGCTAGTACTGGGGTTGTGATAAATAAGATTGGAGAGCATGTTGATGTTGATGGTTGAATAGGTTCTTTGATAAATAGATTTTACTCCATCTGCTAGAGGTTGTAGGAGCCCGAATGGGCCAACAACGTTTGGGCCCTTTCGGCCTTGTATGTAGCTTAGGATTGCTCTACTAGCGTTTGAGGAAGGCTACTGCAATTAAGATTGGGAGGGTGCAGGAGAGGGCTGTGATGAGGTTGATTAAGAGAGGGTAGTTAGTCATGGGAGATGATTTGAGTTAAGCTAGGGAGATGATCTGAACCTCTGAGTTAAAGGACTTAAGCCTTTTGTATTTTCCAAGCTCTGCTATGCTAGCTGGCCCTTTTCTTGGAGGTGGGGACTGGGCTGCTCCACGTTCTGGAGAGCAGAAGCAGCTTTGGCAGCAGCAGGGCAGGATGCTCACCCTGCTCAGCACTGATACTGCACAGGAAGGATCCCAGCAGGGCCCCATCCCGGGGGGGATGAGCTGGAGGCCGCCCCAGCAAAGCCTCTCCCCCCCAGGGCTGGTTGTGCCAGCGCCCCTTGCACTGCTCCCACTGCCCCAGTGACACACCAGCGAGGAGAACAGCAATGGCACTGCACAGGGACCAGCTCTGGAGTGCAGCTGCTCCTTATGAAGCACAGCAAAGCCATCCTGCCCCTTGCCAAGGAGCCCTTTCCCTCTGCACCTGGGCTGGCTGTACCCCCACAGAGCCCCATTCGCTCCAGAGACTGCTGCTCCAGCCGCTCTCTGGGAACAACGCTGCTCAGTTTGGATTAAACCTCCCTGTGCTACAATTAAGACTGCAGAAAGAGGAGGCACAGACATTAATTTTGCACTGCAAGGGACCAAGTCAAGGCAATTAACAATGAAGTATTAATACTGCAAGTCAGTGTTAAATTTGTGGTCTCATTCACAGCAGCAGAAGGAGTTCTAAACACATCAACTGGAATCAAAAACGTCAGTGGAATTTCAGCTTAATAAAAAAACCTCACAGAACAGCAAAACCAAGAGAGTTTAGGAGAACTACAATACACAGAAGCATTCTACTTTTTAAACAAAAACTACTAATACGTAAACAGTGGCTTCTGGTCATGGACTCTTCCCTTATTCTGCTTGTGTTCACAGACAAGAACAGATTCTGCAGACAAAGCTTTGTCCTGATTTAAAAGTTTGATAACCCATCTTTACATCCATCTTTGTACAAGCTTACAGACACTTCAGTATTAACTAGAAAAAGAATTAGTAGAAGTGAGCACAGGCGACACAGAACGCTATACCTCTTCTAGAAAGCACTGGGATTCATTTTTTGTTTTCAGAGGGAGACATCTTTCCTATCTCCTAACAAGCATGTGTACCAGCAGGTAACACCCAGAAGTCTAAATCTGAGATTTCTGTGCCCTTAACAGAAATAGGATAACTCACTCCATAAATTCAATTTACTGCTCTAAATTTCAAGATTATCAGTATTTAGGTTAAAAAAATAATTTTAAAAAACTCTTAATTTCTCTTCCATGCAAATTTAGACTTGTTCAATCCCTGATATTCAATGTCCAATTGTACAATAAAGAAATACAAAATAAGTAGTGCAGACTGCTTCATCCCTTTGGAAAGAAAGTTCAAAGAACAGTCAAGCAAAAACTGGAAGCCTTATACTAAGCCATTTCACTCCACTGCTAAGAGTTGGGTTTAGTTACCCAGCAGGTTGGTTTGCAGTGTGCAGCTTTCCTCTTACTAAAGCAGCATCCACCACTAAACTCCAGTGTAAGGCTTCAGAGTATTGAAGGGTAATGCCCAACAGGTAGAAAAGGGGAAATGCTTCAGTTACTGCTACAATATGCAGAAACTCCCAGCCCATCTTGGATTTTATGAAATGCTTTCATTTGCTTCACCCAATTTAAAGAATCACATGAATGTTTGTTGTTCATTTTGACAGCTCATGCCAGACAAACACTACAACAGGGACATGAATCCATTTATCAGCATGGAGACGGCAATGTCCAATTACTTGCAACTGATGCCTGAATTTCCATATCCCAGCTATTCCAGTTGGGTCAGCTGGCTGCTAAAAATAAAAATTTGGCAAGGCAGATTGGCAGCATTGTCACAGTCAAATTGATGGTTAATGCTAACCTTAAATTAGAGAAAGGCACTTCCAAAGTCATTGTGGATTTTTAATTAAAATATTCATTTATCTGGACTCAATGTACCCATAAAATCCCCACTGTTGGCATTACAGTTGTGAAACTATCAGAAACCTTCTTGGAGCCTGGTCTTAGCAGAGAAGCAGCTCCAACCCTTGCAAAAGTCCAGTGGAAGCAAACAGATTGGGGTTTAATGCTGAGTAACTCTGACAGCAAGGGTCCAGAAACCCCACAGTTTATAATGGGCCATTATCTTCTGAGGATGTATAATTGCTACAATCTGCTGCCATCAGCCAGTGTCTTTTCTGATACAAATCTGGGACTCTCAAAAGAGGCCTTTTCCTGCCTGCCTGTGTTGTGCCTGGAACAGAGGAGTATCTGAGAACTCCGAGGGAGTTGTGCAGCCCCTGATTTACCCCACAGGAGTGGAGGCTGTGCCCTCTGAGCACACATCCAGCAGCTCCAGAGTTTCCATCAGCACTGTTTGTCTTCTGTGCACACACTGCTCACATGTGAGAAATCCAGCAGGCTCCAACAGAGCCCTGGGCAGCAGCAAAGAAGGGGAAGCACGTTTGTAAAAGCAGGAGACAAATCTGGGATTTCCAGCTGTCAGGAATTCCACAAACACAGAGGCAAAACCCTCTTTAAGAATGACTTACCACAAGTTTAATGAGGTATTTGTTCAAAGTGAATAATGCTGATAAACTGCAGCATTTGAGCATTTTCATGCAACAGTCAGCAAAACCTGCCCTATTTTCAAAATGCAAAAACAGAGTCCATTTTATTACCAAGGTCAATATACACCTTCTGCTATATGTAACAGTAAGACTGAGATCAAAAGATAAAGAGGTGGTATATGACTAAAAAGAGGAATTTTTTTTTTCAGGAGCTGGAGGTGGTACATGTTACCCAAGACTTACATAAGGAGCTCCATGTGACTCTGTGGCTGTTGCAGAAAAACCCTGCAACCAAATCTGGTTTGAGATAACTTCAAACATTAGCTCTGTATTTGGAACTTTCCAACTACACGTCAAATAAAACAGACTTAATTTCATTGGCATTGAGTGAACACAGGAAGCAACTTCATTTCCCACTCAGATTCTAAATTGTATCTTTGGCAGTTTTTGAAGTTCCCTTCTCTTCAAGAGAAGCATTAGGATTCAGTGACCTGCACTATGGGAAAACTGTGGGTGGGTGTCCACTTAAACACACGAATCATTTCAAAGCATTCATAATTTTACTTTCCACTGCAGTTTTCCCAGGGGCATGAGAAAATGGGATTTTAAGACAAAACTATGCATCCATAATGCTAAATGGATTCAGCATCTTAAACTGTAGTGAATGATGTTTCAGCTGAAATAAAGATGCACAGCTATAAATATTAAAAGTTTTTTAAAGACGTTTGTGCAATCTTCAAAGATCCTTGTGTCCAGAATTTGTATGGACTTCTGTAAGTCATGATTCTTCAGTCTTCCATAAGCAGCTTTACAGGAAAAAAAATTATTATTATACATGTCTCAGGAGCACTGGCAGAAAAAGGATTAATCTTGATCAAATATGTTTTTTACATCCCTCACTTAACACTCCTCAATCAATGTCAACAATATTGCAATTGATCTAATTTCATGTCAGTCACTCCAACTATTTTTCAAAGATTTTTTCATATGTACTTCCTTGAGTAGAAATGTGGGCAAGCCAGTCTTTGGGATTTTTTTTAATGTCAAAAAACACACAATATTAAGCATTCACACTCATGATCAATTTTAGCACCCCAATACACAGATGAGAAAAAAACACAAAACATTTATTCCTGATCCCCTTTCTCTCCCTTTCTTTTACTTCTCTTAAGTGCTGATACAGTTGTCTTTATGAAAGCATTGAAATTTTCAATACTCACAAATGCCTGTGGACCTACACCTCAAAATCACTTTTGGAAAGCTTTACAGTTAATGAGTTTATGACAAAATCTCAATTACACGAGCAAGAAAGTAGCATCTTTTTCATATCCAGATATTAATGACAGGTATACAAGAAGAAGTGGTCATACTTAGATACATTTGATGTGATATTTTTATAAGTTGGGGAAATTTTAAAGACCATTCTTCCTAAATGTAGAGCACAACCAATCGAGTAGAAAGACTCTTAAATTTTTTATATATTTTTCATATGGAGTACTTAATCTGATTGAAATCTTCACAGTTTAACAAGGAGGCTATTTTTTGCAAAATTTAATCTATTTATCAGTTAAATACAATAAGATTTCTATAAATCTCTTGCTGGAAGCTTGAAAGATAACCAGGCCCTGTAATTTTACAATAATGTATTTTAACATATTCAGCAGCTAAAGACAGATTATCTTATGCTTCATGTTAAAAATAGATTTGTTTGATATTAATCTTTCAGCTCTACTACAGTACCAATCATGCTGCTGACCTTGCCATTATTACAATAACATGTCAGTCCTTGGACTGTCCCCCTGCTGAGAGTCCAACTGTGTACACTGGTTTGTTCAAAACATACTGCTGAGAGGAAAAAACCACAATTTTCCCTCCACAAGATAATAGATAAATGTAATCCAGAGCAGTCACTCAATTGTCTGAACAGCATTTCTTCTAGGGACACATTGTGTAGTATTAAATTTTCAGGCAATTAACATTAGGCATTGGTTGTACTTTCAGCAATTCCTACAGAATTTTTTATCCTTACAACAGGCAAGGACTTGGCACAGTCTTCTCTCCCTGCTCAGTACAGCCTCTCTCTTAGACAAGCAGATGCATTTTATAATCCATCAGTTTAGGTTTCTAAACATATTTGTTTCATTATAATCAGACTATAATTTTTCTCAACAAAATGAACAGTTTAAAATATTCAAGTTTAGATCAAAAGACCAACTCCAAATTCTCCAATCACTTGTGGAATATTATCTATCTTAACAGAACTTTTAATTTCAAATGCTATTGAAAGCATTTTAAAATGGTTTGATCCATCATTTACCCTGTTTTTATGGACAAGGAGAAGTTTTCAAGATTCTGTCCAGAAACCACTGCTCTTGGACAAGTACTCATTAAGGTTAAGGAATTAGTTAGTCAAGAAAATGACTCCATAGGGCAGCAGAACTAAGCAGGGCTGGGTTTAATGTGAAATCTACTGCACATTTGTAAAGCCTACATGTGCCAATCAAGTCCTCTCTTTAACAGTACCAAAACACAGAAAGGATGCTACACCATGCATATTGTGCTTTCTCATTTCAGTTGCCTAGAGGAAGGAATTCGTACTTTTTTAAGACTCTACAGTTTCTTAAAAGAAGGATGGGCTTGTATTTCTGGTTAATTTACTGAATATGTGCTATTACTATATGAAAGTAAATCTTCTCTGATAAGGACTGACCAAATAAATCTCTACAGTTGAACTTGCAAATCAGTTTCTTGATGTCAACAGCTTTGTCATGTCAATAAATACAGCACTAAGCCAGGAGCAATGGCTATTAGCCATCTCTGCTGTCACTTACTTGAGTATAGCTACATAACGTGCCTAAAACCATCATGCAAGATTTACACTTAGCAGTCAAGAACAAAAAGGACCTAATTTATCACAGCTGTCATCAGGTAAATGAGGAGAATCCAGCATGTCTTGAACCAAAAAAACCCAAACCAAAACAAAACTGAGAAACATTCCCTTTTGAATTGCAGGAATACAATCTGTAATCTTAAAAATTTTCAGTGAAGTGGCCAGCAAATGTTGGGAAAGTAACTCTGAATTCTGAATTGCTGAGGTGATTTGATGAAAGCTTACTATTTTTCTCCAAATTAATATAGTTAAACACAGCTGCTGGCTCTCAGCTGTGCTCAAATGGATGAGTTCCAACAGAGTGCTGTCATCCCACCTCTGGCAATAGAGACCACTGTGATGTTCATGACAGGATGTGAACTGTGTCCTCAACATCATGTCAACAGGTTTTAGCAGGGACATGTCAAAGTCTCACACTGAAACTTAGCATCTGTCAGAACAAGCTTTTGTATTTTAGTCTCCTGTGGCAAATGAAGAGTTAATACTTATTCTGCAAGAAAGCCCCAAAACTGAAAAATAATCCATTTTAAATAGCCTTAATCTGTCAGCAGCAGACAAAGTCAAAATTCATTTTCATCTAAAAATGTCTCTCAGATTCTGTAAGTACCATACTATGCACATAAGCTATGGTACCTGTCACATCAAGAGCTGCTATTAATATTCATGCAATTCCTTACTTTTATGTTCCAGTGGTGTTGCCTTGAAGACAGATGGATTAAAACACATTGGTATCTTGACTAAAGCCTTCTCCACAGGCAGAGGGTAGTACCACTATTTAGTATGTGGTGCTAAAGCAACATGCCATGTCCCACAGAGAAGATAAAGATGCTGAGCCAATGCTGTGGATCTCATAATTTATGTGTACAAAGAAAAGCTCAGCACAGTGCTCACTATTGTGATGAGTTCTTTTGAATTTGATTAAATCCTCTGGAAGAGTTAGCAGTGTGCTCACTCCACGTGCAGAGCACTACTGTAAACACCTGATATGATGAAATACTGAAATGGAAAAATGAAAAGAATAGGGACAAACCTAGCATGCTAGGAAAAACCTGTCTTCCCAAAACATGCATAAATACTATAAATATATGTGTATTTCCAAAGCTGTATGATCAGATTTCTAATTCTTCAATAAATGCAGGATTAACAGGACTTCCAAGAGGGGTGCAAAACAAGTTTAAAAAATAAAAAGGACACTCAGTAAGAATACTTAAAAGCTTTGGGCATTTGTATCTGAAAATGAAGGGAGGAGTAGGCCAGGCTGCTTCTCTTTTTAGTACTTAAAGCAGAAAACCAAGAGGTAATAAAGTAAATTGAACTTAAATGTTTTTAAGCATTATAAAGCTGTTCTTCAGATGGGGAAAACTTGAAACAAGAGTTGCACAGAAGAGAGACCAATAAACTCAAAAGCACATCTGTTAAGGAGGGGGAAACGCCCCCTGAAGAAACCAGACTTTCTGGGTTCTGTCTCAGATAATTCACTTTCAGATTAATGAGTGTGCCAGAAAAGATGGAGCTGCAGCAAGACATGTAAGGGACTGTTCCAGGGCACAATCAAATTTAGACTGGCTTATGAATATACAGAGAGTAAACTTCTTGTATCTACAATCCATACACATTACTGAAGAATTCCAATGATTTCATGCTCGAAAAGCTCCCTCCAGGATCTGAACTGTGAATGTTAAGGGGAAAAAACCCCTAACTTTGACTGCCAGATGGATGGGCCATGCCTTACTGATACCCTGGGTACTCCTGATAATCTGCCTGTTCTGTCTACCTGCTCCTTTAACAAATATTTTCTCCAAGTCAAATGCAGCCAGGTATTTAAGTCAGCTCTCTATTTCACAAAGATAACTGTCCATCTGCTCAGGCAGCTGAGTAACCTGACTGTAATACCTGCTATGGATGCAGTTTGATTGTTACAGCACCAAAGAGAGAGAAGTGACAGAAGATCTTTGCTAGTGCTATTCAAACCACACATCTGAGCAATGACATTTATATTCAGAATGATAATTTGAGAACCAGTGTCCCTCTGGTATCAGAAGAACTCAAGCTAAATACCTGATTTCTAGTAAAGGAAGCTTATTTTACTTGTCATATTTTTGGTCAAAAATTACCATCAATTCAGAAGATCTGAAATGTGGATTTGGTTTATTACACATGCTAAAGCACTGCTGCTAAGGAAAACAACATTGCTGCTGTGGCTGATCATTCATAAATCCATGCAACTTGCAGCAAAACCAGACTGAATTTGTCTACCAGGCTGTTCTGTGTGTTTTCAGGTTAGAAGTGGCCACTTTGCTTTCCCAGGATGAGAAGGCCCAGGTCAGTGAACAGTGTCTAACTCAGAGGAGCAGAGCTCCTTATCACAACTGCTCCCTGCACACAAATCAAAGTGAAGCTCTGTCAGTGCAAGCCCCAGCCACGTCAGCACCGTGTCAGGATTGCACTCCAGAGCTGGCTGGCAGCCACCATGCCAGAATGGAAAACATGCTAAACCTTTTTATTCTACTAATACCATTGTGGACTCTTGTTGGTGCACGAACATCCAACTAATTATGGCTACAGCACACAACAACAATGACAGACAATTTACAGAGTTGTTTTATTTATCCTTAAATTCCTCAGTTTATATGGAAAGGAAATTGGAGTTTATATTATCAGCTACATTTTCCAAAAATAGTACTTTGCATCAAGTGTGTTCTGTGCATTAAATAAACACATGTTCAACTTACTTTCAATTAATTCTCTCTTCAGGGGCCAAAGACTTCATTTTAGAAAGTAGAATTGTACAGAAAAAACACATCCATAAAGATTATGCTATTTGTAGAGTTAAAGGCTGGAATAACTTTTGAACATCTATTATTAAAAAAGTGAAACTTATAGCAGTTTTCCACTACGCATTAGAATGAACTGGGAAAATCAGAACACCTGTCCTATGAAAAATATAATTTCAAATAAATTAATACTTAATATCCTACCTTTTTGTGAGCTAAAAAGAATAGAGGTAGAGTCAATATTCTTGGAATGAAAAAAAAAGTTTGCTCCATGTAACATTAAAGTATTTTATGATGCAATAATACAAACTTAAGGAACATGCAGATTTAGACTGAGAAATTTGGTGAACTGGCACCATTTCAGTGGGATAATTAATTGTGTACCTAAATCTCATCTCCTGTTACTGGAACTAGAGTACATGCCTGGAGTCAGACACATACTTTTACAAAGGAGTATTCTCACACAAGTACAAAAATATCAAACCCAAAGTGTTTACCTATACCCTATATGCACCCTCCTGAGACAGAACTGCTTCCAAAACCTGTATTGAGTAAATTGCCATAGAACCATAAAGCAACACCTGAAATGTCTTCATGTAACTTCTCAAGTTTACACAAGCGCAAATCTGAAAGCAGAACTTGTTCCTTAGACTTTACCAAGACACAAAAATATTCCCAGAAGATTTCTTGCAGCATGCTGCTGGATGCCTGCTCTGGCAAAACATCATCTTGCTGCCACTGTACCTCCCACCAGAGATTTCACTCCCCTACCTGGGGTACACAAGCAAGCCACATCCTTCCTGCTCATTCAGCACAGCAATTCCTTTGTTCAGATGAAGGGTCCTTACCCTACCAGCCACATCCAGGAATGCCAATCCCAGCCCCGGGGTCACAGCAGCAGGAGGCAGCACAGCAATGCAAAGGCTGAGTGTGAACAGAGGCATCTCTGCACTGCTCACCCGGCCCCAGCCTCGGAGCAGCCAAACTCTGCCACCTGCTCAGGACAGACACTGGCACACCTCAGAAAATGCAAGAACTCCCTCTGGTTCCTGCTGAGAGGGGAGGGAAGCCTAATTGCTGGTGCAAAAACGCCCTGAGGCTTTATTCCCAGCACCTTGCCCTGAGCAAGAGCAAGCCCCGCATAGCAAATAATTAATACCCTAAGGAGAACTGCAGTGGACTCCATCACAGCTCTGCTCTGCATTCCCCTCATTAACCAACTTCCCCTGACTTTCAGGGAGTGAATAAGTAGCTCCAATATTCCCATGTTTGTAAGAGACAAAGAACCAATAGAAAATTCTCAATCATGCCTGGCTAGACATAAAGAAGAACTGCCCAGATAAACTGAGATCCAGGTCATCTAGCCAAGATAAGATGCTTTTGGACTCCAGTATTACGGAACTGTCTGCCTGAAAGAGTAATACAACAGCCAAATGGCAATTATTTTAACTAAGTTTCACACAAAACAATTAAAATACTCATGTTTGCATTGGACTATAGCTCCTTCAAAAACTGAGGAATGATTTGACATACGCAGTTCTATCAAATCACTATCAAATAATATGGACACTGTGCAAAGTCAGAGTTTCAAAAAAAGGCCAAAGCCTGACCTTTACTGGTTCAAGAAGTTTTCTGAGAATTGTAAACAGCATTAAGATGAAAGCAACCCAAGAGCTTTCAATATGTTTAATATAATACATAAAATAAGATTAGCACTAGATCTCAGGTGCTCAATGAGACAAACACACACAACAGTGTTTATGGGTTTATGTACTCATGGGTTGACACAGGACTCCTAGGTTAGGTCTGGTCCAGTGACAGCAGATGAAAGATTAAATAATGAACACATAACACACTTGTACTGAAGAGAAACCACATCCAGTGGTCTGAGCAACTTCTCCTTATAACCTGCTACTTCACTTTAAGCACAAGGAGCTATATAATTACAAATGACGGCAAATATATTTAATTTAAATTAAATCATATATGGATATTTCTAACCAAAGTAAGTTGTTATTATAGTAAAAATGAAAGCTGAAGATAATTTCTTCAAAATATTTTATACTTGGCTTCTTTGCTACTTAGCAATATTGTTCAGGAAAGATCAACAAACAAAAAAATTGCCTGCAACATATACAATTATGTGTCTTATTAAAAAAATGTTAACTCCACTGCAGCTGTGAGCACATCCAAAGCATTTATTACATAACAAATCCCTGAGCTGTTACATAACAAATCCCTGAATCCCAATCACATTAGTTACGTACTACGCATATTTTTTCCACATAACTGCACACCTGACATTTGAAAAATCTGGCTGAACATTTTTATATTATAGCCCTCTTTATTAAAAAATACATACTGCACTTTACATTAAAAAACGCACTTCTGTTTCCTCACTTCCTATTTTTTGCTAAGCCTAAGTTAAATTTGCTTCCAAATCTGCTGTGCAGATTAGGTCATTTATGACATTCATATATACATGCTGGCATATGTATGTGATTAATGCATTCTAGGGACAAGTATCTTAGCCTAAATTACTTATGAATCTCCTGAAACAGTGAGCTAATTACAAACATTACATATGTAAAAATAAGCACACACACACTTTTACCATGACAGATACCTTCATAAATGACAAGTACCAAGAGGCCCATCCTTTCCTGCCCTTTACCCAGTATCACTTAACTTCTTACTATTACTTTTTTCAGAATCTAATACTGTCTAATACTCAAAAATATAAATATTAATGTCATTTTAAGGGCATGATCTGATCCTCAATGTCATCTGGGACAGGAATACACACTGATGCTCTCTTAAGAAGGAAGAAAAACTGAGTTTGGAAATAATGTCATAAATTATGTCACAAAGTCATAATCAGACCACCAGCTTCAATAACATCCCAGGCACCACAAAATTGGATCTCATGAATCACACGGTAGCTTACTGCATAATCAGATCATCATGCATCAAAATCACGTAATACAAACTTAGGCCATAACTTAAGAACTGCAGCAGGTCCCCTTGACCAGCAGCCAGTGTGACCTTCAGAACAGGGTTAGAAAATCATGAGACATACACAAAACCAATTCCTGAGGCAGGTGGCTATATACAAAGAGAACACTGCAAATTGAAACACTAAGTTATGCAAGAACACTTTATATTTAAAACACCATGAAGTTGATTTCTTTATTCAACAGGAGAAATTAATATCTGATTTGCTTTTCTTTCCTGTGAAATGTAATAAACACACACATGCATTTTTGAATAAAATTATAAAGCAGGTAAAGGAAAAAGCAAGGTGCTAATTACAGGTTGAGAGACTAAAGTATTTATACACAACCACAAAACTCCAGTAATTAAACCTAAGCACTGCCATATCAGTCAAGACTGAAGGAGAGTTATGTTCCATGTACTGTTACAGTCACAGCCATGGTCTGATGCAGAACCTTACATCTCTCTGCAGGGGACAGTGATTGAGATACAGATCCATATTTATAAAATCATCCAGCCTTTAAAAGCAGCTCCCACATCTGAGAGCTTCTATCAGGAAGCTACTGAGCACCGATTTTAAGTCAGTAAAAATCCATCTATATCAATGGTCTACAGCTTATTGTATTGCGCCTGAGTATTCAGAGCTTGGTTCCCTCCTTCTCTTCCCTTATGCACACCCAAAGAATGTAGCATGTTCAACCAAGGCATAAAATAAAGCTGGAAATGCCTACAATTCCCTGAAGGAGCAGAAAGATACAGCACAATTTGGCTGCTGTCCAATTCAGGAACAAAAGATGTGCTTGAATTAAAATACCCAATTCAAGCACTGTTAAACTTCAGGAAAGTTTCAGTCCTGTCCCCACAACTTCAATGTAGTCAGTGGCCTTATGATTTAAACATGATTTAATTCTAAGATCTGCTTATTGGCAGACAGCTTCAAAGTAGTGGAAAATCAGTAATTTAATACTACTTTAAAAAAAGAGACAAATTTGCCTCTAAAGTCATTGCATAATCCAGTACTCAAAAAAGGAAGAGAATCACACTTCTGTTACATAACTAAAACAATACCATAAGCTAATTTCTCTGCGTTTTTGACAGGACACTAGTATAGGATCTAAGAAGCAGGCATTCAGAAACATGACATTCTTAACACAGCCCTTTCCCCAGGCCCTCAGAGTTTATTTTTATGTAAATCTGTAAAGAAAACTAAGCCCTAAAGTACACTGAGAAAAAAGGCAAAGATTCAACTAAATCTGTAAAATTTAGAATGTGTGTAGCAGAGAAGTGATTACAAGTTTCAGCTGGTAGCAAACACAAGCGAAAGACTGAAGCAACTGGATGCTAACCCTAAATTTGCATTGATTATAAGAGGTGAAATTTTTTAAACACTTCAATGGCTAAATATAAACTTCTTCAAATAAATGCCAACATTTTAGGATGTGAGGATTCTGTTAATTGTCCTCTTCTCTCTAAAGGTAATATTATAAAGCCAAGTTAAGTTAGAGTAGGACTGGTACACTGCAGGATAATTTTACCACCATCCTGCAGCTAAATTTGTTTCTTCTACATGAGTCTAAATCACCAACTCTCTGAAAGAAACTGACAGAACAGTGCACTGAAAGAGCAGAAAAACGTGGTCTTCCAAAAAACTATACCAAGAGAAAGCAATTTAAACTACCTAAGGCAAAAATATGCTATACATTTATTTATCATGTTATTATCAAGGAAAAAAAAACTTTAAATTTTAAATTGGTAACTCAAGGTACTAAATTTAAGAATATTAATCCACTTTTGAACAGCAGCCTTTCAGAGACTGTGATAAGGGGAGACAGGCACACAATTGCTGCCTAACAATAGTAAAAAGGAACTACAGCTTTAGGACAGAATACAGAGGCTATATTTTGAATTCAAACTCAGAACACGTAAGCTGCCCTTTGAACCCTGCCAATCTCAACACCACTGTTGCTGTATCAAATTCCAACAGAAAATTATAGTAAAAATATTTTTATCATATACCACTTCCACAGACAAGGATTGCCAGTATCTAGAAACTTACATCCATAAAATCTTTAAAATATTATTAAAGCCATCACTGCTATCCCTTTTCATATTTCTCTCCTGTTTAAAAAAAGTGTCATTAAAGACTCATACAGTAAAAATGAAATGTGCAATACTGCAGGAAATCAATAGAGGAGCGAGGGGTAGAATACAAACCTCTTGCCTCTGAACTCACTAGACCATGGCTCTGATTTCAGCAAGTAATGCTGTGCACTCCCAGTGAGTCACTAAGCTTTAAATGAAAACCCCAAACGTTTGTAGAACCCTCGGGCAGCCCAGCCCCTGCACAGCACGTTCCAAGGCTCCAGGAGCAGTCTGACAATGCATTCGAGGAACAGAAGTAGAACAGGATGCACACACACTTCAGGAATAAAAGGGTGGCCTGAACACAGGAAAATTGCAAAGCTCACAATGCCTGGACAGCAGCTCAGTCATGGCAAGGGGATGCCCATCAGTGTGATGCCAGACAGGGCCCAGCTCTGCCCCAAGACCCACAGCAGTGCTTATGGATACCAAGAGTTGTCTGCCCAGCCCTCATTTCCTAAACACACCATCTGAAACCCTCCCAGTCATCTCTCCCTGTCTGGAAGCCCCCACACCATCAGCCTCAGCAGTTTCAGGGGCACGGGGGCTCAGAACCTGTTCTCAGTCCCTGCTAAGCCATGGTAGCCAGAAGCTGCCAGCCCTTCAGTGCATGTGAACAGGCAGGTTCACAAAGCAGATGCAAGAGCCCACCTTGCTTCTCAGTAAAAATTCTAACTCTGTAAAGTCTTTAGTTATCACTAGTCCAAAAAACCATTTAAAAGCTCTTAAATCAGAACTTTCATCAGGCTTAATGACTGCAGTAACTCCTTCCTGAATTACCTCTTCACTGAGACAAATCAGACTTTATCTAGTTTTAGAAGTTCTGCTGATAACTTTCACTTACAACTGCCCAAGGTACGACATGTTAATTGGGTATCATTCAGAAGACAAAAGTTTAAAACACCTTGAATACATAGCACTAGGTGGACATTATAATGAAAAGCTGGACAGGCAGCTGTTCCTTTTCTCCCAGTCTACTACAGGATGAGTACTGTTACACAGCAAATATATAAAATCTAAGTGCATCATAAAATCTAAATGTCTGCTCCAACAAAGCCTTTCCTGTAAGAGGATTTTAGCTGACCATATGAAAGTGGCAAAGACTGCAGAAGGCATGAAACTAGATAAAACTCTTGAAACGAGATAAAACCTACCATGCTACACATCAGTTTACACCAAAGTAAGTAAACTGGAATCTCAAGGTAGATACAGCTTGATTATATCTTCAAACAATTTAAATTAACAAATTCTATAACTTATCACATCTTGGGCATTTGTGATAACCCTGAAGCTTCAGCTTTTCTGTTAGGTACCATTGACACAGACCAAGGGTTGTTTAGAATGGAACTGCAGTACAATGTCTGTTCACCAATCTGGCTTCTTCTCTTTTTCCTTTCAGAATAACAAGAGAGAAAGTCCAGGACCAAATAACAAAGTTCTGGTGAGATTTTCTGCATTTGGGTTATTTCCTTCCTTTTGTAAATTTACTTTAAGCACATGTAAGAGAGATTAATGGTGCATCAGTAATAATATTTTGTTTTTCCATGTGATTAACCCCAATTATCTTTCTTTGGACAATAAGTTGCATTACCCACAAAAAGCAGAACCTTGAAACTCAAGGCAGACATTGTATTACTGTCACTTCTTCAGAAAAATCTATACTAGCATCAGAAAAGGGCCATTGTTTTCTGAGATGGGGGAAGAGGAGAAAAGCAAGAGGAGGACTGATCAAACAGCAAAGAGCACCCAAGAATAAAGAATATTCTCTGAGAAAAATTAACTACACACAGCACTGGTATCACATTGGGTTGGAGGGGGATATTGTGGTTGAAAACTAAATAATTTCCTCAAGTTTTAGAGCAAGAAAGAATGATTATTCCCTGAAATCTGAGGATTATTCTCCCTAAGAAACTGTCAATTAGCATAACTTTGAGCCCAGCAAAACTCTTCTTGACTACCAGCTGTAACTATGGCAACAAGATCCAGGAACCTACAATAAATATGATACAGTGTCAATAACCCAGACTTTTGCATGTAAATAGATAAAGCACAAGGAAGACAGAAGACCATTTCCAATAGTTTGGATTCAATTTTTAGATCTCTTAAACGCTAGGAATGTTAGCAAATTCCAACGACTAACAAAATTAGGAGAAAACCAAAAGAAATCATCTCTCATGGCAGAACTATTTAGAGTTTAAGAAAGAATAAGACCACATTTGTGGATTTTTGCGATTAAAGCTGTGAAGTTCTATAAACAGATCTTATCTCTACTAAAGTTCTGTAAATAGGTTTGAAATTGTTTCAGAACACCTACTCCTTTAATAAATGACATTTTTCTAGTGGAATTAAGTCAATTTTAAAAATAAAGAGAACGGAATTTTCTTATTTGGCTACATCTCCCAGTGCATCTGGAACGTATGGTATTTTCATATATGGGAACATTAAGTCAGAGCTCTATACAACCACACTTACAACTGTGAATCACTACTTAAACACAAAATGAAGTTCTCTCCCCCATTCAGCACAGTATGGGAACTCCATGGAAAAGCAGAAGACTCTTCCTTCCGCCCACTTAGAAATCACTGATAGGTGGCACAACAAATACATCATCCAGAAGATATCAGTATCCCAGAAAATATAAAAGATGATGGCTCCCTATCACCTAAAGCCTCTCATCTCTGAAAACTAAACCAACATACTATAAGTGCACAAGTCATTCAAAGTGTTAGCAAAAAGTTACACCCTATACCAGGAAACAGAATAATGTTGTGGGATTCAATACAGGGACACGTGAGAAACATTATTTCCATGTGAGGGAAAACTTACGAGGAAACTGGAGTGAAGTGAATCAGGAGAAGAGTCTTACAGAAAAGTGAAAATGGAAGACAAAAATTCAAGAAAAAAAAGGGATTGAGGATGGAATGACAAATCCTAGACAAGATGCAGACATGACACCAGGGAAATGAAGGTTCAATACAAACAGGAGTGCAGTGAGCTGCAAAGCTATGAAGTCACTGCCCACTGAAAGGATCCTAATCCCAACACCATTTCTGCCTCCCTGTATCTCCTTCCACTCATGCCTAGCTATGAATAGCTTACTCCTTCCTATCCCAATATAAATAGCTCGAAGCCACAGCACTAAATCCCAGCAAGAGCCTGAGACACATGCTGGCCTGGGGTACTGAATGAAGCAAACAAAGATGATTCCATCTCTGTATCGATGGGTCTTCAGGAGGGCAGACAGTCTCTTTTTACCCTCTTGGACTGCAAGGATTTGCTAAAGCCCTTCTGCATTCACTAACATACTAAAAGGAGCCATTAAAGTTGTGTTATTATCTCAAATTAATTGCTGCACTATTCCCTTAAGTCAAATATTCCTTTAGGGTATGAACTGCTTGATGCAAGACTAAGCATGCAGAACACACTGTCTTAATACCAGCTATTGATGAGGCATATTTTAAGAGACAGCATAAAAGGTGCTAAAAATTATTTTAAATTATAATTTAAAAACTCCTTTCACTGAGAGCCTTATATTAGATCTGAAAAATCCCACATTTGTTCAAATATATATTGTTTATAATTTTTACATTTCTTGCTATTCAGTGACCTATTTTCTTATAATGAAACAGATCAGCCATTACTGAAAGCACATTTGTACTCATGTTCGGCTCATTTGTGTCGGCTCTGCAGCCACGACATCCTGGACCATGCCCTCATCAGATCCCAGCCTGAGGGGCTTCAGTTTCACACCACACTCAGACACACATTCACAATGTTGCCTTGGGAATTCAGGTGTCCTTCCCCCCTCTAGGCTGTAGCACTGAGCCATCCCACACAGCCAATGCTCGAAATTCCAGTCCCCAAAGATCCCACTGCACAAACAACAAACACACACCACCCCCTAAAACAATAACACACAACTAACAAAAAAAGCCCCAACAGCAACACCAGCCCCCAACCCCACATCTGAGCTAAAATACCCTGCTTAAAACTACTGAGAGAAAAGTTAAGTGAAGACATTACACTATTTCATTTTATGTCCTAACTCAGGCAGTGTGAATAATTGATTTCTCAGTTCAGCAGATTGAACTGAATTTGAAATATCTCCTTTTCTTGCTCAAACCCTCTCAAAATTTCATTTTGACATGACATATTCCATTTCAGACTTGCAACAAAAGCTGTGAAATGAAGGCCAGATTCACAAAAAAGATGAGAAAGAGGAGCTCCCCTTGATGGCAAAGCTCTGGGGGGCTCCTCCTTCTGTGCCTGTGACTGGGAGTAGCAGCCAAGCCAAGGCAGCAGCTCCCTCGTGGTGACAGGAGCTGTCCCTGTGCTCCTGCTGTCAAACATGAGCAGCACTGAAAGAAGAGACAGCTTTTTGGGGACACTGCCCAATGGGTTAGACTAGATGTACCACAAAACTGAGCACTCAGAGTGACCCCTTTCCAGTGATGGGACCAAAGCACAGCTACATTCCCAGCAAGCAGCAAGACAACCTTCTGAACTCAAGTCTCCTGACACACAAAACTCTTCTGGAGCTAACTCAAACAGAAAATTGCAAACAAGCTGGGACATTTTAAATATCCTGGAAGAAAGCAAGAGAAAAGAAACTGAGAGTGCCTGGGCCAGCAATCCCTGCAGTAAGCACCTGCCTGAGATGGAAGAGGGATGATTTACAGCCTCTGTGCTGAACTGGGTTTCCCACTCCCCAGGCCCTGATCAGCAGATGTTGGGATGAAGGGCAAAGGATGCCACATTTTCTCTGGTTTGTAAATCTCAGTATGTTTATAGATGAACCTATTTTTTTCACAAATAGTTAATACCAGAACATTCCCTGCATTCTTGTACAGCAGTAACAATCCCACATATTAAGTATCATTCCTGCCCAGCACTTTGCTTGAGGATGAAGCATTCACCTCCACAGGAATGAGAGCTATAAAGCCAGGTCCTGTGTTTTTAGCCATGCTGCACTTTGCAGGAAGAAATGAAAAAGCAGGAATAGTCAGTTCTCATATGGAGGAGGAAAAAGGAACTAAGATAAAACACAAACATGAGAACAGTAATTCAAAACTTTCTGCTTTGCCCAGACGCTAAGGCAGGTGACAGCTGACAGGGCAGCTGAGAAACGCCAGGCTAGATTAAAACATCAGAGTTATGATGTATTTTAAACTTGTTCAAAGGACTCCTGAGCTCTCCCACAACTTCTTGAATCTATTTTTGTTATTAAATGACTAATCATATTAAAGGGAAGAAAGAAAGAGCACATTTCATTAAAGGATTGCTGAATGAGTGGAAATACCCACTGGAGTCCCTAAAAATACCTGAATGTTTATATACTCATAATCTTGAACTGCAGGAGATGTGCTCCAGACATATCTTTTTGATACAATAACTTAAATAACATCTTTGTTCCTCATAAGACAAATGATTCATCCAAGGTCACAAACAGGTGATGTCTCTTGACACCAGATTACACTTGTGACAGTTCACGTGTCTGAACTTAAAGGTGAACTCTGCCTCAGAACAAGGAGCTGCAGGGTTACCAAGAGACAAGAAAGGGATTGTCACTGACTGATGGTCTCTGGCTCCAGGCATCAGAAGCATTTTTACATCCTTCTCTTAAAGTGCCTCAAGTCCCACATCCCAACCCTGCCACCTTTCACTCAATATATGCTGCTTGTCATCACATCTAACCTCTGTAGCACAGCACAAGTCTGTTAAAAACAATTAATTAAGTTTTTGAGAACTTGGAATTAATGCAGATCCTTTTTCCCAGTATATATGGAGACAAGATGCTTCTAATGAGGAATAACTGCAAAACCAAAACTGTTCCACACTTGTTCTGGGTTTTTATTCACAATGCTGAAGTTGATTACCTACACCCTAAAACAGTTCAGACACAGAATGTAGTTTTCCTTTATTAATTGCTACTTCTCCTTAATTTCTAAAGGAACTCCTTCAACAGCCTACTACATAGCTTACGAACACTGAAGAGAAGTATTATCAGGTTTTGCCAAATTAGATACTGAATTTATTAATAATTTACTGGAACTTTCAGCAGCATAGTTAAAAATAGCTCTCCTGTCAGATCTTAATCCACATCAGATGCTGTAGTAATTATCCTTAGAATCTAAATCTTTATAATAAAACCAAAACAACCAGACTGAGCAGAAGCTAATACCAAATTTTAACCTTTTAAAGTTTTCTCAGTTTCATGCAAATCCCTGCCTCTATATTGAAGGCCACTGGAACAGAGCTAGTTAATTAGAGATACTAGTAAAATTAGAAGAGTATCCATGCAAAAAGTGAGGAAAAAGAGGAATCTCTAAGCCCCTCTTTCCACATGAAGGATTTTAAATCATGTTCCTTGCTTTCTTTATAATCCCTCCAGTTGCCTTTTTTTTCTCTCTACACTGCCCCCACCTAAATACAATCACTATGGAAAATAAGCTCATTACAGTGCACCATGGGTAAGCAACTGCAGTCAGAAATGAATCAATTGATCCAAAGGTCCTTATTAGTGGCTGCCAGTTGCAACATGAGGGAAGTATGATGACATTCCCTACAGGCAGTGACATACACTGAGAAGAAATACAGATTTGTCTTGAGGAGTTTATGTTACAGATAATGATTTTCCTCATCTTCCAGCCCATCTTGCCAGGAATCTCAGCTACAACATATTAATTTCAATTGCTGTGGTTATATTACACTAGATTATTTTTTTTTCTACATTAAAGTTAGTTACACAAGGAATGTGGTTGAGGACTTTGTGATCATGAAAGAGGCAAATTCATCAATATCTATACACCGCCTTCTCTCCAGGAAGTGTTAACACATTTACTTCCTATTTTAAGTTATTTTACTTTGCCTACAGAGACGAAGCTGACAAGCAGCCTCTTTTCATTTCTTCCTATTTAATTTTGTCAAAGAATCTGTACATGACTCAGCTGAAGTCAATAGAAGGACACAATTAATATGATTTTGTCTCAAGTTTGTCATAGGAGATTTATGCTGCCATAACAGAGATTTATGCACTAATAAAACTGCACTATTATTAAACTTTCTACAGTGTATCAGTAACACAGATGACAGAAGTCATCTATGCAGGAAAAGCCAAAGCTGCTATACAAACATTTGTAGATGATGAGCATTAACACAATTTTAATTACTTTTAAATAATCTGTTTCCATGCAGCATCCTGTGCAAATTGAGTAAAATCTTGACCTTCACTTCTTAAAGTATGGTCAGTACACTCACTTTGTTATGTAATTAATAATTTCTTTCCATGAAAACTATTCTTTTGTACTCTTCAAAATGCTCTAACAGACTTTCTGTATTTATACTTATATCCCAAAAAATTCCAAAGAGGTTCACAAACCACATTTTCAGTACATCTTTACATACCTTCTCCCATTTAAAATATTTGCTATTTCAGACCTTACTGAACTGAAATAAAATAGAAGTACAAGGAGAGGTAACAAACCATTAAAAAGAAAAGCTTTTAAGGTAAGTTTAATAGGCATCTCCAGAGCTCTTAAAATCACCCCTGTACACAGGTCATCTCACAAACTCACATAATTCACTGTATGTAACAAAATCCAGCCCCAAATTAGTATTAAAGATCACATTTGACCAAAGCATATTCTACTCCAACAACACGATTATATGTCAAATGTACTTGTTTGTCTGTCTTCCTCATGCTGCTGTTAGAGCAGCAAACCAGCAGCCCTGCTTTGTAAGGAACCTTATCAAGCCAAAGAAAACACATGCTTTAGTAAGATAACAGCTCATGGAATCTTTAATAAATATATTGCAGAGACACAGAAAACAAAATCAAATTACTGCCCTAAACATCCTCTGATCCCAAGTTCAGATAGTGATTTTTGTGACATTAAGATCCATTAAGACCAAAGCACTTTTTGATCTCACATAGTTGGTCTCTAGAATTAGCAAAAAGGAGACTGCAAACCAGAAAGGGACAAATGTCAGGGGAAAGGGAGATCATATTTAAAATTCCTTCCATTCCACTGGTATAGCAACCCAGTGCTCAGAAATTGTTTAGCCTCTGAAAGAGTTATAACCAAGATTCCCAAAAGGATTAAGAGAAATGGGAGGCGAGCCAGCAAACTGAAGCTTTAGGTATCAAACATTCTCTTCAATAACTCACAAGGCATGAAATTGGCTCATATTATTTGGCTGAGGTCCAAACTAAGTCTAATTTGTCAAATCCAGAGAGAAGCAAAACAATGTGTACAGAAGTGACACATGTAATGCATATACTTCATAGACTTCAGGATTAAAATACCTAATTGCTTTCTTGGGAAAACACATTCAACACCAAGCTAGTGAGCCTTTTATTTTCAGGTAGGCATGCAATTTGCTTTCTTTCCAGAGCTCTGTGTTAGACATGATGTTCTCTCCTTCCCACTTCATGTTTCAAGCCAAATGCATAATGCTGCATGTCCACTAATTTCCATAAAAATCCCATCTACAGAAAGCACAAAGTAACAGACACTAAAAGAATGAATTCTTTTCACTTCATCATTTTATCTGATTGTACTACAGCACATAAATCCAGCTCATGTATGAGCCAACACCTGTATTGAGACTAAGCTTGCTTCCTGTGTGTCCTTAGCTTCTCCCAGGGGCACCCTGCTTTTAGGGACTGATAAAACCATCAACTTTTCAGGGAGGAAATAACAGCAGGGAAAGCACTTAAGACTAAATATGGCACTTAGTGAGCCAGCTGTGATATGTGGAAACAGGCAATGCCATCTTTGTAGTGTTTCCAGAAAGTGCTGTTACCAGCTACTGTAAACCCAGTCCTATTCCATGGCAAAATGGCTTCCTACTCTGAACAGTGTAAAAAGTGGAAAATGGCCTGGGATATCTTATGTACTGCTAAAATTGCAAACTGAAAGGCTGGTTCCTACACCTAGTTTTAAAATTTTATCGAGACTGGTGGGAAAACCATTTCTGATTATTGTGCAGTACTAACACTAGTCGTAATATTCATACACATGTATTACCTTTACACATAAAATGAAGAGCTAGCAAAAATATGCTCCCCTAAAAGAAACATCACTGACAGTTTAGAAGACAAGTATCAATTCATCACTCTAGGGAAAAAACCTGGCCTAACTTCTTTTTCAAAAATATTAACTTTACAATAGAGCTAACAGTTCCTTAATTTCAAAGTTAAGATCTAGAATCCTTCACAAAACAACTGCCACACTCCCCTTGCATTCTGTTTAGCATGCAGACTGTACTTGCCATTATTTGTAGAACAGACATTTATGTTATTCCAACCACAAAGTACTTCTGGTGCAAACAAACTTTAATATCCCCCTCAAACTGCTATAGAAAAAAAAAAATGATTAAGACATAGGCTATACTGCTGAACTAAGGGAGGGCTGAGAAAAACCTTTCATAGAGCAGTGTCAGTTTTCCTAGTACACCAGGCAGCATCCAGAGCAACTCCAGAGAAGAGGAGTGCCCATGTGGTCTGCCAGCTCCACTGGAGAAACTGCTGTGGATCCCACTCATCCATTGCCAGACTACAGGCTGATCACATTGACACAGCAAGCCTAGGGAACAAAAGGCATTCCCAGAAAAATATCATTTTACTGTAAAAGATGCTATGAAAAGAATGAACCCACTCTCGACCCACTCCTTTCATGCTCTACAGGGGTCTTGAGCAACACTGGTGGCAAAACCAGGATAAAATCTGGCCAGCAAATATTTTTAGTCTGCAACACACAAATTAGACCAAAATCAATACTAGAGGCACTGTCAGATACACTTCATTTATAAAGAATCACATGCAAATGTTTTCTTTTTCTTTAACACTGCTTGCCTATGGTTTTTTAAAATTCAAATTACAGCATTACAATATGACAATGGCAAGAATATGTCAGGATACTGGGACTTGTAAAAGCGAATCTCTTTGCATTTCTGCATGAAAAAAAATTACTGCAATTTCCCCCAACATCTAAGTTCTTCACTTCACCTGTTTTCTTAAATACTACACAAGTTATCTGAAGAAAACTAAAGCCCACTGCTACCATAAAACTAATCAGGGTATATTTTCTCATTTGCTACCAGGTAAGGGAATTCTTCTTTGTGTGATGATTATCTTGAGTGCCTGTTTAATCTCTTTCCCAATGCTTTTTGGCAGAAATCCTTACAGATGGAAGACACAGAGAACACATAAGAAAAACATCTATTTTTAAGTGCAACCACTTATTCCTTAAACAATCTATCTACCAATTTTAAATTAAATACAAGAAGATCCCATAATAAACTTATGAAAGGAAATCAGATTTCATCAATTGGTCCAAAGCAGCTCTATTCCAGCCTTGCCTTGATTTGTTTTTTACTCTGTAGTATTTGTGGATATAAACTCCACCTGCAGGTTGAACTTATCCTGTTACAAAACTACAAATAATGACTGCAAACCAATGAACTTAACTCATGTGTTTGAAATTAACTTGCATTAATTGCATTCTGCTCAGGAATACCTGCAGGACCAATGAAATTAAACAGCACCTTAATGAGTTATCAGCCTCTACCAATCTTTTCAGCCCTGACAAGTTCAGCCCAAACTGAACAGATTAATGAACTTCTAGTGGGGCCCCAGATCAAGACTATGATTTCGGATTGCAGGATTACTCACTTTCTACACTGTAAATAGGTGGGGATGGGTGGCTGTACCAAAAGAAAAGTGAGTGTGTGGGAAAAAAACCCTTTTCTCACCTGTTCCTTAAAATGTAAGAGAATAAAGTACTGAGATTTAGGAGAGTTAGGGCTGTGACACTGGAAGGGGCTGATGACAGTGATGCAATTGGAACTGGAACAAAGAATAAAAATAATTCATGAAAATGTAGCAAAGTAAAAATAAAAAGAATAAAAAGTTACTACCTGGAGTTGTAACTGTTAAAAAGAAGTGTGACAATGTGGCTTGATAATTCTCAGATTACTGGATTCTTTATCTCTTGGGTTCTGTATCTTTCTCCTTCAACTGCCAGCCCTTCCCAGCAGTTCTTCTTCCTGACCTCACAATCCATGAATAAAACACAGTTTCAGTCTTGCACCCTGTCATCCATTCATCACTCTGCTAAGGCCCTTAGCTGGCTCCGCTTCCCAATTTATGCATCATAAAATTCTGTACACGTTTAACAGAGCAGCAATTTATAAATAGCTTTTATTATACAAGGCAGGCTCGATGCTTAAACAGGAGGCCAGAGATATTGGCACTTAAACTTTTCCATTCTGCTGTTCCCCCCACTTTCTCACAATTAGCCATCCTCAAAGAACGTTAATGGTGATTTGTAATTATCTTTTCTCTTTGATAAGGCTGCTTCTTCAGTAGTGGCAAATACATCCTTTTCATACATGAAATATCAGAGAAATGAAGAGACCAGGCAGTCATCTCCTCACAGTCACACATCAGCCACAGAACCATCTGTAAACAACAAAGCAGGAATGTTTCAGTGACAGACTGAACCCAAGCAGTGCCCCTGAAACACCAGGTGAAGCAAAGGATTAGGGTATGGATTTCACATCTAGAAACCACTTTGGTGTACCAAAAGATGACAGCCTTCTCACATCAACTATTATGGCTTCTTGCCAGAATCAATCCAAGCCTGCCACTTTCTGCACACCTGAGGGGAATAACGCAAAAAAAAAAAAAAAGGGGCTGTCACTGAGGAGAATGGCCAGTGCTGCAGTATGCTGGAACTGACACCCCCAGAAACAGGTTAACTCTACAAATTTGTGTTAGAGAGGTTACACAGCTTCAAGGATCTACAGGGTAGAGGCCACAAGCAAGTAGCTCTCTTTCCCTTGATTAATGTTATGCACTGATGGAATACCCTAAAATAGCTGAGTAATGAAGGAGGTTGTATGCTAATGTCTCTCCTTTAAAAGATCTTCCTAACAACCTCTTCCTCTCCTGGCTTGGTTCACTCTCTAACTTACCCGGTTTTGTGCAGCTATTGATACACTAGAGACAAATCTTCCCCACAGCACAACAAGCTGCAATGATGTTTTCTTTAAAATTAATCCAAAATCGAGGTTCTATAGTGAATTTAAGTAAATTATGGGGAAATATTATTAAGAAAGGTAAGAACTCAAAATACTTGCTACTCAATTACCACCTTCAATGCTACCTGAAAATATTAAAGAAAATTATTACTGCTGAGCACTTCAAGACCAGCTAAAGACACCCACTGATACGAAAAGTTGACCCTGCACTTATGTATTTAAATCTTTTTAAGGTTCATAGCTCCCCATCCCTCCTTGAGGTATGATCTGACACAGCCAAGAGGGAAGGCTGTTTAGAGCTCTAATAGCACAGAAACCCATTTGCAATTGCTCTTTTCATTTGTCCTCTACAAATCAGTCAAGGACCCAAGCTCTTGAAGAAATACTGTTAAATTGAACTCTGGTATTGCTACAATTGCTCAGCTGCAAGGCTGCACGTGGAAATAATACCCAAGGACTAAGAAACTTCACAGCATCCCATAAAAGGCTGATAAAGAAGAGAAAAATGTGCAGAGAGCCTCAGAATGATTTGTGCTCAGCATGTGCTGAGCCTGTCTTCACCCTGGGCTGGTGGGGAGAGCTGGGGATGCTCCACCAACCTCCCAGGCCCCATTCTCTATTGCAGTGCCCTTGCCTTGCCCACTCCTGTGTCAGTGTGTGCAGCAGGAATGGCACTGCCCAGCAAAGAGCACCAGGCACAGCTCAGCAGCAGCACAGGGGACCCAGCGCTGGGGAAGCAGCAAGAGAGAAAGCTACTGTGAGCATCATCTCCCAAAATTCATTCTCTCTTCTTCAGTAGAGATAAGGAAAAGGTGGCAGGGAAGACAAGGTCAAGCATCATCATGTTCCATTAAAGCTATCATTGATGAGAGCTCAAACTCTACAGCTCTAAAATGAGCAGCTATTCGTGATGTTCATTTTGGTGGAAATCAGGACAATTTTACCCATCAGAGAAAGCTTTTCTAAATCAAATAAAGAGGGACAAAACACAAACACTAATTATTTTTAGGAGGAAATTTGTTACATTTAAATACATAAATCACCATGGTTGTAATAGAAAATGACTGGGCTTAGCAACTCTTTTCTAATCAGTTCCAAACTTTAGAGTGCAGATGTGCAATTCTTTCAATGAAGAGGTCACACATTCCAAAAAGGCACAGAATAATATTATTATATAGTCCTACATTACTTCAAAGCTTCGTCCCAATTTCTGTGTGATTGGCAGCACACAGTGAACAAGCTGATGCATCTGTAGTTTATTGCATTTATCAAGCTTTTGAAAATGCTCCATTAGGTCCTCATCTATGAGGAGCACAAGTCTTTAAATATTCCAATTTATTTTTTGAGTGTTCGAATTCTTTCAGGACATGTGAGAGAGGCATGTGTTTATTACTGGTCTGTTCTAGTCATTATTATTGCACCCACTAAAATAAATATTTTTAACTACCCAGCAATACCTTTTGTAAAGGAGAGCACCTCAAGCACTTGACAAGTAATTAATAAGTCTTGTTATACAGAGATAATATTTTTCTCAAAAGAGATGAAATAATTTAGGAGAATTTGTATACAACAGGATTAACATGGAGCTGTTACAGCTGCTGTATCCCAAAATCTCTGTGCACTTGATAACCACCTATAACCACCTACATTGTGTTTACTTATTATTTTGTAAATGTCTAGTTCCATTTCAGAGTAATACTCTATGCATGAGACAGCCTCATTAGAAACATTACACTGTAACTGATAAAAACCAAAGGAGATAAAGTCCAAAATTCAGATTCCAGCAGGCAAGAAAGCAATAGCTGAAATTAATTCCTTACTGAAGTCCTATGACTTGAACAGAATGCAAAGTGCAGCAATTATATTCAAATATGATGAATACCATAATTAGGACTTCAGAGATAAGTGGAAATATTTTGAGAAGCAGTAGTTCAACTAAAGCCGTATTTTAAAAAGGAAGTGCTAGACTTTACTTACTATAGAACAATTGGGGGATTAACAATACTTGTATTTGTAATTGTTTATGTCTAAAATGTGCTCTTTTGGAGTCAGAAAAATAACACTCCTTGTTGAACATGCTGCCATTAACACCTGCTCCTATAAAGACATCAAACTTTTCTCTCTGAAGTGGGGAGGAAGTACCCAAGTGCTTGCAGGGACACCTCATTTTTCCTCAAAGACCTGTAAAGATGAGGTCTTCAATACCTGATAGTAACTTTAAAAATATCAATGAACAAGCAATGAAATCTTTCCAGGTAATATAACTGTTGTTGAGGTTATTAGAAGAGGGAATGTAGGCAGTTATTCTGCAAGTTTAAAAAATAACGTAGTTTTTACAAATTTTGATGGGGAGATTGATCATCTATAAACTAAAGCCTTTCCTCACATAATTTTCTTTTTTAAGATAAGAAAATGATTGCAGGAGAATGACACTTTATCTTTACAAGTTACAAGACCAAAAAGTCACAAGAAGCTGGAGTGATTTTCAGCTAATGTGGTACTTCTGAATGCAAGATTAACAACAGGTATTTCTGAATTTCTGAGTTCATTAGCTTTGTTTTCAAGTCACTTCACTGTGCACTAGTACAGAATTTCACAGCAGTCATAATTTGAAGGCTGTTTATAACAACTAGCAGGAAATTCTATATCAATATCTGTCACTTTAAGCAGGGAGGACAGAATTCTCCAGTAATCTTTACTAAGTATTTCTACCAAAACAAAAGAAGATAAGAAACCTTATTCCAAGAAGTTTAGAATTTAGTAGCCAGCTTGCAAGTCTATGTGTTTGAAACTGGCAGAGATGGTAATTCTTCTATTTAAGCCAAAGCAGAAACTAATCACATGTATCTTCCTGCCAGTATGCAGACTTTGATTTCAAAGGCTGCCCTATAAGGAGTATTCTGAAATTTGTGACAAGAACACAGCTTAGAAAGACAGAACAGAAGAAAAATGAGTGCAGAGAGAGAAATACGGATACGTAGATTTGTCGTACAGCTCTTTGAAGGAGATGATAAACACAAGCTTGAGAAAAACGCTGAAGAAAAGACTGTCAGCAGTGGGACAAGAAAATCACGTAAACATTATGTTGGTAGAGCAAGAAAAGAAATGTAAAGGACTTTCCAAGAGACCAGGGACAGAAAGGTATGAAGTATGGACACAACAAATTATGATTCTGCAATCAAGAGGAGAGTTTGCATTACAGAAATAAATATGAAGCACTACCAGAAAGCAAAGAGCATGTGGGTGTTAGAAGAAAAGACAAAAGCACAATGTTATACAACTGCAACAACAAAACCCACAAATGTATAAGCCCACATAAAACCTCATGGATCCTAATTAGACTGAACAGGGCTGACCCACAGTCCTATTTTCTTTCATATATTCAGCCAACAAACTGCAGAGAATTCCAGCAGCCAGAATTGACAGTGACATTTTAAGTCAATGAGAATCTATTTTACTCTTCCTCCCACAACACAAATGAATAGTAGTGCTAATGAAATTCCACTCCTATTAGAAATTGACAAAACACAATCCTGCATTTATCCCTTCCAGCAAAATCTGCCTTTTAAGAAACTCAAACTATTCTGAAACACCCTGTGGTCACAAAATACAAAACAAAATGCCACCCGCTTCTGCACTGCCCTTCTTCCAATTAACTTGACTTTAGCAGACCAAGATAAATTTTTATCTACTGTATTTTATACCTATGGTTTTGAAGGAATCATATTAACATTTACCATTTTAGTCACAGACTTTAATACAGTCTGGTTATTAATTCACATTTGATCAACTCTTTCTGACAGAGGATCGGCTTCTATTCATTACATCAAAATAACTTGCTTATAGACAGAAAAAATCCCAACCCATATGCACTGTTTTCCAGTGCCATCTTCTTCAAATGCCAAGGAATTACATGGCATACAGAAATAAAAATAATTGATTGGATTTTGGACCAAGGTGCAAAATGTAATCTCTGCATGTTATTATTCAGAAAAAAGAAAATTGAAACAATATTCTTATTCCTTCATTTTAAATGAGTTCTCAGAAAGGCCAGATAACCTTTTCCTATTTAATTGTGGTATACTAGTAAAGAAGCCCTTTGGATCTCTCAATGAGAACTGTACAGAGAAATAATTCTGTGTTTCAGGCAAAAATAGCTGTAATATTAATCGATCAGGAGAGTAGAGTGGAAAATAAATTAAAAAAAAAGAGAACAGTGTTATGCTGTGAGCTGCCTGTTCTCAGAAGTTAATCAGGGTGGGAAGCTCTCAATATAACACCCCAAAAGCACTGGATGATGCAGCAATGCTCTCTCCTCATGTGGTGCTATACAGAAAAAAGGAAGGCAAGAGTTTTCATAGTTAAACTGAGCTGCCAGACAGTCCATTAGCCATTAGCAAGTGTGAAAAATTCCATGGCATATTTGTGTCTGCTTGACAAATTCCATTGTGAGTGAAGACCTTTTTTCCACAGGCTCTAAGTTTGTGTGTAACTCTTTCCTTCCAGCCCAGAAATATCATGCACAGCACTGAGTACAGGCAGTAGTTTTAGCTCAGCCCGAGAGTTGCCTAACACAGTATGAACATGCAAGCTCTCCTATATTAAGAGAATTCATCTTCCAGTGGGATCACAGACAGTAAAGAAATGCAGAATGGTATCTTCAAAATCCCATGAATTTTCTTATTTAGTTTCCTTCACTGTAGCTTTGATACCACCTGAATGCTGTATTGCAAATGTCATCACTTACAATAAAAATAAACAGCTATTTTAGCCATTTTGTAACTCCAGACTTGTACTCTAGCCCTTACTTCCACCATCATCCACCATTCAAAGCCTTTCAAATTTCATTCCAGAATTTGCCTTTAGAACCTCAAGTATCAATGCCTCTAATAGTCTTCTTCTAGCCTTAAGTACAGTCTTCTTCAGCCTTTTAGTACTTAAAAACTGGATCTACAATATCTCACCTAGTGCCTTGTCAAGTGTATTATCCCACAACTCTGCTTGACCTGAAATTCTGACTTTCCACTGAAATGGCATAAATAACAGCAACTCTTTACCATACAATATTTATATAGTAAAGGAAATAGTACAAAAATTCTATCTCAAATACAAAGCTAGGATCTAATTCAGATCTTCTGTAAAGTCTAATGGGAAAAATTACTTCCATGATGTTATTTTCAATTAAATGTCCTGCTGTGCCAAAATAGCATGACTATTTCTGAATTCCAAACAGCAAAGACTGCCATGAAAAGCCAGTGAAGCTTTGTGTCAATTACAAACTCATCAGCAAAGACCATGCTTGTATGTGCTTAGTACTACACCACAGGTATACTGACTGCAATCCAGCAGTTCCAAGGTCAACAGAGATCCCCATTCCACAGAAAATCATTCCAGAAACATACCACAGATATCTTAACCAATGCTTACAGCTTTTAATTACTGGTAGTGGCTAGTACAGAACACCATTCCAGTATTCCTGCCTTCCAGAAAGTCTAGACTCTCCAGTTGCTGTTAAAGAGAGCAATTTGCAAGTTCTGGCATAGCAAGATCCATTATGTTAAAATTTTAAATAGGATTTTTACTGACCTTCAACTTCAGCAATTGGAGAAGAAACATCAGCCAGTGAAAGACATAAGTCAAAGGATGAGTGGTATATACATTTCCACCAGCTGGCAGAAAGGTTTACACAGCAGCAGTATGCTTCTACAGTGGTTTAAGTCTGGAATAAATCCAATAAATCAGTAGAATTTTTTTTCTCAAGCTATAAGAATAATACAAAGCAGCATTATCCTTCAATGTCACTGGCACACAAAGGGTACTACAGAAAGTCTGGTTTTGATGAGGCTGCACCCCTCCAGGTCTGGGGCCATAGCATTAATCTAACTGATCTAACTGATGTTTACTTACTTATGTGTTTTTTAATTAACACCTGAATGCTACCAACATGCACATCAGCTTCCTAAAAATGTAAGTAATAAGCTTAAATTACTAAATGCAGAAACATCTAAATGACAGTGTTAATTAGGTCCAGTACTCAGCAAAGTGTTTTTCAGTTGGATATTTATTTGAAATTAAAACGTGTTCTAAAGCAGCACTCCAAGGAAAGAACTGTTTTCACCACCAATGAGGTGCTACAACATGGAACTTGTTCATGTTTCTCCAGAACTCATGGTGGAAAACCACGATAAAAATGCCAAAAAAAGCCTCCATTGTCTATAAATAGCAAGAACGAACCACTGTTCTCCACTACATCAACAACTAGAGAATTTCCAAGTATAGACACCACACTTCCAACCTCACTTGAGGACTTTTCCACACCTTGCACTCCAGGCTTTCATATGGTGCCACTTTGGGTTCATAATCAATCAGTGGCTTTTATCAACTACAGTACCTGAAAGTTTAGCTTTCAAGTCCCAAACAGTGAAAGCTCAAAATTTCATGGAACAGGATAAACTGCATCATCTCTACTGCAGGACTGCTGAAGAGACATGGAGAGACTGGTTCACTGGTTAGCAAGCACTAACATTCTACAGTCCTTTCACAAAACTTAGTTGCAACATTGAAATGTCTGCTTTCTCTCCCTTCTGACCTTGATGACATGTGTGACAAGGCTGTTTTCAAACATACTTCTAAACTCAGCTCCATAAAAAAACCTTTTTGAAAGATATAATACTGCATTAACACATGCTGGAAAGCATTTAATCTTTGTGCTGCCCCCTGTACCTATAAATACCCTGAGAGTGATGTGCAACTATCAAACACACCAACTTTCTCCAAGAATGCTGAAAATTTTCTTTGTCACTAAACGAAGTGTAACATTTTTGTGCCAAAATATCATCCTATACATGTATATAGAAAAACATGAAAAAAACTCCCAGCAAATATTTTCACAAATCCTAGTGCCAAGAGAAGAAATGCTCAAAACAAGAAGTACTGCAATCCATTACAGCATTATGAAGTCAATCTTCTGTCAGCTGTCAGTTCAGATTCTGTACAGATATCCCTCTTAAGGAGAAGAAACACTTCAGGAAAGCAAAAGAATTGCCATACAATAAGCTACAATTCAATTAAAAGAAAGAACATGCTGAAGATAATGCCAACAAAAGGATATGATAATGATCATTTTAATGTGATAAATATGCCCTCATACCCCCAATCAAAAATGCCCTGGGTCCATCTTGGCAGTGGTAGGGAGCAGTGGCAAGAAACAAAGTCTTCTTTTCTACTGATGTGGGCGATCTGAAGCTACAACAATTACTGGAATTCAGGAAGGAGAGGAGGAACAAGTGATGCTTTAAGCTGCTGAGACAGATCAGGGCATGTTTCCCTTCTGTTCCTGACTGCACCATTCCAGGGAAACTATCCCTGCCAGAACTCTCATGGAACAACACATCTCTGCAGTTGTTCATGCATAACCCTCCAGATGGAGGAAAAATTCAGCTTTAAATCTAAAATGCAAAGGGGACTGTTTTATTAGAGTCCAAATGCTCTTGACATCACTATGTAGGTATTTTACAACCTATCTCAAAATTCAGTGAAGTCATAAGGTTTTTAACAGGAAAACCCTTTATTTTTAGTTGTGCAAGATAAAGTCTCACAAAATTCTTCCTGACAATTTCCAACACATTTCTACAGCACAGTTGCAAGTCAGTTTCAGAAGAGTTGTTCTATGTACATCCCTGTTGAAGCCCAGCACCAATTTTTACACCATATAAAGCAAATAAAAAAGGCATGAAAGTTTATGATGGAAGACTAATACTGAAAGTACAAAAAAATCAAGAAAGTAGCTCAAAGCCAAAAAAAAAAATTTGTCTGTCCTCTTGTATGAAGTATATTTTTTAACTCTTGAAGGAAAACTTAAAAAACAGTCACCATGGGATAGTGCAGCAGCTAAACTGGTTGCATTTCAATTCCATCTGTATCTGGTCTGTGAAGATGTTTCTGGCTCATTAAGGAGCAGGGATTGTAACATTTTTGTAAGATAATGCTTTCTATCTTTTGTTTAATTATTTCACCATCCAAGTTTCCTTCATCTGCTTGGAAATGCCCTTAATGAACCTAAATAAAAGGAGAAAATTTGCCTAATATTTATGTCTTGTCAATTCTATAGAGATGTTGCTGTAAGAAGTGTCAATCAAGAGATTGGGTCCTAAAGTTTTATTCACTGTAGTTTTACTAGACCATGCCCATCTTATTCCATCTTGCCAGAGATGTCTCTACAAACACTGAATGAATATTAAGAAGGCCTACCATGACTCCTGCTTTGCAAGTACAGACTAAATTCTAAACTTGTTATCTCCTCATTGGATCCATATGGGGAAATTTGGTATGGCATCTGGGAATATGTCAGCAAAGATAAGACAGAGGAGCTGCACTGCACGTTTGACCAGAACACAAACACTGGCAGCTGGATCTCAAGGATCAGAAGTTAATATTTGTTTTCAATACTAATGTGAGCAGAGAGGAACAGCTCCATTGATAGGTCTGCATTAGCATGTTTCCACATGCATATCCCAAATACAGATTATCAGTCCTTTGAGTCCAGAAAAGCATCCCGGGTTTGAATACTAATGCATCTCAGATGAAGCAGGTTTTCCCCAAGCCATGAAGCAGAAAGCAGGGCAGCACACAACGATGGATCATACAGACTTCTAAGGCCAACCTCAGCCAGGCAATTCAATGAAATTCTTCTTCGGAGAGGTTAAGAATTTTGCAAACATTTAGTAGACATCCTAAAAAAAATCTTCCTGTTGCAGTAATCAGTATTTCAGGAGTTCTGATGCTCCCTAAACTGTAATTTAATAAATCTATGCATATTGTAAATGAGAATCCAATGTACTTTTTACAGCTATTCAACACCACCAAAGGCACTATCATGGTGTGGATAACAATGAAGGCAAAAGTAGGACTCAGCACAATGATCATTAACTAATGATAATCATGTAGAGGTAAATTGTCAGGCACACAACACAGAGTCATCAGACTTAGTTTGTAAACCATGTCATGCAGAGACAAAAGTAAAACTTCCCATTTGAGATAAATAGACTTGGCATCAGATAAACCAGATAAAAATAATCTCCAAGAACCACAGACAAAAAATCCCTAATTAACATCTACATATAATGTACAATATATGGAGGGGAAATACCATTCTAAAATTATTTAGTTCAGATTTGTTTGTGCTGCAAATGCTTATAAAACAAAATGCTAACTTGGGGTAATTTGAGTATTTGGGTCATAACTTGTGCTTCCCATATGTGACAGACTCTAATATGCTCAAGTCTTAATTTAATAAACTTATCTACAGACAGTGTTTTTAAGAAATAGCTTACTTGCAAGAAATATCAAGCTTATTAAGTAAGAGTTTGATTAATGTATAGTAATCCATCAATTAAGATTAATTCATCACTCTTGATCATTCCAGAAAATATGTTAGAAACCCAAAATAAGCAGCCATAAATTCACAAGCAATGAATTAGGGAAAGAAAATTAATTACAATGAAAAAAAAATGTTCTTAACAGCTTAAAAACACCCATTCTGGATGGCTGAGGTCTGAAATCTGGCAGCCTGGACACATTTCAAATCAAGTCAACTCCATTTTGTATACTGCAAGCAAAACTGACCATTTAAATCACACAACTACAGTTCTGGAAATGACTATTTAGTATTAATTTCTGAAAAGGCATTTATTTTTGATGTTTAAGAAATCTTTTTTGGGCAGCCATGGGATAGAAGCTCTTATGCCAAGTTCACTTGCAATAGCATCTTCATAGAAGGGCTTAAAAAATTCTTTTGACAGTTACTGCATAGCAAACATAGCATCTCACATTTTGAAATGTTCACCTCTGTAGAAAAAAGCTTTTTCTTAACTGACATCTGTGAAATGCCGCTAATAATAATTAACTTTCAATGGAAAGTTGAGAACTAACACACAGTTTTGAAAACTCCATGTATTCAGATGACACTTGCTCTCCAATGCAGATTCCCTGTTTACATGACCATTAATACCTGAAAGGATTCATCCTGCAGCACTCCCTGCCCTGTGAGAGGCATTCAGCTTGCTCAAATCTACTCCCACAGCCAATATAATAAAACACACTGGAGGATATAATCAAAACTAGTTTTGTTCTACGACTTCCAGAGCTGCAGGTATTAAAAAACCCAATATGCTGGCACAACAGAAATGGTTACAACTTCTTTCTCCTACTTAGGAAATACCTTTTTTTTTTCCATAAACAAGCAGTACAATAGTTACTTAGTTTTCATGTAACCCTAACTAAAGCAGACTATTATAAGTGGTTTTTGAAAGAAAAGTCTTCACATTCAGACAGTATAATGTTACTCCCACTGAAAGCCACAGAAATGCTACTGCTGACCTCAGTGGGAGTAAGAGCAGTTCCAAACAGCTCCAACTTTCCAGATTTTCCACCACAATGTCTATTGCACAGAAATGCAATCCAATCTCATCATTAAAAGCCACAAACCAATAACCAATCAAAATAAACCTAAAATTGCTTTATAAGTTAGCAGTTTCAGTCAATGAGTTGCACTTGTAAAGAAAATGACTAGCATTCTTTAGGGCTGACAAGCAATAAATTGAAAGCACCATCATTCTGAAAATGTATGGCTCTCCTGATTAAGGGTGACATGCTCTTTAAAAGGAACACAGAGAATACCTCACTTCTGAAACAAGAAATCAGTCTTAGACATGAACTCTGTAACAAAGCCCTTTGGTAATGATAGGACAATTAGTACTGTTTGAATCTTCAGTGTATAAAAAGCAGCAAGATTTTCAAAGCTATACATTCCTTACCTTCACAAATATACTGCAGAATAAAAATAGATACATGTTTGTCATGTCTCTACAAACAGCATTTCATTTGATTGCCTTATACCTTTTTACCTCATTTTAAGCAAGTAGTGAGGCTGTGTGATGAAAGATAACACCAACTGTTCCTATTACTTTATTCCCTTTCACCCCTAAAATTATTTTCTTTTGCTCTAAATAGTTTACTGAAATACGAATTTCACCTCAGGCTGACTATTATGGTGAAAAATCCCCTAAGGAATCTCCCACCTCTTTTATACTGCTTAGGATATTCAGAAGCAATAGTTTTCAGTTCTGTTGTACTGTGTAAACTGTATTCCCATCTTTTACCCAAAAGTCTACTTTCCCTTAAACAAATTTAAAAGAAGACTAATAAAAAGAAATTAAAGCTTTTAGAAGTTTGAATTATTTGATCATTTTTATTCATTTAGCAAGTACAGCCATCTTCTAGTTTTAGTCATTTAAAAGATCAGGGATTTTTTAATTATGTTCCTTTATACCAATGTAAATTACTTTTCCTTGTGTAAGGAAGCTTCTGCCTGGTCAGGTCTCAGGAATAACTTCTAAGATCAGTGAAAGTCACACAAATTAATAAATTGCTTGCTCTTTGCCTACATTGACTGTGCTGTTCTGCCACAGGCCCTTCTCCTCTCAGGGAGGCTCTGGGGCAGCAAGGCCCACACCCCATCATGCTGAGGTAACACGGTTCAGAACTGGGCAACATCCCCTGGCACAGATTTCTGCACAGACAGCTCTGGGAACAACCCCAAATGCAACCTGTCTGTACAGCTGAACACAAACCTGAGGGGCTGAGAAGGGGCAGTCAGGAGGTGGGAAGTCAGTTCACCTCTTCTCTAAACACCAGGCAGTAGCAGAACAAAACAGCTTGACAAGGCCCATTTATAGTGTTGTGGAAGCTTTATTATTAGCTACATTATATGCAGTTGATTATTTTACATTTTGATTATAACAAACATTTGTTTTTATTTGGTGATTTGATATTCCAAGCAGGTTTATTGCATATTTTAGCCATACTCAGTTCAAAAGTCCTTCTATTTGAGAGGAAGGTCACTACAGGCTATTACTATAAAAAGAATTTAGTCTTATCATTTTATTGTTGCCTAACGAACGTCAACTGTGAGACTGCTACTTTTTAAATCTATTTACTGTCCCAGACAATTTTGCTTTCTAGATTTCATACACACAAACACATGTAATAATGAAAGAGATATAAACAGATATAAGAAATTTTGCCAACTCTTACCACCCTTTCAGGCGATTGTTAGGCCCCTCCCTTGTTCATAAAGCACAACTCAGTTATGGATATCCCTGGAAAACATAAGAGGCAGATCAAACTCTGAATAAACTCTGGAACTAGGGTGACTAAAGGCTTGTTGACCTGAGGAATGAGACAACTTCCCATACAGTTCACAGCCCAAACACCTGCCAAAACTGCACTGCCATCCCTAGTTCAAAACAGCTGAATTCAAGGCTTTCATCCATCTCTAGAGTTCCCAAAATCAAAGTTCAAGGCTGAAATGTCTATCTGCTTTGAGTGCTCCAGTATGTGGCAAAGTTTCTACTGACAGCTTTGGGCCATGAACTCCAAAAATTATTTGTGATTGGAATAAATATATAAATCAATTGATCAATAAATGTCCAAGTGTAGCTGTAGCACTACAATGCCAAAGCACCACTGGCCATTGACTCTTCTACTGCTGCCTACACTGGATTTCTGGGACAGTCACATGAAACAAGGATTCACAGCAGTGATTTCAGTAATCAATCTCACAAATAATTAGGGGTTATTTTACTGGGGGAGGTTACTGCTCTGGATGAAGAGTACTCCCACACAAGACCACACCTGAACCCAGTAACACCAGACAAAACACTCTCATCCACAAAGGATGTATGTGAACTCAGTGGGAAAAACAGATTCTTATATCTGAGAAACTGATTTTTAAGTGATCTAAAAGATATGAACTAAACTACCTGCAGACTGTTTTCATGAAGGAAGACTTTGGGGTTTGTCCCCCAATTCCTTTAGGCAAGTCAGCATTTGACTGCCTCCCAGAAATCTGTATTTTCTCCTCAGGTGTCATCATCTTCCAAACTAAATTTAACGTTTCATTTCATAATTTACAAGTTGTAAGACAACACTATGTCTCAATACAGTAATTCCAGGGCCTTCAGGATGACACAATGAAAATCTAGCTAATTACTAACAGGATGCTTTATTTATCTTCAACTCTGATAAGTAAATGCTTTTAAGTGCTGCAGAACAAAGGAGAAACCATATAACAAACATGAAATACACAAACAAGTCGAGCACGTACACGGAAATTCAGTTTGTCACAAAATAAAATTCATTAAAAGGGTCACGTTGTTCCAGAAACAGTACTGAAGGAGATGGTCTAATCATAAAAAACATCTTGAATCAGTGCAAATCCAACCTCAGGCATGAATTTTTCTCAAAAGTTTCATTTTTATTAGCAATTCAGACTTTGTTTGATGAGCAACTGAATCCAGAGGTCAGAAGCAAAATCTTGCCAATGTCTGCCCTTCTAAAAAACCCTTTTTCCAAGAAAAAAATGAACACACAATTTCTTCTAAACCTAAAGAAACACAGTTACAGTAATCATCAGAAATAATATTAAACAGATATCGGTAGGGTAATACTACGTATTTAAAAATGCCACTAATAGCTTGACAAAATTTTAAAGCATAGCAACAAATCCTAAACTGCATTTCTAAATTTATTTTTAACTGAATATGTCTATCTTGTATGAGCCATTTTAAAAGCTTCTACTCTTAAAACAAGTGGAAAACTATGGTCTGTCAAAAAAAAAAAGTAAATAATCAGTGAATTTCTTCATGATGATGTAAGCTTAAGGTATCACCTGAGCTACAAATCTGGATACCCTGCTACGTACACATGCCTCTAAGACCTAAGAAGAGTTCAGGAAGAAATTATAATTATCCATAACTTACATTTATGTATGTTGTAATTTTTTCTCTTTTATGAGAAACTGTTCAAAAAGGGTGTTTGACATTCTGGTAATTTACATTTGATTAAAAATTCATCTCTTTCCAGCATCTGAAAATGTTCATGGGAAGAGAAATTCAAGTGTACTGTGAAAATTTTTGATGAGAACAATCTCCTAATATTAAAACAGATCCCTAACTTTTTACAATGTCATATTCTAAAAATTGCAAGGGGTGAGGATTCAATGTGATTTTGGATATCTCTGTGCACAGCTGACTAAAACATTAGTTAAGTCAAGCAGCAGAGCAAGAGAACAAGCTTTCCAGCCTTAACTTTTTAAACAAGGTTATGAGTGCAGTCTGCCAAACTCCAGGTCCCACAAGGTCTGAGCTTCTCAGGAACCAAGCCAACCTTGAAACTACCGTAGTAGTACAAGTGCAGCAGTATTTTGAACTTAGATCAGTATCATGGCTTAACACACAACAGCAAGCAGAGAAGAAATGATGGAAGTAGAGTCTGTCAAGAGCCTGAACAAGCTTCATTCTGCCAGACGAGAACTAACGAGTTTACACTGTGACTGAGGAAGGAGTCTCGTAATAGTTTCTTATAAATATTCAATAGACCCACCATGGCAGCAGCTCCAAACAGAGGGAAGGGTGAAGGTCTCTTAAAGAGCAGCTCAAAGCCTAAAGCAGCCAATTCTGACTGGAACCTTATGCTGAACCAATGCCAGCTGACAAGGGCATCACCTTCTATTGATGCTGAAAATGATGACTTGGTTCAAAAATTGTTTCGTTTTGCTGCCAGAAATTTAACAGCTCAGGCTTTGTCCCCATGAGATGAGTAAAACATGCTCATTAGGTAACCTGCTTCCAGAGAGACAGGATTTTAAACAAAGGCTAAGCACCTTTATTCTAATATTACAAATATGTCTTCAAGGTGCTTTAATGCAGCCCAGTTGTTGAGGTGCAAACTGAGCACAGCTCTCCCAGTCCCAAACTGCCACAGGACATGTTCTCCACAGGAACACAGCTCTGATGGAAGTTACAGGTAACACGAAAATATGTCCACAAAAGCACTGAGCAGACATACAGCTCAATACATGATCACAGCAATTCTGAGGCTCTTCAAAAGTGTGCACAAATAAAAGCAAATTTTCACTTTGTTCATCCAGTCTAGCCAGCAGGACAATTAAGAATTATTTTAGCAACTTCTTTCAGCTTGTCCAAAATATTTACTGCACATTGTTTTCATCTTCCTAGTTACAGACATGCCAATGTCAGACAATATCTGTTACAATCAATTTGGATTTTCTATTCCCACCAGCTGTCTTAAGTTTAACCAATAAAGAAATATTGAACAAAAAACGGTATGAGAGTATCCAAATGGCACAAAGATAAGCAGGCAGTTATTTCTTACTCTGAATGCAGTAACAAGAACTCCAGAGGCCAAAATGTTCCAGCTGAGCTAACTATGGCTTCCTGCTGCTGTTACCAACACGGTACTGTAGAAAAGTAATTGCAAATATTACTCACAAAGAACAAAATAGAAGCAAACAAGATAATGGAAGAAACATGTATCTCCTGGCAAAAACAAAAACTCATTAGAAGATTATGTTCAATGTAAATCAATATGCTTTGAAGCCAGCTGTAGAAAGTGACAGTGGAAGCATTAAATTTGAATAAACCTCTTAAAATTCTTCACTGCACTAATGACAGAAGTTTGACCTTAAATGTTAATTTAAATAGACACAACCAAGTTGGTTAAAATCACAAATTGCAGTCTCATAAATGCAGCTGCTAATGGTGCCCTCAGACCTGCAGCCAAATCCCAGCCTGACTCAGCTCTGTCCATCCAGCTCCCCTTCACAGCCAGCCCTGGAAAAGGGAGAGCCACTGATGCCTTATCCCCACTGGTGAGAAACAGAAAGGGATATTGTCTTGCAACCTTGGAACTACTCTCTGGTTTTTGCACAGTAGACACAGAACAGCTGAGACTGGAAATACCCTTAGATATCACCTGGCAACTCTCCTACACAAAGCAGAGGCAAATTGAGCAAGTTGCTCAGGATCTTTTCCAATCATGTTTTGAGAATCTTCAGGAACATGATCTCTGCAATCTCTGGCCAACTTGCTCCAGCATTCAATTCACACTAACAGCAAATTTTTCTTCAGTTTTGATTGAAGTAAGGCTCCTCCACTTTGTACCTGTCAGCATATGACACTGTGCTGCCTGTTGTAATATTCTTGATCAGCACAAGCTGCTTAAATCAATGAGCTCCAAAAATGACAATGAGATGTATAACCATGAAATTTATTGACCATGCCTGCATGCATTAGTAATCACACAGTATGGCCTCTGGGTCCAATAATGCAGAGAGTTGGATTCCTTCATCTTCCAATGACTGCTCTAAATTCCCCAGTCACACAAGGACACACAAAACAAGCACACTTTTTTTCAGTCCTAGATATTACACCTACTTTAAACTAGTTGGATTTTGTCTTGTACATTCTCGCTAAGTTAAGTTTCTCTCAATTTCATAGTATCAAAGGTATTTTAAATAGTTAGTTTCTCAGATAATCTACTATTAATACTCCTTGCCTCAAAAAATATGATCAAAACCCAGTTATTCTGAGGGGGATCTGTGAGAAGCTTGCATGAACTCAATGCTCTTGAGATTTCTACCAGAAATCAGTCTCTTGATTTCATGTGAAATGACAACCATGCACAAGCATATTTTTTTATTCTCTATTATAAAGTCTCAAGTGACATTTGCTGTAAGAAGGACAACGTTAACAGCCAGTGAAATGTGAAAGGTTTCCCAAGGAGAAGCCAATTCTGGTCATGCTTCCACTCTGAAAGCACTTAGGTAATTCAGGTGTACCCAATCAAACCACACCTGGATGAAGAAGAGGGAAATGAATATCAGGTGTTAATCACTAATACTGAAATTGTGGAACTGTTGCATTTGTGCATAATGCCTTTCTCATTTTATATTGTCTAGAAGAAAATGCCTTGAGAGATTTTTCCCCAATAGAATTTTCCAACTTGCTGTAAATGTTTCATATCAGTGCAGCTACTGAATCTCTTATTTTAGAGTACAAGACTGATAATTAAGTCAGCCTATTTCAGGGTCTTCCCCCTCCCCTGGCTTCTCCATTACAGCTATTTTCATTCTGGACTCTGCACACTGTGCACCTGTAATCTGTATCTACATTGTATTAGTAGGATCCTCTTAATTAGATTTAATTTCGTCAAGTGAGGAAAAAAGTGACATGGTAAGCCTGCCAGTTCTTTGAAGAATGTCCTAGAAGGTCAAATGTGTGTATATAAGGGTTTTGTGATCTGTTTGACACAAGGAAGGTAATGTTGGTCAACATTTCAAATGCCTTCAGTAATGAAAAGCAAAGTAACTGGTATTGATTCCATCCACATCAATCCAAAATGGTAAACAAAAGAATTATATCCTCTGGATAGCAGCCTCATAGGTACATGCAGATATACTTAACAGATTACAGACAGAAGACAGCTCATTTAAATCAGACATCATGTGAAATTCTAGTTTTCCTAGTTAAACTACAATGTAGACATTAAAGCTTCTGAAATCTCTACATGCCTTATCCCTATGTAATTAACCAAAATCAGAAACTGTGAGATCAGTACTTTTCCTACAGATTACAGCTCCTCAGTTTGTGTATTTCTGAAATAACAGAAATACTAGTATTACTGTTTTTGAGGCTTTTACAGATTTAAAATATGTTGGTTTAGCACATCAAAGAAAAAAATTTTAAAATGTTAAAATATTCCTCTCTCCTGTGTGAGACCAGCTGCTTTCTCCTAGACTTCAACCCCTTTTAACAAGAAATACTTGAACTTATCCTGTAATTCTTATTAGTCTTTCCCTGGTTTTGTGGCACCATGACAAACTATACCCTGCATTACTTTAAATAATCAAGTGCTAAAAGGCTTCTGTCTCAGGCCTTGTTTTCTGCACCATTGGTGGAATCACACAGTTCAATCCCACATACACCAAATCCCTGCCCAAGAGCCTCCTCTTCCCACCTGCATTACTGCGACAGACACAGCTGCATTTGGCACCTGGTAAGTTCTTTCACTACCAGGATCAGCAGCCAATTTCTTTGGCTAAACACTGCACCTTCAGAACACAGCTATATTTACTCATTATTGCACAGGTAGTAAGCCTGTAGTACAAAAAATAAAATCTACAATAAGCCAATACATAGTCTTATGTATGCTTAAAATGTGTACTGCCAATTACAGGTAATTACAGCCCAATTCTGTGTTTTCTAAATGTAATACTACATAGAAAGGCTGCTGCATTGTAACAAGAGTCATTGTAGTTCTTGAAATAGTGATACATAAAATTATGTAAAAAAATTACAGAATCCATACCTTAGATGTCCATAAAAAAAGAGATTTTTCTGCATTGTTCCCCTGCCTTGGTTGTATCTTTAATGCATTTCAGAACATTTAACTTGTGAAACTTTAAAGACCTTCCTAATCCCTTGTGGCATAGAGAATGACCTTCTACTTCTTTCTACATTCAGATGCATAATGCAAAGCAATTTTTTTCATTTAGGACATATAAATGGTTAATCCAAAAGAAAGGGAGCAAATACAAGGTCAAAACAATATGGGAAAGTAAAAAACCTTGTAGGGCAGAGCTTAAGACACTGACAGCTCTCTTGGCCAATGTTAAGGTTACCAACATCACACTCCTACAGAGAGGGAAATGAGAAGAATTTGCTAAATATAGCTATAAGTGGTTGGAAGGATGCCTATCCTTATTTGTGCATTCATCTGTTTAATTGTGGGCAATATAGTCCACTAGACAGCCTGAAGCAAGTGTAGATGTTCAATATTCTCTGAATTATACAACCTCAATTGGAAATTGGACTTAATTACACAGTTTACATCAGTATAAATGGCAACTTTGTATTTTGAAACTCCCCAAAAGCTGCATGTACCTCAATTATTTTCTCAGGTTTTGGGAATGTACTGAATGCCTTCAAAACTGTGCAGCTTTAAACAAGCATGGTGAGAAAGGCCATGGAATTGTTGTGTTTATTGTATGACCCTGTCTTTCAAATCCAAATGTAAACAAATACATATGCTGACACCAAAAATCAAGTTTTATGCTCAGATCTTCTTTAAGTTTGGTCATAGTCTGTGGAGATTGACATTTTTCTTAAACTGATCAGTATGTGCATTTTTAAAATAGCTCCAAAAATTTAAATATACACATCAATACATCTTACCAAATAAATCCATCTGTATTTGAAAATAAAGCTGTAACAATCACACAAACATGAAAGAAACAAGTCAAGGAAGTTTATGCACCTGTGATCTAAGCTTTCAAAAGGATTCCTAAACCCTTGGTTTCAGTGACAATCCTGTAAAGAAATATAAAGGAATTAAATAGGCACTAGGTGCCTAATTCCCTTTAAGAGTTCGGGTATAAATTCATAACAGATCACTGACAGTCTCAGCCAAAGTATCAATTTATTTATATATGTAACTGAGATTCTCTCATGTTCCTTTTATATATATAACAAGCTTCAGCTCAGTTTAACATTAATTCTTCAGAACCTCAAATACTAAGGTTCCTAAAAATCAGAGTTGCCATACTGCTTCTCTAAAACAGTGGAAAGTGGTTTGTGGGACCATGAATGAAATGAGGTGATTGTTTCCTTGTCTAGATAGATGGGCATGGGTTGGGATTCAGAAATCCCACCATCAGCATAGCGAGTAGTCTGTGAAAACCAAAGACTGTTTATCACCTACAGGAACACAGCACAATGAAACATGGGGGGAAAAAAATGTGGCAACCTACAGAGGTTTCAAACTTATGGATTGAACAATTCAGTAATCTTCCATTGCACACCACATTAAAAACAGCACCTCATCCTGCAGCTCTAAAATACTGCTTCAGGAGAGGGAACACAGTTTTGACTTCCATTATCCTGCAGCCTGCAGCAAGGAAGTGCCTTGGTCCTGAATCAGAACCCACAGGAATTTAGCAAGTGCTATTTCTGCTTGTAGTAAAATCTTCAATATGTAATTTACATCTTGATATGTCATCATTTCCTGGTATTTAACTTAGTAACAGCTTCTCCAAAGTAGAGATTTTATTACATAAATTATGGAAGTAGCAGACTGGGTGTAGTGGAGACAGCATAAACTTCTGAATCAATACAAAATATGTCCCTGGTAGTAGTTGTTATTCTATGCAGGTATGTTATTGATTACAGTCATAATGGTCTCACTTTAGTTGCCATCAATAACTCACTACTTGTATTGTCACACTGAATTAAAAAAGAACCAGTCTAAAAATATGAGGAGAAGTTATACCAGCATGGCATGACCCTAGCCTGTGGAGCAAAGAAGTAAAACACTGTCAGTTTAAGTTTTCAAGGATTTGTGTTTGAGACTTCACTTGACATTACATTGATAAAATAAATTCACATGTGATCCTTATTTGGGACAAAAGAATATGTGTCTTAAACATTGCAGAAAACTTTCAAATTTATGGATCCTGCATACACAAACAGTTTTCAATACCTTGAGACCATGAGAAGACAGGTACTGCTACACAAAACTGAACCAAAGTTTTATGAGTGGCTATTGACATTCTACTGATGAACATGACTGAAGCTTCCTTGCATCAGATTATGAATTGTAGATAGAATGTTAGATTATTTCAGCTTTTTAAATTCCTAATTTTGGAAAACAGTCTCCATAAAATGCCCATATTTGCTACTCAGCAGAGGGATAGTCACAAAGTGCCAATTAGAAGACTTGATTGCACCTCACAGACTGGATCAGCCTCCAGAGCAGTCTGTCTGTATGCACTGTTTTAATCCACAGCCACAAGTGGCTGCCCTCTCTCAATCAGGCATCAAATCAACATGCCCAAAGTTATTGGAGCTACTCCAACTAGAGTGAACTCACACCTGAGATTCTCATTCCCCAAGACAGTTGGCACTTTATGAACCATATTTTAAGTCCCACTGCAATTTGCTTTCCTCTGGGCAAACTCTACAAGCTTTGCTACTTGCATACTACTAAAAAGATTATTGTTTTCCCCTTTAAAACCTGCAAAAATTAGACTACCCAATATCATGATATATATTCAGCTCTCATCAAGCTGTGAATCCAGTAGCCATGGACACTGTTGACAGTGAAACATGACAATAGAGTTTCTCACCAACAGGATAATCCAGTAAAAAAGTCTGTGCCATCACTTCTATCACTGGCCTGAATAGCAGTTACTTAAAATTTTATCACTACATAACCCAAATTAAACAGAGAACATTTACTGTAATAAGAAGATTCCATGGAGGTATTTAACTCATGGGTAGAATTTCCACCACCAGAGCAGATGAAGAAGAGGCAGTTAAATAACTGGAAACTGTAGGTCTAGTTTCACTGACTTTACATTGCAATCAATGTAGATCAGTTAATAAGAGACTTCTTCATAGAGGAACAAGTTAGGGCAACATTTTTCTGTACAAAAAAAGCCCCATGATCATTCCTTGTATGAGAGCAGAAATAAGAGGGGAAGGTAACTAAGCTTAGAGCAGAAAAAAGGCATTTGTGATACACAAAGCCCAGCTCCTGTAAAACTACTGCTCAGCACCTCAGTCAGTCAATATGACTGCACCTGTAAGAATTCTCACACAGATTACTTCATCAGGTAATTCCAACTATTTCCAACCAGAATGCAGGTCTTGGTACCAATCCCCTTAAAAGTCCCCTCTCAAGGATAACAGTGAAAAGGAAGCACTGATGGCTAATTCTAGACTCCAAATTACTAGGTTCTGAAAAAATAAGGAAAATAATAAATATTTTGAGTTTGCTGTAATGACAAAATATCAGAACTTACCCCAAACTGATTTACTCACTTCTTCCCTCCCACTTGCTTGCAATGTTTAAGCTGTAATTCAATAATGCATTTCAGAAGACAGAAAATGCTTCACAACTCTTAAATAAACCATAAGCAGCTAAACAGTACCTGTTCTGGAGGACAAAGGCCTGTTGCTAAGACACTAGACTTCAAGTTTCCAATGGCTTATGACAGCAGTAACAAGGCAAACAAAATAAATAATAAAAATGAAATTGTCAAAGATACCTTGACAGTGTCCTTTTAATTTTCAGCCAACTTGAGATGTCACGTAAGCACTGAAGCAGCAAAGAGGTGATACTGCTTAGATAGCAAAATCTCAATTCCTCCCTGACCTACAAATCAGAAGCTAATAGATTGGTGGTGCACTGGTGTATATCTGCACGGTATCTCATGGAAACCCTGTACAGCTTCTGAAACAAAATGGATGTGCTCTGAGATGCAGAAAAAGCATAACTATAAATAACATCAACTGAAGCATGCACAGAAGATTTTGACAACCCAGTCAAGGACCTTATGGAACAAAAATCCCAAATTGTCTAAGAAAACCATCATATTTGAAGAGATGAAGCATACTGCATGTAGCTCAGGAACAGAAAGGTCTTCCCAGTGAAATATAAACTGGAGAGCGAGACAGAGGCACAACCCTGCCCATATGTTCTCAATGGATCTCAGTACCTTGTAATACTGCCAGCAGCAGCATCACCACTGTGCAAGTGGTGGAGGAGAACTACCTTCTTGGAGCCCTTAGTCTGGAACCTGTGATCTGAATATCACAATTTTACTCTTTCGAAATATATAGTCAAAATATGTGCTTTACTATAGTAAAATCACTTATCTCATGGTAGTTAACACCAGTTGATTATATAGAGTATTAAGACTTGCAGAATCAAACCAAGATACCTTTCACATGAATGTTTATCTAGATGGAACAAAACCCATGTACCTACAAAGCAAATATATATATACACATACATACAAATGCAGTTTCAATTTTTACAGAATTGGATAAAATAACCTGTTAAAAAAAATCAAGCCAGTTACTTCAAGAGTATAATGCTGCCTTAGTTAAGATTCAGTATTCTCAGAAAGACACATTTGTTCCAACAATGGCAAGCTCCCAGTAATGACAACACTGTAAGAAAATATATGTTCTTTGTAGGAATGAGGAGTAATTAGATATGAGCTTCATTACCTGAATCAAAGCATTCTCTACAAAAGGTCAAAATATTTAAAAATGTCACCCATACACACATTCCTACTGGATATCTTACACATTTTTTAATCCACAAGATTAACTGATATTCCAAGAAAAGCATTTATTTTGGTTGGTCAAAATGTCAGATTACCCTGAAACAGTGGCAATCGATGAGTTTCATCAGGACTCCAAAAAATTATTTTGTTTGATCACTGTAAATAAATTAATGAGTAATAGATGCTGTCCACTTACTATTAAATGATTAGCCATTTACAGACAACACACCAAATGCTACTTGAAATTGTGAATGCCAGAGGGTTGACTGTCAGGCTTTCAAAAGATTGGATATTACTAAATTAAGATGTCTGTTCTTAGAATGTTGACAAAACCAGTCACAAAAAGAACTGGATTCACTAGAATTAGCTATTTCTTTTAAATCCTACTTAAAACAAATGTGACCTAAGCTAATGGAGAAGATGTACACTCTAGAAGCTCAGCAGACTGCACCAGAAGAAGCTTTGCAGTTTGTTTTGGACTGCCTGTGAAATGCAAGGGTAGGAGTGAAAAGGACAAACAGGGAACAAAACACTTGCACTGCAGTTTTCTGGGGTTGGCTTTGTTTTACACAAGTTAGCTGAAGGAAATTAAAGCCACTTCATTATCTAAGGTGATTGTTTCTTTTCTCAGATGCTCAGGTGGTTATCTGCTTTGCTTCAGCTCACAGGTAGACCACATCCTACCTGAAATTTAAGAAAATTTCCCTGTTCTTATTTTAATGCTTAAACCCATGAAACCTCTAATGCCCTTCTGTAAAGCAAATATGTTTGTCAAGTTACATGTATGCTCTGAATGTCTTGCATTATGGAAACAACACTTTTTCTAGAAATGGGCGAATTTTAATCCTTAAAATATCATTTCTAATTTCCAGGAGACACACATGAAGATTGAATAAGGAAACTGCATGCAACACACGTGAAACTCCTTCCCCATCCATATTGGTGTAACTCTAGAGTTGGCCTTTTCCTCCTTATTGTGTAGAGACAGACAAGAAAGTAAAAGAAACTGACCTAAGTGCTTTGAAGGTAACTGTGATGTTATTAGGATGGCCCCACACCTGACAGAACAGTCACACTCTGATTAAACTGGAAACACACAAGGCAAATGTAACATCACACTTAGCTGCTACAGCATTTGTTTACAATGTCTGTGTCAATGATTTATACTCACACAATAAAATATTAAGAGCAACAAACTATAAACCTGGCAGCACAAGAATTCCAACAGGTTTTCCTTGCAGTGTATCAATTCTGACACTACCCAAGATCCACCAAAAGCACTGCAGATATAATGTGTTGCATTACATAAAATCAAGTACAGAAGCTTAGTTTTATATAACTGTAATATGCATACAGATGGTCTTCAGGACAAGATATCTAATCTAAACTACAGTTTGTACAAAATCTGAAGTATAAGCAAGAGGCAAGAATTTTGCCATTTCTAGTACAGTGTCCTAACTCAACAAAATGGGAAACTCCCTTTACTTGTAACTCTTGTTGGTTCTTCCAGTATTAAAAACTTACTGATACTGAAATCAATTGCAGAGATTTTGAATTTAAGAGATGAAATTCAAAGAAGGGAATTATTTTTTAGCCAAACAGAACATCAAAACTATGATTATATAAACTGAAATTCAGATATTTGACTGCAACTATGGCATAATATTAAAATAAAGCAAGTCCACTTCATAAAGATCACCAATGTCATATAAAATGCAAACTATGATCTCTGAACAATGCACAAGTTTGAACCATGCAGTCAAACTATTGTTCTTGCCTTCCTAATGCATTCCTTTGGCCAAGCAATGGGAAGATAAACCCATTTGCCTAATGGAGCATATAATTTAAATATTTCAGACAAGACTTGACAGAGATGCTGCTTAAAATAAATTTAAGAATCATTCATCCAAATACCTTGCAGGATGAAGACCCCAGCATAATTCACAACTTATTTTTTCATACAAACTCCAAACTCTCCAGCCCCTGCAGTTACTTAAGTCACCATGCATACCCTGTATTACTTTATTACAGCAAACCTTTTCCTTTTTTTCCATTAGGGATTTAATACAAAGCTGCATATTTTCTCTTTTGCAGTGCCTTGCAACATTTCCAAAATCACTAAAATTTCAGATTTTACTACTGCACCATGCAGTGCTACACAATTTTGTAAACAAAATACGTCTAAATTTATGGAGCCTTAAAGGACTAGTGTATTCAGCAGATTGCAGTACTTTATCCACAGGAAGTTACAATCAGGCAATGTCAATATCCTGTCATTTAGAAGCAGGATTTTTTACCATAAAGCATTCCCATTAATACAAATCAGGAGAGCTGTTTCCCGCCTTCCCCCCGCAAAACTTGCATTTAGGGTTCAAGCCATTGGCACGATAACAGGTCTTCACTTGATTAAAAAAATCTGCTTAGGGTTTTGTTTTTTAACATGCTATGAATCACGTTTTGCATTGTGACCTACCTAAAGGCACAACAGTACAGCGTAACAAGCAAAGTGCATGTTTTAAGAATTCCCCCTTTCACATACACAAACAAGTGCCTACATTAAAGAAAAAGAGAAAAAGCACGAAAGACAGTCTTTACTATTTTATATTCACTAGAAGTGAACATTTCAAAGAGTTTTTCAACTTCTACAAACGTCAGATTTTAACCGTGAACCTCAATACCGCAGGGAAAGCGAAAATTAAAAAATAACCTCTAACTCTGGCTTTTAAGTCTGTAATGGATGTCGCGTGTGTGAAAATATAGGTTAATTTTGTTTGGTCTTTGCTACAAAGAGACTCATCTCCTATGCATGCCACAAATAACCAGAGCAATGACTTCCCTCCATGACACAAGCTGCCCATCATATTGCAGGATTATTAAAATGCTGGTTTGTTTAGGGCTTGCTTGTGTGTGTGGCTTGCGTATGTAATTCAGGCATTCGCATACATCAACTCCTCGTTGCGCATCTCACAATAAACTGATGAACGCTGTTAAACCTGAACCAGCAACCTTTAGCAAACAAAGAAGTCTAACCTGGAATCGTGATGCAAAATCACCCCAAAACGTACTACACCCTGCAAGAACCTCACAGAGAATAGCCCGGCAACCTCATTCATTCCCTCCCACCCCAGCGATCTGCTCACCATCTCCGTCTTATTCCTCTGTCCTCAGCTTAATTTCCTTGCTTCTACTGGCTTCAAGGAGGCGGCGTACAATAAAAACAAAAAAAAAAAAGAAAAAAAAGAAAAAAAGAAAAAAATTAAAAAAAATAATAAAAAGGTGAAAGCCCCCAACTCTTCAATAAGCCGCTGGGCAGGCGCTGGGCAGCATGTCAGCCCTTGTCCTCCTCTCGCGCAGGAGCCGCTCCCGCCGTGCCCGCCCCGCGGGTGCCCGTCCGTCCCCCGCGCGTTCCCCGGGAGAGCGCCCGGGCTGCACCAGCTCCTGCCGCCCGCTCACCCACCGAGGCAGCCGAGTAGTCGGAGCCGGGCTGATTTTCCCCTCCCACCTCCACATTCCTATTTACAAAGGGTATCCAAGACCATCTTTATCCAACGGGGGGGGGGGGGGGGGGGGGTGGGGGAGGAAGGAGGGGGAGGTGGAAGTACTCATTAACCCTTTTCTTGCATTTACCTTTTCTACTGTGATTTTTAGAGCACACAGGGGAATCCCCCTTCTCTACAGAGCACATGGACTCGTTGCCATCGGGCCCGCGGGGTCCCCGCTCCCACACTCCGGCTTGGCCGCTGACGGTGCCGTTCCAGCAAAAAGGTCCAAGGCCACGGCTGGAAAACGCGCGCCCTCCCCAAACTATTGCTCGGGAAACAACCGGAGCGGCCCGCGGGGAGACGGGAGCGCACTGCCCGGCCCAGACCATGATGCCACCGCCCGCCCATCTCTCTATTTATTTGTTTATTTTTCCTATCGGGGCACATTCCTCAACACTCGCACCTGGGGGCAGGAGGGCGGCAGGCGTGAGGGGGCGTGAGAGGATGTGAGGGGGCGCGCGCCGTGCACGCCGCGCGCGCCGCCCGCCTGCGGCCGCACGCGAACCGGCGCGCGCCTCCCGCGCCGCGAATTTTCCCATTGGGAGGCGCCGCTGCCATCGCGCCCGGCAACCGGAGCGCCATTGGCGAGGCCCCGCCCCGCCACCGCGCGCTGCCGGCCGCGCCACGCGCCATTGGCCCGCGGACCTGTCCGTCACACGCGGTGGCCCCGCCCCCGGCGGGCGTGGCCGGAGGAGCGGCCGCAGGCGCGGGGCGGGAGCGCGGGCGGTGCGCGCTCGGCGGGGACCGCGCTGTCACCTCCGGCACGGGAACGCGCTGGCACGGGAACGCGCTGGCACGGGAACGCGCCCCCGCCCCGCTGGAGGCTGTCCGCGCTCGGGAATGAACGGTGCCGTGCACAGCTGTTCGCCCCGGGGTGGCGGGCCCAGCTGGTGGCTGAGGGCCCGTCAGGTGCAGCCAGCCAGGTAATGCTGGCACGCGATCCGCATGGGTTTGTCTAACTTGACCTTCTCACCGTTTGCAGTGGTGTGTGATCTGCCATCCTCGCCTCTCGGCTTTGCCTTGGGTAACCTGAATAGCTTGAGCTTCCTACGTCCCTATTTTATGTCGTGTTATCCCCTTCATTAATGTTCCTCCTTTGAATGATTTCTTGTGGTTTTCCTCCCTCCTTAACCGTGGGAGCCAGAAGTGGTGCAGCATTCCAGTGTCCCTGTGCTGTGGACAAAGACAGTGTCACTCCCCTGTCCCCCCTATATATTCTGTATTTTATACAGTAAATGGTTAGAGTGTATTACCAAAGTATTACCCTGAGAGGTCACACTGAAATAATAACAACTAAATTATTTTTTGAGGTACTTTTTGCGATTCTGGCCCCATCCCTGCATTCTTTATTTCCAGATGCATTTCCTCATATTTTATGATATTAAAAATGCAATTTACTGGACTGGGATGACTTATTGGGCACATCAGATGATTTTGTAACCAGTTGTGAATTATTCACTCGTTTATTAGGCTACAAAGTCTACTAATAAATATTTTGCACCATCTAAGCAAGTGGTAGAGATAATCAAACTGGATCTGGGCAAAAACCCATCTCTATAGAAAACTGTCAGGGTCTCTGATGTCTCCCCTTTAAAGCTGCTTTTTTAAACCTCTCAGGGAAAAGATATTTAATCTATCTACAGTGTGCTTTATGCATTCCAAATAATGTGCATTCCAGCACTCTGTTCTCTTCCAGAACAAACTCTTTAAACAAATGTCAGGACTATTTCTCTTTTAGCTTTTGAAACCAACTCAGGACAATTCTACAACCCTTTCATTTAGCTTCTGCTTGTATTTTAGCCTTCTCCAAGAGAGTTTCTGCCCTGACAGTACCACTCCCTTCGAGTGGATGCAGAATCAGAGCCTACTTGGGATCAGTCTATTCAAATTTCACAAACAATGGAAGCCATACACTGATCCCCAAGGACAGGGTCTAGAAGGGACAACAATAACCAAGCTGGTTTAGGCAGAACAAAAGGTAGACACAAGAATAAAAGGAAGAGTCAAAATGGCCATCAAATCCACTATTCACAAATTCTTGCAGTGGACTCTTTTTGTGCAGCCTCCTAAAAAGCTTTTTAAACGACTCTGAACTTATTCTTACTTTCCATATGTATTAAAAATAGAAACAAAAAATCAGGAAAAAAACACCATTCAGTTTTAAGCCTATGGACACTTTCTTCTTCCCATATACATGACTGCTGCTGAAGGTATGCAGATTATCATCTGCAGATTTTACATGAGAATCGAGTCTAGAAGCTAAACAATCTTTGGTCACAGTGATGAGTCTATACTTTAAGACTCAAACAGAGTGCCAAAAAGAACATTACATTACATTTAATGTGCATGCATTTTACCTATTTCAGTGTAACAGAGATTTGTATAATTTGTCTATTTAGTCACCAGATAACCGCTTTAAATAACAACTCTGTACCTAAAAACATTAATACATTCTAGGTTTATATGTCTCAAGGTAATAACTGCAATCTATTATTGTGTTTCAGAAGCAGTAGTACAAAGAATGATGATCATACACTCACCCAGTAATTTTCATCAGTAGATCTCAAGAGACCTTGCAAAGGTCAATGTGATCATCCCATTGTTGATGATGGAGAAGGGAAGCATTGAGGTGAACTTGCACAATGTCAAATGCCACAGCAGTGCTAAACCTGACAGTTGACTTCAGGTTTTCTGTATCCAGTAAACGTGACAAGCCACCTAACACATCCATATACCCCTGGGAATTATTTTAATTACTGTTTCACATCTTGTGTGTATTGTGATTATCAGTCTTAGAACCTGGAAGAACACTCTATGGTGTTTCCTTACAGGCTTCACTATAAAACATTTTGTAATTTACAGGCTCCACTGAAACCCTCTATTGCCACCCATGAAAAAAAAAGTCAGAAATAAAGTTTGAGATTTTGTTTGAAAAATGAAATAATAATATTTCAGTAGGACAAAAAGGTGACACAGATGCAATCCCGAACCAAATATGCAGATTTAGGGAATATTACTAAATGTTTGGTTATCAGTTCTGATCATGCTGTGCTAATAAGTGAAAGCAAATTTGATGCTGTCACTTGTGTTTTTCTCAATCCTCAGGAAAGCTGTCCTGGCTGGAATTAATCCCTTTGCAAACTCAGGGCTCAGTGACTTTGGGGCCTTCCTGGGAGCAATCTCGGCTGAAGGAGGTCAAGGGGAGCAGCATCCCTCACAGGGGCCTTGTTCTGAGGGGTCAGGAGCTGCATCCAAACCCACCAAGATTTCCAGCAGCAGCCTGGGAGTGTCTGTCCTCAGAGGCATGAGTACTGTGATGCTCACATCAGTAATATTATTATTTCACACCTTCACAGAATCAGCAAGGTGAGACCTTTAAGATCATGAACTCCAACCTCATTAACCACTGTAACCTCTATAAACCACTAAACCACATTACCAGATTTAAACATCTCCAAGCACGGCAGCTCTGCACATCCCTGGGCAATCTGTTCCAATGCCTGACCACCCTAACAGTGAAAAAAAATTTTCTACTGCCCCAATTTCTCGTCTCAGCTCTAAACCAGCTACGCTGGCAGCAGACTGAGGCAGCCAAGAAGCAGCTCGGGCACTGGGAGATGATTCCCCACCGCGCTGGGGGATGCTGGGCTCTGTGGCACCGGGGCAGAGCTGCAGGGCTCCAGGCCAGGGGTACAGGAAAGGTGTCGGTACCGGTAGGCCCGGGCTAGGAGCACAGGGAAGGTGTCGGTGCCGGCGGGCCCCGGGCCAGGAGCACAGGGAAGGTGTCGGTACCGGCGGGCCCCAAGCGAGAGGCACAGGGAGGTGTCGGTACCGGCAGCACCGGCGGGAGGAGGAGCCGGGCCCGGCCCCCGGAGGGGCGGCGCTGCTCGGCCCGGCCGCCCTCCGGAAGCGGCGCGGGGGACGGGCGGTGCGGCGGCCGTGGGTGAGTGAGGGAGGCGAGGGAGGGACCGAGGGACCGGGGGTCACCGTGCCTGCAGGGCGGGCTCGGACACAGCCCGGCGCCGCCTCAGCTGCCACCAGCCGCCGGGAGCTGCCGGGCTCCTGCTCTGGGTGCCGTTCCTGGCCACCGCCACAGCCCCGGCCCTCCCCGCTAAGGAAGGTGCAGCTCCTGAGCGCCATTTGCTTAAGGCTTTTATCCTAATTTTATCCAGCAGCACCTCTGGGGATATTTTCAGGTGTCAGTTCGCACCTGTTTTCCTTGGTTATGCGATGGCATTTCATTCCTGCGTGGGTGGTGGCTGGTTGGTATTTGCGTCACGTATAGGAGCAATTGTAAGTGTACAAGAATAATAAAGTAATTTTAAAATTAGGTTTTAATATGTAGTGACCCTTTCAGGTCAAGCAATAGTCATAGTTATACAGTGAAAACTACTAATGTCTTTTGGTGGTTCCTACCTGAAGAAAACCTAAGAACTGTACAAGCTAAAAATACAGCTTTTATCTAAGGAGCAGGCCCTGCAGAAGGCTCCGAGTCTGCAGATCCGTTGCTGATCGTGCTCTTAAGAAACTGGGGCAAAGGCTGCTTTACCCCATTTTTGTAAATGTTTCTAAAACATGATGTGGTGAAAGGTTATGTTTACTGGCGTTTGTTCTCATGGAAGCTGTACAGTGGACCTCATCTAGTAAAACGCCAGAGAGAAATCAAGCAGCAGAAAATAAAATTAGCCCATTAAACTTGGGAGTGCCATTCACCTTACATGTTATTTTCTGTGTTTCATAAGTGTTGTGCTTTTGCTTTGCTGCCTCTTTCAGGGAAGACTGACTCTTCACCTTGGTAGGATTACAAAGCCTGGGTTACTTACAAATGCTCTTCACAGGGAACAACCTGGAAGTCATCAAATTATAGATCCATCTATTCCACTTCATCTGTAGTTCTTAGTATTGTTACTGTGGAGCATGTGGTACAAAAGGGAAGTGCAAAAATGAAAGAGTAAAATGCTTTGAAAATGCAGCCAGGAGACACTTTTCTCTGAGGGAGAAATATAGATTACTTTTAAGAACTAATCAAGCATGTCTTATTTTTGATGATTTTAAATTCTCTATTAAAAACCTAATTTCAGTAGTGCAAGAAAATACATCCAACTTTATGACCCTTCTATGGGCATTTGAGGACTGTGGGCTCAGTTTCATTTGGGCATACTCAAAAGAGACAGTAAAATAGTTCTGTACTCTGCTGAACATTAGCTACTGTTGTAGTACATAGAACTAGCAGATTCCAGTGAATAATGGTTTTTAGCTGTGTTTTAGACTGCACCTAAACAATAGTTTTGGATGAGTTGAGAAGCACTTGAGATCACTGTGGTAACTGACAGATGTTATTTATGATGCTTCATTTGTGAATATGAAATACATAACAAATGGCTTCCTTTTTCAAAGCCTGCTACTGGGAGTTCTTAAGGGTAAAACAGTTTTAAGCCAAATTGTGAACTGATTGTTTCTAATCAACCAAATGATGGTGGAGCCCCATGAAAAGAACATACACAATCTATCATGTTTGGGTCTCCTGAAAGTCCCTCTAAATGCTACCTTATGCTGGCATGTATCCACTCAGGCTTTTAACAGATCCTTCAAATGAGCAAAACAACACACTGTGCTGTCTAACAGAGTACTGTAGCACAGAACAAGAATGTTAGTTACTTTAATGTCATTTCCAAATTAGAGGTGCCATTTGGAGCAGAACGCTTAATTACAGGATGTTTGTGGTTCTTGACAAGCTGGTTTGTGTGTATTAGGCATAAGTTGGACAGCAAACTGGAAGCATTACAGAAATAGGAGATTGTTGCTATCATGTCATCCTTGGTAACTGTTGTCTTATTGAGTAGGAATAAGCAAACTAGAATTTATAAAAGCTCATTATCCAGAGAGCAGTCTTCACTGTCTCCAATCTAGAGCACAGGATTTCTCCCCCATTCCTGCAGACCTTGTTGCATAGTGTGTATATTCTGGCTTGTATTCTCCTCAAAAAGAAAATCAGAAAGCAAGTGTTGTACCACAACTTAGCCTTTTCTATATGAACTCTTTAAACTAGGGCACCTCCTTCATTTCTACGGATGGTTCTGAAGACACATTTTCTGCAGAAATGGAAATTGAAAATCAGCTTTTGATCTAGCTTTGGACTTGCTGTAGGATCAAGTTGCAAGTGGAAGTCAGTGCTGGCCTAATCTTTTTCACCTTCTCCTCTCCTTGGTGTGTGGGGACTCAGCTGAGCTGAGCACATGTGCTTTGCAGCCCCAGCTCTGCAATGTGCTCATCCCATCCCTGTGGCTGCAGCAGCAGCTTTTATATGAGTATGAGCTCGAGAGAAAGGTACCTGCATGAAGACTTCTTGATTGAATGTTTATGTATTTACAACATCCATGACAGCCTCTCGTCAGTTTTTTTCCTCTTAGTGTTTTGTTAATTATTGTAAATTTCAGAATATCCAAATTTGAGTCTGACTTTCATTATGCTTTTATTTAAGAATTTAAGGGTAATATCCACAACAGGTGTTTCAAGTGCAATGTCAGCTTTAATCAAAGAAGGTACCAAAATACATTGCTTGCCTCCTTTGCCAGTTAAGTGTTGCTGCTGTTTTAAAGGGGTAGCTCTGTTTTATCTGCCTTAAACACTTCTGTCTAAAAAAAAAAAAAAAGGTGGAGCCTGAGATAAAAAATGCTGGTTTGGTATTTGGGGTTAAGAAAAGCATAAATGTAACTTTAAGAACTATAGTAAAATCAAGCAAGGTTCATGGGGTGACAAAAAGCATTCTGTCAAAGCAGTAGTACCTAATCATAATGACTGGGGATTCTAGAAAGATACTGAAGTATTCAAAATACTTGTCCTTCTAGATAATTGTGATGAGTACTGCAAACTTACTATGCAGCTGTTTTCTGACTGGCAGTTTTTGTTTAATTTTTATGCTGGCCAGTAACTTGCATGAACAGCTGGACCCATTTGATTATTTGAAGGGAACTGAATAAATCAGGCAATGAGCATGAAACCTGTTTATTAAAATATTGGTTTTATGAGTGATTAATTGCAAACAGTTTTCTATCAAGTAATCCATTTAATTATCTGGCAAGGCACTTAGCAGCCGTATCTCCATAGTAAGCAAGAGTAGTCAGTGACAGTTGTCATTAAAATTGTATTTTATATCCCTGCTTTCACCAAGTGAGCTGCTTTGCACTTTGCCAGAAATAAAAGTTTTTAGGATTCCCTGGCATACTCCCAAGTAGTGCTGTAGGTGGGAACCTCTAAACCCATAGATTTGAAGGTGATCTCTTCTGGGCTGTGAGTGTTGTTTCTGAAATAATCTGTATGTAGAAGATCCAAGTCTTCCAGTACTGGCAGTTCAAATCCAGCAATAGCAGTCTGAGAAGGGGCATATCACCTTCTCAAAAGTGGTTACAGTTTCTCTATAAAGCTGGCTATGTTCTTTTTAAAGACCTGGCTAGTAAATCAGTTATCCAAAATTCAAGACTGCATCTTCATTTTATGGTGAATTTCTAATGCAGTTATTTTGGGATTGACTTGATAGAGGCAAAGAAAGCCAGCAGTGTGTAATTGTGTAACCTGTTTAACACAGAATAGTTGGGATAGCTCTGCTATTGCTGCTTTTAGCTCATGGATTATGAGTCAACTTGGGAGGGAAATTCCTTTTGTCAGCGAACAGAATTTAAAATACTTTGAGGTGTATTTATATATATACAGACACACACACGCTCCTGTGCACTAATTTTCTTGTCAAGCATGTCAGGAGTGTTGCACCTCTTTGTGAGTTATTTCATGTCCTGCAGCAGAAGAGTCTCTTTGGAGATATTGGCTACAAGACTGAACTTATTGTGCTCTGGCAACAACAGCAGGCTGGTTGTGGTGCTGAACTGTGGCTTAACAGGAGCCAGCAGCTATGGGCAAGTTGTTAATTTAAAAATAAAATCTGTATAAATGCTTCACTTGCAGCTCTGTTTTTGGTAATGTGAATGTAGTCAAGATGATCCATGTCCTGATACCTCTTATGACAAATTATGTAGCAATTAAAGGGCAAGAGAGACCCTTTCCACATATCTTGAAAGTAAGGTTAAAAATCCTGGGTTTTGTACAGAAGTTTTTTCAGTTGTTGAGTCCCTCAGATGGCCTTAGAGTTGTGGTGTTGAATTCTGCCTCCCTCTCCCCTTGACTTGCCTTGAAAGTCCTTGCATGGCAAAAGCTCTCAGTAAAAATAAAAATGGCTGTGTACCATTGGGCATTGGTGGCATTCTGATAATTGTTTGAGCAGCCTCAAAAAGTAAAGATCAGACTGCAGGTTTATTACCAGAAAAATGTTAATTGGACAACACAAAATATTTGAAAGCTGTTTTGTTGGTTTGAAATGGAAAGCACATTTGTCATTCCATCTGCATGGCCAGAATTTTAAATATAGCACAAGTGCTGGAAACTCCTCATCAAAATGTAAACTCTGGACACAGAATATCCCATGTGTTTCTGTTTGTTCCTGACCTTTTACCCAACGCTAAACAATAATAATTTCTCCTGAACATTGATAGTAGCTTGGCCTAAGTTATACTTTATTTGCAGGTCTGTGAGTGTCTTTAATGAGGCTTTTTCTGTCTTCTGCAACAGTTTGAGTCTTATTTTCTCCTTTATTCTAAAAGAAGCATTTTGCCTTCCTTAAGAGAGGGGAAAAAAGTAAAGGTGCTTTGTTAGTAATGAGCAGAAAATTGCATAACAGTGTTTTTTTCATGTTTTGCTAGCACTCTACACTCTGTCAATATTTTCTTGATGCAGGTTTTTTCTCTAAAAATCTGAACTAGCCAGCCATAAATTTGAAAGAACTACGTAAGAATTTGATTAGTAAACCAGTCTTTAGAACTATTCTGTTTTGGAAGTTGTATTTTATTTATGTATTTGTATTGTGAGCTATTAGTCAGTACATTGCAATCCTTAAGCTCTAGCACAGCAGCAAGTTTCTCTTTTTATAATTTGCAGTGTAATTGATAATCTTTATTACCATTTTAGGCTATTACAGAATGACCTTGTATTGAGCCTTTGTGGAAGAAACAAGATTTAAACATCAGATCTTCAATGTGCATCCTTCTATTCAAATTTGACCCACGGCCAGTTTCAAAAAATGCATACAGGTAAGATGGTTGTAGTTAAAACAGACCTGCTTCTGTAATATTTTACACAATTCCTTTTTGTACCCAGTGTGTGAATTACAAACTCAAATTAATATTATGTGTTCAGCTGTGCTTCTGTAGTGTTTAACTTCATGGCTTTCCCCATTGGAGGAGTTACTGGAGCCTTTTTAGAACCCTTTGGTTTTAGGCTATATCAGAAGTCTTGAAGTTTCTAATCAAGGACCTTTTGCTTGTGATCTGTTGTGCTGTGTAAGTCCCTTAGATATTGTACTCCAGTGTTTGGAAGTGCTGCCTTCTACTTTATTATTCAAACTAAGTGGAATCCTGTTTGTTGGGCATCACAGTTGTAGCTGTCCCCTGCTTTCAGTGTGATAGATCTGTTTAAGGCTTCCAGTTTGCAACCAAGGAACTTCTAGGAAGTGTCCTAGCCACTGCTTGCAATTAAAACTGTAGGCAATAAACTAAGTCGTGTATGAAATGTTTAGGCAAAAACTGAAGAAAAAATAAGCTTGCAGGCTTCTAGGTCAGTTTCTAAGAATTTCTCGATGTCATGCAGGTGAATTTCCAAAGTATTAAACATCCTGTAATCATCTTCTCTCTCATTGTAGCCTGTCCTCTTTAAATTTCATCTCCAACATCAGTATCTTTGAGTTCACTGAGTTTGTAATAAAAAGACAGCAAGCACTTCAGGCTGTAAACAGACTGTGAGGTTTATTGCTGTGTTTATATGTACTGTATAGGTTCCATATTACTTTGTAGGGTACAAGTATTGGTATTCACCCAGAAACCATCAGTCAGTCTGCTCAGTAGATGGTTGTGCCTTTCACTGACTTCTTTTCTTGTCCTCTTGGATTAAGTAGCAGATGCCATTCTACAGAAAGAGAGGAAATGAGAATGGAAACCTCAGTTGTCCAGAGTGCATTCCTTTCTGCATCTGGAGCCTGCCTGAAAAGGGATTTTGTTTATGATGTGACTGGTGCTGAATTAATATGTCCATTTATTTGGTCTGACTCTCTTTGTGTTGGTAGTTAGCAAAAGACAGATTCATCAATTTGATGCCCCTTGGGAAAATCCTTTGGATCTAAACTGCAGTTGCTTGCCAAGTGAACTTTCTGCCATGATCAATATTTAAAAGTAGAACTTAGAGTAGTGTGCTATAAAAAATTGCATCAAGATTGAAGTTCTTAATTTATATCAGAGAACAACTTGCTGTCAGCATCAGAATAGGACAAAACTTTTGAGATGTTGGTCCAAATTCAGGAGTATTTAATTGTGTTTAACTTTCTCTATATCTTTTGTTAAGCAGTGCTTGCTCTATACCTGACATAAATCACCCTGGGCTACCTGTTAGGGTGGTAAATCCCAGGCCATTGGACCAAGTGAGACCTCTCTCTCTACAAGTTCTTGCTAAGAGTGATTTTTCTTGACACTTCAGGCATCACTGTGCTGTAGCTCTGTTTATTTCATGGTGAGGTGTTGGAACAGTTTTCCCAACTAAAAGGGGATTCCTGTACCTGCAGACACGAATTTCTTTGTCCATCACAAACCAGGCAATTAAACTTCCCTCACTGTTCTCTGCTTTGCATTTCCAACTGAAAGAAAGTGTCAGTAATAGGAATTAGAAGTTTATAAGACAAACAGCTTGTCATTGACTGAGTTTACTGGCTAGAAGAAAATAGCCAAGCTAAAACCTGTTCTCTGTAAAACTTGGGAGAATTTTCCATCCAGGTAGACTCTGGTTTCTAGAGCAACATATTGGTCAATTTTCTTGACCATCTAATTAAGCACAGAGCTCATTCTTGTGACACACTAACAAATCCATCTGCCTGTAGCTTTGCTGCTGGTTCTGTTTTCCCTCTTGGGGCTTGTTTGTGGTAAAGTTTAGTGCAGTGTAACAAGCACTTTAGTGTAGTCCATTATTACTGTCAGAGGTAATATGCTGCCTTTACATCCTTCTGAATAGTACTGTGTGCATCTTACAAATAAATTAATGTTTCAAGCTTCAAAGCTATAATCACAGGCTCTTTTCTGGAGCTGAATTGCATTGTAGGAAATTGCTTTAATGGAATGATTTCTCATGTTTTCATTTCTCTCAATATTAAAATAAATCTTTATATGTAAATCCTAATACAGTTGAATTATTTCAGCTATAAAAATAGCTGAATAGGCTTTTTGCAATTTATTAGAAGATGGGGGTCACTTAATATTGTTCCTTTTCACTATAATTATGTTTCATAAATGACAAAATAAAGATGTTTTTATTACTATGTTTTTGTATACTAGCCTTGTGCTAAATTTAGGGTTCTGCATTAAACTTGAGATGGGGAATATTCAATCACACAAAAAAGACTTTGCTTATTTTTAGTATTTAGATACCATAAACAAATAGTAACTATGGAGTTTAATCTAATAGAAACTATGTAGTTTCATGTCAAGAATTATTGAAGGCAAAGTATAATTGAAGCTTCAGGAGATGAGAAGTGCACTTAAATATTTTTTTAAAGTAGAGATACTCATTTAAATAAGAATCTGTGAAAGGAGGCTGCATCCTGTTGATGGAGCATGTTGAAGTAAGATGACAGAAATTTGGTAAACCAACAGAAAGCCTATAGCTCAAAGACTAGGATCAGCTGGAAGAAGAGAAATTATGTAATTTTGAAAGGAACAATATTATATTTGCATTGGAAAGATAAAATTGTACATACAGTTTGCTTTCCAACAGATGTTATCTTTGTTAGGCAAAATACTAAGCACTTACCTTACAGAAAGGATGCCATTGAAGTGTCAGGTTTTTCTAGTTTCTCTATGGTTCATTATGATTCTTTTTCTGTAGTATTTCTAATGTGCAACTTGTACCTTGCAGTCCTCTTTTAAAACACTGTATTAGGGAAGAGATGAATTTGCAGGAAAGTTCAGAAACCTGCAGAAAATGTAAGTACATCTGAATGCCAAACAAAGTAATGAGATGTCATTGGAATTGAGTCTCGTGTGTTGTGGCTGAAAATTAGAATTAAAATTGTATGGTCTGTCTTCAGTTCCAGTAGCAAACTTGTCTTTGGCTGTGCAGCTGTAATTGAGATGCAGCTGGCAGGAGGAACTGACAGTGAAGAAGATAACTGAGGCTAAGAAAAACTGGTAAAGAAAATCTGCAGGTTTTTGAAAGATAGCATTTCATTAAAATTAAATTAAGCAACATAGCTGGAGAGAAGGGGGAGCATTCACTGTCTCACAGCTGAAATAAAGGCAAGTCATGTTGTGGGTACTGATGAGCAGGGCTTTGGGAGCTGCCCTGGAGCTGTGCAGGTCTGCCTGCAGTCCCCTGCTGCCCTCAGCCTCCACAGAGGGCCTGCCTGGGGTCTTCTACCTTTACTTGGATCCATTACCTGCTCCTCAGGTGAGGATGTTCAACCAACAAAAAACACTTTTAAAAAAATAATTTCAAAATAATAATAATTATTTTCTTTAATTAAGCTGTAACTGTGCTGAGGAATCTTAAGGTTGTTAATGCAATCTGAATTCAGTGTCTTCTTTTATAAGAATTATTTTTTTGAAAGCCCCACTTGCATCATTCACTCACCAAGAGGGACTTGCTGAGTGTCTCTCGACAGTGAGAGAGAAGGCTGCTGTCAGATGTCAGTCCAACTTTAACACTGAGTGACAAAGGTGAGGTGGGAGATAAAGGATAGTTTCATGCTTGAAATGAGTTAATGCTCTGGAAAAAATTGGATTCTGCTCCTGCCTGTACTGTGAAGTTCCAATTTGTAAGTAATAGTGTCTTTTTTCCTCTTGTGTTCTGCAGGCTTATTCTAGCAGCTAATAGGGATGAATTCTACCACAGACCATCCAAATCGGCCGAGTTCTGGGACAGCAGCAATGAGATCCTTAGTGGTACGTGTGTCTTGCTGTTTTGAGGGGTTTATTATATCAGGGAATCATGGCATGGTTTTTTCATTGTTAGAGTGGTGGTTTTGCCTTTCTAATAAGAAATTTTCTTCTTTATACATCTAAGGAAAACATGTTGTGAGTTTGAAACATTTTTTAATTTTAATGTATTTAATAACCTAACTCTTACTTGTTCCATTAGGTCTGGATATGGAGGAGGGAAAAGAAGGAGGGACATGGCTGGGAATCAGTAAGAAAGGCAAGATGGCAGCCCTGACAAACTATATGCAGCCAAAGATTGATAAAAATGCAAAAGGAAGAGGTATGGAGGAGTTGAAATAAAAAATAAAAAAAGAAGTGGACAAACAAGCCCTGATGTTCTAGTAAAATAGTGATGATTACAATATTAATTTTTTTAACACAGCTTTATGGACAAAAAGAATGTTTATGTGCTGTAAACAAATTTTTTAACTGATGAGTTTGAGTACATATGTGAGGAGCTTGACTTGGATAATGATTTCTTGATCAAGCAGGCATAAGTAAAACAAGATGTAGTGCCTAGAGCTTGAAGTCACATTCATACAAGCTATGCAGCAGCACCATCTCCTCTGCAAAGTAATTCTAATTAACAGGCAGAAAAATTAGCCAAGCACTGAGCTAGTTTTAGAATACAGTAGACTTCTTAAAGTGTATATTCATATTCAAATACCTTTGTCAGGGAATGCAACTTGGATTATGCTGGAGGTAGCCTAAAAGATTCTTCTTCCCCATTGATAAATCAGAGGAGGAGAAATAATAGAAAAACCCTCTTTCAAAGAGGATGCTCAAAACAGCACATGTGTGGGGTTTTTTGAAGTAAAAATAGATTTGTGTGTAACTGTCATATGGTGCTGGATTGGGAATATATTGCAGTGACAAACAATGTTATACAGAGAAACAAATGAACCATGTCATTTATATTTCATTTTGGGATCATATATCAGGGAAGTGAAGCAAGACAAGAATTTGTAAGGTGGGAGGAGACAAAAGGTGCATCCAGTCCAGAATAGTTAGTAAATGTGAATTCTTAGAATTTCACCAAGAGCTTTTGACTGAGTTCTTCAGAGTAAAAGTCCTTGCTCTTAATGTGAACATGGTAGAATGATGTAAGACTTTTAAAGGTTGGTTCATTATTTGGGCTGGTTTTGTGGTTTGGGGTTTTCTTCCACTGTTACAGCCTGTTGGCAACAGGAATCTTTATCTTTCTGTTTGTTTTACCAGGGCTGTCAGAATAGTGAGCACACACATACAAGTTGCTCTATGTACTTCTCTTTCTTAGGTGCTCTTGTAACAAACTTCTTGACTGCAGATCTGGACAGCTACTCTTACTTGAAGAAAGTTTCAGTAGAGGGACATCTTTACAATGGATTTAATTTATTAGCAGCTGACTTGAAGTAAGTCTGTAAAACATCACAGTCAAATATCAGAGGGAGAAAGGTAATAACAGTGCTGTACATAAAAGTCATAGCACCAAAGTGTAACAATGCAAAGCCTGTCACAAACTAAACTTAGAGCTCATGTTTTTGGTAATTGGCATGCAAGGTCCTAATTTTATTGTAGTCTTCCTTTCCTTTGTTATTGTTCATCTTTCAAACACTGGAGAGCTGTCTTGTATTCTAAGCATTGCTTCCCACAAAACTTCTTGCAACTCCCTGATAGGCTGTAGGCAGTCTTTGCCCTGGAGGCTCTGGGGTTTGTATTTTGAGAAGACAAAACCTCAGCTCATAGTTTCTCAGACACCTTTTTTTCTCTGAGAGTTGACATGCTGCAGCAGGATTAGAACAGCTGAAAGCTTTCAAGCTATTACTCCTGTCAGTGTGTCTGTGTCATTAATCTTTCCTTAAACATTAAAAATCATCACAAGACAAATAAACATTAAGTTTCTGTAGCTGAGAAAGGATGTTGGATACTTAATTATAATTTAGTGTGATTGGCACAGTCCTTTCCACTGCTTGTGCATGTGTCTGTGCACAAGTACATCTGCTGCTTTGCCTTCTGCCTGATGGGGAGGAATGGAAATCCAGGGCTGAGGCATCTCCAGGCCTGTGTCAGTTCCCAGCTGGATGCACACTGCATGCCTGGGAGCACAGCTGAACTGCCAGGGGCACACTGCTGCTTTGGCACACTTGTGCAGAAGCATTAATCTTGTCAGACAACCTGATGGTGCAGGGCCTTCTCCCACTCAGCTTTTCTGCATGCTTCTGGGAATGCACTTAAAGCAGAAGGCCAGACTGTTTAGTGTTTTCAGTGGAAAGCATTTCTAGCACCCTCTCACTAACTGGCCTTGTATTTACATTTTTCACTTTCTGTATTAGACCACTTTCAGCTGATGGCCAAAGCTTACGAGTCAGTTCTGTGAAGGTACCATGAGTGTATTTCTGCTTGGTGGGCCTGTTTAGAAATAAATATATAGGTCATGTTTCCAGAAATTCAATCCAGTAGATGGCCAGGCAGTTGGAGTGTTTTACTCTCTACTTTATAAAGTTCATCGTCTCACCAGATACTTCCCAAAATTTTTCAGTTGCCTAAATTATTTTTTACCATGGTCAGAGGATTTAACTTTTTGAGCTTTCTGCTGTATGTTGCTGCCTTGCTACGTTGCATAAATTGGAAGGCTGTCTTTTACTGAAAAGGTAACAGAAGAAATAGATGTTTTCAAGAAAATACCATATTCAAGGTGTGACCTAGCAAGCAGTAAGTTTGAGTTTCTTCCTTTTAGTGTAGGAAAAGAGAATAGTCATAATGGCTGCTAGTACGATGATATTAAAGTAGGTTTGATTGATTTTATTTAAGGCAATCATTCCTGTGTTGGGTTTGTTTATTCCTCCATGCTGGGGTGATAGAGAGTTGTATGCTCAATTGAATAGTCTTTCCATGGTGATACAGGTCATAATTCCTTGTTGAGTATCACTCTGAAAGCTCTGTGTGTTGATTAACTTCTCTGCTTTGACATGTCCTTAGCCGTGGATACTCTGATGAAATGAAATTCTTGGCAAGCTAATGATGCAGAGCAATTTCAATAATATTTGTAAACTTGTCATTTTAGGAAATTAGAATTACTCCAAAGAGAAATGTGGTATGTGAACGGGAGCTACTTCTCTGTGTAAATAGAAAATGGTGTTGTAGTTGATGCTATTTTGTTGGGCCGTGTTACTGTTCAAAACAAAGATTGAGGACTGTCCTTAATGTGTTCTTCCATTGTGTAACAAATAGTGATGGGCTCTGTTAGAGTGTGTGAAATGGAGGGGAAACTCAGACTGAAAGTGTAAATGAAGCACTGGTGGGAAGGGGTGTACCTGAGCACATTCTGCTGAGTTTAAGCAGCATATTTAGAGAGATTTACAATGTTTGAATCTTCAGGTACACGTTTCAGAAAAAGAAATTTTATCTTCTCTCAGTATGATTATGATGACAGTATGCTAGATGACAGGTGCAGTAATACAAGAAAGGGAGCTGGAAACAGCTATACAGATTATAAAATCTCATTGTTCATTTCCACAGCTTAGTGTGACTCTGATTTTTAACATGCATGGATTTTGACACTTTCAGTGTAATAATCTATTTACTCTGTGGCATCTCTTTATATCAATTTAAACACTATTGATTTGTTGTTTTAAGAAAATTACTTAGTACTTTTATTTTTCTGATTTTTCAGTTTATCATCTTGGGTGTACCTGCTGAGTATGAGAGTCATGAATATTTATTCAGTTCTGCTTTATGCTAAACATACTTTCATGTTGAATTATAGCATGTGGCAAACAGTGTCTGTTTGGAATCTTGTGCAGCTGCAAAATTGGCTTCCAGGAAGGCAGTGTTGCCACTCCTCTCATTTTTGCTGTCTGTAGGTCTGATTAGAAAGGAACAAGGTTCTCAGAGGCTGGACTGTTCTGTAAAGTAAATACCTGCTCAATATCTCAATATTCAAGGGGTTTTTGTTCTTTCTCCATTTGTGATAATACCTGAAGGCAGTGAGCTGCTTTTGTTGATGATCAGGACATCATTTCTGTCCTGGGGAAAAACCTGTGTTCAACAAATCTACTGCTACACTTACTCAGCCTTTCATGGGTACCTCAAACTTGTGTCAGGGCTGTTGTGGCAGCATCTCACTTGTGTTCCTTACTGCCAAGTGTGTAATTCAGACTGCCCTGAAGGACAAATTGGCAGCTTCTTGTCACCCACCCAGCAAGTGTAGCCTCTGACAGGCTGTCAGTTAGAGCCCATCTAGTTCATGTGCAATAAGATCCCTGTGGAACAGGAGTGAATCACTTTCTCCATGATGAATAGACAAATTGTGCCTTACAAACAAGTCAGCTGGAGGGGATTACAGAAAATTGCCTTTTGGGTGAACTTGTCTGTTCTCCCATGTCACAGACAGTATTCAGCCCCTGCAGGGAAAATGTACTAAACTATACCATCACCTGCAGGCTGTCATTCAGCATGGTTAATGTGGCCTGGCTGGGTGGGAAGGATTTGATTGCTCTCCAGAGATTGGATTTAGGTGCCTTTTCAAAGTGAGATAGGATCAGAGTGCTGGTATGAAAAGAACATGGATGGTCAAGTCCCTGGGATTGCTCTGTTAGCTCATTTCCTTTTCTTCTCATGCACTTTCTAATTCAGTATCACCTTTGGCAGAGTATACCTGTCTTGCTTCTTGTGGCTCCCTCATGAAAATGAGGTATTTCTGCATAGACCTTCAGTCACTTCCAGTGGATGGATGGGCAGTCCAATGTCAGAAGAAAGAAAAATGCTTCTGAAAAACATTGTTATCTCTTTCCTCTACTGTCAGCTTCTGCCTGGCCCAAAATATTAGGACAGTGGCAAAGAAATGTTTAGACACCAACAACAAAATCAGAGTCTGTTTTAAGGCAGACTTTGTATGCTGTGAGTATCCGGCAGAATTCTTTTCAGCATTTTATTTGATGGTAGGTGGTACATTGGGCTTTACAGTTGGTGGTTTGGTGTTTGCTTGTTTATTTTTAGCTTCAGAACAGAACGAGTTATCTCATGATAGCTCATGAACATTGAAGAAATGAAAATGAATCTGTGAACCATACTACTTATTGGAAACTACTGTACAGCATTTCAACATTGCTGCCAGTTTCATCTTTTGTCTTTGCACAAAAACTACATGCACAGATTATTCATAAAACAATCCAATGTCCTTGTCTGTAGCAGAGTAGAGCTCAGTGCCCAGGGGAGTGATCACTTGGTGATAACCACAGTCTGTGCAGCTTTACTGCCTCACTACTTTTTTCCTTTTTCTTTCATTCTGAGTTTTTGTTGATCATGACTTGGAGCCACCTTGAAGGTGAAGCAGGGCAGGAGTGCAGAAGGACATTGCTTATGTTTCATCAACATTAAGAAGTGATTGTGGCAAACTCTGCATGGCTTTCATGTTGCTGTGAAGCTTCTATTACTACTGAGATTTGTGCTGCCTAGAATATTGCCTAGAACATCTATTATTGCTTACATTTTTTGACAGAATGATGTATCTAAGAGCATAATTTTAGTTTCTTTCTGCTGTCAGCTATGGCTGGGATTTAAAAATATGTCTGTTGGGTCCTATTGTCATCACTTTAATTATGCCTTTATTACTTCTGCAGTGAAATTGCTATCTGTACTTGTAAGGCTGGGAGGGAAGATAATCTTGAGTGCAGGCCAGGGTTTTGAGGCTATTGCTGCGATCAAGCTTACAGTGATTTTTTTTCATCTTGGCTTCTGCTTTGATGTTCAGTTCTGAGTACCTGTAAACAGTAGGAAGGGAATAGGCAGAGCCAAATGATAAAAGAAAGAGTAGCTGACTGGCACAGTGAACTAAATTTTGAAAGTATCCCCATTTCAGAAGTCTCTTGGGAGGCTTTAGTCTCCCTTTGACAGAAGGCAGCAGCAGTGCTGCAGTGGAGGTAAGTGAAAACACTCCTGGGGGAGTGTGCATGCCATAAAATCCCAATGCCCTGAATTAGTGACCCTGCAGTTGCATGTATTCCCTGTCTTCTTGATAAACTCCAGGGGATCTTGTTACTGAATTTGTCAGTGATACAAATCTTGGAAGAGATGCTAGAGGATTATATTCTTTCATGTAAAAAGCTGTTTAGAGGAAGTCAGCAGAGCCAGTTTACTCACTATGCAGTCTCATCTCTGACAGGCCTTGTCTTACAGCTGTGTTCCACAGCTTCCTTGGGCCAGTTGTCCACCTTTCCATCTAACACCGTGAGACTTCAGGTTATAACAATTGCTCTGATCTTTTCACAGACCTTCTACAGCAGGTATTTGAAAACAGAATAGTTAATGCACCAGTACAGTAGTTTGTGTGATTTCTGATGTCTTAACTTAGGACACCTAAGATGGGCTGTTGTCTGTGAAGAGTTTGGGTGGTCAGTAAGTCTTGACATCAGCATAAATAAATTTGGACAAGGATCTTAAGGATGAGAAGAAAAAGATAAGGAAAATAAGCGTCTTTTAAGCCACTAGAGGAAAGTTCAGAAATATTACACGTTTCTTTTAAAAGTCGATGAACTGCAAATTGAGTAACTGATGTTATCATAGCTGATGTTATGTCTTATATTATATATAACAATAAAAATAGTGTACACAATATGCTTGCTATGATTGCTGTCTTCTGCCTCTGCTGAAAAACTCGATCTTTCTGTGTGGTATCAGACAGCTCCTTGGGTTTGGGGGGAGGAAGAGTAGTGCACAGGGAAAGGCACTTCTATTTTTGCTTTATGGGGACTTTTTCCATATTCCTCTTCTTGACTCCTCTGACTTCTATAATTAATAAGTTAATATTTCCTTCTTCATTTGGCTGTCTTGCAAAGGACACTGTAGAATGTCTTTCATAATGGCTTTTCAAGAAGAATATAAACAGCTAAATCAAGACTGTTTTGCTTGTTATTAAGGTTTGAGTAGCGGATGCTAAGTTATGCAGAGCAATTTAAGTTCCAGTACATCATTAATGAGATTGCATTCTATATACTCTGATTTGCATCAGCACAGAGATACTCCTTTTTATCTTAGGAAAAAAATGAGGAGTTGGAAATAGCTTCTCTTCTGTATTATGCTTTGTGCTACTTAATCCAAATTCAGTCTTAACTGCAAATTTTGTGTTTGGAGGTTTTTTGTTTGTTTTGTTTTTTTGTTTGGTTGTTTTTCTTTTTTTCCAATTTGGAAACTGTCTGCTGTCTAAGGAGCTGGAGCTTGAGAGACAAATTAAAAATTGAACTATGATGAGAATGTGTTTGTTGGTAACTGTGAGCAAGTAAATCACTAGGGGGAAATACAGAATTAGATCTCATTGCTGTATTCTGGCAAATTAAAAAAAAAAAAAAAAGCCAAACCCCATCAACTGGAATGATCTGAGGAATCAGGATTCCATGTCAGCTGAGTGAGGGATGCTGAGAGTGAGCCATCTAATGGCAATCCATTTCCCACAGGACACACAAGGCTTATTGATGACTTACTTTCTCTTTTTTTCCCTTATCAGTTGGTTTGGTGTTTGTGTTGTCAGTATCAGTGTGACTGTGTAGATCCCTGCTGTTTGGATATGCTGATACCATCTCTGTCAAATAAGAGTTGTTTGCAATGTTGGAATGTCTCTGAACCTTGTGCAAGACCCTCCCTGAGCACAAGAGAGAGTGAGTGCTGCAGCCAGTGCCTACAATTAGAGATTCAGTGACTACAGGGATCTGAAAACAGCCAAGAAATGCACAAAGGACCCAGCCATGCCCTGCAGCATCGCTGGAAGTAGGCCTGAAATGCACTCCTGCCACCTGAAGTTGCCTACAGCAGTCAGTGTCTTAGAATGCAGGAAGGATTCAAAGAAGTGATGGGGAAAAGGGTACTTGCTGTGATGGACAGTTCCTTTGTTTTCACATGCCCCCTTATCCCAAGCAACTAAATCTCCAGTTAATCAAAACCAGGTTTTTGTCTTTAAGCCTGGCTGCTTCCATGCAGAAGTTACGGGGTTTTACTGAATTTTACTGCAGTTATGTTTAAAAATGATAATGCTACTTCCTGATAATGGTGCAGTGTTTTGAGAGGAGGAAAGTAATAAAACACATCAATGTCTGGTATCATAGGAGCAACAGTGGGAGAAGCATCTTAATGTGCTCAAAGATTGCATGAAATTAAAGCATAATCAAATATAGAAGCTGATGGCTTTTCAAGGAGAAATTTGTATTTATATTTTTCAGTACCACCAAAGGAGATGTAATTTGCTACTATGGAAACAGAGGAGAACCAGAACCTGTTTTCCTAAATGCCGGTAGGTTTTCCTCAGAAAGGTCGGAATATTACTTTTTCTTATGTAGCTCTGTATTGTTCTAGTAATTTAGCTACTTAAGCATTGTCTTCACTGACTTTTTCTTTGCATTCTTTAAAAGAAAATATTACTAAATGTCCTTGAATTCGTATAAGTTTTTGTTAATAACTTGCAGTAAAGAATCAATAGTTCATTAAAAGTTTCTATCCATGCCAGTGTATGTACCCACCTGCAGTGCAATTAGTGGAATCCTGCTTAGGTAATTATGGCAGAAGAACAGAAGTCTGTCTTGAGAGTGGAATTTTCAAAGGGTCTGACCCTAACTTCCATTACCCAGCAGTTTGAAGGTCACAGTATGATTATTCTCCCCAGGGACAGAGCTGGCTTTAAAAAAGACCACAATCTGTCTTATAAGGTGAATTGATGTTAAAATATTTTAAATCTAGTTCTTTGCTAGCTAGCTACAGAGAGCAATGCTCCAGAAGTCACCATCAAAAAGGCAGTTTGAATGGAACCAGGACACATGGAAGGCTCTGAGCAGTGTAACTGACTGGTAACACTTGATGGCAGAGCCTCACTTTGCCTGCTTAGGTTAATGGTCAAAATGTGGCTGCCAGTAGGCAAATTGTTATTGTAGCAATTACAGCATAAATTCTTGGAAACAACTGTTAGATTTTGTACAGCTACAAACATAAAACAGATTTTAATACAGATTTTTTAATTTAAAATCTGGCCATGTTGTAATGACAAACTGAGTCACAAATTCTAGGTATCTGCAGACTGTACCAAAGATGGTTCTGGTCTCTGTGCTTAGACAACAGACTCCTGTGTATGTGGCTGCCTTTAGGAGGAGAGGATGCTTGGTGATCTCTCTTGTCTGGCTTGTGGTGAGAGGGTGCCTCTAAAGAGAAGGGTCCTTCTTGTCATGGAGTGCTGCTTTGCAGTGTTTTTCAAGAGTAAAATCAGAGGCAAAGATAACTTATGATTATTATCCCTACACTGGACAAGACTAGATTGCAGAAATTATAAAATTCTGTTGTGCCTTCATGGTTTAGCAAACCAGAAATTTAAGCTAACTGCTGTGGATGTGAATTAGAGTAGAACTAAAACCAAGTACTGAGCATCAGCATGAGGGGAATGCTTAAGCTCAGCCTAGCACAAGATGGGAGCCTGCTGTATTCTCCTGTTCAGTAATGGGCTTGTGTGTTTATGGCACACCTGGAGGTAAAGGTTAGCTGGGGAGTCACTTAGACTTTATTAAAATTTTTAAAATCTGTAACAACTGAAATCACCAGAATGCACTTTCCAGTTTAATTGGGCTTTTTCATGTGTGTTTGTGTGTAGGAATATATGGATTGAGTAATTCTTTGTTGGATACACCATGGAAGAAACTTCAGTATGGGAAGCAGCTTTTCACAGAAGTGGTCAAGAGAAGTCAAGACCTCACCAAAGAAGACTTGGTGAAGGAGCTCCTTACCGTGATGAATAATCAAGAGCCGTAAGAATGTGATAGCTGGAATTTACTCAAATACAATATGACCCATTTAAAAATATGCATATAAAAACTGTTTTGAAGGGAAAAAGCACTTTACCTTCATATTAATTGAAAGCAGTGTTCTCACAGAGCCTGACTTTCAACAGGATTGATTTTCAAGCAGGAGACACAATTAAGGCTACTGCAATCTTAGACCTCATCAGCTGTGCACTGATTTCTCTGTGCCCTTTTTTTTTAAAGATTGCACTTCTCTTAGTAAGGGCAATGAGTGCATGTCTAGGGATGTGGAAGCTGCTTGCTGTCAGCTTTTTGAAGGCTCACAAGTTTGGTTACTGCACTTAAAGAAAGCACTTATTTTCATAGATCATAAAATTATTTAGATGTGAAGGGACCTTAAAGATCTTCTGGTGCCAACCTCTGTCGTGGACAGGGACACTGTCCACTAGCAGAGGTTGCTCAGAGACCCATCCAACCTGGCCATGAGCACCTTCATGGGATGGGGCACCCACAGCTTCTCTGGGTAACCTGTGCCAGGGCCTCAGTGCCCTCACAGGTGCTGAGCAGGTTTGTGTTAGTAAGTTTTGCTGTTCTGTATTGCTGCTCAGTGTAGAGCAGACAATAGAAGGTGGAGAAGCAGCACCTCAAAGTTCAACCAGCTGCCTTCCTCAGAAGTGTAGTTGTTTCAGGCTAAGTGGGGGAAGGAGAAAAGGAAGGGTGTGTACAATTAAGTGAGGGAAGTTCCAGTCAAGTAAGTTTCAGTCAAGGTAGTCCCCAAGAGATGAGTTTGAGATGTAAGGAAGGTTCCTGCACTCACAACTGATGGCACAGTGAACCTGAGCCCATCAGCTGGATGTTCAGAAGGAAAGGAAGTTGATAGCACTACATTCTGCACACATGGAGTTGGATACAGGAGGTGCTGTGGTCTAAATTCATATCATTGCTCACCATCTGGTAACTTTCATGTTTACCTTGAATTTTATCTGTCTGGGAAGTGATTAGAGTTGAAGCAAAGCTGTTTCTGGTATATAGATTCAATTTCCCAAACTTTACAGCAAATTTTAATGCCAGCATTCATGAATGTGGCATTTTTCAGTGGTTCAAAATAAAGTTTTGTGTAAGAACTCAGACATCTGAGCAATGACTAGTAATTGGGGAGTCTACTAAGCTGTCTTTATAGCTTTTTTCATCTATCTCATCAAGTGATTTTTTAAAAAATTGTTAGACTTTATACTTTTTACTAGTAAGAAGACAAAGATATAAGATACAACATAGTCAAATGGTCTTCCCTTAATGTTCAGTAATTCCATTTGATCTCATCTGAAACCATCTGACTATAAAAGGGAAATATTTACTTACAAAAAGCAATATTTAAACTAAGCCTGTAATCTTTCCAAATCATACTTCAAGATGAAATGATCTTTTCATAATAAATATGAACATGTGGATATGCACTAGCTTTGAACTTTCTTAAAATATCCTGTTTCATATTACTTTATGATCTCTTTGTGTGTGCGCATTGCAGGAATGTAGTGGGTACAGAGGTTGGTTTAATCACAGAATTCCATTCTTTCCTGATGGGTTTTTGTCCTTTACCCCCTCTCTTCTGCTTCAGCCCTGTGATCTCAGGGATGTCCTGGAACTCCTTCCAGATCAAGAGGGATGAATGTGTTAATATTGGAGATTTTTTTTTTTTTTTTAAACTCTTTTCCTACTTTTTCCAGTCAGTTACCAGACCCTGCAATTGAGGACCAAGGCAAGGATTACATCCGCCCCATCCTGAGCAAGTACGCGGCCGTGTGCGTTCGCTGCCCGGGCTACGGAACAAGGTGAAAACAGAGCCAGAAATGAATGTGTACTGATCAAAGCACACCTCAAATCACAATTGGGCTATTGTCAGGTTATGCTCCATAGTGACAGCTTTAATTTTTTTAAAGATATTAATCTGGTATAATTCAGTCATGTGTTTCCTTGGTCAGTATTTGAGTGTCTGGGGTTTGCTGCTGAAGAGCATTTGAAGCTCACACTGTGGTTCATCTTTGATGGAGAACAGGGCACAGCTTTGCCTTGTCCCAGACAAGATAATACAGTTCTCCTGCTTCCCCAGTGTAAGAGCAGATCTGAGCACATCTAACTTTGATCCTACCAGAGATTTGCAGAACACATTTCTCCTCCATGAGCAGGAATCATGTCACCTGTGTTGCTAAATCAGAGTTTTCCTTAGACATTGCATCATAAAATGGATCTGCCATTTTCATACATTAAGAACCTATTGCTCTTGTTCAGGAGAACCTGTATTGCCATTTCTTCCCTAACTGATGCTGCTGTTTTTACTGAGATATTCTCACTCTCTGCTCTGACTATTCCACCAAAACTGCAAGAAGAATAGAGTAATGCAATGCAAATCTTCATTTGATCTTAAGTGGGACAAAATTGCTGGTGAACCCTGTTGCTGGTCTCAAAGTCTGCCAATAGTTTTGTCAGATTGGTCTGTGGCACGGTCCAGCCATAGTATTTCCTCTGTAGAGGTGGGAGCTGATAAGCAGAGTGCTCACTGCTGTAGGTATTTTAAGTTGGTGTCCTGAGAGAGATACTCAGTATTTACAGTGGTTTCTTTGAATGTATTAAAAGAACATTTTAAATATAGGATAATGAAGACTTAACATGGTAACAAAGCACCTTCCTCCCCTTGCTTCACAGATTGGAGTCCAGCCATTTCAAAGGAAACAGGGATAACTTGATAGAAATACTGACCTTCTCCTGCTGAATTGGCACACATTTCAAGTCTCCCTACTGCTATAATTGTATGCTCACATTTACCTTTCCCTTAGCAACAGGCCTTAGTGAATAGAGGTTGTTAACTGGGCCTCACTTTCTTGTGAGGAAATTAAGTGCTTTTTTGTATGAGTGAACAACTGTGAAGTAACTTGGGAAAGGCCACCAGATGAGGATGGTGCAAAATTTCTAGTGTCAGTCACCTTTTTGTGGAAGGATACTGCAGTGTCCATGGAGAAATGACAGCTTAGCCAAGGCAAAGTGGAATAGATGCACAACTGGCATCTGCTTTTACTGAAAACAAATTTCCTCTTTGGAAGGTTCTAGAGAGACACCTTTTTCTTGATCATATATCAATGTCCTGTGATAATAATTAATATACACAATGGATTTGAAAGAAAGGGATGAAGAGAGTACTGGGGTGTCAGTAATCCTCATGGGTACATGTAGGGTGTGAAGAAAATCTTGTTTTATGCTACTTCTTTCTGAATGGAGCACTTTGCACTAAGTTTAAGCTTTTACCATGCTCTCTGCTGTGAGCAGGTTTGTGTGTCAGCTGCTGCAAGTGCAGCAGGGAATCAAAGCAGTGGCGTGACAGAACAGACTGAAAATGCCCATTTGAACTTGTCAGGATGATTTCTGCCCTGCTTGTGTGTTGATGATGTGCTCAGGGGGAAAAAAAAAGGGGATTAAAACATTTGGGAGTGAGGGATAGCAGGCTGGCAGTTCCTGAGATGGAGCCCAGGTGTAACCTTGTGCTGCTGCTGTTGCAGGACGAACACGGTGGTGCTGATCGATTCCGAGGGATGCGTCACTTTCACCGAGCGCAACATGATCAATGCTGATGTCAACCAGTGGCAAACAAGCACCTATGAATTCAAACTGCACAGTTAACAACTTTCCACATGAGTGGTTTGTAATAATAGCAATGAGACAACAAGCCATTAAGCTCTAGTAAATGTTTTGTGCCAGCCTCCACAAACTAAAAATAGCAAGGAAAGCAAAAGTTCAAATAAACTGGTATCATACCCCATCAAGCTCACAAATGCTTTACCAGATGAAAATGCTTTTTTTTTTTTACGTGAAGTAGTAACTTATAATCAGAAATACTTTATTTAATACCACCCTGCTTTCAGGGCAAGGCCATCTTTGTCCAAGACAAAGTCACTGCTTTTTTGTAGGTGTGGATTTTTTAAAAGATGTTATTAGTAGACTTAAACTTGTTTTTAGTTCTAATGGTGGGGAAATAATTGCTGCTTTTACTGTTCTATATGAAGGTTTTACCAAACTTTGCTTTACCTTGAACATATGCTGTTAAGATTGTACAGCTGATGCCAATGTGCATTAGATGAATGTATGTTATCCTGTAGAATTAAGTGCTTTAGTCTCATTTCAGCTTTTCAGTGCCATGGTGCAATGTTCTGCCTGGGGAGGGCAGAGAGGGGGGATTCTTAACATTTGTTTTTCTATAGATAGTACAGCAATAGATCTTATTTCTAAAACTTGATCTGAGAATCAAGATAGGGAATTTAGTTCAGTCTCTGTTCACTTTTACTGAAAGAACCATAGGAGCAGCCTTGCATATCTTTGACCTGAATAAAACTATTTGTGCTGTGATATCCTGTTTCCTGATAGTCTAATTAGCAGTATTGGTTTTGTTATTTTCTTCTCCAGCAAGCAGGTAAGGAATAGGCACCTGTTTGTAAACAGAAGCTGAAGATGAGGTTTTCATGTATTGCCTGTTTTGTACATATAAAATTTTGGACTCATTTCTTTATTGGTAGAACATGTTATAGCCTGGAGTGGATTCCATCTCATGGATTATTAGTAGAAATAGCTGTGTGTTGTAAGGTGATACTGTTGCAGTCTTATATTGCTGAAAAAATTGAATATTAAGAGGTACTTCCTATGTTCTAAGACCTGTGAATTAAAAAGCTATTTAAATGCATGCTTTTTTCAATTATTCAGTGCCAGTGTGGGTAATGGAAGATTCTAGCTAATAACAGGATATTTGAAAACCCCAAGCTATTTTTGTTTCTATTGGTGTTCTGTTTTGACTTTTTTTGAATACTGAATATTAGGTTAGTAATGGATCACCACTATTTTTTTTTCCTTTAGGTAAGCTGACAGTATTTTCACAAGCCTCTGATTTTAATTAATTATTGCAAAGTAGTCAGATTTTTTATACTCTTTGGAAGATGTGCAGCTGTGTTTCTGTACTCAAGCTGATGTATTTTGGCATTCTCACGTGTGTGTGTAATAGAGGCAGCAGTAAATGAGACTTTCCATTGAGGTGAAGTACTGTGAAAGGCCATTCCCAGATTTGTATTTGTCAGGAAATGCTAAAGCAGCATTTAGTTAAATCTCTTCTTTATATTTGCATATTTAAATAGGTTCTAGATACCAGGACTGCTTGCATGGCTAGTCACAGGTTGTGGATTCACTTCTGTATAAATGACTTTTTGACCACCTTGATTGCAAGACAATCAACAATTGTGTTGGGTTGTACATGGTTTAGAACTCAAAGCCTTCTGAGCTGCAGGAAATGGTCAGCCCTTTTTAAATTTTTGATGACTCCTTAAACCCTATATTTTTATGGCTAAAAATGTCAACTGTTATTTTTAGATGCCAAGTAGCTAAAGCTGTCTTAAATTTGAGTTTAACACATGCATATCTAGAAACAAAGCCCTGCCTCAACAGCTTGCTCTGAGAGTTTGCATAGCAAACTTTTTTATATCCACTTACAAATAGTGGATATTTAAACATGACATTCTCTTTGAAGACATCATAACGACAAGCAAAATGCATGCAGTATCATGCTAAAAGCACTTGTAAACTTCAGTTTATGGCAGTCCTGTAATAATGAAAATTTATTCTTAGTTTTTACACATAGGCAAAGAGTCAGACCTTAGATGTAAATATGGATTTATAATAGTGTATTTTGATATGCTTGAATCAAAATTTTAAATCTGAGATTTGCTTTTTCTGGCAATTAAAATAAACAGGAAAGAGCCCAAACCTTGGATGATGTTTTTATCTCATCAGAATAGCTAATAAAGAGAGGTTCTTTAACTTCTTTGGAGGCTTTTGTGAGAGTTTTGTCATTGGCTTCAGTGGAAACAGGATCAGGACTGCTGTGCAGATATATCAAGTGGTGCTTGTCCATACAAGTGATAAGGTATTTGTGAAGTGCATGATCTACTCTGTCCAAAGCAGAGTTGCAATGAATCCACTGGAAAAAGGATCCTGTACCTACAGATAACAAAGAAAGTGTTTTATTTTTATAAAAGTATTTTTAATAATAAAAGGGAATTTTAAATACCAGTTTTAAAGGATATAAAGGAGAAAGGTGTATATAGGAAACTACTGCATGGCATTTTATTAAGTTTGCTTATAAATGTCATCTCTTCAAAGTCATACATTTGCAAGAGGTTTTTGTTTTCCTGATTTTTTTTTCTATTGGAATGGTAGTGGAAGAAATTTTAAAATGTGTAAAACCTCAGCTATGTTTTTTTGCTTAAAATTGTGTCATAATTGTTGTTTACATGTGTGTTCAAAACTAGAATCAGAATAAAGTCAAGCTGGTGACCAGTCTTTGTTGGCATTAGTACATTGTGCATTTTTGCACATATGTTTTTGTTCATTTGCCTGTAATTTGGTGTGATGACAATGAAGTTAAATCTTTAATGCCATATTAATGATGACAGAACTGTAATTTAAGTTCTGTTTCTGGTACTTAATTCCATTTTAAGAGTGCTGTATTTTTTCTGGCGTTTTTATGTTGTTGTGGGTATTTCATATTTCTGTGCTATTGTACGGTTGTCTTATATAGGTAAGAAATTGGAAAATATTTGAAAGGTAGGAAAGAGAAAAATCAGTGCTTCCTTAGGGAAATGTGGATCCTCACAAAATTCTACTGGAGGATGGGAATCCATGTTCAGTGTGGAAAAGGTTGGGATCCTTGGCAGACCTGAGGCTCCACTGTTACACTGAGTAGAGGCTGCATTAATGTTCTGCTGTTCTGGCCCCTGCAGTGGAGGTGCAATTATCTCATCTCCCTTGGAGTAGCTTAATAAAACACACCTGAACAGAGCAGAGGAGGAGTTGGCCTTTGTTCCTCACTCTGGTCAAAGCTTAATTGATACTTGTTGTTACAAATTAAACACACCAAACTAAATAATAAGATATAATATTGATAGGACTTGGAATAGTTTTGGTAATATCATAAGGAATTAAGTAATTTTGGAATGAATCTACGAAATACTAAGAAGTAATAAGGCAACAATTAAATAATTTCACATTTCAATTTTAGCCTGTAGAATTTAATGCACATTTATGGCTTAGCAATCATCCGTATTTATATGGAATATTAGCTAGTAGGAGTTAGTTTTATTTCATTCAGATTGATGTACAGGACATGGCTGATGTTCTTCATCTGATTCATTTTCTGCAGAGAAGTCTTGGTGATAGCTTCTAAGGATCTGGGAAATAGTCTTGACTTGGTGAAAATAGAATCAGTACTGCAATCAGCTGGAGAGGCATGAATTGTGAGAATTACAAAACCCATCAGTGTGACTCATGCTGCAAAATGTAGGTTAAGGTGAACAGAGTAAAGAAATGTTGAATATATTTCATATATATATATGTAAATTATCTCTGTAGCATTGTGTATCAAGAACTTAGAAGCTGAATGAGAAAGAAAAGTATCATATTTACATGCTTAAATTTACCATATCTTTTAAAACAGAAGACATAAGCACTGAACCTAAGATCACAGATGAGGGAGAAATAATAAATATTATAATACTAAGCAGGATAACCAAAAATGACAATGCATATATCACACACAACATGAATGAGAAAAAAGCAGTATCTCTGCTGATGCACATTAAATTTTTGTGTCTTTGTACTAGAAAGATAAATGGAGAAAAATAAATGAAAGCTAAATGCAGATTGGAAGATGGAGAAAGGAAGGGGAAAACAGAACACAGAATGATGTTCTGGTTTATGATCTTGTTCTCTTTGAGGCCACTGAGAATGACAGTGCCCACTAAGGCACTCAGGTGCCTTCCAGCTTCCCTCTGGTGATTCAGGAGCATTTTCTCACTTGACACACAGAGCCAGCCCTGGGCAGTAACTTGCCAGACTGACTAAACACATTGCTTGCTTCTGTTCTGTGGAGAAAACCACATCACTTCTCAGATGTTAATTAACATATATTAAATAATAAACTGGAAAATATGTGGGGCCAGCAGTGTCTCTTCTTGTGGTACAGCATTATAATTAGTGTTCAATGATTGAGGTTTTTGCCTCCGTTAAATGAATGTACTCTTCCAAGAAGAAGGTGAATGAGAAACCTCAGGGATTTTTTTCTTTCCCTGTGCTATCTCTGCTATCTCTGCTGTCAATAGCTACTCAAAATAACTATGTAAAACCACATCTTAGTCAGATGCATTATCCATCTCCTGTTTCCCATGTCTCACTGGAATGACTGGCATTTAGATAGAAATTAACTGTCCTCTCAATTACAGATGGGTCTGCATTATCACCCTGCTTTGATTAGTGCCCTTACATGCTTTTCCTGATTGTCCCTGTCACTGTGCCTTGGCTCACATTTCAGGGCAGCCTCAGGTGCCAGGGTCTAGGCTGGTTTCAGATGGAGCAAAAGAGGTAAGTGTGCTTGAGGAATGCACCAAGTGTTCTCCAACAGGTAATGAGCTTACCCTGAGTATAACTGTCTGAAATGCACCTCATGTGACAATTTAAATTCTCTGCACCGGTTGTTTTGCTGCATAAATCTTCATATGTTGGCCTGTTGTACTTCTAGATGTAGCATGTGTTGTATCACTGTCTTTGCAATATGGCAGTTGCAAATTTTTCTGTTTTCTTTAGCAATATATTGTGCCAGTCAAGTCTGAGCTCTCTCTTGTAATGTGCATGAGTTTAGACTGGCAGAGAAATCCTGGGATGGAGCTGCATTAAAAACAACCCTAGCAGCACAACTGTGTTTTCAGAACTGTAATTTATTTGGCCTCTGTCAGGGAAAACAAGGTTCTGACATTTATGGTTTTACTTATATAAGTGCAACTACACCTGGATTTTTGACAGCCAAAGATCACGCTCCTGACTGAGGTCTGTGTGCTGGCCGCAGTGCAGGGAGGAGTCCAGGCTGAGGGATTGCAGCAGCAGCTTCTTAGCTGGGGTTCACACCAAGTGTGCTTTGTTAAAACAGCTTTGAGTTACAAACATCATGGGGTATGATGGCTCACAAGAAAAATTACCATGCAGCAGCAGCTGGGGAGAGGCCAGAATGTCTGAAGTAGCTGTCAGTGCAGTGCTACCACAACTCTGTGGAGTGACTGAGGTTGACTTGCAGGGTGTTTAACTGGTGGAGATGCACCATGTGCAAACAGCCACGGGGCTGACTCAGAGGATGTTTTTTCTTTTAAGTTTATAAAGGGCAGATAAATATTGCCTACTTCAGCACAGTGTTCTGAACTATTTGAATGACAGGACCTATAGAAAGCAAAGTTTGAAGACTGCTATTCTGTCCCAGATAGATATTATTTCTTTTTCTCTAATATTCCCCCTAGATAAATTGAGTGTATTTAGGAATGCAGGATCTTCAGCCATAGGAATAGGTTTGTTTTATATATGAAGAATAAGTAAAGGAAGCCTCGGTCACTGTAGGGTAGCACCAGCCCAGGTGCAGGTGCAATTGAACAGAATGTTCTTTCTGCATGGCTGTGCAGCCCAGATTGTCATGTGAAGGTAACTTGATTTTGGCCTTGTTTTTTTCTTGTTTTAACTTCCAGATTTCAATGTAAAGCTGTTACTTTTGATTTGACCATTTGGACATCATACCCCTCTTTAAGTAAAACTGTCTCTAGAAAAATGTTTGCATTATTGGGAAATTTCTGCCAGCAGTGTGAAACTTGGGAGAACCATTTGGCTGAAGTATTTCCAACAGGAAAATCAGGAGTCATGTGTGATTCTGTAGACAACACAATTTATATTATGTTGAATCTGTGAATGGCAAGAGCAAGATTGGTAATTCTGTGGTATCCTTGAGCCAAAGGATCTGTCTGCTTTGATTATTTTCTGTAACAATCAACCACCTCTTTTGACATTTGAGAACTGATCTGAGATTGCTCATGGGGTCCTTTTGACATCTTTCCATGGCTGTGAAGTGATGTCTGACAGAGATTAGATTGAAGAGAGCAGATTGCAGCAAAAAAGTGAAAGACAAAGACATGTAATGCAAGCAAATACCAGTTTACCAATGCCCCAAAAAATGTAAAAAGCTGCAGTGCAACTTAATTTAATGAAATAAAAGTAATGAAGACTGAGCAAAACTTGTCTTGCAGCAGCTTTTGCTGTTGGAACAGCACAGTATGTGCTGCAGTTACTGACATAGGAAGAATATGAAAAAGCCACTGGCTCCACCTAATTTTCATTCCGATGAGTGCAGCCTGTGAACTTTATTGGGAAGCTCACAGTTTTGTCTTTATAGGCTTGATGGCTGTATTTGGTGTTGACAGCAGTAGTTTCTGTCCAGCCTTCAGTGTCTTGTATGTGAAAATCTCCTTGTCATTAGGAACTGATTTTGTTGATAATGACACTTCATGGTGTCATGGTTAACCCTGATTGCACCATGCAGCTGGACCTGCACTCTTCCAATTCAAAAGTTGAAGATTTTTGTGCATGTTTGACAAGTCTTCCATCAGAAGTCCAGATGATGAAACTTTTCAGGTAAATTTTGCACCTTATTAGAAAGAGCAGATAAGATCAGATCAGGTTTAATTCTCCAGAGGTCACATCAACCTTCTGGTTTAAAAATTTAACCAAAATTTGAGCACTTTTAAAATGAAAACATTGTTTTGTTAATGGATTATTATCCTTTTGTTTATAAAAAATGTTAAAGTCAATTTCCTTGTAGTGTTAGTGTCTCAAAGAATCAGCTGTTGCACCATTAGTTTAAGACACAGTATTATGATTCTCTGAGAACAGATGCACATTGGAAAAACTATAACTGGTTATTTTTTCATTTTTAAAGCACTGCAGGCATTTTGATTCTCCAACTCTATGCAAAAATCTGTGTGTAAGCCTCATCTGATCCTAACTGAAGCACTGCTGTTCATGTACATATGAAAAATTTAACCTGTTTTCTGAAGTAAGAGATTTCTTACTGCAGTAGTTCATTTATACAGTCACATAAATGAGATGCCAGTGAGTCACAATATTTGTATTTTGATGGGTCCTTTGAGAGGGACAGTCTTCTGTCCCAGTGTTAGCAATTTGAGGTGACCTGACACAGCAAATGCCAGCATAATTGTGAGATCTTTTTCCTCAGCTTTGACAGTTGACGTGAGCGGCTGTTTTGCAAACCGTGGGTGTTTATTAAATGCACATTCTGAAGTGGTTTGTTTTAGCATTAATAAAAGCAGTCATAATTTAAAAATCACTAAAATAACGGCTTGAGTGCAGAAGCCTGTTGTGAGGAATTAAAATTAGAAACTGCTTTTAGTGGAAACTGTGTTCAGTTTTTGAGGGCAGCTTGCAGTGATTTAAAGCAGTTTTGGTAACCTGATCTTTGTGTTGACATGGTACCGTGATGTTATGTCCAAATTATCACCCTGTCATCAGATGTGTTGGTGCAGTGAGACAAACATAACGATGATAAGACCTAACAGCAATCTTCTGTGTAAGTTTTTAAAGTTTTATTAAAATATTATGTTTCATAGCAGTATTTGGGGACCTCAAAGACATGAGATCAGTGAAAGTACTGGAAGATCCTCATGTCCTGAAGTCACACATGAAACAAACACAAACATACTCTTGGTGACGAAACCAGGATGCATTATCACAATATTTTGTGTCTGATGTCGATTTCAAACCAGTGAAGAACAAAAGAAGTGACCATATAAACAAGTATATCAATAAAAGCTCTGCATTGCTCGCAAATGATAAAATAATACAGCAAATTAGCACAGCAAATGTTAACACTTTGGAAGTAATTTTATATAAATTATGTAAGGTATTTTCAATAATTATTTAGTAATCCTGTCTAAACACTGCAGTCAGATTTGGGACTTGTTCAGTGAACTGCTTGGTACACAGAGCAGCAGAAATGGCGCAACTTTGATTTATCCTTTTAAGGTAAATCAGTCTTGTAGTAATGCAGTACTTTTGCTGCTTAAAGATACAAAACAGCGTTTGCAGGAAAAGCGGCTTTTTTTATGTAGCGGGTCCATACGGGGGGAAAAGGCCCGAGCGGTGCCCGGGCCACACAAAAGATCCGCCCGCCCCTCCATGGCTCGAGCCCGTGAGGGCGGGCGTCTCTCGCGTTTCCATTGGCGGAACGCGGTGACGGGCACGGGAACGGACCAATGGCAGTCGGGATTTCAAATCGGTGACCACGGACGCTGCGCACGCCATTGGCTCGGCGCGCGCGGGGTCCCGCCCGCGGGCAGCGGAGGGGCCCAGCGCAGGCGTTTAAAGATGGCGGCAGCGCCGAGTGCCGGACGGCGATCGTGAGGCGGTCGGACTCGCCCTCACCCGCAGCCCCGGCACTGGAGCGGCGGGACCGCCGGGCATGGCCCAGGTGGGTGCGGGCCCCGCAGGGTGACGGGCAGGGCGAGCCTGCGCGGGAACCAGCTCCTCCGCCGCACAGGCCGCAGCGCCAGCGGGCCCGCCGCGCTCCTGCCGCCTGCCCGGAGCGGCCCCCGGGCGCGGAGCCGCTCCCCAGCACCGAATCCCAGCGCGGGAGGCGCCGCCCTGCCCGGCGGGCATTGCCGTGCGGCGCTTCCCCTGCGCCCGGCCCGAGCGGCCTCTGCTCAGAGCTGGGGGTTTGTTTTGTTCGGGATTTTTCTTTGGTTGTTTTGTCTTTTGGGGGACTTTTTTTCGTTTCCCGCCTTCCCCCGGCCACCTCGGGATTGTGTTCGGGAAGGAGAGACCGTGCGTGTGGCCTCGGCCCCTCCTGCCCGGGGGTGATGGGGAGCAGCGGCTGCGGCCGTGCCTCGGCTCCGGGTGTGTCTGGGAGGGAAGGGAGGCCCGGGGGTTCCGCCGCTCGCAGCCCTTCGTGCGGGCCCGGAGCGCGGCGGGAGGAAAAGGCCCCACAGCGTGTCCGGGCACAGGGACTTGCTTAGTTCTGGTCCGTTGAAGGTAACGTGATGTCTCTGTAACTCTCAGGATTCTTCTTAATGTGTTCTTTCTATTAATAGCAAATTATCTCCTTCAGCCTCTGAAAGGTTAATTCTCCCAGCTTTCTTCACCTTTTTTTTCCGTTTTTTTTTTTTTTTTTTACGTCCTTTCCTTAGGCTTCGGGTTTGTCTGCAAAGTTTGTTTGCCCGCTGAGACCTGAATACCCAGGCGTTGCTCGACCATAAACTGAACTTGGGTGAACACATTGAATTTCTTTATTCTGTTAGGTTGTGAGTTAGAGGTCTTGGAATTAGATCTTTTGTTTTGTGATTTGTGAGGTTGTTTTGTATGGGTAATTAAACCTGGGGGCTCCTATTTTTAATTCTGGGTGAGAAGTTGAGTCGCTAAGCAGCTCCTTTTGATTATCAGGATTGTTTTGCTTTTTTAGAGAAAGAGAAGGGATTTTGGTTCCTTGTGTCTGTTGTTTTTCTTTTCAAGTAAGAAGCTTACATATGATGGGAAAGGAAGAATATATTTTCTCTCTCCTAGGCTCTGATTTTCGCCTTCTGTAAATCAATTTGTTGTCTTACATAATTAATCAAGCCATCTAAACCTTGCCAGAAAACTGCTCAAGCTCTAAAAGCAACTGTTGTTTTGCCATTTCTGAGGATGGCTTTCCAAGCTGATGTACTCTGTTCGTTCTGAAATGGAATGAAGTGTTAAGAACTAGAGAAGTTCTTGAGCCTTGTCTGTATTTGCCACTGATAATGTTATTGTTGGGCTCTGACTGCATTTTCTTAACTGGCTTTGGTGACTGACTGACACAAAGTGATTGTTTCCTTCAGAATCTTTCTACACTAAAGCTGGTAATGAGAAGAGCTGAGTTCTTGCATGCAGTATTATCTTAAAGGGTATTTTCTTTTGGTACTTTCTGTTCTGGTTTAAAGAAAATAAATCCAGTCTCTTCAGGTTTTGTTTTGGGTTTGTGGGGTTTTTTTAGCTGTGGTAACAAGTAGGATTAACTTATTTCTGGAGTTGTATGTGTTGAAAAGACCCAGTAGATAAAATAAAAGAAGGTAGATGACTGTGAGTGGGGAATTATTTTGGCATGGGTTAATGGATCAGCACCTGAGTTGCCATTTGTGGCTGGAGGATGAGGAGAAGGATTTTGTATTTGGTTTGCAAATAAGGACTATTTACTCTTCCTTTTGGGGTCCTCTGAATGTGAAGAAAGCAGTCTCTGACACAGTTTCTTTTCAAAAGTGACTTTTTGAAGAGAATCTGTGGTATGCTGTTCATTGCTGCAGGTACATGTATTTGTAAAGAAAATATGTTCTTTATTAAATTCATTTCTAGACTGCTGACCTGCTCTAACTCAAAGGAATTTTTCTTTGAGTTTGGATGATGATGGTTCCAAATTTTAACATTCTGGGGTTTTCTGCCTTTAAAAAGGATGCCCTTTGCTCTGTGTATTTCTCTCCCATCCCTTTTCTGTCTGATGGTGGGAATGGGCAGTGGTACTTACTAAACAAAGTTGTTCTTTTTTTTTCCTTTCTGCATTTAAAGGATTTAAAGGACATCTGTAAGACAACCAGGCTAAGATTACTCTGCTTTCTCTGGGACCTGTGCAGTTTGCTACATTACATTTATATGCCCTCCATATCTGCATTGTTTAGTTTACTTTGTGACATGAAACTTTTTAAAATGATCAGCTAAAATCCGAGTAATCAATTTAAAATATGAAATTCCATGTGCTGGTGATGTGCAGAACATGAGGTGTGCGCTCACATTCTCAGTGTTTGTACTGCCCAGTGCAGCTGCCAGTGGTGTTCTGTGTCTTTGGAAGGAATCCTTATGGAAACTGTTCATGGAACTCGTGGAGCCTTGGAGAATAAAATGTTATTTCAGGGCAATTCAGTGAAGGATGACAATAGGAAACTGACTTGTGTTCCCATGTAACTTGGTATGCTGAGCCTTTGTGTGTGTGGCTGTTGTGTTCCCTTGGCTGAGGCCCCTTTGGCTGTTTGTAACCTACAAGCTCATCTAACTCGTCCTTTTGCCTTCTCTCCCTTCTGTCTTTTCAAATACCTGCTAGCTCAGTGGTTTTGTTGCTTTGTTTTGGTTTTGGGTTTTTTTTGCCAGCCCTGATAGAAAAGGCATATTGTAATGTCAGCTGGCAGGGAGGTAGATGGGAATTGGACCTGAGTTCCACTGCTCCTGCCTTGCTTTTTGTGACTTGTAGGCTGGTATTGTAGTCCACTGGGACTGTACAGCTACTGTTACCTATAATCAAAGGAGAGAAAAACCCTTGTTTTTTAGTGTTGGAATAGTAACAAACAGACCTTTCTTTGGAAGCTTTCAGGTGTCTGGTCATGATGGGCACACCTGGCTCCAGATTTCTGCTATTAGAGG